>NC_090933.1:356985569-357610569 GCF_040938575.1 Ambystoma mexicanum | reverse complement strand
CATATAGGTTACACTGGGAAGATGGCCTCTTCTACAGTGAACCAACGGAGTCTGCACAACAAACGACTTGTAGTACCCCAAGAGAACAGACCACAGTTCTTGCAGTTAGCCCATGAGATTCCTTTGGCTGGTCACTTGAGTTTCAAGAAGACTAAGGAAAGGCTCTCACTCTACTTTTATTGGCCAAAGATGGGGGCTGAAGTAGATAAGTACTGCAGGAGCTGCCACACCTGCCAGACTTCTGGTAAGGTTGGCTCCAAGAATGTGGCACCTTTAGTGCCTCTCCCAGTTGTGGGAGTCCCATTTGAGATAGTAGGGATTGGCATTGCTGGTCCCCTTGATCCTCCAACCTCCTCAGGCAACAGGTTTATACTTGTTGTTGTAGACCATGCTACTAGGTACCCTGAGGCGATTCCTATGAGGACTGTTACAGCTCCGGCTGTGGCTAAGGCCCTCCTTGGTATTTTTACCAGGGTTGGGTTTCCTGAGGAAGTAATCTCTGACAGCGGGTCGAATTTTATGTCCCACTACATGAAAGCCATGTGGAAAACCTGCAGAGTTACTTACAAGTTCTCAACATCATACCACCCTCAGACAAATGGATTGGTTGAAAGGTTCAACAGAACCATGAAGAGTATGATAGGTGCTTTAGAGGACCCCCTTAAAAGAAAGTGGGACCTTCTACTGCCATGCCTTCTCTTTGCTTATAGAGAAGTCCCTCAGGAGGGAGTAGGTTATTCTCCCTTTGAACTTCTTTATGGTCATCTGGTCAGAGGTCCATTGGCCCTGATCAAGGAGGGGTTGGAGAGTGCTCCTTCCCCCAAGCCAGTCAGAGTAACTGACTATGTGATAGGTCTCCGAAGGAGTATGTCGCACATGATTGCAGAAGCAAGTGACAACTTGAAAGCTGGACAAGCATTGGTCAAGCACTGGCATGATCAAAAGGCTAACATGGTTGAGTTTACTCAAGACTAGCTAGTTCTCATTATGATTCCAACAAGGCAGAGGGCCTTGCAAGACAAATGGATGGGACCCTTCAAGGTTGTGGGTAAACCTGGAGAGGTCAACTATCTGGTGGACTTGGGCAATCCCAAGGAGGCTCCAACAGTCTTCCACACCAACAGACTAAAATCGTATGTCTCCAGACCTGATGTAGGAGCTTTGCTTCTAGCATCATCAGAGGAAGAAGAAGAGAGTGAAGCTCTTCCTGATCTCCTCAGAGGCCTACCTTTAGATGAAAAGATTGAAGGAGTAAATCTCTCTTCAAATCTGACACCTGAGCAACAGGAAGAGTGCAAATCTATGTAAAATCAGTGTGCCTCTCTGTTCTCACTTTCACCAGGCTTAACCCGTTGGGGACAGCATGACATACTCACTGGTGACTGTCTGTCAGTCAAAAGCAGAGGATATTGAATGTCAGAGAATGTAAGAACCCACATCAAAGGTGAGGTCAACAAGATGCTTGATCTCGGGGAAATAGAGCCCTCTAGTAGTCCATGGTCTAGCCCAGTTGTGTTAGTACCAAAGGCAGGATCTAAAGAACTTAGATTCTGTGTGGATTACAGAGCTCTTAATGCAGTCACTAAGACTGATGCCCACCCTTTGCCAAGGACAGATGAGTTGGTGGATAGACTTGGTGCAGCCAAGTTCCTCAGCACATTTGACTTGACGTCAGGCTATTGGCAAATAGCCCTGACAGACCATGCCAAGGAGAAAACTGCATTTTCTACCCCAGTTGGCTTATACCAGTTTAAGGTTATGCCTTTTGGATTGAAAAATGCACCTGCTACAATTCAAAGGATGGTAAACCAGGTTCCGAATGGGATGGAGGACTTCTGCATGGCATACTTGGATGACATAGCAGTGTTCAGCAATTCCTGGCAAGAACATGTGGACCACCTGAGTAATGCTTTGCAGGCTCTTGGAAAGGCCAATCTGACCATAAAGGCGAGTAAATGCCAGATTGGACAGAGTAAAGTGGTCTACCTTGGACATGAGGTAGGAGGTGGAGAAATAAGGCCTTTGCCCAGTAAGATTGAAGCTGTGCAAAATTGGACAACACCTACTACTCAGACCCAGGTGAGAGCCTTCTTAGGCCTCACTGGGTACTACAGGAATTTCATAGAAAACTATGGGACCATAGCTTCTCCACTGAATGTCATCTCCTCTCCTAAATTCCCTAAAAAGGTTAGGTGGAATGAGAATGCAATCAGGCCTTTGAAACCCTGAAAATGGCTCTTTGCCAAGCCCCAGTACTCAGAGCTCCTGACTACCACCAAACTTCCATTGTGCAGACAGATGCTTCAAATGTAGGAATAGGTGCAGTCCTCAGTCAACTGTATGGGAAAGGTAGGGAGCACCCCATTTGCTTCATCAGTAAAAAACTGAAGGATCCTGAAACAAGGTGGGCAACCATTGAACAAGAGTGTTTTGCTGTTGTGTGGGCTCTGAAGAAGTTTAGGCCATACTTGTATGGTTCTACTTTTGTCATTCAGACTGACCACCAACCCTTGAGATGGTTAATGCAAATGAAAGGGGAAAACCCAAAACTACTGAGATGGTCAATCTGCCTGCAAGGGTTTGATTTCACCATTGAGCACAGGTCAGGGTGTCACCACCAAAATGCTGATGGTCTCTCTAGGATGTATGTCATCGACTAGAGGTATGAGATTCATCAAGGAGTGGATTAAATCCTCCTGTGCCTTAGTCTGGGGGGGGGGGGGGCGAGTGTTAGGGAGAATTCTCTCTTTAGGCTGAATTTTCTAACCTAGTGAGTCCCCTCCCCCAGCAGCTTTGCTGAATTTCTGGAGTTTGTTTTTTTCTCCTGCCAAGAGTGAGACTCTTTTTCTCCCACTCTTGGACATGATTTATGGTGTTCCTTTGAATGTTAATGTGTTTCATGGGCTATGGGGTCTTTTACTCCATAGGGTCTTATATGTTTTTGTATGTGTGTTACACAGCACCCTCCGTGCAGTAACACCGGGGTGTCATAGTGACCCCCCACCATAGACTCCATACCCTGGGACTGACTACTGTCTCCCAGGGCATGTAAAGTCACCATTGGCTTTATTAGTCCCAAATTACTAACAGAACCAGTACAAACCATCATATTGTGGACGTACTGGTAGGGGCAATTCAATTGACCCTGGGTCTGTTATTCGAGGGGGCACTGTCCCGTTCCCCCCTCGTCGAGTTTTGGCTGGTGGCAGTGGATACTACTTTTTATATTCAACCGCGAATATATCTCTATGGGATTTTCCCATTGTTCGAGGCTAATACATTTTAACATAGCCTCTAACATACCGCCGGTTCATTTATTTAATATTAATTCACCGGTTGGTATTTTCTGCCAGAACTCAGTTTTAAAATGGCGTTTGTGTTCGCCTCTGTAACTCCAAACCAAAGGTCGAGCCCTTTGTTCGACTTTTTGGCGGGCTTCTCCACAGAAGCCTCCAAACGTGGTGCCACTCTGTCTGGGTACCACAGGGGATGTGGGAGGGGGTTTAGGCACCCTGGACTGAGTTACCTTGGTAACTCAAGTCACACTCTTGTGTGATTGGCCCAAGTGGTGAGACGGCAGGCTCACCACTTAGCATGTTTGATTGACAGCTAGGCTGAGTGAATGGGGGTGTGCTGCATAAAAGCAGGGCTTTTGGGGCTGGAACTTCAGAAGTCGCCACAGGACCTGAAAATCCGACGAGGGAGAAGCTGAGCCGACCTGCTACGATGACACCACTGGTGGAGCCCTGCTGAACCGACTCACCACTTCCCAACGACAGAGGAGATCTCCCGGCTGGAGAGTCTTCTTCCCCTGACTGGTGGGCACAACCAGTTTACCTTCCTTTCTCGCATCCCAGGATGTCTTGTGGTCAAATTGCCCGTGCCAAGCACCCCGGCAACCCGATAGCCACTTACCACTGGACCGCGAATAAGAGGACCGCTCCTTTTAATTGAGAACACCGCGGCTGGTTTCTTCCCTGGCAGTGCAACGGACTCCTGCTTTCCTCTCCGACGAGATCCTTTCTTCCTCCGGACAAAGCACCGACTTGCACCCGCTGCCAGGAACAACAGCCCCCGCTGGAGCGTTCTCACCATTTTAAGGTACCATGTCCGCCAGGCCTCCCTTTCTAAAGATTGCTACAAGGTAACAATAATCCCTTAACCTTCTGGACTGGGCTGGCCGCCTTGACCATCTAACTGGTCCCTTTCTTTTTGGTCCAACTCTTTCTGAACTTATTGCGAGACTTTTGGGCACTTTGAACCGTGTGACCTTGGACACATTTCGACCGGAGCCTCTTAAAGTGGGTCCGGCCTTGTTAACTTTGACTTTACGGTTTTAACCTGCCTTCTTCGCATACTGTGTTCTTCCGAAAGGGTTGGGATCTGTTTCTATCTTTGCTCTGCCTTTCTCTCCCTTTTAAACCGATTGATTAGAGTGCAATCTTCGTTAAGCGCTCACCGCTGTCTGAAAATAAGTGCTGCTTTACTTAAAGACTTGTCTAATAATCATTGAAGGGAGTGTATATCTTTTAGTGAATGTGTTTTTGAACTGCTTGATATTAGTGCCAGTGTGTTTAACTAGATGTGTTTTTAAATAAATAATTATATCTCTTTTACACCAAGCTCTGGTCAGTGTTTGCTTGTTCTACTGTGTTCTTTTGACCTATTGTGAATACTCTGTATACTGCCTAACTCTTCTTGAGAGAAGTCTGACTGCTCATCCACAGCTACCAGGTAAATCTGGGTGGTGCAGACTGCTACCAATTGGGTTTACTGCCAACCACCTGTAGTCTTAAATCTTTTGCAGTTGTCCCAGAGGGAACTGCACAGGTTTCCGCCTAACACCATAAAATGTAGAATCCAAAAATATATAGATTAATTTAGTTATCTGAAAAATTACCATAGCTGCCATGTTATTAGATTTTCAGAACCCAAAAAGGTAAAACTCACTTGTCAATTTGAGAAGACAAATCTTTCTCGTCCCTCAGCATACATCATACATATCTCCTAATGCCTGGTCCTATCAGCTGCCAGTGGGCGTCTTGGTGGGAGGTAAAGAGAGAGTGCTAGACAGTCCTTACCATGGGAATTATGATAATGTAGGAGTGTCATCAGCCCTATAAGAGGTCAATTTCGCACCAGAACAGAGCCTTTTCACTTTATTCTGAGAGGGAGCCCCCGGCCGGACTCTTGTGATGAACAACTAGCAGAGAGGCCTCAATCCTTCCATTGGAGACAGTGACAGGGAAAGCTAGACGCTAGCTAGGACACCCATCAGAGGAGCAGAGGAAGTATGGGTGCAGGAGAAAAGCCTTGACTGAAGCCCTTGACCAGAGCTGTGCTGTCCTCAGAGGAGCCCTGCTGTTTTTCCCTGACCAAAGCCTCCCATGTAAATAGACTAATCCAAAGTAGATCAATTTTGTGTGGATCTACATGACTTTATCCCTTTCCATTATCCCCCTCCATTTAGAGGGGGGGTGGAACTGGGTAGGCCCTTGGCACATTTTATTAAATCAAATGAAAATTAATTCCACTGTAAAAAATCACTCTATCCATTTAAATTGAATTGTGTTGGGAACAGCGCTCCTTAATCCTTCCCATTAAATTGTTGGGGGCGGGGGGAATCTGCCTAGATCCTTAGCGCATTGAATTAAAGAAATCAATGAATTCCCATATTGAAAACCATAAATATATATTCTTACTATACACAGGCCAGCTTCCTAGTCCATTGATGACATAGGGTATTTATTGGGATTGGTGCAAGACGGGTTGGAGGCCTCACTAAAGTTGAATCTGTATAAGCATTTCGGAAGCATGGCACCTTGCTTGGAGTGGGAGGGAGGAACTCCCTGAGTTGAGTGTGACCTCCTAATAAACTGCAAGAAAGCTGGGGTCTCATGGCCGGGTTTTAGTTGAGAGTCTTCATTTTTGACAGTGCAGTGGCAGCAGACTATTAATTTGGGTGTAATTGCATTGCAGTGGATGGAAAGTTGTGTTACATTGTGAAGGTGCCATTCAGACCTGTACCCTGGGTTCCAGGGCAGTGTATAGATAAAACAGTGTTTATTTTGAGTTCTCATTCTGAGTGGAAACTGAGCAAGAACAGCGTTGAGATTTTTGCCCTTACATAGAGAGTATATCAAATGCAGAACACTTTTCAGAATGAGCACCGTAGAAATCAATATGGCCAGGGAGCACCTCCTATCCAAATGGTTTATTAAAGGTGAATGGGTAGAACAAGAACATGAAATGTGGCAAGCTAGAATGAAGCAGGAGGTTACCTCTGCAAATGTTGATATGTGGCAGGATAAGGGGCTGTTACATCAGGCCCTGACAAAACTTTACATGACACAGACGAGCAAAGATGAGCAAATTAAAATGGCTCTGCTCACAGCATATATGCACTTCATTATGCTGATCATGGAATAAAGACACCAGGATAGTGTGGTCTTTGTGCAAAACCAGGCTGAGCTTTTGAATCAAGCCCAGAGAAAGATTAAACAATTAGAAGCAAAAGCGCAACAGAGCCAAAATTAGAACATATTATTCAACAGCTAACAGATGAGTTAGCGACACAACAGCAAGCAAATGCAAAGTGAGAGGCTCAATTTCTGCACTGCAAGGGGAGTATAAAGAATGTGTTGAAAATCTGAGCGCACATCAACACAAATTAAATGAGCAGGTTGTTCACAATAGAGCCTCCTTAGAGGAAATGTTCACATTTCAAGCACAGGTTAAACAACTGAAAGCTGAAAACAGCCAGTTAATCATTAAGAAGGTTAAATCCCTGGGTGAATTCTATCAGATGCACCAAGATCTGAACACCTTGAAACAGCAAAGGGAGCAGTTTAGGGAAGAAAATTACAAATTAAGTCAAAAGAATATTGCCCTGGAAGTGGGTCTGTTAAGGACAGATGCAGAGAAAAATGAGTTATGTTCTCAGGAACTGACTGACATAAGGTTAGAAAATATACAATTAATGAAACATGTGAGGCAAGCAGAGGTTGACATCGAGCAGGCAACACAGACCAGAATTGCACAAGGGGAGGAGATTAGTCTCCTGAAAAAGAAACGATCTGAATATGCGTAGACATTACAAGCCTCACAGAAGGAAAATGAGTCCCACTGTGAAGAGAACAAGGGACAAACAGGGCCCCTAATGGCACAAAATAAAGTGCTAGAAGCCACTCAAGCACTGGTGTCAGAATTGAAAACTCAGGCTTCTGCCTATCACCAAAAGATAGGGACTGAGAAAAACAAATGTGATAGGTTGGAAAGTGAAATAGCCAAGTATAAACAAGTTTTGCGGCACACCAACTAGTCAGGGTATGGAAAAGCACCCTTTGATTACAGAGTGATGACCTCTTTACCAGGGACCTCAAGCCAACTCACCACCTCATATGTACGGTTGAAGCTGACTTCATACCTGCCAGTTTTTATGAACAGGGTAACGTGGGGCAGCTGGACTCAATCAGGCATAGTCCAACTGAGCCAGAAGGCCAGTCCTTATCAGATATTGATGAATATTCATCTCCACCCAGTAGAAGGTAAGGTGGGAGGAACAGTGGGCTCTGGGAATTTAAAAATCCCCTGGCATGTACTTCTGACCAGGAGGGCTCTTATGATGAAAAGATCAGGGAGATGCACTGGCAGAAAATGAATTACAAAGGGACCACCTGGTCTGCTTTGTAGAACAAGAAGGAACATTGTTTAGGCCTCAAAAGAGAATCTTAAAAACCTCCACACATTCAGGGAGGTGGGGGGAATTCCCCACAATTACCGGAAGGAGGAGTGAGGGAGATAAGTACTCCCCCACATGAAAAGGGGAGTACAAGGCAAATGACCCTGAGAGCTCACAGTAGCACAGGGGAAAAGAGTCCAGACCCCATCATTCTGGGAGGATTTCCCAGTCTCATAGAGGTAGAGGATGCTTACAGGACAGGGAATGGACCATGAGTAGCAGCAGCTCTGAGTCAGAGGGTGAGTGGACTCAGGTGCAGCAGAAAAGAAAGTCTTCCAAACGTCAGAGAGGTCTTGTGAAAGACCCAATTTTTCAGATGAAGGCCATAAAGAGTTTTATGACTCCCTACCATAAGAATGCCAAACATTCAGTATGGGAGCATCTAGAGCTTTATGACCAAATGATGACTTAATTTGGCATCAAGAATGATAGAAATTCCAAGGAGTTTGTCAAATGGACATGCTCCCCTGAAGGGCTGGAGGACCAAGATCACCAAAAATGGTCCACCGACAAGACGGCCATTTTAAAACACTTGTCCATTCATAGAAATCCTCAGGAGGCCCGCAAGATGGCACACAACCTGCAGTGTGAGAAGGACCAAGTGCCTAGAGAGTTTGTGCAGGAGGTGAAGCGAGCATTTGCACAGACCTGCGAGTTCATCAAGACCTACTTCCATGTGCTCCCAATATACATTATGACCGAACAAGTAAGGGATTTCCATGAGCATAGGACCCTGCACGTGGTGATAGAACAGGCCACCCAGATTTATGTATTCCAAAAGCCCTCTGAAAACAAAATCAACCCTAAAAACCACAAACCATCAAACACACCTGCCACTGAAAAGGTAGCAGAGGTGAAAAATACACCCACATTGGACTTGGAGATGGGGGGGGATAAAAATACTACTCCCACCAACAAGCAGAATGAGAGGCAGAGGAGACCCTCAGATACAACCCAATTGGGTGGTAGCCAGGCATGGTATCAGACCAATGCTCCATCTGACTCTGCCTTCTATGTCAATCCAAGAAACAAGGGTAACATGCCCATCTTGGGGCTTTTATTGGCTCCACTGGCACAGAGGGTTGGGAAGTCCAATCAGGTAAGTACTGCCACAGGAAACCTCCCTCAAAACTTCCCTCAGAACTACTCCAGAAATACTCCACCCCCAGCCTAAGTTTCTTTCCCAGATACCCTTTGAACCCCAATTTCCAGAATAATCCTCCTCTCTCTCCCCATTTTCAGGACAATAGATCCCCGAATCAGGGTGAAGGGAGACCGAGGGTGGAAGGGTATCAGGGAAACTCCCAATACCCGAGCTACTCTGGGAGAAGGGACAGCTGCCCTTTCCAGGAGCAGCAAAGGTATTAATCAAGACCTCCCTACCAACCAGAAAAAAATGTCACAACTGGAGCGACAAGTCCAACAACTGACCATGACCTGGGTCGCATGTTGTGGGCTCAACAGAACCCTCAACTGGAAACTGCTGTCCCGAATAACTTGACACCCAGGTCTGGTTCTCCGGAGCAATGACGGGATGAAAACTCAGACAACCAACAGGTTTCAGAGGAGGAGCCCGGGTGGAAGGGAGAAGCAAAGCTTTATAGGAAGCTTCCATTCACACCGGAACAAAACCCCTGGAAATCTCTGAGCCCGAGCATAAATCTTCTATCCCCAAAAGCTAGAACCTAAAGAACAGAGGGTAAGAAGGAGAAATCGAAAGCCAAAGACAACCCACTTTGTGGAGGAAGGCCGTATTATCCCCGTTGAAGGAGAAGACTCCCTGGAGGATTCAGGGAAGACAATCTTCTCTTTCAGGGATGACCCTGGTTTAGACTGGGTAGGTATGGAGACTGATCAGGAGCAACACATTCTTAAATCCCAACAAGGTTACCCAGATAACCCTGAAAGCACTGAGGTATCCTCCCACCAAACAGGTTCGGGTAACTGTCTCCGGGAAATGGGGAACAGCAAAGAATCAGGGGAAAAAGGGGCCTTCCCAATCCCAACAGTTTCTGGGTGCAAAATCTTTTTTACAGATTCATGTCCAAGGGCACACAGTGTCGGAGTTCAATATACAAAAGTTAACCACCAAGCTGGCACAGAATACACATTTTCTTAGCCCCCTTGAGGAGAGATAAGGATGAGTTTATGCTTCCATCAAGGTACGGGGTCAGTGTGCATTATCAGCACTGGTGGACACTGGATCCCAGGCCATCCCCTGTCCAAAAAGGCCTTCAACCAACTAAATTCAGAAAGCGGGGTCATCAAATTCCCCTCACACCTCTTCCTGGATAACTCCAAAACTTCGATGGAAATTACATTTCCGTCAAAGGGACTGCAGATCTGGAGGGAACAATTGGGCAACATAGGGTGAAATACCCGGTGATTGTCGACATTCCAGATGGCACACCTTGTCTAGTGGGGAATGACCTCCTTCACCCCTGATTGACTGCGTGAATAAGGTACAATTAATTACAAATTATGTGAATTTGAATGGCACATGCCACATGATTGAACAACTGTCTGACAAAATAGAATTCCATTTTAGGAACAATCAAGTCCTAGACATCACTGTAATCTCTGTAGGAGAACAAACTGGTGATGGGAAAACCTTCTCCATTTTTGAAAATCCACCTCCTTCCCAGTTTTAGGTGGCATACCACACTGGAGGGAAATACTATGAAGTTGTATACCAGTCTACAAACAGAGGAAACCCCAAATCCCATGACAAAAGATGATGAAAAATCAGCTCAAAGCTTTACCGACATCCAGATAAAGGGTGAACAGCTGTTTTTCCCCATTCAGATAAATGAGGGGGAAGAGCATGTTCTCGCCGGAGTGTGCGTGAACAACAGAAGAAGCTTCATCAGCGAAGCATTATTCAGGAAACTCCCAAAAGATCAGACCATTCCCACATTTAAATTGATTGATAAGTGGGAAATGGGTCTGAAAACTCCAAATCCCAAACATCTCCTGCCTAGCAGCAGTATGCAAAGAATTCCATTGGCGAAAAAGCAGAGAACCTAATGGTTGGCTTGTGAGAGATGTCCCATCTACCTTTTACTTAGTCATTGACATTCTCAATCGATTCACAATTAATTTGGACCTAATTAATAACAAAGCCTGGTCCTGACTGGGGTTAACCCCATGCACTTTGACAATGTTGAGAACGCATTTCAGTCAGCTCAGTTGCTGCCGTATGCAGTTGAAGTTCAAGTGAGAGAAGAGGTTACCATCCCAGGACAGGTGCAACAATTTACAATTCCCCTAAAAATTAAGTGAGGATAGAACCTCAAAAACAAGGATGCCTATATAAATCTGAATTATCATCTCCAACAGCAAGGTTTGTATTTACATCCGACACCCCTAGTTGACCTAGAACATGACACCATTCGAATATTGGTTGATAACAGTGACCCTCGAAGTATCACTTTAGGCAAAGACACATTTATTGGAATGGTGGTTGATGCCCAACATTATTCTATTGATTTAGGTAATAAGATCATTGGACCAATTCCAAATGACTAGTTCCGTATTGACGATGGTATCCCTCCGGAAAAGATTTTCACCAGGCAAGGGGGGAATTTATTGGTGTACTCTTCCTGCCCTTATGGTGTGGAAGAGGTTACCTGTGGCATCAGGAAGGATGAGGTGGTATTCCTAGTCAACAGAGGCTTCCTCCCATCCTTGGAACCTCACATCCAGGCCAACACCATAAGAAGAGATCTCTCCACTCAACTAGAGGATACCACCAAAATTGGCAAGTCCAAGGTCTTTCCAGGCTTTAAGCAGATGGTCGAAGAACGAATCAATCTCGCTGATGCCTGTGAGACTGAGGAGCAAAAACAGAAGCTGGAACAGGTGTTTCTGGATTTTCAGGATATCTTTACAGCGGATTCATATGATTGTGGATGCAAAGAGATACATTCAGCCACCATACCCACGGACCCTGAGATGGCTCCAGTATTTGTGAAGCAATACTGGTTGCCTCTCATGTCTATGAAGTCACTCACAGAGATTATTAAAAATGTAGAATCCCGTGGGATAATTCACCCAATCCACAATACCTTTAACAACCCGGTTCTGGGGATACTCAAACCCAATGGCCAATGGAGACTTTGTGCAGACCTAAGGGAGTTGAATAAACGGGTCCCCATGTCAAGATAGCCCTTCTCTACATCGATCAGGGACTGGCCCAGATCCAAGGGTCAAAGGTGTATACCACCATTGACCTGACCAACGGTTACTGCACAGTACTGCGAGTAGGGAAGACCAGTACAAGCTTGCCTTTACATTCGGGGGGCAGCAATACAGGTGGACCCAAACCCCCTTTGTATACATAAACTCTGGCAATGAATTTAATATCTTCCTACATAAGGCAATGCCCGATTTGGCTGAGGGGGGAAACCTGGCCTATGTAGATGATGTCTTAATCAAGAGCTCAACTGTGGAAGAACAGATAGCTGAAATATGCTATGGTCTGACCCAGTTGCAGAAAGCCGGAGCAAATCTGTCCTTTCAGAAGGCACAGTGGTGTAAGACCCGCACAAACTTCTTAGGGCACACCATCCCCCCTGAGGGTCTCAGTCCCCAGGAGAAAAAGGAGGTAGCATTATTGAAATTGAAATACCCTAATACTCTGAGAGAAATAAGAAGCCTTCTTGGACTCACTAATTATAGTAGAAAGTTCATTGAAGACTACGAAGATGTCACACAACCCTTGGTCCATTTATTAAAGGCCGGTGTCAAGTGAGAAAGGAGTCCGGAACAATCCGAGGCAGTACAACAATTAAAGAGAAGCCTTTCCCAAGCCCCTTGTTTGGCTTACCCCATAAAGAACAAGGAGTTCTTTTTGGAGACAGGGTTCTCAAATACTTGCTTAAAAGCAGTAGCACACCAAAAGCACAACATAGTCAACAAAGTAATTTCATAAGCGAGCAAGACTTTGTCCTCTGTGGAGGAAAAATTCAAGGATTGTGAAAAAGGCACTGCTGGCAACGGGGTGTGGGCATTGAAGAATTACCAACCATTCATCCACGGGGAGCACATCACAGTGGAGACTCCTCACCAACCCTTGCAATACTTACAAAGTGACCGAATCCGAACAGGGAACGTAAGTAATTCCAGAATTACTTTCTGGATTCTGTCCATGCAAGGCTTTCCTGTGGAGGTAAGATAAGGCCAAAACAAGAAGAGTCCTCTAGCGCAAGGAATGGCTGACTTGCATGACTGTGCTCAAGAAAACTGTCTTGAAGATAAACGTCTAAAGACCAATAACAATATGGAGGCATACATTACTTCCCTGCACAAAAGCACATGTCAGGGGATACCCACAGTTTATGTGGATGGGTGCTCCTACCATGTTGACAATCATGGGGAAAAATAATTAGTAGCTGGCATTGGGAATGCCTGGGTGAATGATGCTAGAGAACCCTCTGCTGGGTACAAAATTGGTCCCTGAAGTAGTCAGGTGGCAGAGTTGATGGTGGTACATCTAGCCATCCTCACTGCTGTGCAACACCAACTCAAAGAACTGGTCATAATCACTGATTCAGATGATCTCTGGAATGGGATCATGGAACCCATGATTAATTGGAAAAATTGAGGCATGCTGTGTGCAAACAACAAACTGCTCAAACATGGGAAATTAATTCAATCAATTGAGGATCTGGTAACCTCTAATGAGATGACCATCTATTGGAAAAAGTTCAGAGGCCACTCAAAAATAGAGGGACCAGACACAAAAGGAAATGACTTGGCTGACCAGTTGGCCAAAACTGGAGCCATTCACAGGGATCTCATGAAAACTGAATCTCTGTTGGAGGAAATCCAGGTCGCTGCTGTCACCAGGTCCCAAACCCATGCCAATAATGAACTCTCAACTGCCCACTGGAGTAAAGAAACCCCAGAAGCAGATATGATTACTGCACAAAAAGCAGACCTACTAATTGGGAAGTTGTATCGACATATTGAAGACGGCGTGAATTTTCCTCTGACAGAATCCGATTATATCAGGAAGGAGGATCTCTTGGTGTTGATGAAGTATTCCAAAATGTTCTGAATCCAAGATGGTTTGTTGGTACAGAGATCCATATCCGGATGTGACCAGTGGGCGGTACCTACCTCATTCCGAAGCCTGATGTTAAGTCATGTCCATGACGCAGGCACAGCGGGTCATAGGGGGTTTAATACAACCTTAGAAATCTTGTGTGAGGTCGCTGATTGGCTACACATGGGCCAGGACCTCAACATCTACTTAAATGGGTGACTTGTGTGTGCTCAGTTTCACCTGAATTCTTTTGCACACAGAGCTCCTCTACAGAAAAGGGGAATGACACTGCCTTGGTCGGATTCATAAGTCGATTTCATTGGGCCAGTGATTCGCTCATGTAGAGGAAACAAGCACGTGTTGACTGTGACATGCTTGTTTACCAAGTGGGTAGAATGTCTTTCGGCCCTGAATTGTAAGGCGAAGACAGCTGCCACACTAATGATCAATCACATCTTCTCTCGTTTCGGCGGTCCCCAAAGGATTGAGTCAGTCCTAGGAAGTCATTTTACCAGCGAGGTGATGGCAAAGATGTGGGAGATGCTAGGTGTAAAGAGAAAACTCCACATTGCTTACCGCTGTCCTCGATTGGGGGAATTGAGAGGTACAATAAAACAATTGTGGGCATTTAAAGAAGTTTGTGGTGGACTCTGGACCAAGTTGGGACATCTGATTACTGCTTGTCTTAATAGCCATGAGGTCAACAACGTCTTCGGTAACCAAAATGTCTCCATTTGAGTTCATGACTGGACGAAAAATGTTGATATCTCAGCATCTGCTCTACAGAACTCAAGAGCAAACCCTGATAAAAGCGTCCTTGACACATGAGTACATTAAAAATGTTCGGAAACACCTTCAGCACACTTTCGCTTACGCTCAGCGCAATTTAGAAAAGTCAGCAGAAGGAATGACATCCTACTATGAATTAAAAACTACCAAAATGAAGTACATAGTAGGAGACAGGGGGCCTCATTACAAGTTTGGTGGTAAACTTGCAAATTATTTCAGCGTTCATAAAAGGGCAATTACTGCGTCATTACGGCCCTGTCAGACCCGGTAATTGCTCATTCGTGGCCACCGGAATGAAATGCTCCCCATTCCCATTTGAGCCCCATAGGGCTCAATGGCAATGGGGACGTTGGATGCACCGGCACCATTCAGAATGGTGCCGGTGCATCCGACATGCTCTGCTTGCGGGTGCCAGTACGCCCGCAAGGTCAGACTTGGCGGGCGGGAAGGCACCCGTAAGCAGAACTCGTAGTTTGCCAGTCTGGTAACCGTGGTACAGGCAAGCTTACCGGTACCGTTGTTACCAGACCGGCAAACCTATAATGAGGTCCAGGGTCTACCTGCACTATTTCCAAAGGAACCAGACCAAGGAGCGGAAGTTCTTCCCCTCTTGGCAAGGTGCCTTTGAAATTGTCGATACAATCTCACCTTTCACCTATAAGATCTGCATCTCTAAAGGAGAACATATGCAAGAGAAATGGGTCCATATCAATCAACTGAAGAGCTGTCACACCAGACAGGCGCTACAACTAATTGAAGAACCCAGTGAGGGTAGAGCCCAGGAACCATCTGAAGAATAAAAGGAAAGGATGGCAACCCGGGTGGAGAATATCACCCATTTACAAGCAGTAAAACTATTCATATTTATAAGGAATGTACCAAAATTAGAGAAAGATAATGTTGTCAAATTGTGTTTGTCAAGTGAAATCAATGTTTACATTTGGTTTCAATGTATAAACTGTTGGGTATTTGTTGGAGTTGGAGCGAGGCGGGTCTGAGGCCTCACTAAAGTTTAATCTCTATAAGCGCTATGGGTGCACGCCACCTTGCTTGGGGGGAAAGGAACTCCCTGAGTTGAGTGTGACCGCCTAATAAACTGTGAAAGGGTGGAGCATGTTCATTTGTGACAAGGCAATAATAGAGAAAGAGAAAAAAGCATCCCCTGACGCTGTACGAATGTGTACAGCAACAAAAAAACTATAACAGCTGAAGGCACCATGGGAAATGTTTTTCTTGTGTCTAAGAGTGTCTAGCAGAATAAAGAATGTTAGCTGACCGAGCAGCAGCCTGAACTGCAAGCACCTGCTCTCATCAAGACTTAGATTGGCCAAAATATATAATGGGTGCCGTGAACCAACAAAACGTAGATTGCACTGGTGGAGAACCTGCCCCTAAGAAGACCAAACAACCATCTGGGTCTGAAGGCAGAACCACCTGAATCTGGAACCGAAAGACAGAAAAACATTCCCAGCTCCAAAGACTTCTATATCCTTCTCCATAAGATTGCCCAAGATGAGGGGGCACATGAAGATAACACTACCTGTCATATCTGGTAAAGTGTCCCTCCCCATCTTAAGGTTAGGATGTCTGTGGTTGAGAGGAAAACAAAGGGTCCTGCACAAATCTGATTTCTATACGATCAGAACTTCGCTGTCAAAAGAAAGAGCTTGACCATATAACAGATACCAAGCTGTTACATAATTTAACATTGGCAGGAAAAGATCGTGCCTGTACCAATTACTACACAAAACTGATGCATCAGCTAACAGTAAATCAATCGTACAGTGAAAAATGAAAACTCCTAAAGGGCCAGTATCGGAAAAAGGAAAAAATCTGGCTTAGGTTACGGATGGAAGACGATCATGCCAGAACAAAACTTGCCTTAAAGACCTATAAAGAAGAAATCCTAATGGCAAAGTCCCAATGCATTAAAAAACAGATGGATCAAGCAGATAATCGACTTAAAGCCCTTTTTTTAGTCATACAAAATTTCTCTTTCCCAGGTGTGTAAATGTCAGCCTATCATCCTCCCAAACTATGGTAAATGATTTTAACTCTTTTTTTTTAACAAACTTGATAAGAATAGACTAAATATTGAGGCTCAGATCGCCTCTCTGCAAGTTGGCCCTCACAATGACTATGAGATTGATCATAGGAAACGTACATCAGAATTTTATTTCTCACCAGTAACTGAAGAAACGTTTGAGAAACTGATTGAAAATCTTACGCCAACTAATCATTCCTGTGACTCCATCCCAGCCTGCCTAGCAAAACAACATGCAAAGGCGCTCAGTAAGCCTTTACAAGGGTTTATTAATGCCCCCTTAATACAAGCAAGTGTTCCTTCAGCTCTGAAGAAATATTACTTTACCCAATTGCTGAAGAAGCCATCTTTGGATCATAAGTGACAGAGTAATCTTGGCAAGAGAGGAGAAAAAGAACTACATGAAAGAAATATTGTCATATGAAATAAGAAAGTATAATACCATTTGAGGAAATATGTCCTCTGTTCATCATAAATCTCTGCCGTACAACCTTTCTAAAAATGTACACTTTTGCCTCTTATGAGATTTTATTTTTATTTTATTTCACAGCATTTGAAAAGGTCATCTGCACCATATTACTATGAAGGGTTCTCCCCTTTTATAAATAAGACATTATTTTCGAGGTCCCAAAACTCGTTTGCACTTCATTCATGCAGTTTTCCTCATCGCTCAGGGGTGGACTGGCCCATAGGGAACTCTGGAGATTTCCGGGTGGGCCTCTGCACCCTGGGCCTCTTTTCTGTAGTATTTCCTAATGTTCTCATAGGAAATGCATTGGGCTTGCTGAAAAGGTGTCATACAGGGCCACTTTGAACTTTATTTCCAGGGCCTCTTTTGGTTCCCAGTAATTATTTCCAGGGCCTCTTTTAGTTCCCAGTCCAGCCCTGTCATCGCTGTCTTTGATTTTTTTGTATATATGCTACGAATGAATGGGAGTAGAAGGTCCAGGAGTAGTAGGTGATGGGGTTAAGGTGTAGGTTAGAGAGGAGTTTGGGGGAAACCCCCATTTAATAATAAGAAAATAGACAAAAAAGGTGACACGGAAAACTGCACAAATAAAGTGTAAAAGAGGAAAGCGACAATGAAAATAACACGTAGAACCCTTTTTTAGACTAATAGAAAAATGCCCTGTAAGTGTGAGCTGTTTTACTAGCAATAAGGGCCTTAACCGATGCCAAACATTTATAGGAATTGTGTTAGCGTCAAGATTGGGACCCTGTCAAGAGAAGTAGGGCAGGATAGGGACCCTTGTCCCTATCTCCCGAGAGTGCCTGAATATGTGCAAGGCTCTTGGTACCACTGCCCCTGTCTCAATGCCTACCAGCCCCTGTCCTTGGCCGGTCACTTTTTCTTCTATTTCAGAGCACGTGAACTGCAGCAGACAAATACCAGCTAAAGTAAAACCCAAACTATCAGTACTCAAATGATGGTGCAACTGGCAAAACCCGACCTGGAATTTAGTGTTTTAATAGAGGTTAACTAGGAATGAAAATGTGATGAATGGATAATTGTAACATTCAGACGTTCACGCCTCAGGGGAGGCGGTAAACAGTTATTTAGTCAAGTATATTGCCCCAATGTTTTTGCCAATTTTCCTTTTATTGACTCAGTCTAGGATCCAATTAGGCAGGCCTCAAGACTCCTTAGTGCTTTCTGTCAATAATTAGCAGTAGTAAGAAGGAGGGAGTGCCCACAGAAGATTCAATGGTGAACACAGCCTCTGTACTGTTATCTTCTGTTGAAATGATGAGTAGCTCAGGGATTAAATAGATTCAAGAGTGGAGTGTTCTGAAGACGTTTAGCAAATTAGATAATGTTGTGTATCCATGCCCCAAACAGTGACATTAATACTCACATGAGTTTAGAGATGCGGATCCTAAGAGTCAGCTCAAAGGGAACTAATCTATGAATCACAGCATTGCATGAGTACATTGAGGGGAGCTTCCTTGGAAACTATGTGCAGTTCTTGAGACCAACTGGGTGCCATTCCATTGCTGGCATATTATTTGTCCAACTAAGAGATTTATTTTCTTTATAATGTACAAGCTTTCCAAGGGTGTCTCAAACGGTTAAGGTCGCCTGTCCAGTCACCCTTTACAATTTACAATTCTAAGGTTATCGCAGGTATATTTCATGAGATTCCTTGAGAAATATGTTGACAGTATGGGAGTATGCAAATAATGTCTAAGCCACTGTTCAACTATTTGCACCATACATGTACAATGTGCTCATCTCCATTAGGTAACAATGCATACAACATCACGCGTAATGGGTGAAACACCTCACCAGACCCTCATGCATTCGATGGGATTTAAGACGCCACCGTCTCCAAGGTAGCTACGATGAGCCTGAATTATAGTGATCAATCAGGATTCGGACTGAGGATAAGATCTTGAGGCAAGGTGCATGTCCTTCGAGCCTTCACAGTGAGTAATCATGACTGCTAGTACTTGATGTACCTTTATTTCTACTTGGATGAAGTGTGACTGTGAAAGTCAAAAGGGTTTTGGAAATGCAGTACATAACGCGGTCTTTCAGGTAGTAACTGAGGGAATGCATTTTTCCGAGAGGTTTGTAGCTAGACAGTACACCCCTTAAATCTTAATGTTATTGGTCTTAACGTCGAGCTTGGTGTTTGCAATTGTGTATGATGTTCACGGTTGCAGGTCACGTCCCAACTATTGATTTTTCAACCTCAGGCTAATTTTGTTTTCTGAGAAATGCTTGTGTTACTTGAATTCATGACAGTGACTGGTGATAACCCTATGATGGCAGACGTTGCGCGATCAAGCCTATGGGCCTCATTACGAGGTCAGCGGTAAGGGGTTAATTGGTGCCGTTGCCGTTAACCCCTTACTGCCGCATTACGAGGTCCCTTAGCGGGTCCCGCTAAGGGACCCTGGTTTCACCAGGCGCCCTTAGCGGCAGCCGCTAAGAGACCAGGGAGCTAATAATAGCGGGCCTGTTATTAGCTCCATCTCCATTTCCATTGAGCCCTATGGGGGCTCGAATGGGAATGGGGAATGGTTCTCAGAATGGGAATTTACCAGGTCCTCCAAGGTTGGAATGACCCGGTAAATCCCTATTCCGAGAACCCGGAATGCGGTAAGGGGGTAGCCATGGTGTCTTCTGGGCTGAACGTGATGAACTGAGTCTGAAAGCACTGAGATAGCCTATTGGGCACTGGAAAGTCCTGGACTACCACAGTGAGGAGGGATGTGATATAGTGAAACTTCAAAAGATTCACTCATTAGTTTCAGGAGTGGCACATCTGAACTAATATAGGGTGGGATTCTGAGTGATTTCACCAACGCTTGATAAGACACATCAGGTGTTTTCTTTGATTAATAAGTAGCTAGGGGCTGCCATGGTGGAAACAGCAGACCACATGACACGCAATGAGTGAAGCTAAAACAGCTTTATTTTACACACGGGAGGCTTGAATGTATCAGCATCAAAGGGGAGGAATAACAGAGTTCCCCATTGGGACACTGGGCGGAGAAACAAACAGCACTGTGGGGAATAATTGCTAAAGGTTCTGGACCAAGCCTGGTCTTCCCTAGCCAGAACCGAGGCTCCTTACCTCTGGGCTTATCAGAGCCCCTTGAGCTTGGGAGGTCTGGGTTGAGTGACCTCTTTTGGGCACTATGGTAAGGCATTGTGATGAAGTCTCCTGCCTGTGCCTGGTGGTGGTGGATGCAACGTCACTGGAGGGGGAAGGAGGGTAGGCAGGGCAGGTTCCACCACCTACAGTGTGATGCAGGGTCAGGAGAGGCTATACAGGGACCTCCCGGACCGCCACACCTTGTGCCAAGACTAAGAATAGGGACTGTTACAAACTACACATTTTCAGTGCCCATGCCCTTTCCTACGTCCCAGATAAGAGCCTGATGAACCCCGATGAACAACTATCATATGGGTCCCCTTTGTGGCAGCTTAGGATAAGGAAATCATCCAGAGGTCAACTAAGGAACACCTCTGTGACATGCCTACAGCATTTGGTGTAGAGCACCAAATCGTTACCATGACTGTGGTAAGAGCAGGAGACAGAGTGCAGGGGCAGTTCACTCAGCATACTCCGGAAAGCACACATGACAACTAAGATGGCCACTGTGCCTGAAGTCAGCTTTCTCTGCATCGCTGCACACTGTGGCAGAAACACATTACAATCAAGCAAATCCAAAATAGGTAAACCGCTGGTCAGTCCCCACACAGCCACAGTAAACACACAAATGTGCCCTCACTCCAGAATAGGGCATCCCAATGGAAGGGACCAAGGCCCTATAAAGGAAGTGGCCAGTTTGACTGCAATGAGGGTGTAAGGAGGTTATTAATGAGTTGCAGAGGTTGTTGGAGACGGAGTGAAAAGAGAGTGTAGGAAGGAGTGGAGAAAGAGGTATTTGGAGGGAGAAGGAGAGATTAGCGAGGAGAGAGTTTGTCAAGGGAGGTTGGGAGGAACATCATAGAAGGAGTTGAACGGGAGCTGGGAGAGATTGAGGAGGGAGCATGTGGTTTTTATGAACAAACATAAGCCTCTAAACTAACTGGGATCCCTAGACCCTTGGTGGAAGCTCTGGGGTGTTGCTGATAATTACTCTACCCGAGCCACAAGACTTGTTCAGCCCCAGCATACAAGTGCTCATGGGGCCTATAGACCAGAATGGAGGACAAGAAGGTGAGAACCCGAATATGCTGACCAGGTAGGCAAGTAGTGTGGGGGACACAAACCCCCCATGACTGTGAGTGATCATAAATTGATCATTGGCACCAGGCAAGGAACTCAGATTGAGATTTACCAGCTGAGATTTAAACTCTTAAACTCACCGGAAAGCCTGGCTGTTGGCTTGTGCTGAATAGATTGAGTTTTCCCCCAACCCTGTTGCACGGACCTCATGTTGATCCTACTTGAATTCTCTGACAGCCACTAGAACATTAGAGGGATGTAGCTTTGTCTAACAGTTTCACGAAGGAGGTTTAACGAAACAGTTGTAAGGATGTAGTATAAAACATACAGTATCCCAGCTGAAAATCCAGATCCTTATGCGAAAGAAATCACGTTCCAGGAATATAGCCCACTGCTGGCTATTTTTAGATCACTCCCAGTGTATTTCTAGCACCTCAGCACACCTAATTGAATTCTCCTTGGTTTGGCCTGTGGTTCAAATATGCTCTTATGGCTACTTCCAGCAACACATATCATAATCCTCTTACTGTGTGTCACCATCCTTGGCTCCTGGGTTCTAGAAACTGCACATGCCTGCCAGTGAGTTCTTATGTCTCCCCCTTGCCCTGCTGAGACACCTAAAATGGTTACCAGCTGCAAATCCCATCTCCCTGCTCTTGGTAGGATACTTTTTACATTTAAGTTATTCTTACCCACCAGCGAAAGATTGCCTTTTAGGCTTAAGCTCACCTTCGGCTCTGGTCTGCTCTTTCCATAGGTTCCCTGTCTTGCACCAGGATCTTGACTATAGCCCCAAACAGGATAATGATCACGTCTTCTCTCCTCCAGGCACTAGCAGCAACCCCTTGGGAAGATGCGCCGATTAATGAGCTGCACTGCTTAGCAACCTGCTCTCCTTGCACCCTCCAACTCTCTGTCCACTTGCACCAGCTCTCTAAGTCCCCTTCCAGACTCCTATACTGTCTGGCAATTCTTGCCTCTTATACTTTCTTGCCATCTTAATTACCCAAAAATCGATGTTATTTGATAGCTTGATCACTTGTTAGCCCCTGGGTGTCAGATTGGTTGGGGTCTGTCTCCTCCCCACATGCTTTCTTCTACATCCTGATTGTACTCATGTGCTGTGGATTTTCTTGCCTGCGATGGTAACTAATTGAATGATTGGCCAACAAACTGCCGACGGAGGGCTTTAGGACCAGTGTTGCTGTTTCGAGGTCAGGCAGGCCTTTCATGGTGATCCTTCTGCCCAGCAGTCGAGTCTATGCATCGCCAGAGGATAACATCTCTCAGAGCTACTGAGCCTCTGGAGCCTGTAAGCTATCTAATCTCCTTCCTGAGTACAACTTGTGGTGAACATACACGACAGAATGCAAGCAGGTTATCAACCCTTTGCCAGTTCTCTGAGGTGCCTTCCTCAATGAGTGGGGCTCACGAGCTGGATCACAAGCTGCTTGTTCAATCGTTTTGGCATCTGAATTCACACAGAAGTGTACTCCTACTCCAACAATCCTCACACTGCGCACTGTCAAATAGGGTGGTTTCTACTGTTCTCCTGGCTTGCCGTTCCCCCTAAACTGTTGCTGACTAGTGGGTTTGTCAGAGTGCTCAGAATACACATGCCAAGCATGCAAAGCTGATGACATAGAAGCTAACAAGTACAATGTCTCAGTCTAGTGAGTGCTTGCAGATGAGACCAGTATGCAAACATCTCTTCATATGTTTAAATTCCATCAGGCTAATCCATCAAGTAACCTTTCCTCTAAACGAGTTGTAAAATTGTATAAGTGCATGACCATTCATCTGTGAGCAGTGTAATGATCCCATGTCCATGTCAAGATGTGATGGAAAGGAGAGCAGTTCCTTAGATTGATAGAAGATGTGATAGAGTTTAACGGGGTGAATGTTTTCTTAGTGAATAATTGGGCTTCAAATATGAGTAGAAGAGTGAATTCTGGAAAATGATCCCAGAGTGGTTACATTTCACTACAAGCAATCTATTATTTATAGGGGCGATTTTAAGAGGCAACTTGGCCCAATTCTGAAGAGAAGTATTGATCTGATTTTCATCCTACCAGACTAAGAGACTCAACATGTATGATCATGATGTCAAACCAAAATACCTTCTCTCAGCGATCGAGTTCCCCATACACTGTCATTGCGTGATCACTTTTATGATGCACCCCATAACTATTATGCATAAATGCCCGATCATTATTAAGTATATGCCACGAGAAATTGATCTCATGGTAATCTGAGATAGTTCAGTATTTGTGCTGTGTTCATGTGCGTGTTTCTGTGCATGTGAGTTTGTGAAAGGGTTTTAGAGTGTGTGTTTTGGTGTGCTTTTGCATGTGTGCATGTGTGAATATGTGAGTGGCAAAGGATGGTGAATGTATGGGGTTTTAGTGAGAGTGACACAAAGCCTGAACCAACCTTTTAAAAGGAAATGATGCCATGTTGGCCATTGGCAGCATGCACATGTGTTTCATATGGAAATGCTGCATAATGTGTTGGGCACTAGCAACATGAACACACTCATCTTTTCTCTGGGTACAAAAAGCATATACAATGTTTTGAAGGGAAGTGCTGGAATATTATGGGCACAGACAGCATGAACATGTGTTTTTCAGGGCAATGCTGGCATATATTGGGCACAGCATACATGAAAATGCGTTTTAGAAGGAAATAATAGAATTAAATGGGTGCAGGGCTGGCATATTGACTGATTTCATGGTCTGTTTTGTCACAGGAACCCTGAATATGTTTTTTTTAACTGCTATGCTGGCATACACTGGACATGGGGTTGGAGAGAAATTGCGTGTTAGCGAACGGTTTGGCATTGCACTGTGATGTGAACTCTTGAGAAAAGCGATTAAAGCAAATATTGGCAGCTCTACATTTGAATATCATTGATGGAGTGCGCATTCTACTAAGGCTGGAAGACATCAACCAGCATTTGTTCCGTCCACACAGTACCACTCTGTATGTGGGTTCTGGAGCCAGAGATTGTGTACTAATGTTTAAAGACACCTTAAGAAAATGTATTTCCGCACAAATAAGTGGATATTGATTTTAAGAATTTTATAGATTCCAGTGGAGGATTTAATCCAATTACCTACTTGCTATCCCTAGAGTTGATACGTGGGGATTTTAGATTGGCTTATGCGATTCCAAAAAGGCCAGACCAACTTTATCTTGCCCTACGTCCCGAAGAAGGTCTTGAAAGAAGACAGTCATTTCTGTTATATGTGGACCGAAACACGTGTCGACGATTATGTGAACAATCTGGCAAATAAAAACCAGATGAGATACGACACCTGATAATAAGGACTGGGTCATAAACAATTGTCATAACCTTTCAAAATTCTGTGTAGAATTAGAATACGAATACACAATGTATAATATGCCATATTGGTTTTATGTAGGAACGTATGAATGAGAAAGTGTGGAATTGAGAATGAATGCCTGAAATATGAAACATATGTTAATGAAGTGAGTTAATTGTTTTAAGTAATACATACAGTTATTTGCTATAGGATTATTGATTAAAATATGTTATTTCTGAATAACCTGTGTCATCCTGATCCACTGGTCGACCTCTTGCTTTAATTTCTTATACATTGGACAAAGCCAGTATGAAAACAAATTTTAGAGTTAGGCTTTATGTAGTTATCTTTTAGTTGCTCTAAATTATGTTATCTAGTTTTATATGTCTTGATGATTTTTGAACTTTGTGTAAAAAGTCGAAATTTGTTCTGGCTAATAAGCACAATAAAAATAAAAATAAATGTTTTAAAGAGTAATGATGGCCTATATTGGCAGCACCAGCATGATCATTCTTTTCACAGGACAGTTCTGGCATATGTTTTGGGCACTGGGCTTGCCACATGAAACTGGTGCAGTGCTGGCATATTGTGTTGGCAGGTATTTGCAATCTGCTATGGGCCCATATAACAGTAAAATGTATTTTACATTGGGAATGCTGGCATACATTGGGCACAGCCAGCGTGACAATTTGTTTTATAGGACAACATTGGCATATATTGTTAAGCATTCAGCTGGCAGCAAGAAAGTGGTGCAGCACTGGCTTATTATGCTGATAGGACACATGATCAACTTCCGGTGCAGCCAGCATGCACAGAGTGTCTTACCCGACAATGCGGCCATATGTTGTTGGGCAACATCTGCATGAAATCTGTTTTTTCAGGGTAATGAAGTTAAGCAGTTTTAAAACAAACCTTAAGGTTTTTTGCAAGAAGGGGAATTGGAAAATGCTACAGTGTATCTATTACGTTTTTCAGGTGTTCGCTCACAGAACAGATTGTAGTGTATATATATGGATTTTTCTGAGAGTTTTTTCTGAAATTTGTGCTGCACAATGCACATTTTGCAACCCTTATTATTAAAAGAAATGTGCAGGGGAGAACCGCCCTCTATCGTTGCACTCGCTCGCTGTGCTCGGGATAATTCGGGGAAAACGTGTATTTCCTTCCACTAAAAAAATACACCAGCCACTACTGAGATTATTGGGTCTGTAGCCTCACCTTAGTCACTATGCAATCATTATGGTTACTTGCTAAATAATGCATAGGCATAACGCTGATTAGACTTCATTCATGAACAGAAGGTGGTTTGTAACATTGAAGAATTCAATAAGGTGGCAAAGATACAGTCAATATATGCCCTTGCCTCTCTTGCACAGAGAAAGACATTGCATGAGTATTTTTCTTGTTTTGTCAGATCTCTCCCACTCGACAATAGTGTTGGGAAAAGGAAAACTACACTTCTTTGGGATGTGACCTCATTACTCAGGAGAGGGGGAACGAGGAAAGTAAATTGGGAAGATGAGTTGCTGGGGGACACTTAAGGGGGCTGTTAGGAGTCAGGGGCACATGGCTCTTTAAAAACAGTGGCATCAGTGACACACAAACTCTTTGTTTTGCACCATATGTAGTGGCTCCTGGCAATTTAGCGTTATGTTTTTGTGCAAAGTGCGTTTATTTTTGTGACCCGTTTGTGTACTGCAACCTGTGATCTTTAAATCCAGACTGTGCTGCTTGCACGTAATACATTTCCACAAATCAGGACATTCCACCCTGAAAATTCCACACTTACGTGAATCTTACTTGGCCTTAATGTGGGCTGTGAACTGATGAAAACTCTGCTGCTGTGACTGGACATCCAAGATATATCACTGATTGCAGTTGGGTTGAGCTGAACAGGCGTGAATTGAAGACAGCCTCCTCCCGACCCCCCCCCCCCCACCCCTCCTGTTGAGTCAAAACTACTTGTAGAATTCGGTAGGAATCAGTGGGAAATTGAAATCCATAATTCACAGCGCCCTTCCCTCGTAACAAATCATAAAAAATAGCACTGGTGCTGGCAGACTGGTCAATAAACTATGTGGCAGTGACTTGCGTCGAGGCAGGGGACCTGGGGAAGGATTGAGGATGTTATTACTGGTCTGATGGAAGGAATCCATGATGCTCATTGTGGAGCATGTAGGCATTGATGTGACACTCTTGCAAATGGTTATCCGTAAGGTTGTGCACGCATGTTCATCAAATCAGTTGTTATTGTTGACCATACTACGTTGTTGGACTTCCTTACCAACGCAATTACTTCTATCTCCAACATCGGGGGAGACTGAAGTTGCAGACTCATTGGGGGTCATTACGAGTATGGCGGTAGGGGGTTAACGGCACCGGTAAGGATGCCGGTGCCGTTAACCCCCTACCGCCATATTCCGAGGTCCCTTAGCCGGTCCCACCAGGAACGGCTGGTCTGACCAGCCGTTCTTACCCGCTAAGGGACCAGGGCGCTAATAACGGGCCCACTATTTGCGGGCCCATAATTAGCGCCTTCCCCATTCCCATTGAGCCTTATGGGGGCTTAGATGGGAATGGGGAATGGTTTTCTGAATGGGGACTTACCGGGTCCTCCAAGGTTGGAATGACCCGGTAAGTCCCCATTCAGAGACACCGGACCCGGACCCGGGTTTGGAGGCAGCCATGGTGTTAATAGCACCATGGATACCTCCAAACTCGGAATGACCCCCATTGATTGGAGGATTGGAGGATTGGTCAGTGCCTTGAGGGGGTCGGGGGGACGGTGTAGTTTACCTTACTGACTTCTGCCTTGCTGTCTTGCAGCACTACGTTCTGCAGGTATCAGGCAATAATATTGCCATGAAAAAAAAAATCATTAATGATGCACCCTCCAGGCTATCAAACACTTTCCCCAAATATTCTAGGACTCGAGGAAATAATACATAATCATACCCCTCCTAGAATATTTGGGGAAATAATTTTGGTAGCCAGGAAAAAGTCACCGGAACCTGACGACTTTTTCACAGCGACATTACTACATGGAACCGTTCTGCACTACTCTGCACCCAGGCTAGGTCTACACACTATTACACGTTAACAACAATGATAATAATAATAACAATAAATAATAATAATAATAATATAACTACTAATAATCATGATAACGTTCTTATGCGTTGTGAGTGCTCTTTCACAGTGTTATGTTGTTAATATTATGTCATAACCATCTGAACTTACAACTTTTTCTTTCACCAGACATAGATTCTGACACTAACAGTGCCAAGGACGAGTATGCTCGTCCGTTTTGCATAGACTTGCATAACAGCCTGGCACTGAAGGGGTTAAAGCAAGGACAATGTTCACACATGCTCACCCGAATGACAATAGAAAAACATCTTCTAATGTTTGACAGGGAGGAAAGCAATATTTCTCTAGAAAGCGCAACATTTTCTAGTGTCCGGGATACATAGCTACAACATTTATTTGTGTCATTGTTTCATAGTTTGGCATAAAGGTCTTCCCATCGCACGCAACAGAAATGGACACATGCTTCTTTTTATACATATTAAATGGTAAAGGTATTGTCAAAACAAGGTATGACAACATGGTCGGTCACCCGATGTTCGATATTATAGAATTTAAATACAAAGCAACATGCAAGACACATGATTAGCTTAAAAAGGTTAAATGTACCATAACAGGAGATAATAGACCTAAAACAGGGTATCACTATGCGCGATTGGTCAGCACTACATCTCCTAGAAAGCCAGGCCCAGACCTCCCGGCTCCAAAAGGATGGGGTCTAAATAGAACGCGTGGCTGGATCCCAAAGCTACATGTGAAGCACATGTGTCAGATTCATTTGCATAGTGGCAAACGCGTGTATTCTGGCGTGTGAGCTGGCTCTCCTCAAGCAAGTACTGCCGCTGCCCCAGGATCACTCAGATCATGTTTTGCAAAGATCTTCTGCCCAGAAAATGTCCTATCACCACCATCTGTTAGTTCCGTTAAAAACAGGCAGCACATGGCACTCTGGTTTCCTCGTTCTACTCATGATACAAATAGTGGAATATGTGGGTGCAGTCCCAGGAGTTTCCGCGTGAGCTTTCCGTCAAAGGTTTGAACCTGCGCTCAATCCCTGGCAACACAGGGCAAACTTTAGCTCTGCACCTTAGTAACAAGGGCCTTATTACCACCAACACACACATTACTGTTCATAATTATAATTTATAAACGTTAAAAACAATTATTGCTTATGTGAAACTTTGCCCTGTCTGGAAACCAACGTTTTACGTTTGTAGATGATAATACACAAATCATTTGGACTGGTATATGGATTGAGAAATCTCAAGCAGTGCTGTAAGCTCTGAGGTCTCTGAGGAGCATCACCAAATCGGTATCCGAGGCATTACATCACCAGAAAAAATACATTATGGTGACCAGCGATATTCTTTTATTCTGCTACTTATCAGCAATCTCAACTTATTCTAGAACTGGTAGAATTATATAAAGTATGCAAATTCATGCCCTAGAATATGTATGAATGTGGACAAAATGCAGGACAGTGGGAGAAAACAAAAACCTGTTCCCCAATGATGTTCTTTTCTTTCAATATAATGGCTAGAAATCATTTAAACCTAGTGCATATCCCTGAGCAAATGTGCAGGTGTGCACCTCACCTCAAGCCACTGGAGATATTTATCTTATGAGCAGGTGCCTAGTCCCCTGCTATGATATGATAGGTTATTCATAACGCGCTTAATACCCAGAGGGAACTTGTGTTGCTTCCTGTCGTCTTGCTTCCGAGGCGAGCACGTTGCTCCTGAGCTATCCTCCTGAGACTTATGCTGATGATACTCGTACTCTTTTATTTGTATAGAGCTCAGCTAAAAGGGAAATAATGTTCGAGTTTATCAAATCATTTAATCATTTCTAGCGCAACGCACCACAATGGATTGTTAGTGGCTGGATTATTAAGTCCCGAGTCTATCTGTTCCTGAGGTCCGATACATAAAGCTTTGGTCCTTGAAGGAATGACCACACCTAAATCCTACTAACGCGTTCTCCGTACACCCATGTCCCACTTCCGCCAGCGGCGGCATTTCACGGAGGCGCCAACTAGTTGTGTCAACCAGTGAAGGGAACTGATCGGAGTCACATCTTTTAAGTTGGTCTCACTGAACATCTCTTCCCTGCATCAGGCCTTCGCGTAGTGGACTTTCAGCGTGTGGAAATTGATGCTCACGTGCTGCCCATTTGGTTCTCAAGTACCAAAGCCAAATCACCAATTCCATCTGGCCTCCAGTTTTAGACTTGCCCAAGTGTTTTATTTGTAATTTAACTACTTCGAGAATCATACTCCTGGCATCCACTTCTGAGAAGGCAATGGCATTTTCAGTGCTGAAATGGCTACCCAAAGGTCTCCCATTCCTTCACAGTGATAGCATTGTTACCGTTTTAATTCATGCTTTTATATACCTGTCGGGAGGATAGCTCAGGGGTAAGGTGCTCGCCTTGGAAGTAAAATGACACAGAGCACCACAGGTTCGATCCCCGGGTCCACCCTTAGAAACCTCTGCGTATACGTTATAAATAACATATCATATATCATAGCTGTCTTAAAGTGGCAGGTACGGTCATCCAAGAAAAGTGACTGGTTCAACCACACCAGCATGGTGCTAATATGATAAAAGGAGTACATACGGATAACATTTGTAAAAAGGAAATAGATGCAGACTACTGGCGTGGAATCTGCTTCGCTCACATTCCGAAGAGATCTAAGTGACAAGCTGCACCGCAGCCATCCCCTTGTCCTGGCTCTCCTGTCAAACAGCCGCCACCGGCCCGTTCCTTTCTATGTCTGGATTTCTGGGATTTATAAAGCGCAATCCTAGCTTGGAAGTTGGAAGTAGGGGGCAGGAGTGGCAGAGGAGCTGGGCTACATCAGGGATATGGGGATAGTGGGCTGCAGAGGGAGAGGAAAGAGTTGAGTGGAGCGCTCAGCGATTGGCAAGACACTCTTTGAAAAGTAAAGTCTTTAGAAACTTTGTGAATTGTAGGATAGAGGGGGCAGTTACATGTGCAACAGTAGATTGTTACAGGGACAGGGTGTATAGCTTGAAAACGCATTTATAGTGTTTTCCCCTCTTGCAAGTGCATGCATGTGTAAATGCGGCAGCACAAACCTGTTTGTATTTTTCGATGTTCGAAACCACTGCATCTATTTAATTGCGACAAATCCTGCATCATTTACATTTCTCCTTCCTGACAATTAAATATTGAAGAAACAGCTATTCGGAAGTGCAACTCTTGAAATCTCTATGGCATTTTGACAGAAATGATATTTCACTGTTCTCTGCAGTCTACTGAGCACATTTGCATAGTTTATTTCTGTATGCAGAAAAATAAAGTCGCCGCCTTCTAGTTTTTCTTTCTACTAGTTTGAAGCAGCTGGTATTTGTTTTTTAATAGTATTTGCAGTTAGAGTTGTTTTTTTCTACGATTAATGTAAGATGCAACATTGCTTGTAACAGAAGCAACACAAATTAAAAGGACAAAGCATTCATTCCTGCTGCTCATAACATCCTATACATTCACAAACACCACTTAACCTTTCAGGACGCTCCCAGATGATTGGCATTCCTTATCTGGAAACTCGCGATTGCTGTTCCCGGGTTGTGAAAGAATGGGGTAGTCTTGCCGACTTGTTGGTTGGCTGCTGCAGATTCTCCATCGAACATTTAGGTTCTAGGACGATCAAACGTTAGGATGTGTGTTTTTACACACACATTCTTTTTTTTTTTCTAAATTGGATCAAAATGTGTGCTTGTCACTATGTTAGTCCTAGAAAGCATGGTAGGTTGTAGGTTGTGATACCTGTACGCTCCGTATCCCATACTTTTTCTCACTGAATTTGTCCTCTCAGGAGCACAGAGGTCCTCACTCAAGTTGGGATCAAAGAGGCACATGTTAACGTGGTACTGTGCAGTTGATCCAGTACTGTGATTCAGGAACTTCGAAGGAAAAGGTATATGGAAGTGAAGGAGTTGTACATGGTCACTGCGCGTGGTTTGAGCCTCTACTTGGCCCCATCCCCGAATGCATTGAAACGAAGGGCCCAATTCATGGAATAATTGCGTGGAAAATAGGGTACTTGCACGCCATTCTGTGTGCAAATCGCCACTCGTTGATTCATGGAATCGAATGCGGTGTACTTTTCATGGACTTGGGTGGAGTTTGCTCTGGCTACGCACGTCTCTGGGAGCCGTTGAGGGCCTTGCACGAGACTCCATGTAGTGTGGGTGTGGCTTGTGCAGAGGGCTTGGAAGGGGGAGCAACACCAGTAATGGGGAAGAACTTGTGAAAAAGTGGGTGTTCCAAGGGACGGCCTGCAGGCAGTCCCTCGCATTCCCACAATTGTGCGGCACGAGACGTATTCATGGATTCAAATTGCGCAACCTCTCAGCTGGGAAATGGCCACGCAAGTCTATCATATGATCCGCCACCCGAAAGCAGGCGTAACTACACTTGCGCATAGAATCAGCAGCGTGGAGGTGGGGTTGCATGTCGGATTTGGGGTGCTCGTATGCAACCGGGGGTTCCAAACTTACTTAGGGGTGCGCGTAAGCAGTGTAGCGGGGTGCAGAAACGGTTTATGGGGGTTCGCACCCAGATTTTCCAAGTTTGCACTGAGTTACAATTTTTCATATGCAGGCTGTCAGGGTTCCAGGAACAGTTACGAGGCAACCTGCACAGCGCCCCCGATATGGAGGCCTGCTTGCGACGGACCCCACAAACTGTTTGATGGGTGTGTGTATTCACGTCCAGGAGAGCGCACAAAGTTGGTTGATCTGGCTGTTTATGCTTGGAGTGTGGGCGTGTCGGGGCATTCTGGCCGCGACTTGCGAATACGGTTACTTTGCGCAAACAATTCCATAAATATGCGGTGCGTGAATTTTGTAATCTGCACACAGGCTCACGCAGTGTCCTCGGCATGCTGCACTTGTAGGATTTCTGTGCACATTTCCATCAATCGGGCCCAACATTTTGGCCTGAATATCCAGAGAAGCAATGGTCTACTCCTGAATTTAAAATCAATGATTTACTGTTTAATTACTGACCTTAAAAACAAGTTATTGAAACAAACAAATAGGAGATTTTGTATTAATTTAATCAAAGGTATTATTTACTCAGCGATTGATTAAAGTGTTAGTTTTATTCCAATGGTTTCTTATTTAACAATGGCTGATTGGTCTCCTTCATGAAATGTAACTATCAATTCGTCTTCACAGTTTGTTTCAACTTTTAATCATCAGAATCTCTGAATGTCAATATCTATAAACACTTTCAACTCCCCCATAACATGACAATCATACATTTCAGCTACATTCAGTTGAAACATCAAATCATTCTGCGTGTTCCTGGTTACTGTTCTTAAACTGTGTATTTGTCCAAATCATCCGGGTCCCCCAGAATTAATTGCTCATCATGCTATATTGCTCTGTAAATTGTATATAATTTTCTATTATCGTTTGATTTTTCTAATGTCATAGTCAATTTGCTGTTTCACAACTTAATCCTTTCACTGCCAAGCTTGAGTCCCAGTGAGCTTGGAAACCCTGAATTCAGAATGTATACATATACCTCCCAATGAATGGGTGGTACTGCCATTAGGGCATATACGTATGTGTGTGTCTACATGTACATTAATGGCTTCATAGTTTAAATTTATTTTACTTTGAACGCATTTTGAGCTGCTTTTTACATGGGATTTTCCGCTAGGAAAAAAAATGTTTTCATCCCAAATATTCAAAAATTGGACACTTTGATTTTCATATTCATCTGCAGAATAAAGTTACATTTTATTTTAAAAGTATGTATGTGTGTGAGATAAACATTTTGTATCTCTACAAAAAATAACACACTCTTACTATGCATGCTCCTATGACACATGCTCCTACCACCTGCACTTCTACAACACAAGCTCCATTGAAACACTCTCTTATGACAAATGCTCCTATTAAACACTCTCATGGGACATGCTCCTATCACACGTGCTCCTATGACATGTGCTCCTATGACACACGCTCCTCCGACACGGGGTCCTGCAACAAGCAGTCCTACGACACATGCTCCTAGGATACACTCTCTTAAGAGGCATGCTCCTACAACATGCACTCCTACCACATGCGCTCCTATGACAAGCGCTCCTATGAAACACGATCCTAATACACACATTTCTATAACATACAACAGACATTCTCCTGCGACACGTGCTCCTATGACATGTTCTCCTGTGACACGCCCTCCCATGATATGCGCTCCGACAAAATGTGGTCCTACAGCAAGCGGTACTACGACACATGCTCCTATGACACATGCTCCTCTGAGACATGCTTTTACAACAAGTACACCTACGACATGTGCACTTATGACAAATGCTCTTATGACAAGTGTTCCTACTACAAGTTCTCCTACAACAAGTGATCCTGCAATATTCACTCCTACAACACGCATTCCTAGCACACACTCTCTTATCACACACTCCTATGACACACACTCTTACGACACACACTCGTCTGACAAGCTCTTTATACAAGCTCTTGTGACTCACGCTACTACGTCATATGCTACGACATGTGCTCCTATGACACACGATCCCATAAGACCCTCTTACCACACACTTCGTTGACACTCCTATGACACATGTTCCTACAGCACTCTGTTACAGCACACACTCCCACAACAAGTGCTCCTATGACACGCACTGCTATGACTGATGCTCCTCCAACTTGTGCTCCTACAACACACACTCTGAGTAGAGATCTTATATGTATATGTTGTGCATTCCCACAATGAATGTGCATCTTTCATACGAAATGCGCTCAGAAAGTACGGAACATGGGCTCCTACAACACACCCTCTTATCACACGTACTTCTTCAAACTTCCTACTGCACCTCCTCAGAGGTACTTTGCCTTTCCACTCCTTCCCTCAGAAGCTCACTGTCTCTCAAGCTCTGGTTCTCTCTATGTTGGACTATTGTAACAGCCTCTTTCTAAATCTACCTGCCTCTACTCTCCGCCCTCTGCAATTTATCCAGAACAGGACTGCGAGACTTGTCCTTGGCCTCAAGCCCAGAGATCGTATCTCTCCAGCTCTGAAATCTCTCCATTGGCTCCCAGTGGATGCAAGGATTAAATTCAAAACCCTCTGCATTGTCCACTACCTCTAACTCCCTCCGGGTTAATCGTTTTTCAAAGAAACAAGCTGGGGGTAGATTTCTATCTTCGGCTGGGGCCTCCCTCTGGAACAGCCTCCCAGCCACTCTAAAACCTGAGGAGAACCTTCTCCGGTTCCGGAAGCACCTAAAGACCTTCCTCTTTGTTTCTGCCTTCTCTCCCCCTCTCCCCTGCTGTCTCGCTCTGTCTTGGCACTGTGTGTGCACCTGGCCATCCTCTTTCCTCTGGGTCCAGGTACCTGCTCACCCTGCCGCCCTCCTGCGCTGCCTCCCGGCCACCCCTTGCACTGGATGGACTGTATCTGTACCCATACAGCCCCCCACCCCATTTTCTTCTTCTCTGCACTTATCAGACTTACCCAGTCTTTCGCCATAAACACAGCACTTGCCACATATTGGCTGCACTATCACTGTTTATTGCCTCCTTTCTATTTTTTATTTATTTATCTCCTCTCCTCTGCTCTGCACTTTCCACTCTCCCCCTTCCATGCACTTTTCCCCTTTTCCCTGACCCATGCACTTGCGCGTTCTCAATGTCACTGGGCCTATTAAGATCGTTGTTGTTTTTGTGTTCTCTCTTGTTTCCCCTCCCTTACCTAGTCGCGCTCTGAAACACCTGTGTACGAGCGCGATACAAATAAAACATCATATCATATCATATCATACATGTGGTCCTAAAACAAGCATTCCTACGACACACGTTGCTTTGACACATGCGCCTATGACACATGTTATTAAGGGAAATGCTCCTACGACAAGTGCATCTAGGACATATGCACATATGACATGTGCACCGACAACAACCACTTCTATGACAAGTGCTCCTGCGACATGCGCTCCTACAACACATGATCCTATAATAAATCCTCCTATCAAACACTCCTATGACACGTGCACCTACAACACACTTTTACAGCAAGCTATTAGTACACAAGCTCCTATGACCCACGCTCCTCCAACATAGGCTGCACTGTGCTCCTATGACACACGCTCTGACACTCTCTTACCACATAGTCCTGTGACCTGCGCTCCTATGACACATGGTCCTAAAACAACACACACTCCCACAACACGTCCTCCTATGACACGCACTGTTATGACATGCAGTCCTATGATACGCACACCTACGACACACGCTCCTACAACACAGGATCTTGGGAGGCTCCTGGAGACGTTGGAAATCGCTGTGGAAAGACGCTTCGGTGCCGCTTTATTTCCTTTTGTGCTTGGACTTCAGCTCCCATAAGGCTCTGCATACGAGGAGGCGGACTCTACTTAACCTGGAACGCGCGCGCACCGCGCGCGCGCACCCAAGCAAGTCCCCTCAAGAACGCTTTGCCGCAGACGTTTCTGCGCAGCTCCTGGAGACGTTGGAAATCGCTGTGGAAAGACGCTTCGGTGCCGCTTTATTTCCTTTTGTGCTTGGACTTCAGCTCCCATAAGGTGAAACGAGCTATGGAATACTAAGACAGTATTTACCACTGAACTAAACATTCAACTCCTAAACACTGTTGCTAATTTTTGTTTAGGCTCTGCATACGAGGAGGCGGACTCTACTTAACCTGGAACGCGCGCGCACTGCGCGCGCGCACCCAAGCAAGTCCCCTCAAGTCCCGCTTTGCCGCTTCGCCGCGCTCGTCGCGGTAAAGCGACGAACCTAGCCTCATATTTCTGCTGTATCCATTCCTATTTAGTAGGCAATACCATTTCCGTTGACCATGAAACGCAGCATAAAATCTTTAACAACCGGCATGCCGCCGGTAACTGAGCTGCATAAATTCAACGGCTCAAGTTGTCCCCAGAGCTCCCACTCTGTACCCACAAAAAAACCTCGACTTAGTTCCACACCGAGGACCCCTGCTACAGGCGCAATTAAGAGCCAATCCGAGATGCTGTCAGGAATGGATATCCGTCCCTTTTGTAGAGATTTCAGTCGCACTAAAATTAGCTTACGCCCTATTGGAAATGCCGTTGAAACCTCTTTATATCAGCCAGTAACGGCTTCCTTGGGCTCAAATGATACTCCGCATGGCGTGGAGCTGGATTCTTGTACGTCTGCAATACGATTAACTGAGCGAAATCATCCTCTAGCTCCTGTGATGGAAGTCAGAACTGGTGAGACTTTAAAAACTGCTACAACGCCTGGTCTATCTGTTACCTTTGCGAAAGAAAATGTTTCTCTCACTGATAGCGTCATTCTAACAAACGTTTTAACTGGTGTTCCAGCTTCTCACCCTGAGGCCCGTGATATCTTTGTTTCCACTGTTAGTGACCCATTGATTGCTAATCCACTGTTGAATCCAGCTGTTCAGGATATACCTGTTATTGACTTAGATACTATTGTCTCTATTGAGTCATTGCAAGCATCTTCGGCTAACTTGTCTAAATCTCCTGTGCTCTTTACAAATGTCAGTGCCTCAAACTCAGTTGCAAATCTGTCCTTTATAGCTCCGACTCCTAGAAAAATGGTTGGAAAGAGCCCTGCTACTACTGGTGGTCTTGACTCTCAGACTGTCAGTACTAGCATAGCACTTACATCGATGAACAATGCGATTTTAGCTCTTGCCAAACTGTTCGAAGTTTTAGTCGTAAAGGCAGAAACACACTCAAATCAGTTTGATCTGTTACTTGATAATCAATTTGCTCTTTTTAATAGACTTGAGAGCCGGGGCCAGCCGGATGCTGCTTTAAATGGTAAGAAGTCTGTATCTTTACAGACATCTTACTTGGACGAACCCAAGGATCAAGCCTATCAACCTATACCATTTATACCTGAACCTATAGTTGATACTATGGAAAACGCAGTCGTGACAAAAACTGACTTGCAGAAGAGACCCATTTATTCCCTTTTTGAGACCAAAGCTGTTGTGCTTGATCAGAATCCTGAGAAACATCTGTCTAAAAAGACTCGATTGTCAAATCAGGAAAAAAAATCGAAAAATATCAAATCCGTATCATCTCACAACTCCCAAATTAAAGCTTTCATTAATAAACTCTCACCTCCAGCCTCTGCTTCTGCTTTGGCAGCTAAAGCCATTACAAGAAAATACTCGCAACAATTGCAAGCAAAAAAAGCTAAGTTACAGCCAGCTCCCATTGTCTCTTCCGTGGCACATAGCCCTTTAAGTGAATTGATTAGTGTGGCTGAGCAGATGTCTCATAAAACCCATATTAAACCAACGCTGGGCAACTGCAATTGCGAAGGGGCTAGTGCATCCGACTCAACCACAAATAGCCTTATGGGTAACACTCTTGCGGTGCAGAAAGCAGATCATGGGGTAATGGGGAGAGAGATACGAAGAGCAGTGGACGAATATTTATCCTCTAAAATAGTCCCCAAACATGTAACATTTGCGCCACCCATCTCGTCCACTCTGTCTGAATCATTGCCTGTCGTAGCTCCAATCCTGAAAAAATCCAGTCCCCCTGTCTGTGTGGATGTACCAACTTCTGGCACTTTTGTGCCCATATGCCTGGGTGGATCTGGCAAGGCTAAAACAGACTCACTTGGTGATATGGAACGAATTTTACAATCCACTTTCACTAAGTTTTTGGAAACCTCTTTCGCCCCCCAAATAGTTCAACAACCTAAAATAGGGTTTAGTCCCTGCATAAACCCCAATGAGTTACTGTTATCACCTAAACAAAAACTATCAACTATACGCTCGAAGCGGCCGGCAATTCACTGTTTGACCCTTAGTTGCCAGCCCTTGCCGGCTAAACAGTACAATCTAAATCGGGCTTCTGTTCTCTCGATATTCCGTGAGATCCCAGAACTTGATGACATTAGCTCCATAGATATAGGTGGAGTTCCCAGACTCTTCTAATCAGTCTGTTGTAAATTTATGGATTAACTCAAGGGTGGTTCTTAATACCATCTGGGCCGTGAAGTCACAAATCGCTGATCTTGGCTTCACGGTGCTCTCTACCCCAGATGCCCTAGATGGATCGACCTTGCGTGTAGATACCCCTCAAATTAAATCTTCAACTATTCCCCAAGCTTGCCCTCGAAAACCATGCATTTGTCAACAGCAGAGCAAGCAACCTTAGCATTCATCTACTTTCACATCAGAGTTAGTCTTTGCTAGCTGGAATTCCAGAGGGAATCGGCACTTACTGAATAATCAGTCCCTCCATCTGTTGAAGTATGATGTTATATTGCTCCAAGAAACATGGTTGGTCACATCACCGTCTTGGAATAACTATGATGTATGTTTATTACCTGCTGTGAAGCTCCAAATGGGTCGCCCAACCTCTGGCCTGTTAACAGCTGTTAAACAGTCGTCTGGTTTAAAAATCTTTCCGTGGTTTTGTCCAAATGATTTTATACAAATGTCCAGAATTGTATGTGAAAGCTACACATGTGCTATAATTAACATCTACTGGAACCCCCTTGGCATTTCTGATGATTCCTTTATGGAAGCAATATCTAAGGCTTTCGACATACTCACGCTGGATGGAACTGTAGATATGATCTATCTAGCGGGTGACTTGAACCTACATTGTTTGGGTCCCTTTCTTAAATCCGAACAGAAACGCCTGGATAAGTGGCTACTATTTACTAAATCACGGAATCTTTAGTATTTTTAGTATTTTAGTATTTTATTTATTTCTATAGCGCACCAGGCCCAGGGGCAACCGGGCGCTTAACTTAGTTACAACAAGATGAAAGCATGACAAGGCAATGTGACCGAGTATTACAAGATTATTACAGGAAGATTTACAAAATTTACAAAATATACATTCAAATGAATATCGATAAGGCAGTGATTTACAGGATAGTTAATAAGGGATGCAGATTAGGTCAAAGTGCAAGTAGGGCAGTAAGCTGGTGTTAGCAGTCTTGGGCGGATAGCCATGCTTTGGTAAGGTATTTGAATTTCAGGAAGGAAGGTTCTGCTCTAAGGTCATTGGGGAGTGAGTTCCAAAGTTTGGCTGCCAGGATGGGGAAGCTGGTTCCACCAGATCTTTGGAGATTAAAGCGCGGGATGTCAAGGCAGTTGGCTTGGGCCGCTCTGCGAGGTCTGGTGGAATTAAGGAAAGAGAATCTGTTTGCCAGGTAGCGAGGGGCTTGGTTGTGGAGGCATTTGTGTGTGAGAGCCAAGGACTTCAAGGAGATGCGCTGTGGGATAGAGAGCCAGTGCAGGTTGCGCCTGGTGTCAGATATATGCTGGCGCCTAGGAATGTTAAGGGCCGCTCTGATCGCATTGTTTTGGACAATTTGTAGCTTGTTTAAGTTGCGGAGATTAGTACCTAGATAGAGGGCATTACAGTAGTCGACCTTGGATAGTACAAGGGTCCTGGCCAAGGTTACGCAGTTGGCAGTGGTTAGGAACGGGCGACAGGCGGTGATGAGCTTGCAAGTATGCGCTGCTGCAGATGAGACTCCGTTGGATTGTCTGGTCAAGGATAGGGTTGAGTCGATGTAAATCCCTAGGGTTTTCGTGTCCTTAGCAATCGGGATGGTGTTCCCATCAATGGTGAAAGACTTGAAGGCAGGGTCAAGTTTAGTGAGTTTTTGTGGTGAACCAAGAATGAGGAGCTCTGTCTTTTCATCATTTAGGCAGAGGCCGTGCTGGGCCATCCACGCTTGGATGACCTGGTAGATGGCGTTGATGGCAAGGGAGTCAGTTGTGTAGTCTCCTGTGATGGGGATTAGTATCTGTGTGTCGTCAGCGTAATTGGTATACGTGACGCCCAAATGGTCCAAAATATCAAAGAGGGGTTTGGTAAACACGTTATATAACGTGGGCAAGACACAGGACCCTTGAGGCACACCACAAGAGACCGGAGCGGGTGGTGCGGCCGCAAGTGGGGAGAACACACGCATTGATCTATTATCCAGGAAGGATCTGATCCAAGTGGCGGCATTTTCTGAGAAGTGTGCGGCTGATTTGAGGTGATGGCAGAGAATTTTGTGATTGACAAGATCAAAAGCAGCAGAGAGGTCCAGGAGAAGTAATAACGCCAGTTTGCCTTTGTCTTTGAGATCTTCGATCTGCGTTTTTAAGTCAATAAGGGCGGTCTCAGTGCCATGGCGAGGCCGGAAGCCTGATTGCCTGAGTCCCAGAAGTTTATTTGATTCAAGGTATTCCTGAATTTGTAGGTAGGCCGCGCGGTCAAGGATTTTTAGTAAAAAAGGTACAGTGGTAATTGGTCTGTAGTTTGTGGGTATACTGGGATCCAGGGTAGGTTTTTTCAGAAGCGGGATGACCCATGCATCCTTAAGATTGTCCGGTACAATCCCAGAGCTAAAGGAGGAGTTGATGAGCGTAGTGATGAAAGGTGCTAGGTCGTGAGCAGCTTCCTTAATAATAGGTGCAGGACAAAGGTCACCCTGACAATTGGACGGTTTAAGGCTAGTGATAATCTTTTCCACTTCGAGAATGGAGAGTGGAGAGAAGCTAAAAGGAGTCAGAGAGTCTGTGATAGAGGGGTTTATGGTAGGTATAGGGATCTGTAGAGGGTTGGATTGAAGGCTAGATTGTTTGTTGTTGATTTTAATTTGGAGAGTGGCAATCTTACCTAGGAGAGCTTCTTGGATTTTGGAGCACCAGGTGCTATCTTTGGTACATGTGTCAGGTGGGGTAACAGGAGTTTCAAGTTCTTTTAGGATTTTAAACAATTCTTTGGTGTTAGATTTGGCTTGCTCGATGCGTTTGTTATATGTGTCTTTTTTTGCCTGGAATATAGCTTCCTTGTAGTTAAGGGTGGCCAGGAGTACGCGTGATTTGTTAGCTAGAGAGTGATTGCTTCTCCAGTGGGATTCTGCAATTCGTTTTTCTTTGCGTAGTGCTCTGAGATGGGGTGTAAACCAGGAGTTTAGGTGGGCTCGAGGTTTAGATTTTCTCAGTTTCGAGGGTGCAATGGTGTCTAAGGCTGTAAGCATGGCCCGGTTGAAAGTGTCGACCAGGGCCGTAGGGTCAGAGTATGATGGATCCCGAACATTAAGAGCTGGAAGGAGGAGGGGGAGGAGTCTATCGCAGGTAATGTTGCGTTTGTTACGGGTGGCTATAGCCGGGGCAATGTTGTGAGGGAGGCTGATAGGTTTGGACTCAATATTGAATGTAATTAAGTTGTGGTCTGTCCAGGCGCACTGTTGGTTAGAGGTTATATGTTGAATGGTGCACATTCACAGGACATACCACCTAGAGCTACATGGCATCGTGCTTCTAGTCACGGGATTATTGACTTCACTTACGTTAACATGTATATGTCAAATATAGTCACATCCTTTCAAATATTAGAATCAGAGGTGAGTGACCATAATATCCTGTGTACTACTCTCTGCTTGGACATGTTTGTCTCTAAACCACACTCTTCCTTCTTGAAGGGAATGTATGAGATAAACCCCGCCAGAAACCGACTAAAGTGGTCTGAACACTCTTTGAAGGCCTTTTTGATATGTTATCAGGGTGAATTAAACAATAATGACGTAGAGCAATCGTCGTCAGACACGGTTTTTCATGATCTTATGCAGCTTTTCCAACCAAATTCTACCACCCATAAAAATAAACAAACATCGCATTTGCACATCCCCAACCATGAAGTAAGACTCAAAAAATCCAGAGTTCGAGCGGAAAAAAGGCAAGCGCTAAAATTACCGATAGACCTACGTGGGGCTGCTCTGCAACGTATACAATCTAGCTACAGAAACTGGGCTAGGGGAATAAAAGCTAAACTTTACCAAACAGATGGGAGAAATATGCTAGTATCTCTAGCATCTAAAAATTCTGCTCAATCGTGGTATATTATAAATCAATCCACATCAGGCCATCAGGTTGCCTGCCAAACAAATGACGTAACAGAGGATGTGTGGGTACGCTATTATTCAGATTTATTTGCAACCCCGCAACCTCAATCCTTTGCTCCGGTGCTAAAGTCTAATCATTTGTTTTATCTACACTTCGATAAAGAAGATATCTTGTATTATATCATCCATGCAAGCAACTCGCGAGCACCTGGCCCCGATGGCCTATCAAATGTACACCTTAAACAATTTCCTGACATATGGGCAGATATATTATTTATCATGTTTGAATCAATTAACACCTCACAAAAAATTCCGACATCATGGAAACGATCTATTGTTATTCCAATATACAAGAAGGGCGATCGTGCCAATCCGTCTAGTTATAGACCCATTTCGTTACTTGATGTCTCGGGGAAGATATATACCCGTCTCATATTGCGAGAACTTACTGATTGGACAAAGAAGCATCTCAAAAGGGATCCGTTTCAATCTGGCTTCGTTAGCGGACTGGGGACGATCCCCAACATTATTACTATTAATATGCTGAAGTCTCAATATGCACTGAGGAAACAAACTTTATATTTTGCGTTTATTGATTTTAGTTCTGCCTTTGATTCCATAAACCGAAACCTTCTTTTTAACAAGCTAAAAGATCTTGGCTGTCCGTCCTCGCTTTTGGCTCTAACTATCCAATTACACACAGATACTACCATGAGAGTTCGGCTTACAATGCAAGGACTCCTGTCTGCTCCCGTTCCCACTTTTATCGGTCTAAAGCAAGGATGCACATTGGCGGCTTCATTGTTCAACCTTTTTATTCTTGATTTAGGCCTATCATTTTGTCGAATTATAGCGGACGCTCCGGAGTTAGGCGGCCAACGTATCCCTTGGTTGCTTTACGCAGACGATTTGGTATTGATATCTCAGACGCCTATAGGTCTACAAAATCTCTTAGCTGCATTAGCAACCTATGTGGAGGCTAACGCCCTAACAGTAAATCTAACCAAATCCCAGATTATGGTCTGCAGTCCTACTACTAGATGCAAATCTTACAAGGGATTCTGGTCCTTCCAACAACAAACTATGGATATCGTCCCGGAGTATAAGTATCTTGGTGTTTTTATTCAAAACACGGTTAGTGATGGGAAACTGCTACATATGTTAGATTCGAAATTGCTAAATCTGATCTCCCAAGCGAAAATTCTCCTTTACAAATTCGGGAAATTTACGCTAAAACATATCCTGATGTATTATGAACAAAAGGTTGTCCCTATTTTACTCTATGGTGTTGAATCCAGACTGTATTCTAGGGATAGCACATGGAACAGACTTGAGGCCACATTTTGGAAAAAGGTTTTGCGTCTTCCGAATTGCACACCGCTCCCAATACTACGGTTCGAACTGGGTCTGAACTCTCTCCACAGTAAAGTTAAATGGAGAATGTGCGCCTTCTTCCGTAAAACTCTTCTCGGCCTGACCGATAATAATATCTTGAGTACGGTCGCTCGTTACCTATCTGGGCCTACATCTGTTTTCTCGCGAAAATGGAGAAACATTGTTTTGGACATTCTAGTTGGAGCAAATATCTCCTTACAATTTCTCATCGATTATCCAGCACGTGCAAAAAGAAAGTTCCTTAATTGGGACTGGATTACAAATTATGATCTTTGTGTAAAATATAGAGATTTTGATCCTAATCATTTCGGTACTAAATGTCTAGGCCAAGCGGCAGGCTATCTTATGCAATGTCCATCTGCGAAAATCCGCAATAAATTCTTGCGGATAAGGTTAAATCTATGGCCAACGAGAGAAATTCTGGCTAGACGTAAACTTATTCCAGCGGATCTCAACCTCTGCCGATTCTGTGAGAAACAAAATATAAAGGAAACCCTCCAACATATAATTGTATCCTGTCCAAACTTAACAGCCATTCGTGATAAACCTTTTAACAAGTTATTGAGTTTGTACATGGAGAAGAATGATAACGAGATATGGAGCATTTTATTTAGGAATGTTAGATTTTCAGTAATGAAGGCTATCATTCATTTTTTAGAAGCAGTTTTACCTGATGAAATAATGATTTAATCAGCCTTCTTGTGAGTATTTATTTTATATACTTGTGAATTATTATTATCATTTATAATTATTACTATTAACATGGCGTTGATTCTCTATAGATCTAACTGCATCTTCCTAATGAGTTTAAATCTCTATTTATAGGTCTATTTTTTACTATATCTCTTTTGGTCATTCTTTTCCATCATGTTGCCTTTTGATATTGTATGTATGTATATATGGTTTGTATTAATTTTATGTGTAATTTTATGTGTAATTACTTTTGATTGATTTTGATTGATTTTGAAAAGTTGATGTCTTCAGCTATATCAAAATAAAAAAAAATAAAAATAAAAAAAAATAAAAAATATATATATATATATTTGGATGAAATAACCAAATGGTGAACCCAGATATTTTTGACAAGGGGTAAGGGGTCTGTCCTACTAGCTAGGTAGTTAAATAAATGTTAGACTAATGAAAGGAAAAACCTCTCATGGAACCTTTAGAAATTCCTAAATTAATGGACGTATTAAATCACAAAATATTCTTATTCTTTATAACACAATCATAAGCATTAATGATAAAAAAGGGTTCAACAAGTACTGAAAAGATTAAAAATAGTTTAGACAACAGGATTCCATCTTCCTTCAATATATCAATTTATATTCCATGCTCAAAACGTAAAACCAAGACATTAATCACATTTACATCTGTTCTTGGATAAGGAGAGCAGTTAAGTACATACACAACAATCTGCAATTAGCATTGCCTAAATATATTTGGTGCATGCCCCGACTGAATGTACATCTTTTATAGAAAGTGTGATCAGAACGTATGAGTTTCACAGTTCATAAATCATGCCATTGCATATTTTGAAAACTCACATGAAAGTCGGGGCTGACTTTGATGTCACCTTTCAGATGAAATCAATGTGCACAAACTGTACAAAGAGGAATGGGAGTTTTACATTTCATTCATTACGCTACTCCTAAAATTCTGATCAAACACTCCTACAACATGTGCTCCTACGACATACACACACACGTCAATGACACACACACTCAAAACACGCTCTTAGTATACAAGTTTCCACTATCCAGGCTCCTACAACAAATGCTATGAAATGTGCTCCAATGACACCTACTCCTATGACACTCTCTTACCACACACTTCTATGACATGTGCTTCTACGACACCAGGTCCTACAACACACACTCCTACAATAAGTGCTCCTACAACACATGCTGCTATGAGATGAGCTCCTACGAAACACACTCCTACATCACACGATATTATGAGGCATGCTCTCTGTATATTTGGTGCATACCTAGAAAAATGTTTATCTTTCATACACACTTTGCTGAGTATGTATAATATTCACAGTACATTGCATCTTCTGAAAACCCACATGAAAGTCAGGTCTGATATACATTTTCACACAAACTGTGCTGAGAATGTATACGATTCACAGTAAATTGCATCTTCTGAAAACTCACAGGTAAGTCAGGATGGATTTCAGTTTGCATTTAAATTGCATAATGTTCAAACTGCAAAACTCATATGCCTCTTTGTACAGCTCATACACCTTAATTCAAGTACAAACTGCAAAAGTTATATACACCTCTTCTATGTATTGAAAATGCACATCAAAGTTAAAATGAATGTATACATTCTATCTAAAATGCACACAGACATGTCGAGAGAATGAATGAACAGATTCTATTAGAAATGTACACGGACATGTACAGTATTCACGTTACTGTGCATTACATAAACTCAAAATAAATCTACAGCTTCTATACAAAATGAACACAGACGTGTAGAGTACGTACATTACATATGAACAGAATTAATGTACAAATTCGATCCAAAATGTACACAGAATGTAAAGTATGTACATTATGCACTCTCAGAATAAATGTACAGCTTGTAAAATGTACAGAGACATGTAGAGTATGCACACTATGCCTGCTCACAATGAATGTAAAAATTCTATTTAAAATCTGCACTATTGGTAGCTAAGAAATTCTGGAATAGTGATGCAAAGCCCTCTGTGGGTGGCTGGTTACAGGATTTAGCCATTCTTTCAAGTAGAGAGAATGTTGTTCATCAGAGATTGAAAAAAAGCTGATGAATATTTGTCTATATGGAATCCCTTTAACAAATTGTATATCTGAAAATAATGTCCCTTTTGTGGACCTATTTATTATATTTAATATTTTATTTCTACTCTCTTTCTCTCTAATTCTCCCTGACTGTTCTTACTTTTTCTCCTTTTTGTCTGACTCTAACTTTTGTCTTCTTGCTCTTTATATTTACTGTAATAGTTGTGTAAATATATGGTTATGTTTTTAAAGGTTGTTTAGCTGTTATAATATGATGTTGTTTTTTATCTTCTATTTGTTATGAAAATTTCAATAAAGAAATTTGAAAGAAAAATGTGCATGGCCATGTAGAGTATGTAGGGTATGCACATACAGAATGTATGTAAATATACAGCTTTTATATGGAACGTACACCGACATGTACAATATGTAAAATGGGGTTTTCCCTGGATATCTCGCGGTTCTGTTTTGGGTGAAATTATTTTTTACCGAACCGCGAGGTATCCAGGGAAAACCCCATTTTGCAACCAACAAACGAGGTGTGGGCTTCACCTCAACAAACTACCCTGTGACCGTGCAAGTATATAACAGAAACGGCAGAACCCCCAAAAAACAGAGCTCAGCAAGGTCGGTTCCAATCTAGGGCCCCAGTACATATGTACAATATGTACATTACACAAACTCAGAATAAATGTAGTTTCTATACAAAATGTACATGGACATGTAGAGCATGCACACTAATCATGCTCAGAATAAATGTGCAGGTTCTTTACAAAATGTACTTGGATGTGCACCATATGTCCATTATGTCCGTTCAGAATAAATGTACAGCTTCTATACAATATGTGCAGTCATAAAATCGAATAAATAATGTCGAATTACAAAAAAATTCGAAACAATAATGTTGAAAAAAAGTCTGTTTCATTTTTTTTATTTATATATATTTTTTTGGGTTCCGCATTTTAAAAAAAAGGTCAAAACAAAAAAACAGGGGGATAGGGGGGAACCCCCCCATTTCGAATAAAAAACGTAATAAAAAAGAAATGCGACTTTTTTTTTCGACATTATTTTTTCGATTTTTTGACTATTGACACTATTGTATTCGATTTTATGACTATAAACCGCATGGACATGTACGTACAACACACACACTAAGAATGATCATACAGCTTTTTTACAAAATGTACATCCTTGTGCATAGTATGTACATTACACACATTCAGAAAGAATGTATAGCATTTATACAAAATGAACACAGATATAGGGAGCATGTGCATTACAAATCAAAAACTATCATGTAACTGTGAAGAAACAGATTTATTGGAAACAAGAACATTTTCAAAAGAGATATGATTAATCTTACAAAAAAAATTTGAAATTATAACTTTAAGGCAACATAATAACATTTACAAATTCATTAAAAAAATCGTATTAAAATCAAATATCATGGTAAATTTTACTTAACCCCCAAACGTATCAGCACACAATATTATCAATTAATAATTATACACATGCAAACAAGTTATTGCAAAAATGTATATATATTAAAATATAGACTACATGTTCATCCATAATAACAGTTAAAGTATAAAAACAATTTTGTAATGCACCATTACTAATTAATAACAAACTGAAATTGTAATATATACAAGCAGAATTCCTCCAAAAAATTCAATAAAAAAATTAAATCCACAGAACATTTTTTAAATAATAAAAGTAAATAAAGAAAGTCTTAAGTGAGCCTATATCTTTAATAACACATAAGCAGCTTAACCCAGGACCAGAACTTTAAGCAGCTTTCGAAATCGAGGAGAAGTTCCTGGAGGAGGCATGGCCTAAAAAGGGGTTATGGTGTAGTAGGCGGCAGGTGGGTTAGGCAAGTGCTGCTTCCAGGCATCCCTTTGCACTGATCCTCACCTTCGGACCCGGGGTGCAAAGGCGATGATCCCTGTATCTCTTATCTAAAGGGATGCCTGAAAAGTGTCAGCACCACACCTTTTCTTCCCTAATTGTGGCTGACGCCCAAACAAGGCATTTCTTCAACTAAGAGATGTAGGGATAATCCCCCTCACACCTCGTGTGAGAGGGTGATGATCCCTGCATCTCTTAGCTAAAGGGATGCCTGATTGGGGTTGGCACTAAACCTTTTCTTACTTAATGGTGCCGTCAACCCTCACCAGGCATCTCTTTAACTAAAAGATGCTGTGATCACCCTCGGGTGAATGCTACAGCTCCATTTAAAGGGATACCTGGCGGGGACCGATGTCACCATTAAAGATGAAAAGATGAGGCCCTGAAGCTCTTGACCATGAGAGAGAGCTTCAGGTTTTAGAAAAAAGGCCCTGGCTTCGAGCTACTTCATTGGCTTGGGCTAGCAGGGACTTTAGGGAGCCCCGGCAGCACCCTCTCGCAGGCACATTTTTCAGAGACTGCCGGGGCTGTGTCCCTGCTAGTCCAGGCCCACTTAAAACCTTGCACAGGACAATCCTGTTAGTAATTTGATCTTCTGCCCATGGCTCCTAAACTACTTCTTTCAAAGAAACCATACTGCCCAATTAAGCATGCCAGTCGAAACATACGCACTTATTTCTGCTCTGTTCAGCCTGCTGCACATCAGGCTAAGGAACATCTGGGCCCTGTTTGAGTATTCATAATAACATAGACCAAAGGCATGCTCAGACAGAGTGAGAATGGGAGCAGTGGCTCAGATTTTGAAAGTTGTATGTCACCTGTGAACCAGCTGTGCAGCCCCAAAGAAACAGTCTTTTAAAAATTCTTATGTGAGTCTGGATCACAGCAAGTTCCAGAGACCCCTGGCAGTCCACTTGCCCGCACCGTACGGTTTAAAGTTTAGCCTACCAAATGAATCCCACGCAGATCCAGCACGATTGGTCAATGGCAGTGAACTTCTTGCCCAACCAGAGTTCTGGGATAGAAAATACAGATTTACGACAAGATGGAGCCAACCGGCCGGCATCATAGTATTGAGTGATGATGTGGGATAGAGTAGACCATGAATTTACCAAGCCCAAACTCAGTCTCCACTAAGGTTCTTAATTCATAGTTATGCCACCTCGTGCCCTGAAGCAGCACTGTTCTGTCAAATGTCTTCTCACACCCGCATAACGTACTGAACAAATTATAATCTCTCAACCTACACTTTCTAACCCTGGAAGTGGTTTATCAGTCAGTAACCCTTTTTCAACAGCTAAACAGTCAGAAATGGTCTGTAAGCCTGATTTCCCTTGTTTATCTTTTATTTGTTTAGCTTTCATTGTTTTGGGTCATGAGACTACGTTCTCAGTGCTAAAAACGTGTCATATATGTTCTCACTTTTTTATCATGAATTACTGCACTCTAAATAAACTGAGCACAAATGTCTGCAGCAGTTAAGGGGGTAAAAGCAGCAAGGCTGGAAGTGTAAATGATTACATTTGAAATTGCCACATTTCTTCCTCCAGAAAAATAGTCGAGAAACCTTGCCTCTCCCACTCTGAATCGCTGGTTTAGTCTGATTCCGTCAATCGTCCTTTCAGTTCTCAGCAACTGCAGGAATATGAAGAAAAGGTAAAAGAAACCCCTGCATGTTTCTGCTCTTTCCAAACGTCGGCGACTGAGCAGGACTGTACAATTTGCAGAAGCTGTAATATCAATCGGCGAACGAACGAACGAACGAACGAACGAACGAAGAACGAACGAACGAACGGTCATGTTTATGGAAATCAAGCACATGACATCAGGCACGGAATGCTGCATTCAGTGGCTGGTCCAGATTCCTTTGACTGGGGTGGCCCACTGACTTATGCTGGGGTGGCATGAAGTATGAGTGCCCACACACATAATGTCATAGTTTAGGATAATGGGGTTGCACCTAGGGTGGCCAATCAGATTCCAGGGGTTGCACGTGGCACACCAGGCCACTCCCTGGACACGCCACTGGCTCTATTCCACATTATGCTATTTCCGGAAATAATCTCTAGACCAGAAAGAGAGACGCTGGAAGACAATCACAGGACATCATAGCTTGTCTGTGCTCTGCCTTGCATCTCCCTCTTTACTCCCTTTATTTTGCCATTGATTTCAGTGGAGTCTGTGTTTGATGACATCTGTATGTATGAAGGTTATTTTTTAAAGGAAGAAGAGCTACACTTCTGCATATTGTTGGTAGTTATCTCAGAAAGTCATCATTCAATCCTTAGCAAAGGCGACAGCATACAAATTGGGGATCAGAAACTCAAAATTGGGCTTTTTATGTAATGGCTTGTGATTTGAAAGGCGTTGAGAAGACTACAAGAATTGTGTTGCTTGACATAACCCTTTGGCTGTTGTTTTGTGAGATTTATTTTCAACCTGGACAAGGTGTCGCAAGTTGAAGACTCTTTCTCTTTCTTGGAAATATGGGAATAAAGTAATTGAACTGTAATATTTGTATTGAATTGGATGTGCTGGAAAATAACTTCTATTAAAAGCATCCACTTTTTGTGCACTAGGATTTTGCCTGGGGTGGCTCGTCCATTTAGGGGATGAGAGGGCGTCGACCCATCAGGCCTTGGCCCGCTCTCACACATAATGGAGGAGCTAGCCCAGTGAAATACAGAGTGCTCCCTCATCTGTTTTTTCAGCTGAGGGAGCACTTTGAACTGTAAAAGGGAACGGTGTTTCCTTTTGACAGTTACAGTTCCCAGCCATGCAAGCTCAATGAGCCATGCAAGGATGGGGGTGTTTTGCTTCCCCAGCCTTGCATGGCTCATTGGAAATGTTGGCTGGGTATATGCATGTCTGTATGTGCAAAGGGGCGCACCTGCGCCTAATCGCACAGAGACAGAGCAGGCTAGCAGGCTGGTGTGGGGCGTCTCGTCATCCACGCTTAGGTCCCTGCTTGCATATGCAGGGACGAGGAAGCTTTGTGATTCCTGGTCATGCTAGCAGGGGCTGGAGCGCTGGAGAGGAAAAACCCGCAGCAGTAAATACGTTTGTTTAAGTTCATGTATTTTTGTATTTAAATTATGTGTATGGATGCGGGCATGCTTGTGTTGTTAGGTGAATGTATGATGATGGATGCTCGTGTGAATGAGAGTGTGCTTGCTGTGTGCATGTTGCGTAAATGTGTGCTTGTATGTTCATTTATTTATTATTTAAATATGTGTATGGATGCGTGTATGTTTGTGTTATGAGTGAGTGCATGATGGGTGCTCATGTGAATGATAGAGTGCTTGCTGTGTGTATGTTGTGTAAATGTGTGTGTTTGTATGCTCATTTATTTATTATTTAAATATGTGTATGGATGCGTGTATCCTTGTGTTATGAGGGTGCTCGTGTGAATGAGACAGAGAGCTGATTTGGGTGAGTGTTTTTTCTTCTTCAAATAAAGGCATTTTAAAAATGCCTTTGTCGCATAATCCCCCTCCCCACCGGCCTAAATCAGCTCTCTTTCTGAGATGCTGTGGGTAACCTTTTACTGGACATCTATGATTGATGTCTAGCATAAAATACCAAACCTGCACCCCCACACCCCTCACCCCAGCACCTTGCATACACACATAATCAAATTGATTGTGTATGTGTGTTAGGCACTGTGGAGGGCAAGGGACAGACAAGGTATTTTTTTTACTGGACATCTATGATAGATGTCTAGCATAAAATACCATACCTGCACCTCTGGTCTCCCAGCGCCTTGCATACATAATTACTTTGATTGTGTGTGTGTGTTTTGGGACAGGGATGTTTTTTTTTTTTACTGGACATCTATCATAAATGTCTGGTCAAAAATGCATACCCCTGGGCACCCCAGCACCTCACATACACAGATAATCACGTTGATTGTGTGCGCGTGGTAGGCACTGTGGATCCCAGGGTACAGGCATGGTATTTTTTTACTAGACAAGCTGTCTTGACATTTTAATGCAACCAGTCTAGCCATTTCTTATTGCAGTATGACATTTTGTATTGGGCATCTTTGATAAAGCAAGCATGATAAGTGTTATTATGTAGCTCGACTGGCATGCATTTTTAATGGTAAAGCCAACTTGAGTATGTTCTTATGTAGGGATATTGCCATATATTGGCAGAACAAACATGGACATGCTTTCTTATAGTATCATTACTGGAATTATGCGCAAAGCAAACATGAGTATGTTCTTAAATTGGAATAGTATGGTATAATGGTGCATTTAGCATGGAATTGTATGGGCAGAGCCAATGTGAAAACATTTTATACTGACACATATTGTGTAAAAGTGCATCATGAAAATGTGTTGGAGAAATGCTCCTGTGCACTGTTGGTGACTTACATGTATTGGATTTTTCCATGAGTTACCCTACAAAACCAACAGCAAACTGGCTTTTTACCCATTATTTAAGAAATATTCTCACAGTGAGGGCCCCTCTGAACCCAACTTTATTGGTGCGGGCTTCATTGCTAAGCTCGGTCGCTGTGGCATATGTGGGACATATATTCACGCCCCTCCAGCTAAAAAATTCACCAGCCACCAATGGATTCTGCATTCTCCAAAACCTCTTGCAGACACCAGGTCATGGCTAGCATTGTTTGAGAGTGGCACGCGGTCACAGAAATGTGTTTTCTGAAACTTAAAATAACAATACCTAATTGTGGCTGAGCACTGGGCACAGTCTACGCCCCTGCAGGACACTGGGCCTGGTGCAAGGCAATTTAGTGCTGTATTATGTGATGAATTCCCATGTTGGAGGTTGAACAATGGGACTGGAGAGATCGTGAGAGTGGGGTGCCACCACTGGCTGTGTGATGCAGGGCCTGTGGGAGGTAAATGAAGAACATGCCTCCCAGTCAATCACTAGTCTGAGGATATCCACCCACACAGTCTCCTACCTAACTCCAAAACCCTCAACTTAGTAAATCCCCTTAAATCTGGGGTCACCTCTTATCAGAAGGGGAGGGACAGGACCCAGTAGAGCGATCACACTGACGTCCCCTAACCCACCCAGAATGTAAGCTGCGGTAGGCTGAGGTTGAACTCTACCTCCTCTAGCCAAATTATATTTCCCATTAGCACCCTGGGAGGCATCTTCAACCAATGAGAATGCTTGGATCATGAGCTGTAACCACTAAGGAAAGCCTGTGTTCCGAGCATTTTCATTGGTGTGAGGTGCTTTCCTTCCCCGCTACTCATTCACCTTAGCACCCGTGTAGCTCCATACAGACCCTTCACTTGGAAGGCGGGCCGTTACCTACAGGGTCGGCCCGCCACCTCAGGGTATATCGCCTCAATGTATTCGCAACTGTAGTTTTGTCAAGAAAGTGAGCAATGCCTAAAGCTCTGACCCAGACTATGTAGAGAGACTCGGTATAGAATGCTGTGTTTCCAGAACCTAGATTCACACAAGGAACCTCATGTCCCCATGTATAACCTACTTCCAACAACATGGACTTGTTTCCTTAGAGGAACTGTCGAGAAGCTGGTCCTGCTTATGCATTTACCAGTAGACCAGAAGGCGCATAACTGGTGCCAGTGCAGAGCCAATACAGAATTGGCCTATTGCCGTCTCTCACCATGTTACAGACCACAGAGAGAGCCCGCCTGCACACCAACAAACTTCCCAGAGTGCAAACGGGCCTGATATAGATTCAGTCCTTAGATCCACGTGTCAGTGCGAACAACCATCACCTCCCGACAAAAGAGCTGCAATCCTAGGGAACCAATCTTTGTGCTTGGATAATTCAGGAAAACAGCAGAAACTAACACCTGCATCATGTATTCAGTGGGGGGACCTGCGGAATTATAAAATGGAACCACTCACAATGGAAAGTGTGGGTGATAGAGGTTGGAGGTTTAGTGAGTTGGAAAGTGCAGATAGGCGCAGCAAGGAGGTTAGAGGAATAAAAGGGGTGGAGGATGAGAGTGGAGAAAGTTGTCAGGTGGTGAAGCACAAGGAAGAGAAGGAGGTGGCACATCAGGAAGAGGGGAAAGGGGGCACTGTATTAAAGGGGGTGCATACTAGGAGAGCAGAGGCGCCAGAGGATGGGAAGAAGTCACCATACAAGGAGAAAGTAGGTACACTCGAGCAAGAAAGAGGTAAAGAGAAGGAGGTGAAGGAAGGAAGAAGCCATCTTAGAGGGAGGCAGGGGGTATTCAGAGGAGTGGAGGTAAGCAAAGGAGAGCAGGTGAAGAAAGGGTAAAGTCACCCAGAGGAGTGAAAGGAGGTAACAGCAAAGAGAGACAAGGAGCTTCTGAAAGAGGGAGGCCATTAAGAGGTAAAAGAGGGAACAGAGGATGAGGCAGTGGATGAAGAAAATAGGAGTTGGTGGACTGGAGGAAAGCTAAGAGGAAAAGAGCATTGCAAGCCACGAAGGAGGGAAGACAGGAGAGTTAGACAGCAGAAGGGAAGACAGGCAAAGGGACAGACTAGGACATGGAGGAGAAGGTGCCTAAAATGAAGTGCAAGAGCCTGATAGAAGCCTGCTGCCTACCTGTTAGCGGAGACTGAGGCAGAATCTGGCAAAGGCCCCCAAGGAACGTCGCTTACCAATTCCCGGGCCCCCAATGATCCTAACCAAGATGACGAGGGCATGGAGTGTGTGAGTGTACCACAGGGAAAGTGACAGAGCGATAAAAGAAAGACTGCCATCTACTAGAGTCAAGAAAAAAGTGCTGGGGTACTTCAAAAACAATGAAAGACCCTGTGGGATTTTGTTTGACTGCCGACCAGCGGAATGCAGCGGAGAGAGCGAAGAACTGTTGGGCTACAGTCTTTTAGCAATTGGGATTTGCTCATCGCTGTCTTTCGAGTTTCACCTCATCCCTGTTTTAGTACATTGCACCGGTGCAAAAATGCATTGAAGTAATGTGTTTGTTTGCATTAGAAGAATATTAGCTCTAGTGCTATAATCATTACAAACTATACTTCTTAAAGCATCGTTGCCGAGGCAAACCTTTGCAGCTATTGCACATCGTCAGAAATTCTAGGGCAAACTTTGCCCTGGTCCCAAAAAAGTACTCAAAAATACAGTTTTCTTTTGCTCTAGAATGTTTGCCTTAGCTCTTCTACCGTGAAAATGTTCACTTGCACCAGTGCTGAGTGTCTGTAATATGAGTCAAGATTGAACCAGCTGGACATTGGTGGCAAGATAAGCACATGTTGAGCAACATCTTTTCCAATAATCTATGCAATGTGCATGATACCATCATTCACTGCACAAGAGTAGTATATACTTGTGTTCTAATAAGATACCTGCAAGCAGAGCTGCGCAATGTCTATGTATTACTTAAGCAATAAGCCCAGAGCCGCAGGGGCAATACTGAGTCAGGTAATGCCCCGGGGCCCCGGCGGTGGAGGATAGCAGCCTCTAGCCGTGTGGAGGCTCGAGCGGGGATGGCCCCATTTCGAGCCTTCTCATTGGCTGAGGGGCTGCCACGCCCCCCAATGGGAACAATGGCAAGGAATCCTGGCGGAGGGATTCCCGGTTGGGTAATGCCCCGGTGAGGGCCAATCAGAGTGTTTGTTACATTCTGGTTGACCCTCGCCGGGTACTAATTAACATCGGGCACTAATGGTTCCCTGCATTAGTTCTTCAATGACAGAAACTCCCGGCAAGTTGGAAGTGCTGTGCTCATATTCTCACCACATACCTTATACAATGACACTTTGTTTCAATAAAGAACCAAAGAGATATTTGGGACTCATTCTGCAAACACATTATCTGCTGGCACACATCTACTGGTTTGATTGTGGATTCTCCCCATCTCAGCATTTTCGCATATTCTCAAGCAGGCCCATCTGCATTCATCTCTTGGCATCAGTACTGCACATTTCTAAAAATACACACATTTCTGCATCATGGGCACATTCACTGAGTGTTTCTATTTTGTAAAAGGATTATAGCTCGTTTCTAATCACCCTTTACAATATCGGAGAACGAGCACGCATCCATACGGGAAAAGTGAATTCCATCAAAAGCCCCCATACTCCTTTCCAGATACAGGGCCACTGAGCTGTGCATATGGTTTCATGCTCTCATAATAGGAAATCCAATAGGGGGCTCCGAAGGCGGGGGTATAGTGCGCAAGTGCAAAGGTAGGGAAATGTTAGAGATTACCAAGAAAGGCCTTTTCCTCTGGAGCGTTGGATTGTAACAGGATGACGCAACTGCCTACGTATGTGGGGAGCTGAGGGGACCCCACACACTCTCTTATACAGGGAGTGAGTCAGGGGGGATTGAGTTACCCAAACAGTCATCCTGTTTTGCGTCCTGAAGATGGAGGAAGCAGGACCCCTTTGGTTCATCGCCCGCTCTAAATTGTTGTAATTCCTTGTTAAGTAAAATCTTGCGAGTAGAGAACGTGCTGGGAAAGGACAACAGATTCCAGGAGGCACTGAACTCAACTGAGCAGAATTTGATCTAGACCCAAATTGTGGGATCCACTAGATAATGGCGATTCATACCCACTAAAGAGAGCGGACAACGTCAGAGTGGCTCAGCGATGTTGCAATCAGAAACATAGGGCTTTTATCACTCGCCCTCCACTTCCTCACGGTTTGATGTTTTATCCCGCTAGTTGGAGGCTGCTCCTACAAAAGATTTCCTCTTTTGGGCTGCTTTGGGATGGTCTACATTGGGTGGGAAGTTGCACCCTTCAGAGAGTTTAACCCCCCCCCCCCCAACTCTCATGCCAGGCTCCTCCACCCCTGCCTGTGCTACGTCTTGTCACCCTCATCTCTTCGCCTCTCTCTCTGTGTAGTGCCTTAAGCCTTCAGGTTAAGAGCCTTCCTCCCTCTTTCCCCTCCAGGCTACCATTCCCTGCCCTGATCCCAGACCCCATAATGTCCTTACCTGTACTGCATGCAACACACTCCGGCAGAACTTCTCTTGTGGTGCTGTCTTCTCTGGGTGGCATTTCCTAGGCAGACCCTTTTAGAGGCGGTCTGGAAAAAGTGTCTCAAACAACGTGGACATTTCCCCACCATGGTAGCGCACCACTGAGCTGAGTATCAGCAAAGGACGAAATGAGAGATGGTGCTGAGGTTGCTGGCTGTACTTTAGAACTTCAGCCTGCCTCCTCACTCGAGTTATGATAGTCTTCCTCAGACCCAGTATGAATGGAGGGCTAGTCAAGACCATAAACAATATTTAAAGAACCAATCTAAAAGAGAAAAATCAGAGAGGCCCAAAAAACCTGTCAAAGCGAGAGTTCAATCCCAGGCAAAGACAGAGGCACACCCAAAACTGTATGAGGATAAAAAGGGGTGGGAAATGTCAGTCAGTATCTTGGACTCAGAGGAAGCAGATGTGCTGCTCAACTCTTTAAAGGAGCATTGGGAGCCAGCCACTTAGCTAACCATTTAGGCCTGCATGAGGTTTGAAGGAGAGTCCTCTCACAGGAGGGTAATAGGATCTGTCTGAAAAAGGAGCCTCTGGGATGGGGAGAAATACTCCCTCTGAAAGAAATCATGAGGCCTTCGAGAGGTCTACCAGAAAGAAGCCTCAATACCCAGCAAGCTTCTGTCCTTGGGAAGCCAAGGGTCCCCGGAGAAGTCCACACCAGAGCAGAATTGACATTAACCGGTTTAGCGAATCAGAAGGTGGACACAAACACTCTGAGGACATGTTTCACGTATTAAAGAAAAATGATAAGGCCTAACCTTCCCTATCAATATGGATTGTCCCTATCTATGTTACTAACTGAGGTGCTCATCAGACATTCATGAATGTCCAAAGGAATAAGTCTGCTATCCAAACTATCCTAACTGACCTTACCACTATTTTAACTAAGTTAGGTCAGGAGAATGGTTCCATTCTCCTGAGGGTAATTCTGGTACCAGTTTGCTTATTAATATATGATCTTAAAATAGTATTTTCTTGTATCAATCTCTGTAACTCTTCTCTCCTTCTTGAAAATAGCCCTAGTGGATCTTTTATAAGATCTATATTCTTTGTTACAAGATTCAAAGTATTGTTGCAAAATATTATTTCTCTGGCAGGCCATCTCTCCAGGACAATTATGGTTTACCTTGTTCTGGTCTATTTGATTTGGTATAATGTTCAACTGGACAGTTCCTCCGAGGCGTGGCTTATAATATTCTCATTCCTTTTATGGTATTCTCTTCTCAAAAAGTATTCTGGGGTACATTCCCCTTTTCTCAGGGTATTGTTATGCACTGTTCTTTTCTTTCACTCTCAAGTTGTTCAATACTTCTTTCTCTTACATCCCAACACTTTAGGTTCATCAGTTTCTTGTAAAACGTTTCCTCGTGAATTGTACAGGCATGAGTTTATTGCATGATATAATGATTCCCCCTCTGGGCCTCACGTTACCTCTGACTGTGAAGGGGAGCTTCTTTGGGATTCTGGTATCTCTGGGCGCTTCCCTCTTGCTCTGTATTGCTGTTGGGTTGCTTTTGCTTCTAATTCCTTTTGTGGGTTTTCTCTTCTCCTCACGACATCCTAGTTTTCTCTGTGTGACCAGACACCTTGTTGCTTTGTGCTTGTGGTGGTATCGGTGATAGTCTTTTGGGCCAATTGCTCACCAGGGAACCTTTGTGGTAATGCCATCACCTTCCGCAGGGCAACTGCCCGTTTGGCTTCACAAGGCGGGGATTCGCTGTAACTCTGATGTCTCCCTGTTCAGTACAGTGCAAGCCTGAAACTCGCAGGCTTCATGGCTCACACCTCCTCCACCTCATACAGGTGTTACACAGCTCGGGCCATCTCTTGCCTGCATATGCATTCCTCTCTCTGTCTCTCTCTGTTGCTCATCGGGCACACGCTGTTCAACGTACATTCTCTTTCTGGATGATAGTGACATCTATTATGTTTTTCTTCATCCCAGTCTTGTTGTTTAAAAGTCTCTTCTATTTTAGCGGATCCTGTGTAGGCTACGCTGTGCACAGCTTTAGGGAGTTCCTCACAGGAACAGTAGTCCTTGTCCACTCCCCACACCTGGCTTCAGCTCGCCTGACCTTTTTGCTATGGTCAGTAGTACACCTGTCAGAGCTCAGTCTCCTCTATTGTGGGCTCTTTGTTTATTTCCACTGGCTCATCCCGTTGCTAGGCTGACGTAGCCGTGGGGCTTCCCCTGCCCACATAGCTGTTCCTTGTTCTCTTTCTGTAGTGAACTCTCTTTTCCGCCAGATTTTAATTCCATGCTGCCATTAATACATATTGACCTTCTCTTCATATGGATTGTTATCAGGAAGTTTAAAAGATGGTGTTTTGGCAGGGCCTCTAGGGAGTTCCTTTTGGGAATGTGAGTCCTTGTCCCCAAAGGCAGAGTCCCTCCCGGTGAAGTCCCACTTTCCACGACCCCTAGGAAAGGTGTTGCGGAGCAGGCTCACCTCCCTAGCATATGGGGGCACTCCCTTGGGGAAAAGAGACAACTTACTTCAATTTGTCATACCGGCTGGAAGAAAACTGTTAAGGAGGAACCAAAAAACGAGACATTTGTAGAATAGGTTTGAAATGTTTGTTCACCTGGATTTGGGACACTTCTTTTTTCAATCTAGGGGTCCACCAGGGAGATCACTGGACTTCTTGAACCCCAGATTGAGACTTCAGTGTGAACCTTCAGTTGGTCATTCTTGAAGCTTTCTTTATCAGAAGTAAAGCATGCCTGGAGGGGCAAGGGCTCATTAAAATAGGTTCAGACCTTTATGTTTAAGCACAATGGGATCTATGGGAGCACTTAGTGGTTATCATTTAGTTTATCCCATTATGACACATTCCTATGCAGAAGTCCCATGTTAGTTGTAATGTTTCCCCAATACCTTTCAACCATATCCTTGACCATATTGAAATAAAGAGATGTTCAACCATATGCCTCTCCTGAAGGGGTGAACAATTCTGTTCCTCAAGAGCTGAAAACAGGACAGGTTGTCTTTATATCCAATGACTCTTCATGAAATAGATTTGCATCAATGGATCCAAAAGGAAAATGTCAGCCAGAGCTGTGTCACAGTGCTCCAAAATATTTATCAAAGCATTACTCCTGGAGCTAATCTCTCATTGGAGAAAGAAAAGAAACAACACTGGCAATCAGTACATGAATCAAGCAATTTTAAACTGATTTTAGTGGCACATACTGTAATCTGGAGAACACCTCCATAAGATGCACAGAGAAAATGCAACCTTGCCAGCCCTTGTCCTCCTAGCAGTGTATTCCCTTCTGGCCAGATCCACAATCATCAAGGCTACAATGGGAAGTGGGAAGTTGCCTTTTTTCTCTCACTTGGTCACTCACCACAGCTTCTTCTTCTTATTCATACAAACTATCAGTGCTCTACCAGACATTCTCGATGATGTGCGCCCCATACTGTCCAACTCAACCACTTCCCCACATACCTGCATTACAGATGTGTGCGTTATTTTAATGCTTTGCATACTTTTTAAAACATATTTGCTTTCCTTTCTTTTGGCACATCTTCCTTCCTTTCATCATCTACTGAAAAAATCCATGTATCATTTCTGTTTACTGCACCTCATTTTTGGCACGCCTTATTAAGATGCACACTTTTTAAAAACAATGACTGCATTTTCCATTGCTTTGCTTTCCTATTCAAAATAAATGTAAATGTAGGCTTACTGAATTCATTTAGAGTGGTATAATGTTGCCTGATTAGGATTACCTTTTCCTCTATCTCACAATTCTGACTGTAAAATGTCTTATCTTTACCAATATATTGTAGGGCGACAGTCGTCCCCTTGTAGTTAAGGTAAACATTATCATCTATTAACTTTGTGAAAATGCTGTATCTGATAATATTTTACTCATTTAAAAGATATGTAGGACATATTCCAAAAATAGTTATTGGACCAGGGCAAACAAATTGGAAAGTTTAGTGGGGCATCGTCCAATGAATTGAAAGTTACACATGAAAGATGTGCTTTTTATTTCTTGTATTGGTTTTCTATGGAGAAAATGCAGTCATTGAACATTAGTATACAGCGAGGGGGGTGTGGGGTCTCCCAGCCTATGAAGAGGCTCAGAATGCAGGTGTTACCAGACACTAATCCCGCTGCCCTGAGCTTTCTCAGGGATGGCGGCCGCCATCTCGCCTCACCGGGGAATGAGGTAAGTCTTTCCCTCCCACCTCCCCCATCCACAGCATTCCATCCCCGCCCTTCCACTTACCTTCTTTTCTGTCAATTGTGGGAGCGGACGCACTGGGAACGCTTCTGTCCCTAGCGTGTCCTCTTCCGATATGCGACAGGCCATCATGGAAAGGAAGAAGGGACTACACGTAGTCCCTTTTCTCCTTTCCATGCCGGCCATTTTGTTTACTTTTTTAACTATTTTTTTAATGGGTCATGGAACGGTAGAAGGGGCTACATGTAGTCCCTTCTACCTTTCCATGGCAGCCATTTTGTTTGTTTACTTTTTTTCAATTATTTTCAATGGCTGCCATGGAAAGGGCAAATGCACATCATTTTCCCTTCCACGGCGGCCATTTTTTTCCATTTCTTTTTCGATTCCAAAACGCTCTGGCGTTTCAGAACAGAAAAAAAAATGCTTTTAGTAACCCAGTCTCACGGACCGAGGTACTAATTGCAATAAGTCAGTCACAGAGGGCATTACCACTTCAGGTAATGCCCTTGGGCCTTCGTTAAGGCCCTCACTTCGCTCGGTCCTGAAGCTATGGGCGCCGAGGGATTAACTGAAGTGGTAATGCCCCCACGACCCGCTTGGGGGTTATTGCTCAAGTAACACAGCCTAAACTGCTGCAGGGATTTGTTTTAGGAGGGGATATTTGTGATGCAGATGTGCCTTTTGTTTGGCTTGATGGTCCGTCCATTACTTTAAAAAAATTGGGCAGAGTGAGGCGTCCCAGGACACCCAACATCTTTTATATATATATTGCAGCAATGGAGGCTTTTCACAAATGAAAGGCCACCAATTTTATTGTTCACAATTCCGAGGTGTGTTTGTGAGAAGCTGAAATTACAATAGACTTAAAATGATATTAGGTTGGGGTGAAAGGCATATTTGCCTTCTGGGTGGATATGGGGAGGGTACAACAATAGCAATTGAGCAGTTTGAGAGTTTATGGTGGGATAGACATAGTATTTATTTCCCTTTGTTTTCAAGGTGTTGCAAAAATGGTGATGTTCTTGCTGGAATTTGGTTTACTTTTTGATGTTAGATACACAAAATAACATGGTTAAATTGATATTAGCAGGGGTCATCAGAGTAGTTTGCCCTCAGTGTGGTTATACAGAGAGTACAACTTGAGCTTTTTGGAACATGTGGAGTTTGTGGGTGGGCGCTTGGAAGAATATTTTTTTAATTAGTTTTAATCTTCTTGCGAGTATCAATGATGTTTTCATAAAAAATGTGCCCACAAATGATGTGACGTGTTTTCAACAATTGTAATTTGCTTTTACCACTGTAAACTTGATCAAAAACAGCTTTCCTAGCAAAACCAAACTTACAAACTCCATCCAACCATTTCAGTGCAAATAGCTTTATTGTATTAAACACAAATCATCATCAACATGTCGACCAGCATGGACTTAACAAAATGGCATTAAAAATTCAAACACACATATGTCTGAGCCACGCGTTCCACCCCTATGCAGGGACTTCCTCAGGCGAAGTGAATCATTTTGTTAAGCGCAAACCTTCTTCTATTTATACTCTCTTTTGGGAAATCATGTGATCAAAGTCATGTGACTTGTTCTGAAGGTAATCCTTTAACTATCTGAAATGCTAGCAGCCATCTTAGACCTATATATGTATACTAATCTAAATGGATAAAAAATATATAAAGAGCTCATAACTCTTTCTGTTCTAACAGAGCATTACCAATTGTGGCTCCCCTCTGAGTAAAAGTAATTGTACTGTGTAGTACTGGTGTATTGGTTCTCTCGACCTGTAAGCCACATATTTTAATTAAATCACTACAGTCTAGTACTGCATGTACTCAGTGTTTGGGCCTCATTACGAGTAGGGCGGTTATGGATACCGGGCACCGGTAAGGAGACCGGTGCTGGTAATCCCCTACCACCCTGTTCCGAGGTCCCTTGGCGGGGACCGTAAGGAACGGTTTATAGTCATAATGTCGACAACAAAAATGTCGACAGTCAAAAAGTCGAAAAAAAAATGTCGAAAAAAAAAATGTCGACTTTTTTTTTCAATGCATTTTTTTTTCGAAATGGGGGGGTTCCCCCCCACCCCCCCTTTTTTAAATTTTTTTTAAAATTTTTCCCTTTTTTTTAGTCCCGAACCCCTAAAATAAATATATAATTTAAAAAAACGAAAGTCGACATTTTTTTTTTCGATATTTTTTTGTTGACATTTTTGTCTGTCGACATTTTTTTTCGAAATTATGACTGCCCACCGTAAGGAACGTGTGGTCAGACCACACGTCCCTTATGGGTCCCGCTAAGGGACGAGGGCGCTAATACCGGGCTTGCACGACGCGAGCCCGTTATTAGCGCCCTCCCCATTCCCATTGAGCCCTATCAGGGCTCAAATGGGAATGGGGAATGGCATGTTCAATGGGGACTTACCGGTCCCGCCAGGGTTGGTCTAGACCGGTAATTCCCCATTGAACTACACCGGTGCTGGACCCGTTATTGGTGGCAGACATGGCGCAAATAGCACCATGACTACCACCAATCTCGGAATGAGGCCCTTTGACTCTATTATGCTATGAAAACTGAGCTACGTTGCAGCGGTACTTAATTCAAATGCTGCAAACTATTTATTAGCGCTTTATTTCAATCTCGCCCAATTGGGCAAAAAATATTTAAAGTGACAGGTGCTGCACTGCATACATGTAATGATGGCAATCTAATACTCCATCACATCTGTAACCGAAATCTGTACCTCAATATCTAAATCCCGCCCAAGTGAGCTCAATTAACCTTCTGTTTAAAGTGACATGTGCATTATAAAGTGCATATCATCAAATTTGCTCAAAATGCCTTGTTAGAGTCATACATCAATATTCTGCATTGACATCAAAAGTGCGTGCGCGCATTAACGGAAATAAAATACTTCAGCACACTTATTTGAGACACGTCTCCTACAGTATCACATTCACGCCATAATGGGCTATCTAACAATTATGTTTAAAGTTACATGTGTAAATTGCAGTACAACTATTAAAGTTAACTCATTAAGCCATCCAAAATGGCATTACAAAAAGTAGATACAATGATCATACTCTATGTACCAATCTTGTACTATACCTCCTAAACTGACTACGTGTTACCAAACAACTGTAATAATTGTTACGAATTTGCAATGTGATTCTAGTAGTCCAGAACAATGTTCTTAATGGCCATTACTTAGACATCCTTCTCTAATCACAAAAAAGGATGCATTGTACATTGTGTCACTGGTCATAGAACCTCTAATCATCTACCCATTGTATGGCTAGTTCTTCCCCAGTATTGTGACCCCCTGGCTTTTTGGTATTGAACATTATGATCAATTGAGAATCAAGTTTGCACAAAGCATTCTCTGTTACCTTTCCTTTTATGAATCGGTATATGCGCAATCCAAAAAATCTCATAGATGATACCTCACTACCATGTTTTTCCGCAAAATGAACAGCTAGAAGATAGTTGCTATCCCCATTAATTATCTCTTTATAATGTTGTAGAAGAATCCGTACCTTCAGTTGACAAAGAGTAGAACCATTGTACATCAATTCACAAGGACATGTCATACCATAGACTACAAATGTAGTCAAACAATTGAACTTTTGTTTGATCTTCCAAATTATTTGTTGCCCATACTACCGAATTGCACTTTATCAGTTGCTGCATTTCTCAAAACCACTGTGTGTACTTCTCTCTTTCAGCCAGTTGTTCACTTTATGATTAACATTAGGCATACTTGGTGAAATTAGATCTTTCAATGATTTAGCTTTTGCAAATGTTATCTGTGGCCTATCACCTATATAACATGCTATAACCTTGTCTGCTGTAGTATTGACCAATGATTGCCCATCATTTTCGAATTTCCTTTGCCTGGGAATTGTAGTCCTGATTTTCTTTTTTAAACAATATTTTCTATCTCTAAGTACTGGCTGGCTGCTTTGGTAATATATGATGTAGGATAGCCTCTTGCCAAAAAACGTGCCCCCATTTTGCTCGCTTCACTCTGGAAATCTTAATTTCTTGAACAATTTTGTTTAGCTCTTATCATTTCGCCATAAGGGATACTAGCTTTCGATTTCTTGTGATGATGGCTTGTACAGTGAAAGATAGATTTGGATGCTACCTGTTCCCTGTGTAGTCTGCTACTTATTTTAGAATTTTCAACAAACAGTTCTAGATCATGAAAAATTAATTTTTCATCACTGCTTTCAAACGTGAGCCTGAGGTCCATATCACTGTCATTTAAGAATGTAATATATTGGGTTAAAGACTCAAGACCACCCTTCCAGACCACAAACAGGTCATCTATGTCCCTATGTCAACCAATAATCTGGTTCACATTGATGTCATTTAGTTCAGACCATGCCACCTTTTGCTCTCACCACCCCATATTTAAATTGGCATAGGTGGGAGCAATACAGAAAGCCATAGCCGTCCCACATTTCTGTCTGTATAATACATCTTCAAACAGAAATACATTATGCTCTAAACAGAGTTATGAGCTCTTTATATATTTTTATCCATTTGTATTGGTATAACTATATAGATCAAACATGGCCGATAGCATTTCAGCTAGTTAGTGGATTACCTTTAAAACAAGTCACTTTACTTTGATCACATGAGTTCCCAAAAAAGAGTATGAATAGAAGAAGGTTTGCATTAAACCAATCGATTGACTTTGCCTGAGGAAGTCTCTGTATAGGGGTGGAACATGTGGCGCAGACATATGAGTGTTTGACTTTTAATGCCATTTTATTAAGTCCATGCTGGTCAACATGTTGATGATGATTTGTTTTTAATACTGTAAAGCTATTTGCACTGAAATAGTTGGATGGAGTGCTTTGTAAGTTTGGTTTTGCTAGGAAAGCTGTTTTTTTTAATCAAGTTTACAGTGGTAAAAAGCAAAAAATGTTGTCATTGCAAAGGTTAGCCTTTAACCCAATAACAAAGCACCAGCTGTTAGCAGACATAGTGCACCACAGTAAAGGCAATAAGAGTATATATATATATATATATATATGGCTCCAAACACAGTAAGAGTTGAAGTGCCTGCTAAATAAGCCAGTGCCATGGAATGTCAAAATGTCAGAACGAGCCTCTCTTGTATAATATGATGAACAATCCTTTCAGACCTGATCAGTCCCGCAGGCCTCCCTGCTTACCCCTTCCTCCTGGCAGACTCTCAAACTTAGGTGAGTTCTCTTCTGCTCTCAAAATTGCACTGTCTCAAGTATTTCAAATTGCATTGTGAAACCTAGGCCTTTCTCCCCCTAGTCAGGATTCACAAACTTAGGTGTGTTTTCTCTTGCCTTTTAAAGTTTGCATTGTATCAGTATACAATGATACACCCGCTCCCTCCTTTCCTGTTGCTCTCTGGCCGGCCTCTCTTGGTCCTCTTCCCGTTCCCACCTGCAAAGCCAAAAACCTTGGGTTCATCTTCGACTCCACACTCTCCTTCTCTCCTCACATCTCTGACGTCTCTAAGAAGTCACACTACCAGCTGCACCTCCTCAGAGGTATCCTGCCTTTCCTCTCCTTCCCCCAGAAGCTCACTGTCTCCAGAGCTTTGGTTCTCTCTAGGCTGGACTATTGCAACAGCCTCTTTCTAAATATGCCTGCCTCTACTCTCAGCCCTCTGCAACTCATCCAGAACAGGACTGCGAGACTTGTTCTTGGCCTCAAGCCCAGGGATCGTATCACTCCAGGACTGAAATCTCTGCACTGGCTCCCAGTGGCTGCGAGAATTAAGTTCAAAACCGTCTGCATCATCCACAAGGCCTTCTGGAGTCTGGGGCCATAATACCTTCAACTCGCTCTTCCTAAATATCTTCCTTCTCAAGCTCTTCGCTCATCTGCCTCCAACTCCGTTAGGGTCAGTCGCTTCTCCAAGCAACGAGTTGGTGGTAGATCTCTCTCCTCGGCTGGTGCCTCCCTCTGGAACATCCTCCCTGCCTCCCTTAAACTTGAGGAGAACCATCTCTGGTTCCGGAAACACCTCAAAACCTTCTCTCCTCCTCTCCTCTTCTGACCTCCTGATTGATACTGGCACTGCACTGGCTACCTGGACACCCTCTGATTCCGGGCCCAGGTCCATCTCCTGCCAGCGTCACACACCTGCACTGCCCTCCTGGTAACCCCCGCACTTGGAGACTGCCCTGTATCCCTACAGTCTCCCACCAGACCTCGATATCTTATGTCCGCACTTACTCATGCACTTGCCACATGCTAGCCGCCATTTTACTTATTGCTATTATCTATTCCCATGTACTGCACTTTCCGTCCTCCCTTCCCACGCACTTGCGCAATCTGAATGACACCTGGCCTAATAGGATTGTTGTATGTCCCCCTTGTTTCCCCTCCCTTACCTTGTTGCCCCATGAAACACTTGTGTATAGGCACGTTTTAAATATCATATCATATCATATCATATCATATAGTACAGTATGCAGTGTTTAGAATGTAGGCAGAGGGAGTTTGAGGAAGGTCAGGAGAGAGTCTCTAATTTCAGAAATGTTTGCAGCAAAGTATTCATTTAGGTTATGAGTTAAACCTGTGGGTGTTCTCACATTTACTCCCCCTGGGTCCTCTTCTCAGGTGGCCAGTGGATGGCCATCGCTATTGGATCCAGACTCTGGGGTGGATTAGGAGGGAGGATTAGCTGTGTGGGGGGTACTTGGGGAGTGTGAATGAGACATCCACTGGTGAGAAGCAATACTCCTCATTTTCATTTCCAGGAAAACTCTCAATTCCAGATGCAGTCATGGGGTACTGCTAGCCCGTCACACTAACCAAGATAATAATAAGATTTATTATCAGTCTAGGAGCACTGGGAAAAGGGTATAGAAAAGAAGGTTTCACGGTGAGACATTGGGCCTCATGCTGAGCTTGCCAGTCCGGAAATAAGGGTGCCAGTAAATTCACCGGCACCCTTGTTTCCAGACTGGTTAATTACGGGTTTGCCTGCCGGAGGGCTGTGCCAGAAAGGTCTGACCCTGCCGGGCACATCGGTTATGGTAGGCAAAGCCGTCACAGAAACACTGGCACTGTTAACAACGGTGCTGTTGCTTCCATGTCCCCACTCCCATAGAGTCCTGTTGGACTCTATGGGAATGGGGATTAACAAAATTACCAGTGCATGACTTCCCGTCCCCCGGACCTGTAATAGCGCTGCAATGGTAATGTAATTTAATATGTGTGTATTAATTAATGATTAATTCATTTTTTGTAAATGATGTATCTCAATAAATACATTTTTGACACCTTTAAAACTAAGAAACAACCTCTGGATAAATTTGTTCAGTATACTGTGACCGGGAAGTCAGGCGCCAGTCATTTTTTACGGGGTCCGGCGGCAACCCACTGGTAGTACCGGCAGGGTTACTGCTGGACCCATAATTAGGCCCATAGTATTCCCCTTTTCCACTGACGATCAACCTAACCCTTCCCCAGCCTTTATGGGGTATCGTTTTTCCCCTCACTTCCACACATAAAAACATGTGACGGTACTGAGACGACAAATAGACAGTTAAGAGGGATGAACACCACACACTTTTACCACTCTGGCTCTAGGACGATGAAGATGCCTGCAGGGAGCTGTAAAGGTCAGGTATGTCCTGTTGATTGTGGTCAGGAAAGGCTAATTAGAATTCCACACCTACAGCCTGTCAAGGGCCTGCAGGTGTATGAAAAGAGACCAGCACAACCACAAAAGGGGAGTTGCAGCAGGAAATAAGCTGGATGCAGCAGTTGCAGTGAAGGCGGGATCGAGGAGAGGCGCTAGTGCAAGCTGAAGAAAACTGCTCTGTAATTCAGATGCTGATCCCCAAGCTATGAGGGTGTAGTCTACTGAGAGACGCTGGAGCAGGAGCTCCATGATGAAGAGGATAGCTCAGCGGCAACGTGCGTGCCTTGGAAGCAAGACGACACGAAGCAATACAGGTTTGATCCCCGGGTCTGCGCTTAGAAACCTCTGGATATTTAAGCGTGTTATAAATACGCAACTAAGACAAAAAAACAAAAAAAAACAATTACGCAACTAAAAAACAAACAATTCCTGTAACAGCGCCTCGATGCCCACTGGCTGTGTGAGTGCTTTAAAAATGCTAATTAAATAAATCAATAAATGAATAAATAAATAAATAAATAAATAAGAGTCAGTGCAGCAGGAGCAGCACCCTGGGAATCCACTTCTGTGATTTTCCAGAATCGTGCTCATTCTCCCTTGACGTTACGGGAACGCCGGAGTATCAGAGGGGCAGGCTGAAGACACCAGAGGAAGAGTGCAGGAGGTTACATGCTCATTGCGAAGCTCAGCGCAAGCACCAGTGAGTTTCAATGTATCTGGAAACACTGACATGCTTTTGTGGCGAGCGTGAATAAAGTAAAACGCATTATTGAAGTTGTTCTATCGGAAGAAAAAGTAATTGCCAACTGCTACAGAGTTGCAAGCCCACTTTTTGACCTTTTTGACCAATTAAGTGACTTTTACAAGGGGAACATTCTTCGCAAGGTAATTGTGCTTCACCTATGAAGCAAAGCCTTTGTATATGTTAATGTCTGATGGTCACGGAAAAGAGAAAGGGCAAACTGAAGAAGAAATCAAAACTGTTGTTAAACGAGCATTGCCCAAGCTAAATCTGAAACCAGCATTGCTTCAAGCCAAGTGCAGTGTGAAACAGGTACTGCCTCAAACCAAGTGAAGGTGAAAACAAGCATTGTCTGAACCAATTGATTGCTGATACGCAGTAATGGTCCGTGAACATAAGTGAATACAGAACTGGATGGAAATTGCTGTTTGAATGAAAACATGTTATATTGAATAACAAACTGAAAGGAAAGTGTTATTTGAACCAGTCCACGGCATATGGAATACAGAACGAACATTTGAAGTTAAATCGACATATTGAATGTCAGGCTATATGTAAGCAACACTGTGAGCAGAACAAAAGCATATTGAAAATTGAGTATGCTAACCAATGAGAGAAAGAACCATAAGACTGTGGTAAAGCAAAAGACTGATGCAGAAGAGTGTTACACTAACCAAAGAGAATATAAGTGTGAGAAGTTAGAAGCCCGAAGCAAAAGAGCCTGTAAAGGAGCTAAACAAGAACAAGGCGAACTGATGTTTGCACAACCTGTAATGGGTAGACGGTGTGGTCTGACAACTGCTCCTAGCCGAGGCAGTTCCACACTGTGAAATCACAGACATCACAAAACAAGTCAAGGAGAAGCACAGGGTTCCTGGTTGCATGACCTGTGATGGTGGAAAATGTGGTCTGACAACTGTGCCCTAAATGGTGACAAGCAAAAGACCTTGTGAATAAACTATGAAGACCTGTGACTTGAATGCTAAAGCAAGCTAGAAGGCAGGCTAAAAGGCAGGTGGGCCTATTGTTTTCTTATAGTAAACATTGAGCACGTGAAAGCTGTATGAGTGCTACAGTAAAATCTTGGGGAAGGGAACCCTGAAAACCAAAAGGACTGAGAAACAGTGTCTTGGGGAAGGGAACCGTAAAACCCCCCTTTTGTGTGAACTCTACTAGATTGAACTTGGGGAAGGGAACCTCAAAACCTGGCGGATCCTTGGTAAAACAAGCAGCTATTGGAAGTGTATTGAACCTGGGAAAGAACGTAAGCTAAGAACAGCTGAGATGTTACTTTTGAACAATATTTTGTTGGATACGAAGAACACCACACCATTTTTATTTCTAGATGTGAGGGCAAGCATAGTTTCTGACACAGACAGACGTTTGATTTGGACTTATAGACAGAGACTCCCCTTAGATTTCTTTAGGCAGGAGAAATCCCTACCAAGTTAGGCCTTAAATCATCTTCATATTGAAATAAAACATTCTTTGAAACTTGAGTTCTGTTGTCTGTGTCATCTCTCTTGATATCATGCCTGTCTCATAGTTATTAGCCATGAGAGTGAAGATGATAATCACAGGTTTAGGGGGGAGTGAGGAGTGAGTTTATGGTGCCCTGTTGCCAGTGAGGATTGTTGGTGTGAGACTAAAGGATGAGGAGGAGGGAGAATTTCCTTTCAGGTCTATCAAGAGAGGACTTGAGAGAGTTCCGGCTAGAGAGGTAGAGTGGCAGGTCCTCATACAAGTGGGTACGTCTCCATTTGTGCATCAGCCAATGCATATCTGTGCAGAGAGAGCATATGAATGGGATGACCCATGGCTGAGGACGCTGAGACTTCGGGGTGAAAATTAGCAGTGGGAAGTGTGAAGGCATCATGAAGTAAGACACAGACAACAGATTCATTTTTCTAAAATCGAACTTTTAATTCTCATTTGTCAGGATGGAGTAAGGCATAACTTGCCCTAGGCTAAGGTGGGATTTCCCTACCTAAATAAACTAAGGATTGTCTGTACCGTTAAGTTGACCTTAAAAGTCTGTGTGTGTCCAAAACCTATGCTTGCCCTCCCAACTAAATCTGTACAATGTGTAGGGGTGTCAGCAACCAAAGAAACAGTGCTTAAAGAACAATTCTGAGCTTTTTCCTTCTACCTTAGACTTCAAACAGTTACGTAAAAAGGTCTTGGAGCTCCCTTCTTCAAGTTCAACAAAGTTACAAACACCCCTGCGGTTCCATTCCCAAGTTCAACAAAGTTCCAAACAACCTTGGGGTTCTCTTCCTGAAGTTCAACAAAGTTCCAGACAACCTCAGGGTTCCCTTCCCCAAGTTCAAAAGTTCACAGTTAATTCAACTTTGTTCTTCTCTTTAGTCACTATTAAATTAATGAAACAAAACAACTTCAATATTCTTGTTTTCCTTGGTTCACTCCAAGTATGGGCTTCTCGGTTTAGGCACAGTTGTCGGACCACATGATCCACCCATCACAGGTTATGAAACCGATACACCCCTTGGCACTTGATAATGTTCACTGATTTTCATTGGACTACTTTGCCACCAAATGTTTCCTTTCTGCACTAGTGACATTAGTCCATATGCAATCTGGTTTCTTCTTGGCAGTCTCTTGACTCTGCCAACACGTGCCTTTCTCAAACTTCACTTTGCTGTGTTTACTCCTTGTTATCACCAGACTTTCACACTAACCAATAGTGCTTTTTGTTTGCCTTTCACATGCTTCACCAATTCTCATTACTGGTTTTCACTTGGCTTTTTGCTTTCACTTTTTTCATAAATGCTTTTTCTTAATTTCTCTCTATTCGTAAATACACATCACTTGACCTCCATTCGTGCAGTATTTTCATTTCACTTCTGCATGATTTTTCTTTAGTTCGCTATTCAATGCATGGTTAGTCTCTCAATACTTCACAGTGTCCATTGGTTCTCCAGACGCCCTCATTATAAACATTCATTTATTCAGCCCCTTCTTTGCCCCAGTTTAAGCCGCCGGACACCCCCGGTATGAGTGCTCTCTCCCAGCCACTCACCGTTATGCGGCAGCTCATCCGGGTGCTTGTGCAATCCTCTTCTGCTTTCACTCGTTACCCTCTTTCACAGCGGGAGCACTGATGAGCTATGCTTGCCTCTTCCTGATGTCTGTGCTGCCTCCTGCAGAAAAGTGAAAGCTTCTGTGTCGCCAGCTCCAGCTGGGGAAACATGGCTCAGAGCTCTTCATGGCTCTGTAATCTCTCGCAACTCTACAGCATCGGCATCCTTCCCGCTCTCCTGCAGCCGCCAGCATCCTTTTCACCAGCTTCTCTTATACAGCCTGCTCCATGGCTCCCTGGCTTTCCTGGTGGTTCACCCCTCTCATGTGAGTCACTCCCTTTTATATGCATCTGTAGCCTTTTAAGGTGTTGCAGGTGCAGGTCCTTTGTCTGACTCCAATTTACTCTGTCACTGGGACATGCCTGACTTTCAGAATGGTGTTCTACAGTCCACTTCCACGTTCCAGTACCAAGGTGGTGTAATAAGGTGGAAGTGTTCATTACTCCTAGTCGCCTCTTCCTCGTCCCAGTCTTAAATGGGCCTGAATTGGATATATGTGGAATGTGTGACAGAGGGGAAGAGTGGTAATAACTTATGAAGGTTATGGGAGGGCAGGATGTATTTTGACAAGGGAAAGAGGGATACCATGCCTCACCTAAAGGCACCTTTCCTCCACTCCCGAAGGTCTCTCCACCCAGGTGATCTGCCCTTGCATATCCACCCTCTGGGTCGGGATTCAAAATCAATGGCCCATCCTGGGCCACCTGCGAGGAGCATCCAAGGGCAGTAGCTGGAAGGATGCCCTTAGGTCCTCAAAGAAGCACAGAAGTGAGAGGAGAGCAAGTCATATGGCAGGGATTGGAAGCTAGACAAGACAGTGTTAGTGGAAGGTTTACATTTTCTTTTAGTAATAAGGCGAGGCAAGTGGTGAGACGGTGAGGTAAGTGGTGAGGAAAGGTCAGAGGGTGGAAAGGAGTTGTGGTGGAAACAATGGAGTGATCATGTAGGGGTGGTGCGACAGTAGAGTGGCAGAGTCTGAGAGAGAGGTGGAGATGAATAAGAGATGCAAAGAGTTGCCCGCTGTGGGTTGGTAGGTTATGGATAGATTGGAGTGCGTGGTCATTGAGGAAAGACTAAAGTTCAGATTTCTCAGAAATGTTTGAGAGGGGAGGTTAAAGCCATCTAAGAGAATGAGGTGATGTTTATTGGAATAAGAATCAAGGGGTTGCCCGAGTTCATCAAATAATGGTCCAAAGGGACCAGGGGGGCGATATATGGAGATGATATGAACTGAGTGAGGTGGAACAATAGTAGGGATAGTGAATTTAAAAGAGGTAAGAGACAATGTGGCATTGGAGATTTGTGGGGCGTTGAGGTGGGAAGAGAACAGGAGTCCAACGTTTCCAACTCTATCAGTTAGACAAGGAGAATGAATGAAGGATAGTTTGGAGTAGTTTAGTGCCGCCAGGGTGGCAGTGTCAGATGGAGAAATCCATTTTCAGTGATAGCAAGAAGATCGAGGGGAGGAGAGCTGGCAATAACGTAATCAATGATGAAGGAAGTTTTGTTGCATACAGACTCAGTATTCCAGAGTGCACTATTCAATTGATGCAGTAAGGAAGAGTAGAGAAGTTGAGTCCCAGTGGAAAGGACGAGGTGGATAGGTGTTGGGGGGGGGGTATGGTTTGTTCGTCGGCTTTTTTTGTTAGAAGTAGGTGAAAGGGAAATGGAGTAGTGGCAGTTTTGAAGCATGGGTTTTATGATAGGGTTAGGAAAGGAGGATGTTGTAACATAATTGGAGAAAGCGTAGTGAGAGGTTATTAGGAGGAGAAGCAGAAGCAGCTCACTAAGTGAGTACCGCAGTGTGGAGAGACATCACATTAATTAGCAAGCTAGGGGTACTCACAGGTGCAGCATTTAGGAAGGCAAAAGCAAAGGCTCATAGGCAAAGAGGCAAAAAGGCCAATCAACGGCTGGCCTTCACCCTTTACTGTTCCATCCTTAACTCGGACACATCAGACTGTACGCCTTCAGGGCGTTCAGATTAGATGTCAAATATCTCATCACTTGATCCCCTAGTCAACCCGTGGTTGGTCTCTTTAATGTTGTCCTTGGTGTTGCTGGAATGAGGCTATTTTTTCATGATTTGTGTTACCAAAGAAATCTCGAGTGGCTTTTAGCTGGAGATTGGGTCAACTCAAGATGGCCACAGGAAGTGATGTCACTGAACCAAGATGACTGCAGGAAGTGATGTCCTCACACCAAGATGGCTACCGGAAATTATGTCACTGAACCATGGCTGCAGGAAGTGATGCCTTCGAATCAAGATGCCAAAAGCAAGAGATGTCACTGAATCAAGATGACCACTAGAAGTGATGTCAATGAACCAAGATAGCCACAGGAATCATGTCTCTGAACCAAGATGGCCACAGGAAGAGATGCCACTGAATCAAGATGGCCACAGAAAGAGATGTTACAATCAAGCTGGCCACAGGAAGTGATGTCATTGAACCAAGATGTCCCCAGGAAGTTAGGTCCATAAACCAAGATGGCCACATAAAGTGATGTCACCAAACCAAGATGGCCACAGGAAGAGATGTCATGGACAGGAAGTGAAACCACAAACCGGTAGTGACGTTGCATGATTGCCTACTCAACCAGTGGTTGGTCTCTCTCATTTCGGACCTGGTGTTGCTGGCATGAGGAGATTTCTTCTTCGCTGGTGTTCCCAAAGGACTCTTGTGAGGTCTTAAGCTGGGGATTTGGAAGAAAAAACATCTTGATGACTCTGCACCTGTTGGGTAGGAGAGAGGGTCTTCCCACACCCTAGGCGATTCCGAATGAGAAACAAACAATACACTGCACTCTGAGAGAGCAGGTGGGAGGGGTTGTGCATGCAGGAGAGTGCATGATTGCATAGTGCATGCATTAGGAGAAATGTTGCGCAATGTATGTAAAGCATGTGTTCCTAAGGAGGATCGCCACAATATTTGGATGCTGAAAGGTTACAAAGGGTACATAGATTGGAAGAGGATCATTGTTGGGAGATAAGCATGGGTGACAATATGGGAGAGTTTGTTAATGTAGAATTAATGAAAGGGGGAATGTTGGGAAGGAGAGAGGGTCTTTCCACCCCACTAGGTGATGCCGAATGAGAAACTAATGATAAACTGCACTCCGAGAGAGCAGGGGGGAGGGGGGTATGCACGCAGGAGAGTGCACACTTGCGTAGAGCACGCATTAGGAGCTATATAGTAGAGGCAAGTGTAAATGCATCTTAGTTATTGACAGTCATTTTGGAACGTAGGCCCAAGCACAGCGAAAGCACCAAACGTGTTCGTATAAGGCCCGCATTATTAGCACAGACATAGCCCACACCACGAGTGAGCTTCAGGGAGTCACACACCTTTCATTGTCTCAGAGGGTGTAGGCCTTCGTGCCCCAGGAAGAATGTGCTCTGCAAGGCCACGGGAAGGGAGCAGAGCATCCCTTGGCAGTTACAATCCCACGATATAGATAGCATGGATCCTCAGCCCCAACACCCCCATTCCAGAGCTACAGCCCTCCTATACTTTGATTCCAAGACCCTCAAATACCATGGTGCCAGCCAGGCCCAGACTACCGACCATAAAGCTGTAAGTCCCCTGATCGATCAAAAAGATCATAAAGCAAGGCTATCTCGCCTTCACATTTGTGTCACGTGATTTGTGCTGCAAGTTGCTGGGGAGGGATGAAATTATAGCCCAAAAGGAGGGTGGAAGACCCTGGGAGTTTGCTGGCACATCTGGGAATGAGTGAAGTATGCAAGTTGGTATGACCTTGTCTCTCCTCCAGGGCTCATATCTGTCTCTGCCAGGTGCACCGTTGATGTGATAGAGTAGCATTGTTTTCGAAGTAACTAATTGCTTATTAGGCCCTGTTCTACTGTGGATGACGAGCCCAACAGCAGCCCCGTGAACTGAGACGGACAAAAAGTCTGGGGCCAATGGTCTAGCATTCCCTATGGAGGATCTCGCCAACCAGTCTCACGGGTTTCCACTGCATGTAATGACGATGTAGATGATGCCAGGTGCCATTTCAGCATACTGCACATCCGTAATTTGGCAGAACGTTTGGTGGCAGTACAGTTCTTTGCTGACGGACTCCTGTTTTGTAGGAATAAAAACGTTCTATCCTTGCAAGTGGTGTCTTGGGGCTTTTTCCCTAGTGGTTTGTATTTGTTCTGGTGTGAGCATACAGGGGCTTGCCTTCACACACACAGATCATCCTATTTCTCACCACGAGAAATGAAAACACACCACTCTCATCTCTCACCATCAAATTTGCTTGAATTTATTGAAGCATCCAAAAAATAGTCGTGTAAAAGTTAAAACTAATGCGTTTCACCCTACCGGCTTCTTCAGAGTTGTAACAATACAATGTTATGTGCTCCATTTATACAAATCAACATGTGTGTGCATTGAGTCCTTCTTCTCATACAAATGCATTCACTTAAGAGTTTAGGCAGTACCGTTGTACTTGACCGCCAGCTTGGAACACGGTTACTTTCTAGGATTTCTTATGCAGTTTTGCATCTCTACCATCTTTTAGCTTGTTACAGTGTTTATTTTCAGATCTCTAATTAGCCTAACATCTACCACTGTTTTTTAAATATCACAAACAGATCTGATGTTTATCATATCTTGACTAAGTAATGTGTTAACATCATGTTATGTGCCGCTTAATTGCTTCCTACCAGCACACTGAGTTGTATGTTCATTGAGCTTTTGAAATTCAAAGGCGGGAGAGCTGGCCTACCAACCCAGGCCCACATCTAAGGCCCCTGTCTGAGCCTAACGGCTCATTTCACTTTACATCTCTGCCTGCCTGCATTTGTAGTAATCACTCTTCCCCTGGAGAGACCATGAGGCGGCAACATCTGCTTCACTATGCAAGGTAAGCCAAGTGGGGCTCTGCAAGATCTTTTAGCACAATTATAGTAGTGCACTGAAGTCGAACAATTTTGGGTGCCTAAATTCGACATCAGTGCTTTTCTACCATAATGTGTGTTCTTTACCATGCCGCTTGCAGTCACCCCTTCACTATAACTACCCTAGTTGGGCTTTTTCCCGTTGTGGCCTTCCTTTTCATCGTGGCCCCTACTGTTGCAGCCCTTCCAGGCATCTGAGTGCCCCTTTCACCCCCTTTTGCTGCAGCCAACATGATTGCTGAAGTCATCTTCCTAAGGCCCAATTGGTGAACTGGCCCGCGAGAAAGCCAGCCCACCGACCAAAGGCCCACATTTAAGGCCTCTTTCTGAGCCTGTCTGGAGCCGGAGGGAGTACTTCTCCCTGCAGCTTCTTGGCATCACTCCCATGGACCTCTTGCGGGCTTGACCCCCTGCATTCTTTTGACCTTGAATCAAAATCCTGACTTCAGTTGCCTGGTAAGCAATTATGAATCGTATTGGTCCACCTGCCTCCTTTGGACACTTTGACTGCTCAAATTGCTGCCTGCTCTTTTCCAACCTGCCAACTCTGTAATCCTCTAATCTCTGCACAAACAGTACTATGCATTGTGATGTGCCTCATACTGATTTTATCTCTACTGCTCTCTTAATGCCCTGCTTCATATGAAAAAAGAATACAAATAATTTACAACTATTTTAAACCTGAAAAGGAACTTGCCAATCCTACTGCAGTCTCCTTATCTCCTCCTCCCTCCCAGGCACTCTGCACCGGCCGCCCAAAACTCTGGACATCCTGCCCTCTCTACCTTCTGCTCCTTCCCCCACTCACCCTGTCTTGCCTTCCTTGGCCCCCCTCTCTCCCCATACCCTCTTCTTTCTCTCTCATTGCACCTGATGAGATCTCTAGAGTTGTTCGCTCTATGAAAGTCTTCTCTAAACAAGTGCTCCCCTGCTCCTCCAGAAGCAACAAGGAGAACATTGCCTCTCTCGATCCTGCCTTGGCTGACCTCTGAAACCACTCATTTGCCACTGGCTCCTTCCCTCAACCCCTTAAGCACTCTCTTAGACACCCTCTCCTAAAAAAGCCATCTGCTGACCCTTCTTGCCCGGCTAACTATCGCCCTATCGCTATCACTCCTTTTTTGAGCAAGCTCATGGAGAAGCTGGTTATCCCACAACTGACCCTCCACACCAAAATGGCTGGCTGACTACCTGATCACCAGTCTGGCTCCAGGGCAGCCAGAGGCATGGGAACTGCTCTCCTGAACACCTGTGAATACCTACTCTCTAACCTGGACTTTAATACTCCCTCTGTCGTAATCCTCCTCAATCTTTCTTCTGCTTTTGACACAGTCAACCACTCCATCCTCATAAACCATCTCAACGATACCCTAGGCATCAATGATTGGGCACTGGTGCAGCTGACCTCTGTGAGGCAGGCATGTTATCACAAGTAAGGACACAGACACAAGAGGTACACATTTTCAACACCTGCATTGAGTTTGACTGGGGTTGGAGAGTTCCTAACTGGCACTAATGATATAATGGGAGTAGTCCCAACCATCACAGTAAAATAAAATAGTCCAAGTCAGTCAAACCAAAGAAAGGTCTGTGACAGAAACCTATACTTGCCCTCACACTTCACAATAACTAAGCGTGGGAAAACGGATGAAAATAAAGAGTGTGTCAAAAGAATGTCAGAATGGCAATATAAAGTAACTCACCACTCCCTTCCCCAAGTTCCCTTCACTGGGGGTCTTACAAAGTTCCTTTAAGATGGATAGTATGCACAGTTCAACAATTTCCCATAAATCTGTTAGGCTTCCCTCACCTATTTGAATGTTATTTCAACATGCATCACAGTTCTCTTCAATGAATTCTTCTGGGCTTCTCTCACCCAGCTTCAAAATTCACAAACAATCAGGTATTCACAAAGTTCCTTATTAATTATTTTCACAGGCTGCCCTTGCCTGTCTTCAAACACTTAAACGTGGCTGAAACACTTTCCAGCTAAACAGCTATACTTCACAGAGCTCTCAGAGAACTCCCTTCCCAACCTTTGTGCTTTTCTTTCACAATGTTCACCTGTCAGAGACGTTCGTAACCGGATAGTATTCTCATCCCAAAGCATGACCACTGCGACAGCAGGGTCCTTATTAATATCGCCTTGTCAGAGACTTTCACTGCCACACAGTATTCTCAACTCTATGCATGACCACTCTGACAACGGAGTTGACTTTTTAATTATTTCACAAAAGCATATAGTTCATTAGGATGGGCCCACGGCCACTCTGTTCCATGTTTCATAAAAATATTTCACTTTTACTTTAGCTTTTTTGGGCTGCACGCTCTCTTTCCCTTGTGCCCTTTCCTTGAATGGCTTTCAACACATTTCACTTTCATTATTCACTGCTCTGTTATACTTCAAGAAGCGTTTAATAACGTGCCTTCTCCCACGGCATCGCTCTGTTACTTTGTTTCTGAACAACTCCTTCGCCGGCTAAATGCATTCAAGCTTCTTTCAGTTCAATGCCTTTATCCTTCAACACATTCACCACATTCCACAATTCTACAATTGTGCGTATCACAAACCAAACATTTCCTTTCTTTGAGCTCACCGGCTGTGATTGCTTTCGTGCGTCATTCAGTTTTCAACTCATCAAGGCCAGGGTATTGCCCACCTGCCCCTCAGACAGTGCCGGGGGACACGTGGCCCCGGGGAGAAAAAGAGGAGTATGCTATTGCACGGGCGAAAGGGATTAGCCAGCCCCTCTGCTCCCTTCTCTGAACTCTCCTGGCTTCCTGGAGACACAGCCCCCTTGCCATGATTTCTCCGGCATCAGCTTGCAGCCTGACAGCATCTCGGGATCCTGTTCTCCCTTGCATAGTTCTAGGCAAATCTCTCTCAGCTGCTTCTCCAACTCACTATTCAGCTTGCCTTCATTCTTGGCCCCTGCCTCGCTCTCCATGTTTTTCTGTGCTCCACCTTTTATAGTTTGGAAAACGGTCCATGAGTTTCAGGTGTGTGTGATTGGGACTGAGTTCCTAACCTTGCCTGGCCGTATTAGTGGGACAAGGCCAGTGCATGTTGCTAGCGGTAATCTTCTTAGTCTCAGTCTTCCTCTTCCTCATCACAGCAGTTGGGCTGATAAGGAAAAGGGCGAGTTATGGGAGTTGTAGTATCCCATACATTTTGAGGGAATATGGGGTAAATAACTGTCAGGAAATGGGGGATACCATGTCTCACCTTCCGGTGTCTCCTCCCCACTCCCCAAGGAGCCCCCACCCAGGTGAACCTCCCTCTCTTGTCCACCCCCAGCGCCGGGATCCAATAGCGATGGCCCTTCCATGGCCACCTGAATAAGGGATCCCCAGGGACTGAGTTGTGTAACACCTTTAGGTTTTTCACACTTCCTTCCTTTCAAACCGACCTTCCCAAGTGCAATTGAGTCCTTCTTTCTCCTCCACCTCGCTCTCTACCTGTGGCATCCCTCAGGGCTCTATCCTATCACCTTCGTTCTTGAATACCTACCTGGCCCCTCTGGCCCACCTGATCTCAACTTTCTTCCCTCATTTACAGTGTTATGCTGATGACACACAGATTTCTTTCAAGCTGCCTTCCCCGACCTTCTCTTCGTCATCCCTTATACCTGACTGCATGACTGCCATTCAGGCATGGTGCTCTGCCAAGGATCTCTGCTTGAATGCCAGTAAGACAGAGATGCTTCTCATTGGGACACCTGATCCTTGTTTCCCCCCTCTCTCTGGCTAGCCTCCCTGGGTCCTCTCTCCTCACCTACCTATGAGGCAAAACTCCTTGGGTTCATCTTTGAATCCTCTCTCTCTTTCTCTCCTCACATCATAGACCTTGCTAAGAAATCCAACTTCCAGTTGCATCTCCTCCTGGGCATTCTACCTTTCCTCACCTTCCCCACAAAGCGCAACATCTCCAGAGCCCTGGTTCTCTCTAGGCTAGACTACTGCAACAGCCTCTTCATGAACCTGCCTTTTTCCTCCCTTCACCCCCTTCAACTAATTCAGAATAGTATAGCAAAACGTATCCTTGGCCTCAAGCCCAGGGACCACACCACTCTAGCCCTAACATCTCTCCACTGGCTCCCGGTGTCCGCAAGGATCTGATTCAAGACCCTTTGCATCATCCACAAGGCTGTCTGGGGCCTGGGACCTCTTTACATCCAGCTTTCCCTCCCTAAATACCTACCGGCCAGAGTCCTTTGTTCTTCTGGCTCCAACTCTCTGCAGCTCAAATGTTTCTCCAAGCAGAGGGTGAAAGGTAGATTCCGTTTCTCGGCTGGCTCCTCCCTATCGAGTGACCTCCCTTCACCATCAGACTAGAGCCGGATCTATTTAAGTTGAGGAAACTTCTTAAGACTTCCCTGTTCTCCTCTTCCTTCCCTCCCTACCTCCCTTGCTAACTCTCCTTCTGCCATTGCGACTGGGGCCTGGTCCTTCAGAGTCATACAGGGGCTGGTCCACCCCCTGCAAGTCCCCCTAGAATCCTTTTTCAGCACTTGCCCTTGGGCCCCCTTTCCTGGACTAGCACAACTTGATCCTCCCTGTCCACCTCACTGTTCCTCCTTCCACCCCCTCCCTTAGAACTTGCCACCTCGGGGATTACCCACTCCTGCACTTCTACCTCCACCCCCTCCCCCTTGCACTTACCACCTTGTCATGCACTTGCACGGTAGGATTGTCACAAGGCCAATATAACCGTTTTTGTTCTACTTTTTGATTCCCATGTCCCCCTCAACCCCCGTCTTGTATTTTGGCACCTGGACACACCTGTGTATAGGCGCCATACAAATGTCCAATGAATAAAATAAAAACACTGACTTGAAACAAATAAGGTGCATAGTGCATCACACTGAGTGAAATACTGTCAGTTCAGTGCACTAGGGAAAGTGCATCTTGCATTATCTAGAATGACAGTGTATAGCAAAATATGCCACCATCCATACTTGCATGTACATTGGGCTTTTCAACTACACACTGCATTCAAACACATAAAGCGCATAGTGCATCATCCTAACTTAAACACTGCCAGTTCAACGCTTTGGGCAAAGTGCATAATTTGATTTCATGTTTACATTTATATCGCACACATGACAGACCAAACCGTGTAGTGGCATAGATGATATACCACCTTCAAGCAAAACCGAACCAAGCCCCAAGGGAGAGCAGATGGACAGGGGAATTTGAATAAAGTACCTGAACAAAAATATTTTGAGGACCTTACAGAATTGATATAACCTTATCTCGATTGGAAGCGAGTACCACAACTTTGGTCCAAAAACAGCAAATCGTCTGACTTCTCTTGTTGTATTTCCTGAGCGAGCAATTGAAAGGAGATTGCAGCCTCTGGATCGCTAGTCCCTTGTGGGTTTATAAGGTTGAAGCAATTTACTCAGTTAGGCTGGAGCAAGCCCATTCAAGCCTTTGAAAACAAGGCAATCTGCCTTGAATCTGATGCGATCATCCACCGGCAGCCTGTGTAGAACGAGACACATGGGCAGTTGTACCCAGCTTAAAAAGCGCATTTAGGGCCCTCTGGAGTCTTTGAATTTGCTTATATGGAATGCCCATCAACTGCCTATTACAAGAGTCCAGATGAGCATTAGTCAGAGCACCCACTACTGAAGCATGATCCTACTCGGGATATAGGGTAGCACCTGTCTTAAGAGTCTCAAAACATGGTGCACCGCCTGAACCTTTGCACAACCCAAAATCACAATATCTAACATGGGCACATTCAAAACATCGTATGTCTCAGTCCAAACTCATCTTTATAAATGCACAGTGCATGATAAGCATCAAATGTGTATTATCTGGTCATCACCAAGTATTTTGAGATACTCAGTGCTATTTAGAGTACACACATATCAAAGTGGTTAGTGCATAGAAATAATAAAGTGCAATGTGCCTAGCAATGGAATATTTGATTTTAATCTACATGTTCTTAATCTCATGTTAAAATAACACTTGTTGGGATGATTACATAGTACATTTTGGAAGATAATATACAAAGTGAAACCTGCCTAAGGCACCATAATAATAACAGTCCTATTGAAACATTAGTAATTAAAGTGCATACTAACCGTTTGACGTTCTAGGCAAAGTGTATAGGGCATTATATAAAATCACAATGCATAACATGTACGCATTTAAAACATTTTATGTATATTATCTAAACTCATCATCATCATCATAAATACACAGTACATGATAAACAACATATGCATGTTACCTAATCATCACGGGATATATTACATTTTCCAATGCTGTTTAATATGTGCTCATATCAAAGCGCATTGTGTATATCAACAATAAAATGCAAAGTGCTTGTATATACGTATATACACTTATTTTTCAATTTCTTCACATGTTCATTTTGTTTTACTTTATTCTCATCTCTATGTCCTTCCTTTTCAAGGTCTCTGCCAATTCAGTTCATATTTTAGGACGCTCATATGATTTCATAGTGATAGACTTATATTATTGTTTTTTCGATAATTTAAATATTAGTTAAATACAACAGTTTAGCATCTTTCTCGCTATGAAACCTTTATGTTCCGCCCTTTTCTCCTCTTTTTTGTCTTTATATATCTATTTTATAACTTGTATTTTCCTGGTATGTTCTGCGCCAAATATGATTACCTTCTCAAGTATCTTACATTCAAATTTTTTTTGTTTCAATGGCAGTAACCACTATCACTTTCATTGTTTCCGTTGGTGACAATATCAATGTACCTCGACACATTCACAACACTTTAGTCCGTATTACATTTTACTGGCTTGTTCGTCTTTCGTTAAAACTGCTATAATCCACAAGGCTTCTTTTCATTGATCTACTGCCTTCCCATTGGGTACTCATTAAGTGTATTACTATTTTTTGTCTACCTTCGAAGCTCTCTATTTACTTGTTCCGTAACATTTTTCAATCTAGTGTGACACCGGCGTATCTAAATGTTCAACACTTGATACTCTTCTTTCAGCTCTATTTTTTCTTTTTTCATGTTAGTCGTGGACAAAATACCATTTATTGTGTTGCTATTTTATACTGCATTGTGTGGCTAAGCGTTCTATCCAGATGATAGGATTCCCTTAAGACTATTCTATTCTCAAAACCTTTTTAATTTTAAGACACGTTAGTTCATTGACTACAAATAAAATCCCTCTTGCATTGCATAGGGACTCATTCCAGTTTCATCTAGTAAGTCATTAATCGTTACTTTCAACTATACAGGACTTGCTATGCTTCTTTGAGGAATTGCCTTTCAACGTGATACTCTTGTGATACTCAGCATTTTAATTTAGCTTTCAATCCATGATTTAGAAAAATACTTTTAATCCACCAATACATAGTCCCTTTATTCTGCATACCATAAGCATTATGTAACAATCGTTCCCTCCATTCTACTATTGTGTTTTCGATAGGTAGAAAACGAGCTCCCAGCATTTCTCGACCACTTAAAGCCTGGTCTTTCTCTAATACAATTCTCAATAATTGATCTACCATCAGCAAAGCCTGATACAAACTACCCATTCATTTCAACGGGGAAGTAAACACATATCTTCTCCATCAAAGTGTAACCTGAATGTCATCTGTTTTTTGGCTTTGAGGGATTTCAATGAACGTTCCTGAAGGACTATATAATAATAATAAAATATCATTTCCTTTCGTATTGCTTTTTGGCTGTTTCTTATCATCGTTCATAATAGGTGTTAATATTACCCAACAACATGGTACTCAATTGATTGACCTTGGAAGGTTGAAAGGCTTCTCCGGTGCTTCAGGTTTCGAACCTGACACCAATAAGATGAAAACATCTCAGTGACAGGTGCTGAAGTTACTGTTACAGAATTCAACCTGTCACACGGGGGCCATCACAGGTCACAAATGGGATTTGTTAATAGCAGACAATAGAGAGAAAGCACAGTGGGGCATTAATCATCCAACACAGTAATGGCTCAAAGAAAGCCATGAAGAAGACTGTTCCAAGTCTATTAAAAGTTAATTATGTTAGTTATTCAAACTTCTTTTCGGATTTGTAGCTTCATAAATGTCCGTAAAAAAATAACAAAAAACATTAAAACAATAATGTAATCAATAAAATAAACTCACACACACTTGGGAGAGTTGAGGGAATATTTATCTGGACCACTCTAAACAGCCCTCTTAGTTTAACAATTATTGTCCATATGTACGATAATCAATAAAATAAAGCCACTAAAATTACAATGACTGATATAGATAACATTAAATAAACATACAAAGCGAATTAACAATAACATAGAATAAACACTTATGCTGGACAAAACACAACTACATTGAGAAAAAAACCCTTTTTCCAAAAGCAGAGGCCTAAGATGAGGAGATCCCAACTTATTATATACTAGACAGAAGAATTACAAAGTGGTTTCATATCTCCCCTTCATTATTGTCACAATGGCAGCACCCTTCCCATGGGTCTAGCGGCAATCATCTGCCAATAACCAATACAATTGATAAAGCAGTAATCTAAATCAGGTTAATAAGGCAGGCGATCCTCTTACAGTCACTAATGACACATATTCAGCTCCCTTCATACATGGTATAATTGACAGATATGAATTCCTCTGTCATCCTTTTTGTTAAGGCTACACATAACCAATCCCAATAAAGATAGCTCCTAAGGGCACCAGTAAGTTTCAGTTGTGCATCCTTACATGTGGGTGCCAGGCTATCAAGCCACGTGATAAATCCAGCTGCTTGTAGGTGTCCTTTTATATAGGGGAGCCAAGGCAATGCAATGAACTGCTAACACAACTACGATCTTAGCCATTATAACATCACCGACATTTGCAGGAAAGAGAAAGAAAACAGTCCACTGCAAGATGTGCTTCTCAGACGTTCTACCATAACGACCCAAACGGAATCAAAATAACGATAAAACAATGCGTACACCTTATGTTCTTTAGTAAATGAGAAAAGAAAATGGCCGTGCAAACAACCTATTGGGTCGATGACCCTGATGAAAGTGCAAATCTCCTGAACACCTGCTCAGGACAAAGGTTTACAATGGGGCATGTTTTCTAAACCTATATAATGAACCAATGTTTGGAACATTCTAGCCAGATCTCTTGTTAAGTGTTAGCTTAGCACTGGAAACGATAAAGAAAAGATCGAATGTCTATGCAAGAGACATTTAATGATAGCTGGTCCTGGTCCGGCCTCAGATAAAATGAACTCCAGATATTGCAACATTTAAAATACCAATGCTAAACAAAACAATTCTATACTACAAATGGAGTTGGCACTCACTCAAGCACATAGGCAAGGCACTATGGGAAGCATCTGCTTATGACACCAATGCAGGATGCATTCCCAACACGTCGATTGCTCACAAAGCAAACGATAATAAACTCAGTTCTAAGGACAATGAAGGCATTCATGGCAATGCAAGTGCTTTTCGATATCATTAATCTATCAATTGCCAGCTGGACTTGATCTCTTTCTGCAAAGTAGTTGATCAATATTCCAAAATCATTAGGTGATATACTCAATAAATGCAAATGGTCCACGATTCAAAGTGATCGGGCATATTATGTTCAAAATTTCACTTTGAAAATGTCAGCATGATAGCAGTGACCCATAGCAACAATATTGGCATATAAAGTAACTGATAATGAATGCACCCAAAAATGCTAACATTTTAGGACACCTTGGTGATAACGAGAGCTGAATTAGAGTAATTATTCCCAGACAATACCTGAAGGTACTGGCATGGCCGCTCCAGTTGGTCAGACTTCAACGCGGGCGTATCCATATTGAGGGCGGCCTTCTGGTAAACTTCGCGAGCTCGGCTCACTGTGAGGGTGGAGGACCAAGAGCTCTTTTTCATTAGCTGGGCATCCAGGTTGATGGGCAAGCTCAGTGGCACATTAGAACAAGTGTTGCACTTGACGTCATTATTGCTTCGTGATGATTTTAATGTGTGTTCACTAATGGTGTTGTAGGCTTCCATAAAGTACTGGGAAGTAGAGCGGTCAGGACATCTCCCCATGGTCATTACACCAGTTGGCCCATGATAACCGCAAACATCACTATCCAAGTTGTCTTCTGAGCTCCACCAGCCAGACATGTTCGATCTGGGCTTAACCTCAGGTCGCCTGTCTTTGCTCTTGCTCCGCTTGCCATACCGCACCGTTTGTACCTCATCTGGGCTTGCTTTGTTGCCATTAACACCCTTAGTTGGTCCTTCAAGGGAATGAGATTTTGTGAAGAGTTTTTGAACAGAGTGAACCAAGTGGCGTATCCTTCCCGGGCTGTCGCTGCGCTGCTCCATGGCACTTCTCTTGTACTGTAAGGTATGGTATCCATCCCGATTGATTGGAAGTTGCCTTTCAAACTGGTCTATAAGGCTAGGAGGAATGCGATTGGCTTTACCAACTGTTCCATGTGGCACAAGGGAGCACTCATCATTAGGGTCATGTTGAGGGTTGTAATGTCGCCTTGGAAAAGTGCTGCTAGCTATGTTGTCACTATAGGAAACCATGCATTCTGGTGGAAAAGAGTTCCGTTGAGCGTAATAGGGGTGATCGGCAGGATGCGGGTCCACAGGATTCAACAAATATGGCTTCCTTTCTGGATGATGTGACATGGAGTCACACGGAGGGTCACAGCCCATGCCATGGTGGTGACTGCGGCTGCTTGATAACCCTTTCATGGTCGATGCAAAGTTTATCGGCAAGTCATTTACCTTGTGAAATTAGACTGTATGCAGGTCTGTGAGAGACACCTAGGAGAGGGAAGCAAGCAGAACACACATTTAGCATGTAACTCAAACTATAATAAACATTTTCTTTTATGGAAGTTGATATACTTGGCTCCTCATTGTGCCTACTAAAGAATAACAACAAACACCATTGGGGTGACCATAAAACATAGATTTAAGCAATGAACTAATCCAAACACATTGAGTGTGCTTGAGGATAAAAAAAAATAAAGCTCTCTTTCCAAGCTCATTCAGTTCCAAAACAGGCACCAGAACAGTATGCATATTGCAATGTTCTGGATTGCTGTGAATATTCTGGTCCCAGAAAAAGTTGCCAAAGAAAAGAGAAATGAAGGAAAAGGTTTTTGAAACTAGTTGCAGAAAATTGAGATTTTGTTTCACCGCTCATAAAACATACAAGTAAAATACTAGTGCAGTGCATTTATAAGTAGGTTCTGTTCACTTTTCATGAAGTTTTGTATTGCTTGAGACAGTATAATGAGCTCTCATAAAAGCAAGGCCTACCAATAAGGCCAATGCAAACCTAAGTTACATTTGAAGCACTGATGAGGCAGGTTTAGGCTGTTACAATTGAAAGCAAGGTCTGCAAACTCTTGCTGCCCAGAGGTTTCCACCTACGATTGCCATGATCATTGGCCATTGACTATGCTAGCTAGTTCCAAAAACATTTAGAAAACTAAATACAGACCTATTTCAGTAAATCGAAGTTATACTAGGCTCACACACCTGACCAAACTCAATTATCGAGCTATGTGTACTTTTCTGTACTACTGCTGACCAACGAACTCATGCAAAAGAAAAACATTGCAAATTCAGGAAAGTCATGAAAAAGAAGACTTGACATGGGCCTTTAACATCCAAGCCAAGCATATTATTCTATTCTCATTCAGCTTGACGAGCTACTGGACACTATAATGAAACTTGCTCTTACAAGGCCTGAATATGATCTTTAATCAATGTGAATGCTTATGATACCTAATCCGCCCCTGCATCCCCCTTATTGTCCTTTTTTCCTTCCCCCATTTTCTGCGTGTTACCTTTTCTAGGCGTCAAGAAGCAGCCTGCTATGAGTGGGTGCTGCACAATTCACTAGAAAAATAAATACATATGTCATTCCTCAAAACGGCTCTATTTAGCTTTCATTTTTGAACTACAATCCCATGATCCCTTTCTATTTTAAGGAATCATTCCCCACTCACTTAAAATTGCACTTGGAAAGTCTCAAAACTGAAAACACTGCTGCAAGAGAAGTTGACACTCAACAGACATGGGCAAGTGGCACTCAATTCCAAGTGAAGCCAGTCTACTGTTGTGTAGCTTCCACTTTAAGCCGGTACTCAGTCAAATTACCAAAAACATTATAAAGTGGTAAATTTCACTGACGACCATAATACAGAAAAACAATGAAACCATCAAATAAATATATAAAGGCTAGAGGGGCAAAGGGGTTAAAATGGGTCGGGATGGGGTTGGGGTGGTGTTATAAGGGTAAAAAACAGGGGACTTGGGAGAGGGACCCCCCAAATAAATGTCTGAGATTCAATTTACCACTCTGTAATGTCCGTTGGTAAAATCACATATAACCCTTTAAGCCAAGTGGATTAATTTGAAAATGTTGTCATTTCAGGGGCTAGAGGGTTAAGAGGAACAGAAGTCAAATATTGGGCCAACATGATCGATTGAGGAACTTCATGACTGGTATTGTGCTCAGCTCAGCACAAGGTTGCCCAAATCTTCAGGGAAACAAGATGGAGGGAGGAACCTGCCTGACGACAGATGGAGCAATCTGGAGCTAAGGCTTAATGGGTGATTTCTGGTGCCCGGCAGCGACTGGAGACCCAAGGGAAACAGCAATGGATAAATCCTGAGAGATAACTGGGAACGTAAGACATTGTGATATTTCTGTGGGCAGAAGATCCACCAAGTGCTGAAAAGTGATCACCAAAGTCGGAGGTTAAGCTTCACTGCATCCCGACTGGCAGTGTAAAGTCAGCAAACAAGCAGGGCCCAGGTAGTGGCAAAGGGAGGTATTGCTTCCAAAGGAGATGGAGGTGTTCTCACGGGACAGTGCTCAATATCATTTCACTGCTTTGCGGGTAGGAAGGGAATGCATCACAAACTGAGAGGAGCCCAAGGGAGGGCCACCATCTCCGCTCTGTCAATGTTCCCAGCATTCGGCCTCGTGTACAGGTAAAGCAGCAGGGCAAGAGAGCAGACAGGTCCAATTGCTGCAGTGCTTTTGAGACAAATACCAGTATATGCACTAAATTCCTGAGCGAGAAAGCCCAACCCCTGTTAGCAAGAAGGCCATCTTATTCTGCACCCTATTTCCCCCAGCACTAAAATCTCTGGAACAGACCAACAAGAGGCACGACTATAATTGGAACCTGCATCAGTGACTAGAAGATACGACGGCCGACGTAATGTTGCGGAAAACATACAAAAGAGTGAGTTCAAAAGCAATACAACATTATTGGGTGGATTTTCTTTTACAACTAGTCGTGAACCTCAACAAATGTAAACCATATTTCCCCTTAATCAATCCTTCCTCCCAGCAATGCAGAATCTTGTTATATTTGTCAGGAAAATTCAAAATGTGGGCATGATATAATAGGTAAACATACAGTGCCATGTCTGGTGGCCCCATTTTAAGCATTTTTATTTTTTATTTTATTGTTCATTTATAACGCGCTTAATACCAGCAAGTGGTTTCTAAGTGCATGATCGGGATTCAAATCTATGTTTCACTGTACGTGTTGCCCCTGAGCTAGCCTTCCTCCCCCTCCGGTGTCCCTGTTTGCAATTGGCTATTAGTCCAACATAGTCTTTAAACCGATCATTAAAGACATTATTAGTGTGAGCTTCTCAGAAGGATGTATACCCTCTGGAAGGGATCATTACTACACTGCTTAAAGAATCTAACAGCCCCTTCTATATTTGCAGATTCATCCCCGTCAGAAACATGTAGTTATTAAATCCAACTGCACAGGAAACTATCAACCTTTTCACAAAAAGCCTTACAGTAGACAATAAGCAAAAATATCAGAGTGTGAAGGATTGACAGCTACAGTGAAGAGGTGTGAGGTCATTTGGCAGTTTTGCTCCAGTAGGTAGAAGGGTCATTGCAACAGGAACCAGGGACTGAGATGCAAACATGAGACAGACTGGGAAGGAGATATATGGATACATGCTTTACAATGAAAAAAGAAAAAGGAAGAGGTTAGGAAAGGAGGAAGGGGGAAGGAGTTGCAGGTGTGGTAGGGAGATGGATAGATGGGTTAAACGATAGACGATCAAGGGGCCAGTGGATGATTCAGTGGTAAGTAGGTAGGAATTTAGGAGGGCTTTTAAAGAAGGTGGAGAAGAGGCACATTTGATCTGGTGGGCAAGAGAGTGCAAATGGAAGGGTGTCTGGAGTGGACAAGGACCAAAAGCAAGAGGACGCCCAGGGTGGATATTTATATTAAGATTGTTGAGTGAGGCGAGGGAGTAGATAGCAATTGGGATCATTAGGTAAGGAGTGGCCAGGTCATGCATGGATTTGTAGACTAGGGGGGCACGTTTGTATTTGGACAGATGTTGTATGGTGAGCCAGCCCAATTTTAGGAAATAAAAGAAGGTGGAGCAACAGTGGTGGGAGGCTGAAAAGCTTGTGTATAGAGGATCTGAGACCTTTGTTAATGGGTAGTTAGGAAGGCCGAGAATTATGCTTCTTTTAGGAGAGAACAAATTAGGAGATGAGGGTTTTTGCGGTAGGGAAGGAGATTAAATGGCAAAATGTTCTGATGTTTTGAATAATAATTCCAGCATGTGAGGCAGTTTTGGAAATAAATAGGGAGAGGTTGAAGCCTTGGCCAAGTTAAACATCAAGGTTTCAGGTAGTCTGTGAGAAGGGGTGTGGTCAGGAGGTAAGATGACAGAGGAAGAGAGCGAGCGAGAGAGGGGCAGTGAATGCAGGAAAGTGTAGAACTTCTGTTTAGAAAAATTGAGGATGAGGCTTTCCTGTGCCATACAGTGACAGATATCATTTAGGCAGCTGGTCTTGTCCAAAACAACAGAGCAGACAACTTGAAATCATCCTATATGGCAGTGGATACTTCTACTTCAGTTGGGATTTCATCCAAGAAACAGTACTGAAACCTCACATGTAGACTACTGGTATGCTGCGGTCATGATCTCTCCTACTTTGGAGACTGGCCATGGATGTATGTGATGCCCATAGCACCTGAGAAGTGTTTCAGTCTTTCTTGTTACAAAGATCTTTGTATGTCAATCCAGCCACTCATACATCCACACTGGTGCTAAGTTCAGTCTTATTATGACATCACTCAGTTATGCAATAAAGTCACAGAGGTGAAAGATGATGTCCAGGGCCTGCAGAACTGTAAGTATGTCTCAAAGTGAGCCCTGGATGCAGCAAAATGACCAGCAACTGAATATCAACTACTATAATTTGTCTTAAAATAAAATCCAAATATATGCATAGTCAGTCATCTTTCCTTTTTGGCCAAACCTTCTGAGTTTCCACAAAGGTCAACATTCAAGGGATCTACTTTGACACTGACATGGCTTTAGCCCCATAAATAAACGTAGTTGCAATCAATGACTTCTTCCAAATGTGTAGACTAGAAAAGCATTGCCACTGCTTTCTTGCAAACACAGATTCTTGCGAGTAGGACAGCGTTAAATGTCAGCTAGGACTACCCCTACCCGAATATGACTGCTGCCTCTATGCAGGTCTTCCCGCCCTTCTAATTACTGTAACACACTTCAAAAGAGACAAAATGCCACATGGTCATTTGCAAAAGACACCATGTAAAATATCAAATTTGCATCGAAATGGCTTGTCTGGTAACGAAATGCCAACTTGGTCTTGCCCACTGCAGCTCTCCATCATTATTATGAATTATTATTAAACATAATAATAATCATAATAATATGTACTCTATACATCAGCAAACTATTGCTACATTTTCTCCCTTCAAGCTTTGCAGCCCAGATGGTCAAAGTCTCCGTTGGCCACCCTTTCAAAGTACACAAAGTGACCCTGGCCAGTTTAGAAGTCAATTAAAATGCTCTTCTTCTAACCACAGGACCCAGAGACACCATTGGTAGTATCTGTCTTACAGGTTCAATCACGTGCTCAAGCTTTAGCAAGAGATTAAGGCATTTCAAAGATAATTGCTCTCACCCAATTTCATTTCTAAGTAAATCAAAGAAGTAAAAAACATTCCACAATTTGACAATCTGAATTAAAATAGTATATTCTATGAACAAATATTGAGTTTTTTACTGATGATTTACAAATTCATATTGTCCAAAACTGGAGCTTATATCTGTACAACTCAAACCCTTCCATTATACAATGAACCATAGAGCGATATCTATACAACATTAACTCACTCATTTATACAAATCGTTGTTTATTAATTACGCAGAACACTTTTGTTGCGTTAGCTAAAGCAGTTCATGTGAGGATATCCAAATAAGAGTCAGACGAACAGCTTTACAATCTGCAATAAGCACTCGAGCAAAGGTCTACACATTTCAACTTGAAGTTGCCTCAATTTCTTTGTGTGGCAACACAGTCTTCTTCAAGACCCAATGTTTCAACTAATTACTTCTTAGAACAGTTTGGGTTCATTCTTCAATTTTTATTTGTAAAACACTCCGAATTTTTTATATCCATGAACTCCATTGATTCACTTCCAGACACCTAAAAAATAATGAATTCTTCACTTATTCCATTGATTCAACATTTTAATTTATCATATATTGGCTACTTAGTGGTTCAAAACATTGTTAACTTTGTTGATTCTTAATTTTACATTTTCAATGTCCACTGCTACCTTCTATCATCACTTCTCTCCCACTTATCAAAATCCTTTTTTTGTTAAAAATAATGTTGTTATCATGTCATTTGATACCCTTCCTTCTTTATCAAAAAAGCCTACCTGCTAAAGCAGGTTTCCATGTTTTCTTTTTATGTCTCAATTCCAAATTCTTTTAAGCTGATTGCTTCAATTTCGTACTCTATTAAAATGGAAATAAAATAGTAACTAATAAGGTGTTATATGTGTCTATGAATTAGTATATTCAATGTCATGGATCTCTCACCTATACAAGTTTTTTCAAATGTAGAACCAGAGGTTGCAAGTTCCATCCTTCTACTCCTACAAAATTACCCCCTGACCCAATCAATCACTGATAATAATGTTGAAACAATATAAGGCGCTGATTGACATTGGTTTTCCCCATGTCTGAAACCTAGCAGAGTGATTAAGGCCAATATTCGGCCAGGATCTTCCTGGTTCTATAAAGAATCGTGGGAAATGAAAAAAGAACCGATCACTCACTTTAAAACAACCAAAGAGGAAAATTAGTAGAAATCTGTAGATCGTGATTAAACTATAAACTTGTAATAACGACTTAGAAAAGAGGTGTAGAAGATGGAAACTGCAAAAGCACCAGTTGGCAGTATTAGGTAAAGATCAACAAGCCTTATACAAATTAATTGTCAAGGGCACAAACATAGCGCATATATATTGCTAAAAGGTGCAAAGTAAATTTCTCCTTGAGTGTTTAGAAACCTGGGTTATTGAAAACAACATTCTGTCCGACATCCAAGCAGCTCCCTTCAAGAAGGCTATGGGAACCATCAACCAGATATATGCAAAAATGTGGCATGCAGGGAATGAAGATTCTAGGTGTTGCTTTCATTCCCCAAACCTCCCGATTCATGCGGAGGAGGGTCTGAGGTATTCGGATTATGAAGCCCACCTTAAGCCTCATATTTATCAGCACAGTCTGAATAGCACCCAGGAGCTAGGAGCTTACATGGAAACTCTGTGGCAGCAAATCTATTACCCACTGGGTTTTTCTTGGCCCTGGTAGAGACAAGTAAAGCATGTAACATTGAAGTTAGTGTACCTCCTTGAATGTTCAGGTGCCCTCCTAAAACAACCATAGCACTACTAAATATAAAGTAGAGTCGCTGACTGGGCCTTGGCAATATGTGTAATAAAGTCCAGGGATCACTGCATATGATGAGCACAAGCACATTTTTACTCCGGAGGCATACTTTGGTTGAAGTGAGGAACCGTTTAGGAAACAATATTCTTGAAGTTCCACCTTAATACAATTCCCTTATCAGACTTCTAAGCTTGTTGTAATAAAGGGAGCTGAGTTTGGTATATGTAGTGTTGAAAACACAGAAAGAGGAAATGGAACTTTTTGTTATGTCCCCTATACAACAGCATCAGGAAAATGGTTGTTCCTGTGTTTTAAAGTGCATGGGATTTTCCTCCGTGTCAGAATCAATGAAATATTGTAAATCACACTCTTTTCTGAATTTTTTGAAACAGGATAATTAATGTATTCAAGATATCACAATAAAGGATTGCCACGCATATTGTCACGCTTATGCTGATCGAATCTCTTTGATGAGTCAAAAACGTGCACTTTAGATTCTACATTTATTTGAATTATCTTTAATTGGTGTGGGTTTCTTTATTAAATATTGCCAGCATTTGTATTTTATTGATTTTCGTTTGTGTATTTAATGTTCACATGAATTATACGCAAGTGCTTGTATGCTGGTTTTGTGTGGAATGGATCCGAAATAAGCTATAATGGTGAATATCTTTCTTTTTGGGAAACATAATGAAAGCTATTGTATATAAGTGCCAAAACACGAAACCTGTACTATCTGGGAAAGTAAAACAGCATCACAGGAAGCGTTCACTTTCTGGCCAGGTAAAAGAGTACCTTCAACACAAGAAGCATTCACTTTCCAGCCATGTAAAAGAGTAACAGCATCACAGGAAGCTTTCACTCTCCAGCCAGGTAAAAGAGTAACAACAACACAGGAAGCGTTCACTTTCCAGCCAGGTAAAAGAGTAAAGCATTACAGGAAGCATTCACTTGACAGCCAGGTAAAAGAGCAGCAGCATCAGGAAGCATTAACTTTCCAGAGTAACGGCAACACAGGAAGTGTTAACTTTCCAGCCAGGTAAAAGAGTAACTTCAACACAACAAGTATTCACTTGCCAGCCATGAAAAAGAGTAACAGCATCACAGGATGCGTTCACTCTCCAGGCAGGTAAAAGAGTAACAACAACACAGGAAGCGTTCACTTGACAGCCAGGTAAAAGAGTACCAGCATCACAGCAAGCGTTCACTTTCCAGCCAGGTAAAAGAGTAAAGCATCACAGGCGGCGTTCACTTTCCAGCCATGTAAAAGAGTAACAGCATCACAGGAAGCGTTCACTTTTCAGAGTGACAGCAACACAGGAAGTGTTTACTTTGCAACCAGGTAAAAGAGTAACAGCATTACAGGAAGCATTCACTTGACAGCCAGGTAAAAGAGCAGCAGCATCACAAGAAGTGTTCACTTTCCAGCCAGGTAAAAGAGTCACAGCATCAAAGGAGGCATTCACTTTTCAGCCATGTAAAAGAGTAACAGCATCACAGCAAACATTCACTTTCCAGCCAGGTATAAGAGTAACAGCATCACAGGTGGCATTCACTTTCCAGCCATGTAAAAGAGTAATAACATCACAAGAAGCGTTCACTTTCTAGCCATGTAAAAGAGTAATAACATCACAAGAAGTGTTCACTTTCCAGCCAGGTAAAAGAGTCACAGCATCACAGGAGGCATTCACTTTTCAGCCATGTAAAAGAGTAACAGCATCACAGCAAGCATTCACTTTCCAGCCAGGTATAAGAGTAACAGCATCACAGGTGGCATTCACTTTCCAGCCATGTAAAAGAGTAATAACATCACAAGAAGCGTTCACTTTCTAGCCAGGTAAAAGAATAATGGCATCACAGGAAGTGTTCACTTGCCAACCAGGTAAAAGAGTAACAACAACACAGGAAGTGTTTACTTTCCAGCCAGGAGAAAGAGTAACAGCATCACAGAAACCATTCCTTTTTCCGGCCAGGTAAAAGAGTAACTGAAAAACAGGAAGCATGCACTTTCCAGCCAGCTAAAAGAGTAACAGCATCACAAGAGGCGGTCACTTTTCAGCCATGTAAAAGAGCAACAGCATCACATGAAGCGTTCCCTTTCCAGAGTAAAAGCAACACAGGAAGTGTTTACTTTCCCGCCACGTTAAAGAGTAACAGCATCACAGAAAGCGTTCCCTTACCAGCCAGGTAAAAGAGTAAAAGCATTACAGGAAGCGTTCACCTGACAGCCAGGTAAAAGAGCAGCAGCATCACAAGAAGCGTTCACTTTCCAGAGTAACAGCAACACAGGAAGTCTTACTTTCCAGTCAGGTAAAAGAGTAACAGCATCACAGCAGGCGTTCACTTTCCAGCCAGGTAAAAGAGTAACAGCATCACAGGAGGCATTCACTTTCCAACCATGTAAAAGATTAACAGCATCACAGGAGGCATTCACTTTCCAGCCATGTAAAAGATTAACAGCATCACAGGAGGCATTCACTTTCCAGCCATGTAAAAGAGTAACAACATCACAAGAAGCGTTCACTTGCCAACCAGGCAAAAGAGGAACAACAACACAGGAAGTGTTCACTTTCCAGCCAGGTAAAAGAGTAACTGCAACACAGGAATCATTCACTTTCCAGCCAGGTAAAAGAGTAACAGCTTCACAGAAAGCATTCAATTTCCAACCAGGTAAAAGAGTAACAGCAATGTATGAGCATACCAGACCTCCTGCACCCTCAAACTCAGCACAGATAACATGATAGGTTGATTAATGGTTCCAGTATAGCACAAATCAGAATTATAGTGCTTTTTGATGATAAAGAGTACATGTGAGGTGACATATATTCTTGTGGTCAGAATGACTCAGGAAGTTATGGGTGACTCAGGTATTACACACACATCATGAATATGTAAAAATATATTCTAGAAACTGGATAGAATATAAGTTATGCTCAAAGGTAAATTGACTTACCGTTTGGTAGCGAGGCTGAACAGGCTGAGATAGATTCTAAAATGGATGCCACATCCAAAATAGGGTCATGAGACCAGGTGTGCAAAGCCCAGAATCATTTAGAAAAAACATAAGCACAGTCTTTAATAGATGCAGGCGCATCTCCTAATATGTGTATTTAATTAGAAAGTGGAAGCAGCAAGTTGTAGATCTATTCCCCTGAGACTGTACAGGGAAAGAGCCTATAGATACAGTGAAAATATAGATCTTATATTAGCTCGCGCTGGCACAAAATCTGCAATCAATGAAATAAAGTTCATTTGTTAAAAGGTTCACTTGAAAAAATTTGTTGTGGTTCTTCTTAGCCAGATTTTATTTCAATTGTTAAGATGTTGTCTTCATTGAAGTGTAGTCATTCAAATATTACATCTGTAATTCACAATCGATACATCACAGTTTTGATTTTTAGTAATGGTATAACTGTTGCGTTTATATCCACAAAACAATTGTTACTTCTGTAATTCTCAATTGGTGCATCTCAATAGATTCCTTAGTCCTATTGCTGCCTAACCTTCTCCCGAGATATGTTTCCCCGTCTTATGTCTGACGGCTTGCTTTCATTTTTTGATTTTTTGAAACTCATCCCAGTTCTATTGATGCGTAATAGGAAATGAGAAATTAGTAAAAAACACATGCATTAGGGTCTCCACTAGTTTACAGATCAGTTGATTTGATTATGTAAAACCAGTAAAGATAACTTACATTTGTGTCATATTCGTAGTTTGATAACTTGTGATGTGTATATTCTGTTTGAGCAAAGTATGTTGTGAAACTCAGTACGTTACAAAAACTCCTTGTGTCTGTAAAAAACGTAAGAAAGGAGCGTGTGAGTACCCGAAACATTGGAATTGAAATGTACATCACTTCTAATTCTGTCTCATGTAGATCAAGTCTCTCTACTTGTTGAAATACAAATCACTTACCTTGTTTCTAATTAATTATGCCCACATTTCCAGTTTATCAGCGTGGTACGATTGCCAACGGTGTTGGATGAATCATGCAGATAATTAATCTTTTTTGGCAGCAGTTCACTTTAGGTAAGCATGTCTGGGATGGATTAGAGATATTGCCAGGGAAAGCAGGCATGATTCATAGTAAATCTGATAAGGTCATGGGAAGCTACCAATTAGTACAGGTCAACTGCTTACTTGGCAACAATGAAAATGAGCTCATTAAGTTTTTCACACTATGCGCTGCCAATTAAACTTGGCAGGACCTCAGGAAGCAGATAAGGATTGGTTCTTGGCATGAGTTAATCGATGCGCAATTATGTCCAGCTGGTCCTAAAATAAGCTTATCAGTCTATGTGTCAGTCAGCCGGTGCTTGCAAAAATGAGCTAAAGTGGGCTTTGTGAGTGATAGGCAAGCCAACCAATCACGGATAAACTGGGCCTTTTTTCTGACTAAGAGAACCAATCAGAGATGCATTTGGAAATTGCATGAAGGTATTGAATCCTTGAAAAAGGTCTATAAAAGCAAGCTGATTGCAGCAGCTCTGTGTGCCTTCCAATATGTCTTTGTGAACCTGTATTAAAGATGACTGTGAACCTGTACCCGGATGCTTGTTCCTTTGTTCTTGTCCCAGTGCCAGAAATCCACAGATGGCCAAAGCTGATGAGGTACAGAGGGTCCCCCTTTACAGCAACACAGGAATCGCTCACTTGCCAGCCAGGTAAAAGAGTAACAGCAACACAGGAAGTGTCCATTTTCCAGCCAGGTAAAAGAGTAACAGCATCACAGGATGTGTTCAATTTTCAGCCAGGTAAAAGAGTGACAGCAAAACAGGAAGTGTCCACTTTCCAGCCAGGTAAAAGAGTAACAGCATCACATGATGTGTTCACTTTTCAGCCAGGTAAAAGAGTAACAGCATCACAGGAAGCGTTCACTTTCCAGAGTAACAGAAACACAGGAAGCTTTCACTTTCCAGCTAGGTAAAAGAGTAACATCATCACAGAAAGCGTTCACTTTCCAGCCAGGTAAAAGAGTAACAGCATCACAGGAAGCGTTCACTTTCCAGAGTAACAGAAACACAGGAAATGTTTACTTTCCACCCAGGTAGAAGAGTAACAGTATCACAGCAAGCGTCCACTTTCCAGCCAGGTAAAATAGTAACAGCATCAAAGGAAGCCTTCACTTTCCAGCTATTTAAAAGAGTAACAACATCACAGGAAATGCTCACTTTCCAGCCAGGTAAAAGAGTAACAGCAACACAGAAAGCGTTCACTTGCCAGCCAGGTAAACGAGTAACAGCAACACATGAAGCGTTCACTTTCCAACCAGTTGAAAGAGTAACAGCATCACAGGAAGCATTTACTTTCCAGCTAGGTTAAAGAGTAACTGCAACACAGTTGGGATGGAAATGAGTATATCCACCCCATAGGCACTTTCAGTTGAGATGAACCCCATATGAAGTGATGTAGTGTATAAGGGGGGACCACACCAATAAACACAACGTGAAAGCAATGTAGCCCCAACAGTAGATGCGTGGCACTAGAAAAAATCAAACAAAACTTCATTTTGTAGTAGGCCATGAAGCACAGGCTTGTACGATTGCGCTACACTCAATAAACTCCATGAACCCAGTTCACTAGTGCCAACCTCATTAAGGCAGAATGAATCCTCACAGCCCGTTTTCACAGAAGTTCACTTCCCCCTTGTCCCTCCACTGTTGCAAACAGTTAGTATCTTTCAGAGGAATGTGCCCTGCAAGAGCGTGAGACAACTCCAGGCTCCGCGCAGCATCCATTCATCTCCACTAAACGGCCAGTGCGGGAGATAAATACAAGGAGAACTGTAGGAGCTCCGTATAGTTAGAGAGCACAGGAAAAGTAGTGGTTGTTATTTCTGCATGTTATTTTAGTTTATATATTTTAACGGTTACAGAGGAGGCCCAGGAGGGGCATGTGTGACATGTTTGAGCTCATCAGGGGAGCATGTAGGGAGTGAATCAAGAAGCTCTAGTGGGGAACATGGGAGGGGGAAAAGTGAATTGAAGTTTTTTTGTGAAATTATTGACAGCATGGACTCCTACTAAAAACAAGATTAAGGTGTATATGCCTTAACTAACATTGGGTGAATTCCTGTTTTAACTGTGGCACAGTAGTGCAAGCATAGCCCCGACACAAGACACTCTCTGGACACGACCATGGGGATGGACACACCTCTAGACCATATACATAAAGCCATGCCCCTATACTGTGAGAAAATTAAAATGTACCACAACCAATAGGTGGCTGAGACTAAAGGGGAGGGAAGGCCCCACTCCTGGCCTGAACATGGATCTTTTGACAGATGCGCTCTACTTACTTGACCGCAAGGTATAATGAGAGACCATTGCAGAATAGAAGGGAAATATTTGACCTCTGGAGGATGTTCGAAGAAACAGAGGTCCCAAAAGGGGAGGGGGCAACATCTGACAGTGACAAGAAGACAAGTACAGAGGAGACTGGGACAAATGGGGAGCCAAAAAAGGGAATATACCGGCTAGCAACACGCCCAGCAGAAGGGTACACCAACCCAATATATGGAAGCCACACCAGGTACGGCCCCACCCCCACCGTACATCTCACCTCCAAAGGTATCAGCCCACAACGGGGTGAGCATGAAGGACAGAGAGGTAACATTAGTCAAAACACACACGGAACTGGCAAGATTACGGGCAGAATGTGAGGTGATGATGGTGGCAGGGGTTCCAATGTTGCCCGTGGGAGTGCCCCACAGCCACCCAGGGATGAATGGAAGTCAGGTGACTTCCTGTTAAGAGTAGACAGTGCACCCATAAGAACAGTGCCTGTAGAGCAGGACGGGGAAACAGACATCTTGGGATATGAGAATGTGGGGTCCCGGAGAGGGGACAAGGAATATTGGATTGACTTTGAATGCATGGAAGAAGATGTAGAGGGAGGGGCCGAGTAAGTAACGCAGACCACAAAAATATTAGAGAGCTTCTGGGACAGAGGATTAAGGGAAAGGGTTTGCAGAATAGCATTGCCACAGAAAAAGGGAAGTGCAGTTAAGGGCGGGAAAGGAAAGGCAAAACTTCAAATGCCCCTAATACACAAGGGTGTGGGTGGCCACACTATGTACCCTGTGCACAAATGGAAAAAATAACCTCCTCAAGGCACTCCCGCCACTGACAGCAGGGGCGCGGAAATGGATTTACGCATGCGAGAAAAACATGGCAGGGGTACCCTTAGCAATAGGGGACATTAAGAGTTTGTTGGTAGCCACAGTGGAAGACCGAGACCGGACAGAGACAGTATGGATTAAATCTGGTTACGTGGGAGTAACGCTAAGTAATGATGCCCATGATGGAACATCATTCAACAAGATTAGAGTGCGAGTATGCTACCCCAGACACCCCAGATTTACAATCAATAATGCAGTGCACAATGGGGGATGAGGAAGATGCAATATATTCTCAGGGTTCAAGAGATGCGGAGAGCAGAAACGGGCAGCACCTGGTATCAAACAACTTCATTGTTTTATTTCATTTTAAAATGAGGGCTTCACAAAGAAGTGCAGAAAGTGCTTGATAAGAAAGCAGGCTGGAAGCAAAGGGATGGCCCGAGATTCATCAGATGCATCATAGTTCAGGATTGTAGGAGGATCAAAGAGTGAGAAAAAGAAGCTATTCAGAGGAGGTAGGCAGAGGAAGCGAAACTAGTTCAAAATAAACTATTGAAGGTAGTAGCAGTATCAACAGTACCACCCCCATAGCAGACAGGAGAGGAGGGTGCGCCTCACTTGCAACCCAGGTGAGGATAGCAGCAGTTTGGGCTGATGGCGGCAGGGACAGTGGGGAGGAAACCAGAACTTTTCGGGACTCCAGTGGCAAGGAGGGCAGCAATGAGGATGAGGTGGGTTTCGAGGTCCTGGAGGAGGAGGATATGGAGGTCCCGGACCAAGGGGTGGTGGGCCTGGACAGTGGTGGACATGTGGGAGTTGGGGCAGTATGAGTGTACCCACCCAGATAGCCCCCAAGGGCCCGCTCGTAGAATTACTTCAATACCATACGAGATTCACCAGGCCTATACGCAGTTATCTCTTCAAATCCCCGCCCCTACCGACCATCGCACCAGTAACAAGCAATGCAACCACATCTGCCTTGCCCTAACCAGCAGTCCACAGAGAGCAGACACCCTTTTGGCTCTGCACCCAATGCCGCAACAGCCCCATATTAAGGAGCTACAGTAGGTGGGGGGAACCTTTTTTCATTCCCCCGGGACGGACACATACCCTGACTAAGACAGCCCACAGAGAGCACTTGTGTGTCCAGTCCTGTCAATGACCTTACATCAAGGAGAGGAACTGCTGGTGGTGGCAGAGATAGGGAATAAACAATTCATTGTCATGGTGTACTCAGGAGTGGAAAAGTCATGCATTAGTGAAGTAAACTTCCTGCTATCAGGAAAGTCTCTCGACACGTAGGGATTCTCTGGGGCTGTTTTAACGGTTCCTTAGACAAATGATCTAGACATCAAGGTGGGAGGGAAGGTTATACAAGCTACCCTCCTCTATTTTGAGAGTTCTCCTGTCAACTTGCTCGGTAGGGACCTGCTTAGTAAATTGAACATGACAATTTAATTTACAGAGGGATTTTCTGTGCGACACCTGGCATGTTTGTTTATGGCATCAGGGTAATCGCTCGAGCAGTCCCCCAGATTACCAGAAAAGAGTGGAGGGTACCTGTTGACTTCATTTTTTGACCTGTAGTGCTCACCGAGTTGGTTGCAAGCACAATCCTATCACTAGATCTGGAAGGCCTAGTGGTATCTGCAAAACAATTGTAGTGCTGTGTACTGATCCTCACGGGTGGCAATGGGCACTGTGTTATGCATTGACCCTAAAGTGCCCCTATGACAATTGTCGGATGAAGAGCTTTTAGAGGATGGCAATAATGATAGAGAAATCATCCTTGAGATTTGTATACCTTGTGAAATAATGATACAATACAGGAAAGTGCAGAGCCCCTTCATGGCTATTGTTAGTGGTCCACCCCCATTCAGCGCGACAGATTGCAATACATCCCCACACAATTATGGACAACAAAAACACACAATGTAGGGATGTTGAGAAAATGGGCCCTGTAAAAATCACACTTGAACAAGGAGCAGTACTTCCACAAGTGAAACATCACCCACTGTCCAGGCAAGCAGAGGAAGGGATTTAGGAAACACTACAAGCCCTGTTGCACCAAGGGATCATAGTGCCCTACACCTCACCATGCAATACTTCTATATACACCATTAAAAAGGCACAAGGAGGCTACTCATTTCACTGTGGTGGATTTGAAGAATTCAGTCCTCTCAGTTCCCATGCACCCAGACTCACAATAGCTCAGATCCTTTACCCTGGGCGGAAAGCACTATGAGCACATTTGTTTGTCCCAGGGGCACTGTGAGAGCCCCAGCATCTTTAATAGTTTAATACATGAAGACCTAGGGAACATCCAAGTACCCAGCATGATATGTAGATGACCTACTGGTCTGCAGCGACAGCGAGCAAGGCTGTCAAAGGGACTCCATTGCGTTACTGCAGTTGCTGAAAGAAAAGGGTGCAAGGTGGACAAGGTGAAACTCCAATACTGTCAACAGGAAGTGCTTTACCTGTGGGAACTCATTTACAAAGATGGAAAAAGAATAATTTCTGACAGAGCAGCAGCAGTACGTGCCACTCCCAAACCACTTACAGTGAAGGACATGCACAGTTTACTAGGGTTATGCAACTATTGCAGGGCATGGATCTTAAACTATGCAGCATACATCAGGCCACTCTTACAAGGCCTTAAGGAGGATCAGAAGGAGAGTAACACAATTGAATGGACCCTAGAGATGATAACTAGTTTCAATGATTTAAAAGAAGTATTTTCAACCTGTTTTTGCCACCCCAGATTACACGCAGGAATTCTACATTTTCTCCCACTCAAATGGCACACTCATGACAGCATTACTCACACTGAAGAGCACAATAGGTCATAAACCACTAGCCTATTACAGTGGTTGATTTGATTCTGTCATGCAGGGACAGTTTGTCTGCGAACAAGCTCTTGCTGCCACAGCCTTTGCCATTGAAAAGAGCTCCACAATTGTCATGGGGTGCTAAGTAATGTTGTATGTGGAGCACTCACTTTTTGCAATACTAGACTGATCCAAGTCCACACTCACCACACAAAGGGCATCAGCACATGAGATCATACTGTCTAGCCCCCACATCCATGTCGTAAGGTGCAAGACAGTAAACCCTGCCACATTCCTCATTCAGCCATGCAAATTTGAAGATCTGCAACGGTATGATTGTGCATCCTATAAAGGGGAAGAAAATGATATCCCTAAAGCCAAAGACAACTCCCTAGAAGAGGGAGAAGCGCTCTTCGTTGACAGCATCAATTGATCAGGAAACAGGTGAAAGACATGTTGGGACAGCAGTGGTGTGCCTAGAAGAGGGAGAATACGAAACACTGGGCATGAAAAGATTACCTATGCATTACTCTGCACAAGCAGCCGAACTAGGAGGAAGCAATAGAAGCCATGCGGGCCTCTAGGGGGTGCTATGTTACAATCTATTCAGATTCTGCCTATGTCACCACCATGGTGCATGCAGGTCTGTCGTGCTGGCAAAGGAGGGGATTCAGAAGAGCAGATGGCTCTCCAGTATAACATGCTGTCCTACTCAACACGCTAATTTCTGCCATTGCCGAGCCCTCTATAGTGGCGGTCGTCAAATACGCAGCACATACACACAATATGGAAACATTCTCATTGGGAAATGCTGCCACAGATGCAACAGCAAAAGCTGCAGCATATCTCCAGTACCAACATCAGCAGAATACGTTGTGACCACAGCCAACAAAAGGGCAGGCACAGATGCCTTCACAGCTCTCTGTATCACACAAATAATTGAGCTAAAGTGTAGGGCACACCAAGAAGAACAGGACATATGGCTCAAACATGGGTGCATGCAATCACCCACGGATGTTTTATGGAGACAGCAGAGCACAGGGCAAGCAGTAATACCCGCAGAATTATTGCATACAGCCTTCGAGCAATTGCATTTCCCGTCCCATGGCTCAAAACAACACATTGCAGTAGACATTCACAAAGATTGGTTTGTCCCAAACTTATAGGAGCACCTTGCAAAGATGGTGGTGCAATGTACAACGTGTCAAGTATTTAGCACAGGCATGACACTGAGAATGCTGAGAGGAACCTTAACCCGCCTCATTGGTCCATTCTGTGAACTGCACATTGACAACACAGACATGGGGGAACAATGCAATGATGCACAATATTTGATTGTGGTCGTGTGTCCATTCTCAAGGTGGGTTCTGGCCAGTCCATGTGCCCACCCAGATGCCAAGCGTGCTGCAAAATTCCTCATCAAGAGGTATTCCCCTGTTGGGGAGTGTGTGATGTTTTGAGATCAGATAATGGCACCCATTTTTTCAGCGAGCTTTTCAAAGAGATAACAGCCCTGTTACAAATAAAGCATCATACGTGTTTGATTTATCACCCACAAGCAAATGGAATGGTGGAGAGGATAAATGGCCTCCTTAAAGGCAGATTGTCCAAATTATGTAAAACCCTAAAGAAGAATTGGGTGTATTGCCTGCCCCTGGCCCTGTTCCATCGGCACACACAACCCAGTAAGTACCATCACCTGTACCCCCATGAAATAGTGACTGGCAGGCATATGCAGACACCCCAATTGCCTGTCAGGAGAGCATTAGTTGCTCATAGAACAGCAGCAATTCTGGGGGAAGAGTTCAAACAATACCTGTCTCAACTAACATGTGCGATAAGATGTATTGCAAAACAAATGGCTCTGCCACACACAAATAACAACTGCCCCACAAAGTGACACCACCCCACACAACCATTTCTGCCAGGAAAACTGGTCTATGTCAGAAGCTTTGTGCGAAAATGGAACAACCTCATGTTCCATGGGCCCTATGAGGTTGTGTTTTCAACCCACCTTGCAGTAAAGATTAAGGGGTTGAGATATTGGATACACCTCTCAGATGTTCGCAGGGCCCCACCGGACACAACACATAGTGTCCAAAATGAAAAAAAAACAATACTACCTCAACTCACGTAGCTTCTTTCTGACTATATTAAGTGCATGTATAAAGAGTGAGAAAACATGCATTGCTGCTACAGCACCAGCTACTTGAATTAAAACTCTCTATCTCTACATCTCTCTATCTCTCTATCTATCTCTCTTTCTTGTTCCTTCCTACCTCTCACCCCCTCTTCACCTCACCTGCCCTTTTTCCCCATTTTTTCCAAATTACAGGCATGCCAGCGATGGAGATGACCACGCCCAGATACACATCGACAGCAGTGGATAGAAATAGTATCAGTAGTACTAGGATGTACAGCAATTATTGTGGTCTTCATTTTAAGGCCATTTTGTTTACTGTAATGATGTTTGCATTAGTAATTTATTGGGGAACATCTTTTATCTGGGCTGACCATCTAAAGATGGGGTTAGGGGACTATGGGACTATGGACTATGAGTACACCTTTCAATGTCACTGGATCACTTTTAAATGGTATTGAAGTATATTTTTACATCACTGTGTTTCCTTCCAATGTAACTGAAGTATTTTCCACTATTGCTAAGCTCTCCCCTAGTATCTCCCTGGTAGTTAACTGGTAGTTAACTTCATCCCGACTCCCACGTCCTCTCCTGTCATACTATTAAGTTCCAGATCAAGCCTAAACTTGAATGAAAGGATGAGTGAAAGTGTACCATTCAATATTTCAGGACCAAGCACTTTAATGAAAATTGAATCCATGTATAATGTGACAGGTGTAAATAGTAGCAGCTCCCAAACCAACATATGTAATAGCAAAATGTTCCAAATACTAATGCTGAATGCAAAAATTCCTTATGCAATGCCAACAGCAATGTAAATATCACTAGTAGCAAAATTTCTATAGTAAAAAGGCTCGCAAAACGCAATAGCAGAAAGAAAAGGCAAGCTTGCCAACATAAATACGATGCATATCATGGCTTGGGACTAGATGCAGTGGAAGATGTTCGTCATCCTGAACACTCGAACATTTGGTACTCTGACATGATTGCAATGGGAAGGTGAACGACCAATGGGAGTTTGCTACATCTGTTCCTTAATACTGCACTTAATGGGGCACCTAAGCTCTTAGTACCACAAGAAGTACCCATAATAGAGACCCAATGCGCTATGTAGAATCAAAAGCACCTTCCAGGTACGCAACGTCCACTTAGAACTCATTGATCCAGACACCCGAAAAAGCAAAATGAGTTCCACCAACCCCAACTGTTTTAAAGAAGCGCGCCTGGCAATACAAGGGACGAAGTATACGAGCAATAAATGGCAAGAGACAACTCTTGTGTGTAAGGCAGAAGGACTTGTAGGATAATCAGAAAAAACAATAGCTCGCGTAGAACAAGCATGTGCACAAATATGGACAGAACATGTCACAAAGCTAATATGGATCGCAACAATTGAAAAACCTGTGAAAGTGCATCAAGAAGAAAACTATGTTTTTACACTGAAGGAACTGTCTCAGTGGGCTCAAACCAATGGTGTAACAGAACTATTCTAATTTCAGATCTCAGGAAAGGTACCGTGGCACTGATGGATTATTATTGGGTCTGCGACCAGCAAGCGTACTTCCACCTCATGCATTCTTGGAGGGGCTATTGTTAGCTTGCGACGCTGCACTCGGCCCTGTTCATACTAAAAGAAGAACCCCTAAAGGGGGGACCCTTCCCTGATGGAAAGCCCACCGTGTCCTCGACAATAGAGGTGCAGCACACAATGCCACCCCAGACTTTCACATGGTCCCCAAGAAAGAACATTATGACCAGCTATGAAGAAAGAAGAGTTCCTCAAATGATCTATCTCAAGACTCATCTGTCCTGCTTGCACAGATACCTGATGAATACAAGCTCTATAATTCAGTAGAGACATTTTTTGCATCCCTAATACCCAGCATCGAGACACGACCAAATGCAAAATGGCTCCAGATTGTCAGGTGGGGGGTGATACAGTTGGCTAATGATACCGAACAGTGGTTCAATGTCATAAGGATGGAACGAAGAGCCCTAAGAGTAATGACAATGCAAGACTGCAACATACTGGACCTCCTGACAGCCATGGAAGGGGGTGTTTGCAAAAAGATTGGGAGTTCATGCTGCACATTCGTACCTTCCGAAGAAGCTGAGAATGGGACATTGTCACACGTCCTTGCAGCAGTGCATGAACTAGGGGTGAAAATGAAAAAAGAAGCTGGAGTTCAAGAAGAGGACTGGTTCACCATGGCCTTCAGCTGGGTCCCATCATGGCTTGGAACACTGGTGAAGATGTTGATCCCTATCATCAAGGTTAGCCTGGTGATCTTCTGCACATACCAGTTGGGCCTCTGGTGTTGTGCCAAAGCTGTGCCTAGTAGCGCAATGATGATGGTTGGTATTGGAAATACTTAGGTACCTCGTGATACAAAAGAAGTAGAGATACAGTCTGATCAAAATGACTGCCCCGTTCACCACATGGTCACAATTCCTATCGGAGACATAGTTGATAACTTATACCACACAACCATTGTTACCCCCCCTGATCCTGCAAACTATAAAGAGCTATGGGTGGATCTGGTGGGCGGTGTATGGTGCATCTACCTGACATGTACACCTGGAAAGTATGCACAAAGGGGGGAAAGTTTACGAGACGTGTGTAGGGCCTCAATGCCAATTAAGGGAAAATCTGCTTGGGAGGAAGCAGAAATGAGGGTCAATGAGTGTAAATATGGTAGAGGAGAATTTCTTACTGTAAAAGTAACGAAAGGGGGGAATGTTGGGATGGAAATGAGAAAATCCTACCCCCTCAGCCGCTTTGAGGTGAGGCAAACCCCATATGAAGTGATGTAGTGTATAAGGGGGAGAAAACCGCACCAATAAACACAATGTTGAAGCAATGTAGCGCCAACAGTAGATAAGCGGCACTAGAAAACATAGAATGCAACTCCATTTTGTAGTAGGCCATGGAGCACATGCTTGTACGATCACGCTACACTCGACAAACTCAATGAACCCAGTTCACTAGGCCCAACCTCACTGAGGCAGAATGAATCTGCACAGCCTGTTCTCACGGAAGTTCACTTCCCCCTTGTCCGTCCACTGCTGCAAACATTTAGTATCTTTCAGAGGTATTCACCCTGAAAGAGCGTGAGACAACACTAGGCTCCGTGCAGCGTCCATACATCTCCACTAACTGCCAATAGGACTTTAACACCCACCCAGCAAGCGCAAATGTCATGCCCACAGCACTGATTCGACCCCACACCTCTGCATTCCATGATAAGCAAGCGACCCTCCTTTCTTAACACAAATCAAGCGTCCATAAAAGATCCAAGCATGCACAACTGTATTTCTTCCCACAGCCTTTAAAAGATCCAAGCATGCACAACTGTATTTCTTCCCACAGCCTTTGTAGCACAAGTTATAGGGAGGGATAAATTAAAGATCAAACCCAGGGTGAAGACCTTCAGTGCAGGAAGTTCGGTACCCAAAAAGGCCTGAGTGTGTGGGTCAGCTTGACTAAATGTAATCCTCCCTTACCCCTGGCACAATTCTCTGTGTCACCCAGGTGCATGCCACAGTGATGGAATAGGAAGCTTGGCATGTTAGTTCAGATGTAACAATATATTATTCGAGCAACCTGACCGTCACCCAAGAGTGAGATGAGCCCCGCTGACCCACATGGAGACTGATCGACGGCAACAGAACTAACCAATTTTAGCCTGGCATCCCCAATGGAGCAGGGCCATCTATAAGCGCATACCAATCAGTAGCATCAGTTTCTTCTATATATGATGACGCCACATGGCTTTTTAAGCTTCTGCTTGTCCTTAGATTAGCCAGAGCGCTCTCGAGCAGCAGAGTTCTTTTCATATATTTGTATTTTGTACAATTAAACATTTGTTATGCTTGCAATGCTATCTCCTAGCCTATTTCCCTAGAGGGCAAGTCTCCAAAAGGGACTTGCCTTCAACAGCAACACATGAAGCATTCACTTTCCAGTCAGGTAAAAGAGTAACTGCTACACACAAAGCGTTCACTTTCCAGCCAGGTAAAAGAGTAATTGCAAGACAGGAAGCGTTCACTTGCCAGCCAGGTAAAAGAGTAACAGCAACACAGGAAGCGTTCACTAAGCCCCGCCCACCTGGTGCCTTCCTGCCTGTCGCTCTTTTTCACCATTTAGCAAGCCCCGCCCACCTGGTGCCTTCCTGCTTGCCGCTCTTTTCCATCACTTAGCAAGCCACGTCCACCTAGTGCCTTCCTGCCTGCCGCTCTTTTCACTACTTAGCAAGCCCTGCCCACCTGGTGCCTTCCTGTTTGCCGCTCTTTTTCACCACTTAGCAAGCCCCGCCCACCTGGTGCCTTCCTGCCTGCCACTTTTTTTCACCACTTAGCAAGCCCCGCCCACCTGGTGCATTCCTGCTTCCTGCTCTTTTTCACCACTTAGCAATCCCCGTCCACCTGGTGCCTTCCTGCTTGCCTCTCTTTTTCAATACTTAGCAAGCCCCGCCCACCTGGTACCTTCCTGATTCCTTCTCTTTTTCACCATTTAGCAAGCCCCACCCACCTGGTGCCATCCTGCCTGCCACTCTTTTTCACCACTTAGCAATCCCCGTCCACCTGGTGCCTTCCTGCTTGCCTCTCTTTTTCAATACTTAGCAAGCCCCGCCCACCTGGTACCTTCCTGATTCCCGTTCTTTTTCACTACTTGGCAAGCCCCGCCCACCTGGCGCCTTCCTGCTTCCTGCTGTTTTTCACCACTTAGCAAGCCACGCCCACCTGGTGCCTTCCTGCTTGCCGCTCTGTTTCCATACTTAAGGAGCCCTCCAGCTTCTTTTCCTTTGCAGATGGGGAGCAGGTGCAAGTGGATCTAGGTCATCTGGCCTAAGCCCCGCCCACCTGGTGCCTTCCTGCCTGCCGCTTTTTTCACCACTTGGCAAGCCCCGCCCAACTGGTGCCTTCCTGCTTCCTGCTCTTTTTCACTACTTAGCAAGCCCCACCCACCTGGTACCTTCCTGATTCCCGTTCTTTTTCACCACTTAGCAAGCCCCGCCCACCTGGTGCCTTCCTGCTTCCTGCTGTTTTTCAACATTTAGCAAGCCACGCCCACCTGGTGCCTTCCTGCTTGCCGCTCTGTTTCCCTACTTAAGGGGCCCTCCAGCTTCTTTTCCTTTGCAGATGGGGAGCAGGTGCAAGTGGATCTAGGTCATCTGGCCTAAGCCCCGCCCACCTGGTGCCTTCCTGCCTGCCGCTTTTTTCACCACTTAGCAAGCCCCGCCCACCTTGTGCCTTCCTGCTTCCCGATCTTTTTCACCACTTAGCAAGCCATGCCCACCTGGTGCCTTCCTGCTTGCCGCTCTTTTTCACCACTTAGCAAGCCCCGCCCACCTTGTGCCTTCCTGCTTCCCGATCTTTTTCACCACTTAGCAAGCCATGCCCACCTGGTGCCTTCCTGCTTGCCGCTCTGTTTCCCTACTTAAGGAGTTCTCCAGCTTCTTTTCCTTTGCAGATGGGGAGCAGGTGCAAGTGGATCTAGGTCACCTGGCCTAAGCCCCGCCCACCTGGTACCTTCCTGCCTGCTGCTCTTTTTCACCACTTAGCAAGCCCCGCCCACCTGGTGCCTTCCTTCACCATCACTGTCTTGTGGCCAATGCTGGATTTGACATTTATGGTGTGGGATGTTTTTACCCATGCATCCAAGCCCTACCATAAAACTGTGCAGTACTGGCTTGGAAAACATCATAATGGCCAGAACTCCCCAGAGAGTGCATAGGGAAAACATGAAGAATAGGCTGCCACCCCTTTTTGCCTATGTTGTGAGCACAGGAGGGCACCACGTAAAACCACCATTGGGCTACACACACAGTAGCCTGAAACCATTGGGAATGGCAATGCTGATTGCCAAAAGCAACCCAGAAATGTGGGGAATTCATTTTCTTAATGTCAAAAATGGATGCAGTACCGGTGCTCACCACTATCAGAAAGCCGGCGTTTTAAAACCACCAGACTTTTGTGTAAAACTGAACAAATGAACCGAAACCAGGCCAAGGAAAGACTTGCTAAGAGGTGGATACAATGTAAAACTATATTCTGAAATGACTTGAAGGAAGTAATTATTTAATGTATATATAAACAATAGCTGCATGTAAGTTGGATTTGAATGTAGAAAACTGGGAACTAAAGTAAGATTTAGCTGAATTCTGCCTGACAACTACCCCCGACAGGAGAAACCTGCTCAGCCACTCTTCCCAGGCCTGGCTGCATACTGTTGCCCCCACCAAAAGGAGATCACACCTCTCTGATTGAATTAAGGGAGGTTGAACAAAGCCTTGTCCTGGACTCAGGCAAATGTTATATTGGGGGGGCTGTAAAATGGCTTCCTCTTGGGGGAAACTGGGAGGGGCAGTGCCTCTGCTAGCAAGCTAAGCTTGGGGGAAGTGGATAAACCAGTTATTCCATCTTTTTGACCAGGGCATAATTTTAAAAAGATAGATAACTCATAGTGCGGACTGGTCAAAATTATATAAATAATATAATTATTCTTGGGATTTTTCCGTGCACATTTTAAAAGGTGTTAGGACCCTGTGGGATGTTCTCGGGGATAGTAGTGGAAAAAAGGTTGTTACTCCAAATGTATGCATGTTAAAAATCTGACACTTTATCATCTGAAACCCATATCCCTGGTGCACATTTGTGTAAAATTTGGAAAGGTTAAGAGGTCGTTATCTGGATGAAAAGGGTTGAATTCTGTCATCAGTGAACACGACATCGTACAAAGACAGGGATCGGATGGTTTGGTGCTACAGAAAATATATTAACTGGACCTATAATATGAGAAAAATGGTACATAGATAAATATGTATTTGGGTCAGAAATAGATTTGTGTGCAATTTAACAAGGGGAGGTTCCTCTGACCATAAAACCTACAGCATCACTCTGACACTCCATTTCTTCCCCCCAATCAAGGGAGAGAGGAGGAATTGGTCAATGACAAGTAGAGAGGGGCAGGCTTAGCTAGGCCCAGGCACACACCCATTTTCAAAACACATAAAAAGGGCCACTGAAACCCAGGTAGGGCTTCACTTTCCACTTTCTTGCGGGATGCTTTGCCAGGAGACTCCAGACTTCAAATCCATCAACCTCCAGAGACCAGGGATCCAGAGAGACCAGAGATCCAGAGAGACCAGAGATCCAGAGAGACCAGAACTGTGCAGTGCTGAGAGCAGAACCAGAGACCAGACCGCTGTGAGCAGAACCGCCAGAAGTCCCGTCCAACTTGACCAGACCTTGACGGCTTATTTCAAAAACTGTGCCAAAACCAATCTCTTAGTTTAAAATAATCTAATCCAAACTATTTTAGCCTATTAGAACTGCCTCCTAGAATCGTGTCATTCTGTCATCTTTAAAACTGAGAACTGTCATCTGTCATTCTGAGCTTTAAAATTTCAAATCCGAAAAACTACTTTCACAAAATCGTCCGTATCTCCGGAACCGTTTGTGCTAGGAACGAGATTTAACTTTCATCTTAAAGCTAAGATTCTAGGCTTTCCAACGGACCTAGACTTCCTACTCCTTATAGTGCCACATGTAAAAATCAGCAGCTTCTTGTTTTCCTTTGCTAAAATTCGTTTTAACCTGCTGGTTACACATAGAGCATTGCTAAAGTGAGCCTGAACTAATATAAACTAGATATCACCCACCCTGAACCTCTAGAGGGAATTAAAAGCATTTTTAGCACATTTCGCACTTCATTGTCATTACATTCAAAGCATTTTGGGCCTGTGATTCAAACTTCTACCTGTTTTCCTCTAAGCTTGCTGTGGGGGGGGGGGGACTGAATTTGATATTGTATTTGATTGCATTCCTGAGAACTGTGTGCTCCTCTTTCCATCTCCTTATATTTCAAAAAGGGGGGGGGTGAATTGCCAGAGAAAAAGTGATTATATTATCTTTTGCTAAAATCATATCAAGTTATTTCCGTACTGCATTTCATTCATCATTGCGTTTCCTTGAACCATATAAAGCATTCTCTCCCACGTTATTCTTCTGTTCCTATTCATAAGTTACCTCTTGCTGATTACTGTTCATATTCACAAGTGTAATATCCATTATCAATTTATTTATAGAAGTGATATATATATATATATATATTGTTTAAATTTTCAAATAAATCTTTTAAATTTGCAAAACGAGCCTACTTCTTGGCTCAGTGGGGTCAAGGGGGAGTCTAAGAGAGGGGTGTTATACAAGGGTTCATCATCCAGATTATAACTTGCCATAAAAATACATAAATAAGGGCTTCCCTTGGGCATCCCAGACAAGGCACAGACTTAGTGGGATTGCTTGATCGGAGTCACTTACAGAGTGGGGGCTCGGAGCCGGGATATTCTGGGTTAGATTTACCACCTGTGCAGATTAATACAATGTGCCAACTGACCAGATACACATATCCGGTTAGATCACCGCGCTGTTTTACACTGTGAAAGCACCCCTCAAAGGAACGCTCTAAGGAAACGCTCTGTTTTGCAAAATAAAATACAAAATTCTGTAAGTCAGGAAGGAACTCAATTTCCAGAATGACGACCGTGGTCGATATGAAAATAGCGAGGGAGCACCTCTTACATGAGCTATTTGTGAGAGGTGAGTGGACTCATCAGGACCAGGCGGTCTGGTTGCAGGCAATCGCACAACAGGTCACTGAAACAGGGTCAGATATATGGAGAGATCAGGGTCCCCTACATGTGGCCCTGAGCAAACTATATATGGCCCCTAAGGCAAAAGATGAACACAATAAGATTGCCAGGATAGCGGCATATTTGTATCTATATATGGAAGTCATGCAGGACAATTGTGCTGAAGGCCAAGATCTGGAAAATAGGCAACAGATGGCGTTAGAAAAGGCCCAATCTGACCTGGTCTCTTCTGAGCAGAGGCTGCACGGGAGACAGGAGTCAGAAAATGACAGCAGACAGTACATCACTAAAATAAAGGAGGATATGGATACGCTGCAACAGGAAAAGGCTGACCAGGATACCAGATTTCTGGCCTTGCAGAAGCAGTACCAAGAAGGTTTGGACTCCCTTCTGCAGAGCCAGAAAAAGCTGGAGCAACAACTGGACTTCAACAGGGCATGCACAGAGCAGGTAGCCACCCTGCAAATTCGATTAGACAGAGAGAAAGAGGAAAGCAATAAATTGATTCTGAAAGACCTGGATACCCAGGCAGAGTTTGATCAGGAGCGCCAGAAAGCTGGTGCCTTCCAAAGGCAAAGGGACGACCTGGCGGCACAGATGCAGGCTCTTAGTCAGGAAAGGGATACCTTAGGCCAGGAAGTGTGCCACTTAAAAAGGAAAATGGAAGAAAATCACCTGGCCATCCAGGGACTGGGTGACCTCCAAAAAGAACACCAGAACTTTTTAGAGCACACCAGGAGGGTGGAGGATGCTCTGGCAAGAAAGGAGCAGGCCAATAGGGACACAGCTCAAGAGGTAACCCTCCTGCAGCAAAGACTGGCCCAGTACTCCAGGACCAATCAGGAGGCACAGAGAGAGAATGAGGCTTTCTGCCAGCACAATGATAGGCTCCAGCAACAGGTAGCGATGCAGGAGAGACTGATAGAGTCTAGTAAGGCCTTAACTGAGGAATTGAAAGCGCAGGCTCTTGCATTGCAACGGGGAGCAAGGACAGATAGAGATGAGGTTGCTGGGAAGGAGAAACTCCTGAGCATAACCTCAGTAGCCCTAGTGCCAGAGGCCTTCACCTCTACCAATCCCTGGGCTCTGCCACCCCCATGTTTCCCAGTGCACATGAGCACGGGGCCACAGGGATGGCAGATTACTATCCAGCTAAAAGTATGGGGCTCATAGGCCAGTACCACCCAGGAATGGAGGAGCGGGCATCCGGGTATGGGCACCCAAGCACAGTGAAATTTAGTGGGGAACACCAGGAGAGTAGGCCCACTAAGGGCATCCTGAAAACCTCTGCCCAGTTAGGTCAGTGGGGGGGATACCCATCAAATCCTGGTAGCAAGGAGGGATCTGAAGACTCCTCTGAGCATCACAGGACACAGGAGACCAGGTCCCCACATTCTGCCAGCCATTCCCAGGCTCGCAGAATCCGGGAAAACCTGGAAGATCAGACAGGCACCTCTAGGAGCAGCGCTTCTGAGTCGGAGGATGAATGGACCAGGGTTACCCCAACCAAAAAGGCCAATAAGGCAAAAAGGGCCTTGCTTAAGGACCCATTGAAACAAATAAAGGAAATAAGGATTGTCATCACGCCTTATCATAAGAACGCCAAGTATTCTGTTTGGGAACACTTGGAGCACTATGAGCAAATGATGGAGACTTTCCATTTGAAGGGCAGCCAAAGCTGTATTCAATATGTAAAGTGGACCTTCTCACCAGAATACTCCAGTTTCTTTGCGGGGCTGGAGGATCAAAACCATTCAAGGTGGTCCACATACAGGGCGGCCATCTTGAAACATTTTTCTGTGCACAGAAATCCTCAAGAGGCTCGCAAGGCAGCCTAAAATTTGCAATGTGGGGAGGATCAGGCCCCACAAGAATTTGTGCAGGAGTTAAAGCGTGCTTTTGCACAGACTACAAAAAGGGTGCTCACAGACAGCAAAGAGTTTTTTAATACTTTTTTCCATGCCTTGCCCAAATACATCATGACCCAGCTAGTGAGAGATTTTCACGAGAAGAGGTCACTAGACTGGGTCATTGAACAGGCTACCCGGATCTATGAGGTGCAGAAGCCCATAGAAAATAAAAATAATGCGCAGAAAAACCCCAAAACCAACAGCACCCCTGCTGCTGCCAAGGTGGCAGAGGGAAAGGTTGTCCCCGTTTTAGATTTGGAGATGGGGGGGCCTAAAAACCTGCCTGCACCAAATAACTCTAACACCAGAAGGCCCTCGGACCAGTCACAGACAGGGAGTCAAGGAGGTATTCCCACAAATGGTGTCCCTCGCTCCCCTGATTATGTAAGTCCCCGCTACAAGGGAAACCGACACATCCTCGGTTATGTGTGGACCCCTTCAGCCCAAGGGGGGATCCAGCCAAGCACCTGACCCAGGGAACTTCCCTCCTAATGTCCCCCAGGAGGGAAGAAATTCACCAAATCCTGGGCAGAACTTTTTCCCCAGGTATCCACCCAATTTCCAGCCCCAAAATCATCCATCCTTCTTTCCCCAATTCCCTGAGCCCAGACAACCTAATACGGGAGAGGGGAGGCCAAGGGTGGAAGGGTACCCGAATCTTCCCAACCCAGGGTATTACCAGAGAAGGGATAGCTACCCTTCCCAGGATCAGCCCAGGGGAGAAAATAGAGCCCCGTATCAACCTGAGCGGGTTTCCCAGTTAGAGCGCCAAGTCCAAAATATGGCACGGGATCTGGGTCACATACTGAGGGCTTAACAGAACCCTCAGATGAGCATGCCACCGCAGAATGCCCCAAACTCTGGACCTGGTGCTCGAGAACAATGACGGGGGCAGCACCCCGATAACCCACCGGTTCCCAGGGAGGAGGCGCAAGGGGAAGGGGGTGTAAAGCCTTGGAGGAAGCTTCATTCCCAACTTGTAAACAGCCCCTGGAAAACCAGGAACCGGAAACAAAATCTCCTGCCCCTGAAAGCCTGCCTCCCAAGGAGCAGAGGGGGGGTAGGAGAAACAAAGGACCCAAACAGACCCACTTTGTGGAGGAGGTACAGGTCTTCCAATTTGAGGGAGAGGGATCCTCAGAAGATCCTGGGAAAAGGATCTTCTCCTTCAGAGATGGGGGAACTCCTCCCAAGGAAAAATGGGTCCCAAGGGATGCCAATTCAGACTGGGGAGATGTGGAGACTGAGCTACCGCTGCCCATCATCTCATCCCAGAACCGATAATACCAAAATCCCATGGGTCAAACCCATCCTGATGACTGCCTCCAAAAAGGGGGGGGTGGCCCAGAACCCGAAACCATTTCCAGTTGCCAACTTTTTCTTTCAGATTCCCCAGGCTCTTCACAGAATTCTGCCCAAATCTCTTCGCTAGCAATGTCCAAAACCAGAAAGTTAGCCCACCAGTTGTCCAAAAATGTGCATTATCTGTGCCCCCTTGAGGAGAAGGAGGGAAGATATTATGCCCCGGTACAAGTACAGGGGCAGGGTACATTTTCGGCACTGGTGGACACTGGATCCCAAGCTACCCTTGTGTCCAAAAGGGCCTTTGATGAACTAACTGCAGGAAGGGGGGAGAATTACTGTATCCCTCTCACCCCTCTTCCTGGACAACTGCAGAACTTTGACGGGAAGGAAATTCCTGTCGAGGCGACTGCAGATTTGGACATCAAAATTGGGTGACACAAGGTGAAACACCCGGTCATAGTAGTGACTCCAGAGGGCACCCCTTGTTTACTAGGGAACGACCTCCTGAGAAGGTTGTCACCCCTAATAGATTGTGTAAACCAGGTCCTCTGGACCCAGACTAGCCGAACAATAAAATTAAAACAGAGAGTCAACCATGTTAGTTTAAATGGCACCTGCCACATGGTTGAACAAAAATCTGACCAAGTAGAATTTCACTTCCAGAACAACCAAATTCCCGACGTGACAGTAATAGCAATAGGACAACAGACTGGTGATGAGGGGTCCTCTCTATTTCTGAAAATCAACCTTCCTTCCAGTTTAAGGTGGTATTCCACACTGGAAGGAAATACTCTGAAATTCTTTACCAATCCACAATCAGACCCTCCCACTCCTATTGTCCAGAAATATGTGAAATCAGCTCAGAGCCTGGCTGATATTCATCAAATTGGAGAGCAGTTGTTCATCCCTGTTCAGTTAAATGATGGGAAGGACTCTGTTCTCGCTCGAGTGTGGGTGAACAACGGTAAAAGCTTCATCAGCGAAGCCATGTTCCGCCAACTCCCAAAAGATCCAGCCATTCCCACATTCAAACTGATAGACAAATGGGAAATGGATCTGGAAACACCCAATTCCAAACATCTCCTGCCAAGCAGGTGTTTGCTCAAAATCTCCATTGGCAACAAGAGCATAGTCCATAATTGTTGGGTCGTGCGAGACGTCACTGACGCCTTTTACTTAGGCAGTGACATTCTCAATCTCTTTGCCATTAGTTTGGACCTAATAAACTTCAAAGCTTGGTCCCGATTAGCGGATAATCCCATGGGCTTTGATGATCCAGAAAAAGCATTTAGGTCAGCTCAATTGCTACCTTATGCAGTTGAAATTCAGCTTAAAGAGGAAGTCACCATCCCGGAAAGGACCCGACAATTCTCCCTGGAAGTGAAAGTTAAAAGAGGACAAAAATTGAAAAACCCTGATCCTTACATTCATCTAAATGCTTCTCTCCAACAGCAAGGGTTGGGGGTAGACCCAACACCATTAGTCAACATAGAACATGACACCATTCCAATAGAGGTGGATAACAGCGACTTAAAGAGTATTACTCTAGCCGCAGGCACCATCATTGGAATGGCGGTTGATGACCGACATTTTTCCATTGATCTAGGAAATGAACTGTTAGGACAAATCCCCAAGGACTGTTTTGACGGTGACAGTGATGACAATGTAACACCAGACAGGATTTTCACCCGGCATGGGGGGAACTGCCTGGTGTACACTTCTTGCCCTTATGGTAAGGAAGATGTGACTTGTGACTTCAGGGGGGATGAGGTGATTTTCCAGGTCCATGAGGGCTGCCTTTCCCGCCTGGAGCCTCCAGTCCAAAACAGCACTCTGACCAGGGACTTCTCCACCCAGCTGGAGGAGGCCGCTGAGATAGCCAAACCAGAAGTCTTTCCAGGCTTCAGGCAGATGGTGGAAGAGAGAGTCAACCTACCTGATGCATGTGTGACTCTGGAACAAAAGCAAAAGTTGAAACAAGTTTTCTTGAATTTCCAAGATCTCTTTGCGGTAGACTCATATGACTTTGGTCGCACCGACATCCACACAACAACAATTCCCACGGACCGTGGCATGACTCCAGTGTTTGTGAAGCAATATCGCTTGCCTCTCGCATCCATGGAGTCGCTTACTGAAATAATTAAGAACCTTGAGTCCTGGGGAATAATCCGTCCCGTCCACAGCACCTTCAATAATCCAGTGCTGGGAATATTGAAGCCAAACGGCCAGTGGAGACTCTGCGCCGACCTTAGGGAGCTCAACAAACAGGTCCATACTTCCCGATGGCCTCTGCCCTACATTGACCAAGGGCTGGCCCAGATCCAGGGGTCACAGGTATTCACTGCAATAGACCTGACCAATGGATACTGGACCGTGCCTGTCAGTAGGGAGGACCAATGCAAACTGGCCTTCACCTTTGGGGGCCAGCAGTACACATGGACCCGGACTCCCTTCGGATACCTCAACTCCGGCAATTAAATTCAACATTTTCCTACATAAGGCCATGCCCGACCTGGGTGCGAGGGTTAACCTGGCTTATGTAGATGATGTCCTCATCAAAAGTTCATCTGTGGAGGAACACATAGCGGAGATCCGTTATGTTTTGACACAGTTGAGGGCCGCCGGAGCAAAACTTTCCTTCCAGAAAGCACAGTGGTGTAGAACCCGTGTTAATTTCTTGGGGCATGAGATTACTCCTCAGGGTCTCTGTCCCCAAGAAAAGAAAGTGGAAGCACTTCAGAAACTGAAAGACCCCACAACTCTGCGGGAACTAAGGAGCCTCCTTGGACTGACTAATTACAGCAGAAAGTTCATTGAAGGCTACGCAGAGATCACCAGACCCCTGATTCATCTTTTGAAGGGGGGGTCAAGTGGGAATGGGGTCCAGAACAATCCGAGGCAGTAAGACAACTCAAAAGAAGCCTCTCACAAGCGCCTTGCCTAGCTTACCCTGTCAGAAACAGGGAGTTCTTCCTGGAGACAGGGTTCTCTAATGCGTGCTTGACGGCAGTATTATACCAAAATCATGACAAGGTCAATAAAGTAATCTCCTATGCGAGCAAAACTTTATCCTCTGTGGAGGAAAAATTCAACGATTGTGAGAAGGCACTCCTGGCCACGGTGTGGGCATTGAAGAATTACCGCCCGTTCGTCCAGGGGGAACACATCATAGTGGAGACTCCACACCAGCCTCTGCAATATCTCCAAAGTGACAGAATCCGGGCCGGAAATGTGAGTAATTCCCGAATTACTTCCTGGATTCTGTCAATGAAAGGCTTTCCTGTGGAGGTCAGATATGGCCAAAACAAGAAGAGTCCCCTCGCGCAAGGTCGAGGACGAAAGTCTAAAAATCAAGGACAACATGGAGGCATACCTTAATTCCCCACAAAAAGTCTTTGAAGAAGACAAGTGTGAGGGAATGCCCACTGTCTATGTGGATGGATGCTATTACCATGTTGACAACAACGGGGAGAAAATACTTGTGGCCGGCGTAGGGAATGCATGGGTGAAGGAGTTTCCAGAACCCTCTGCTGGATACAAAATTGGTCCCCGAAGTAGTCAGGTGGCAGAATTGATGGCTGTGCATCAGGCCATCCTCACTGCTGTCCAACATCAACTCCACAAACTGGTCATAATCACAGATTTGGATTATGTACGGAACGGGTTTGTGGAGCACCTGGTTAATTGGAAAACCAGAGGCATGTTATGTGCTAATAACAAACCCCTGAAACATGGGAAGCTAATCCAAAATATTGATGATCTGGTCACATCGAATGGGATGACCATCTACTGGAAAAAGATCAAGGGTCATTCCAAAGTAGAGGGACCAGACAAAACTGGAAATGACTTAGCTGATCAGCTGGCCAAAACCGGGGCCATCCAAGGGGATCTAATTGAAATAGGGTGACTGTTGGGGGAAATCCAGGTCACTGCTATCACTAGGTCCCAGACAAATGCTCACAATGATCTTTCAACTGCACAATGGAGTAAGGAGACCCCTGATGCTGATTTGATTACAGCTCAGAAGGGGGATCCAATAATTGGTAAGTTTTACCAACACATTGAGGACCCTGAGAACTTTCCCCTGACGGATACCGATTTACATTGGGAAGGAGGACCTTAGAGTGTTGATGAAATGTCCAAAAATGTTCAGAATCCAAGACGGTTTGTTGGTAAGGAAATCCCAAGCTGGCCATGATCAGTGGGTGGTTCCTACCTCATTCCGAAGCCTGATGTTAAGTCACGCCCATGATGCGGCCACCGCCGGTCATAGGGGGTTTCATACAACACTTGAAATCTTAAGAGAGGTTGCATACTGGCCACACATGGGGCAGGACCTCGACCAATACTTGAAGGGGTGTCTTGTGTGTGCACAATTTCAGCCATCATCCCTCACGCACCGTGCACCTCTCCAAAAGAGGGGGATGACACTGCCATGGTCAGATTTGCAAATCGACTTTGTAGGCCCTGTAATTCGCTCGTCTAGAGGAAACAAGTACATGTTGACCGTTACATGCTTGTTTACCAAGTGGGTGGAATGTCTCCCGGCTCCAAACTGCAAGGCAGAAACAGCAGCTGCCCTGATGATTAACCACATCTTTTCCCGTTTTGGTCTACCTCAAAGGATTGAGTCAGACAGAGGTAGCCATTTCACCAGCGAGGTAATGACAAAGATGTGGGAGATACTGGGGTCAAAAGGAAGTTACATATTGCCTACCGGCCAGCTTCTTCTGGAGCAGTAGAGAGATAAAACCGAACCATTGTGAGCATATTTAAAAAGTTTGTGGCAGATTCTGGGCCAAGTTGGGATATCCGATTACCTCTGGTCCTAATGGCCATCAGATCTACCCCTTCATCTGCAACAAAAATGTCACCATTTGAGTTGATGACTGGACGCAAGATGGTGCTTCCCCAGCATCTGCTCTACAGGACCCAAGAGCAGACACTGATAAATGCCTCCACAACTCATGAGTATGTGGAGAATTTAAGGAAACACCTTCAGCATGCTTTTGCCTATGCTCAGCGGAATCTAGAAAGATCAGCTGAGAGTATGAAAACGCACTATGATTTGAAAACCACCAGGAAGGAATATGATGTCGGAGACCGGGTCTATCTATACAATTTCCAAAGGAACCAGGCCAAACAGCGAAAATGTTTGCCTACATGGAAGGGACCCTTTGAAATTATAGACAAGATCTCCCCTGTTGCCTACAAAATCTGCATCCCCAAAGGTAATTTGGCGGAAGGGGAAGATAAGTGGGTCCATATTAATCAGCTGAAGTGTTGCCATCCCAGGCAACCTCTGCAACAACTGGAGGAATCCACTGGAATCCCAGAGGGGGCCGCACCAGAGTAATTCAGTTCCAACCTTAAAATATTCCACATATAGCACATACAATTTTGTGATTCTTGTATATATATGTTCTTGTCTCCTAATAAAAAAAAAATGTATATGTTCATATCTTCTGATTTCTAAAATGTATATGTCGCCCCACTATATCAATAGTGGGGGAGAAATGTCTATGAATAGGTATTGCCACTTTTGCTTTCTCATCCTAGGAGAGAGAAGACCATGGCGACTGACTAAGGAGGATGACCGGGGACCGGGAGCGGAGATCCGAGGGGCCCGGGGTACCGCCCAATCCTCCCATCAGGACCAGCAAGGAGAATTGATTGATCGACTGGAGGGAGGAAAAGATGCTGAACTGTGCCATCTACGGAATTGAAAGAAGATGAGGCGAACATCCCAGATCTTGCGAGTTCCATCAGTGAAAGATCAGAATGGCCATCGCAAGAGGGGGGGCTTATGGGATGTTTTTACCCATGCATCCAAGCCCTACCATAAAACTGTGCAGTACTGGCATGGGAAACATCATGATGGCCAGAACTCCCCAGAGAGTGCATAGGGAAAACATGAATAGGCTGCCACCCATTTTTGCCTATGTTGTGAGCACAGGAGGGCACAGCCTAAAACCACCATTGGGCTACACACACAGTAGCCTGAAACCATTGGGAATGGCAATGCTGATTGCCAAAAGGAACCCAGAACTGTGGGGAATTTATTTTCTTAATGTCAAAAATGGATGCAGTACCGGTGCTCACCACTATCAGAAAGCCGGCGTTTTGTGTAAAACTGAACAAATGAACCGAAACCAGGCCAAGGAAAGACTTGCTAAGAGGCGGATACAATGTAAAACTATATTTTGAAATGACTTGAAGGAAGTAATTATTTAATGTATATATAAAAAATAGCTGCATGTAAGTTGGATTTGAATGTAGAAAACTGGGAACCAAAGTAAGATTTAGCTGAATTCTGCCTGACAACTACACCCGACAGGAGAAACCTGCTCAGCCACTCTTCCCAGGCCTGGCTGCATCCTGTTGCCCCCACCAAAAGGAGATCACACCTCTCTGATTGAATTAAGGGAGGTTGAACAAAGCCTTGTCCTGGACTCAGGCAAATGTTATATTGGGGGGGCCGTAAAATGGCTTCCTCTTGGGGGAAACTGGGAGGGGCAGTGCCTCTGCTAGCAAGCTAAGCTTGGGGGAAGTGGATAAACTAGTTATTCCACCATGTGATGTGGGAAGCCACACCCCTTTTTGACCAGGGCATAATTTTAAAAAGATAGATAACTCATAGTGCGGACTGGTCAAAATTATATAAATAATATCATTATTCTTGGGATTTTCCCATGCACATTTTAAAAGGTGTTAGGACCCTGTGGGATGTTCTTGGGGATAGTAGCGGAAAAAAGGTTGTTACTCCAAATGTATGCATGTTAAAAATCTGACACTTTATCATCTGAAACCCATATCCCTGGTGCACATTTGTGTAAAATCTGGAAAGGTTTAGAGGTCGTTATCTGGATGAAAAGGGGAGAATTCTGTCATCAGTGGACACGTCATCGTACAAAGACAGGGATCGGATGGTTTGGTGCTACAGAAAATATGTTAACTGGACCTACAATATGAGAAAAATGGTACATAGATAAATTTGTATTTGGGTCAGAAATAGATTTGTGTGCAATTCTACAAGGGGAGGTTCCTCTGACCATAAAACCTACAGCATCACTCTGACACTCCATTTCTTCCCCCCAATCAAGGGAGAGAGGAGGAATTGGCCAATGACAAGTAGAGAGGGGCAGGCTTAGCTAGGCCCAGGCACACACCCATTTTCAAAATACATAAAAAGGGCCACTGAAACCCAGGTAGGGATTCACTGTCCACTTTCTTGCGGGACGCTTTGCCGGGAGACTCCAGACTTCAAATCCATCAACCTCCAGAGACCAGAGATCCAGAGAGACCAGAGATCCAGAGAGACCAGAACTGTGCAGTGCTGAGAGCAGAACCAGAGACCAGACCGCTGTGAGCAGAACCGCCAGAAGTCCCGTCCAACTTGACCAGACCTTGACGGCTTATTTAAAAAATATAGTGTGTTTACTCACTGTGCCAAAACCAATCTCTTAGTTTAAAATAATCTAATCCAAACTAGTTTAGCCTATTGGAACTGCCTCCTAGAATCGTGTCATTCTGTCATCTTTAAAACTGAGAACTGTCATCTGTCATTCTGAGCTTTAAAATTTCAAATCCGAAAAACTACTTTCACAAAATCGTCCGTATCGCTGGAACCGTTTGTGCTAGGAACGAGATTTAACTTTCATCTAAGATTCTAGTCTTTCCAACGAACCTAGAACCGACTTCCTACTCCTTATATTGCCTCCGTAATTACGCTCGACGCGTGCAAGTAAATTTGCTGCGATTTGACATTTTGCACAATTTCAGCCACGTGTAAAAATCAGCAGCTTCTTGCTTTCCTTTGCTAAAATTCGTTTTAACCTGCTGGTTACACATTGAGCATTGCTAAAGTGAGCCTGAACTAATATAAACTAGATATCACCCACCCTGAACCTCTAGAGGGAATTAAAAGCATTTTTAGCACATTTCACACTTCATTGTCATCACATTCAAAGCATTTTGGGCCTGTGTTTCAAACTTCTACCTGTTTTCCTCTAAGCTTGCTGGGGGGGGGGGGCTGAATTTTGTATTGTATTTGATTGCATTCCTGAGAACTGTGTGCTCCTCTTTCCATCTCCTTATAGTGCATAAAGGGGGGGAGTGAATTGCCAGAGAAAAAGTGATTATATTATCTTTTGCTAAAATCATATCAAGTTATTTCCGTACTGCATTTCATTCATCATTGCGTTTCCTTGAACCATATAAACCATTCTTTCCCACCTTATTCTTCTATTCCTATTCATAAGTTACCTCTTGCTGATTACTGCTCATATTCACAAGTGTAATATCCATTATAGAAGGGTGATATTTATATATATATTGTTTAAATTTTCAAATAAACCTTTTAAATTTGCAAAACGAGCCTACTTCTTGGCTCAGTGGGGTCAAGGGGGATTCTAAGAGAGGGGTGTTATACAAGGGTTCATCATCCAGATTATAACTTGCCATAAAAATACATAAATAAGGGCTTCCCTTGGGCATCCCAGACAAGGCACAGACTTAGTGGGATTGCTCGATCCGAGTCACTTACAATGGACTTCACTCATTCACGGTGCGTCACTCTTTCTCAACTCTCATGCTGGACTTCCTTTGCATCTTGTACTCATGGTGGCCCTGAATCATGCTGTTCCCATCTTCATTTTGTATCCTGGCTTGCAACATTATGTGTTACTACTGACTTCTGCAATTGTATTCGCTCTCCACTCTGGCTTATCCACACTTTTTGACTGCTTACTCTCTTTTCTCTCCTCCTTTCCCTTCTCCCTTTTCCAATCTCCTCCCCTTACTTTCTTCTATGCACTTACTCTATCAGAATTGTCCCTGGACCTAATATGATAGCAACCTCATCTGTTTCCTCCACCCTCCCATTACTGTTTTTTTCCTCCCCACAACCCCTCCAGCACTATCTGAAATGTCTTCAGGCCTAGTATGATAGTCGCGTGTTTTGTTCCTCCCCTCCCTTTCTGCACCCCTCTCCCTCACCTTTTGTTTTTCTCCGGCTCTACCAGAAATGTCGTCAGGCCTAGTACGGTAGTCGCCCGTCTGTTTCCATTTCCTTCCTACTCTCCCCCTCCCTTCCTTATCTATGTCTTAGCTCTTGCACTATCTGAAATGACATCAGGCCGAGTATGATAGTTAATTTCACATCCTTACTGTTCATGGCCTGTAAGAATGTGGTTGTATTTTCCCTTGTTCCCTCCCTTGCCTTGAAGCGCTTTGAAACACATTGTGTATAGGCGGTATATAAATAAACGATCATATATCATATCACTTTCCTGCCAGGTAAAAGAGTAACAGCAACTCAGGAAGCGTTCACTTTCCAGCCAGGTAAAAGAGTAAAAGCAACACAGAAAGCGTTCACTTTCCAGCCAGGTAAAAGAGTAACAGCAACACAGGAAGCGTTCACTTTCCAGCCAGGTAAAAGAGCAACAGCGTCAGAGGAAATGTTCACTATCCAGACTGGTAAGAAAGTAACAGCTCTTCACTTTCCAGCCAGATAGAAGAGCCGAAAGGGAAATAGTCACACATCTGTGCTCCTGTGAGCATACAAATCCATCAACCCTTTGAAACAAAACGTTTTTATGATTTACTTTCGCACAAAATGGGAGGCTGATAGGCAAGTAACAAATCAAAAAGTAAAAACTGTACCACCTAGTAAACGGACTCTCCTGAGACCGGGTCGCCTTCTGCTTCCTGAAGGCAGTACCATCTGCCCTTGTATTGCACGAACAATCCGCATTTTGCAGAAAGCTTGATTTGAATGATGGCGTGTTTTGAACAACACTCTCTCCTCCGATGATGAAGAAAAGGAGTCAGATGAATTTAAACTCCATCAAATACTCCTCCTCCCTGTAGTTCATAAAAGCATACAAGTAAGGCCACATCTTAAATTCGCAGGCCGGCCACTCGGGAACAAGGGACGTACAAGGATTTAGCTGAGTGGCGGAAAGCTTAGCGAGGCCGCGCGATGTTCACTTGAGCGGTGCGACCTTAAAATGGCATGATCATTGTTTCGTGGAATTGCACAATATTTCTAGGGCACTGAAGCCCATAGGAATAGCAAAGGCGCTGACATGCAACCGTCCTGTACAAAATAATGATTTTAAAGAAACATGAGAGTGCACAATTCAGTCGCATGAAAGGACGATGAAAGCCGCACTATGTGTTGCTTTTCCTTATCTATTTATTTTCACCCAATGCACATCTGCTTTACTCTGGATTTTGCCCGAAGCCTCAGTTCCCACCATTTTTTATATCCATTTTGCACTTTTCCTTGCAAACACCTGCTCTTCTAAATGCCCTTTGAATGATGTGTCGAGACAGTGGGCCTCATTAGGAGTGTTGCGGTAAGGCAACAACGGCGCTGGTAGTGCTACCAGCGCCGTTGTTGCCATGCCGCAACATTCCGAATCTGCTCGCAGTTGCCGCTCTGGACTCCTGGTCAGACTAGGCGTGCAGTGCGGCACCCGTGAGCAAACGTGGATGGTAGCAACGTTACCGTTATGAACGGTACTGCTGCTACCATCCTCCCCATTCCCATTGAGCCCAAATGGGAATGGGTATGTACCGGGTCTGGGTCCCGCGAAAGGGAATTACCAGGCCCTCCAAGGTCGGAATGGCCCGGTAAGTTCCCTTTTGTGTGATCCGAAACCCGGACCCAGGTTTGCGGGTAGCCATGCCCTTATCAAGGGCATGCCTACCCCCAAACTCGTAATGAGGCCCAGTGTGTTGATTTTGTGAATCTCTCCTTCAACATCCCCACCATGGCATGGCTCCTTCTGGTAACTGTACACAGGTTCAGGTCATGGCTTAGTTTAATCTGGTCTTGGAAGCTACAGGGATTGTGGGCTTCTAGGAGGGATTCAAATTGCGTTGCCATCAGTGATTGAAGTGGGCGGGAGCGGTTGGGGGTGGTGCTCCACTACTTTTTTTTAATGAAGTTTTACTGTTCCCATACTTTTATTTTAAAAATAAACCATTCAGGAATGGTTTTGTTTTAAAATAAAAGTGTAGGAAGTTTTGTTTAGCGGGTTTGTATGGTGTGTGGTGATGGGGTTTGTGGGGAGCGGGGGTAGGCCAACAGGGGAACATAGTTCCACTACTTCCTTTCATACACTTCGACCACTGGTTGCCATGACGAGGAGCCTGTGGCTTCCACTCTCTGGATTCCCATGGTAAGGGATACATTTGATCCCAAAAACCTCTCCACCTTCCAATTTTTTAACACGTTTAAGTATTTCAGGAACTTAGCATATATGCCTTCATTGAACTTCCTTTAGTCTAATATTGTGTATCTGAAGTGTCATACATGGTATTGAGCAACACATCTCAGCAGCCAATCCCAGGTGACTGGTATTAACGACCTGCATGTCTCTGACCCTTCAAAGCACCCTCCCAGAGTATTCTCTGTCCCTCTGCGTGAGTGCGTGGCTTTCTTCCCCTCCATACAGCTTCTACACTGATAGGAACATAAGTTCATCAAGTTCTTTTAGAGGAGAATATTTTCTACTGACCAGGAAGAGGAACCGTGACTGCAGCTGAGTGGGATCTGTGAAAGCCAGGAGGCATAGAAGCGGCTCTTAGGACTTGCAGGGTGTGTTTGTGTGTGAGTGTGCGCTTGTCCTAGATGTGCATACCGGTCAATCTTCTCAGTCCACAGACTGGGCGAAAATAGCTAACTTCATTTTTGGCAGGTGAAAATGCGTTATAGTGAATGAAGGGGTAAGGTGCTTGGCAAGTGTGTACATTGATTCCATGGTGAGTGACACCTGCCAAATGCATGTCAGTTGAGAGGTATGAAGGTGGTACTTTGTGCACAGCATCTCCTAAAGACTGCCATCCCCACTGTATTCTCTTGCCCACCGTCTTGCAGAGTTACTTTCTCCTTTCTTCTCTCCTTCCAGTTCTAAGCCAGTCATGGCTAAGTCCATGTGCAGCCTATTGCCCTTGGGCAGTCCAGGAATAAAAACACCCTAATGCAGGGGTCTGAAACCTTTGGCTCTCCCGATGTGTTGGACTACCTCTCCCATTAGCCCAAGTCGGCATAGTCAGTTGTGTAGGATCATGGGAGTCACAGTCCACAAAAACTGGAGAGCTGCAGGTTGCAGACCACTGTTTTAATGAATAAAGAATAAAACCAAACCAAGGAGGGTAATCTGTGGTGGCCTGAGGATGAGGCGTGGAGGGGAGAGGGATGTTGACCAAACTGGCGCTTGTGACCATTCCTTCACTTGCACCAAAAAATATGCAAGTTATTTACAAAAAGGGATCTTATGTGCACAATCGCAGAATTCACAAGTGGAGTGCATACTGACACACATGGAAAAGCCATGCATTCCCCTACACCTCTGGGAAAAGCCGCAGGGGAAGGTGCAGTTCAGAGAAATGCCAGTTCCGACTGTGCCGCCATTTTATTTAGTTTAGTGATTGGTCTGCCATTTTATTTAGTTTAGAACAGCAGCAACATGAACTGCTCTTCTCCCAAATATATTTTCACTCTTATCGGGGATGTAAACGTATCTTCCAGCATTTCCACAGTTAAGCATGCCCGGCCCTTTCAGACCTGCGTTGTGCTTCTGCTGGGCTCTTCTACAGGTGCTGGGTCAGAAGGGTTGCATTAGCTCCTGACACTGGTGTACTGCTGAGGGGCACATTATGGGATGTGGACTGGCAGATGGGGGCCTGCAACCTCAGAAAAGTACAGGTCACTGTTTTTAGATCTTGATAATTTACACCTTCACAACATTATTCAAATCAACAAACTGTTTCCTAGGATATCAATTTTTCATTTTAAAATTACAACCTCTGCTATCGTATTTTCTATGCCTTCAACCTATTGCATTATGAAGAACACTAGACCTGAGACAATCATGTTTTTGTAGTGAGCAAGAACATATTATTATTACTAAACAAATCCCTAAAACAAGATTTCTTAAACACAACACATCAATTCATCACAGCTAATAAAAATATATGTTTGATCTAATGTTCAATCACATAAAATATTCTGCTTAGAAGCCTTAGGCTCTTCGACTAAACAAGTTGACTAACGTTTGTTTTGGCTTTTGGCAACGTCATACTACGTCTCACGTTCCTCGGGACAAGGCATTGAGTATGATTTACATACAAGTCCTCAATTATCGTTGTTTTGCCATAATCAGGCATCTAGGGAACATGAATCATATCTGCATGTTTTCCATTGCCCCATTCTTGGCGATTCAGTTCCTCTGAGTTCAGTGTGCCCGTGCCATCCTGCCAGTTGTGATGCCCTCACAAGTTATTCAAATGATGTGGGCTACTAAGATGTTATGCCCTTTTTATATTGTGTGTTTCTTTAACTTGACCATCATTAGAGCTGGGCAAGCCACTCACAAACAGGCTTGCAGGCCACCTCGAATTTCTGAATGGGAAGGCAAGGCAAGCAGCCTGATCCCTTGAGACTTGCTGATGTCATCAGCTCCTTCTCAATTCTCACATACCTCTTTGAGGTGCTAATCAGAAGCTTCACACTTCTCTAGGAGGTTTGCACCAGCCAATCACAGCTTTGGAGTTTATAAAAGACCCAGCTTCCCTGCTGCTCCTATATCATTTTTGCTAGGCATCTAAAGACACGAGCAGGGTGGGTCCCAACACTTGGTTCTAAAGTGAAGGAGATTGTTAGAGCAGAGAGTACGTTTGCTATGTTATTGTGATTTTTTTGTGATATTTTATTTTTCTTTGGAAAATCTTCTCGTTTTTGGGTTTGGTTACATTTTTATAGCTCGAGTTTTATTTCAACACAGCCTTTAGTTTAACTTGTTCCTTTAGCCTTAATTTAATGCCTTCATTTCATCATTCCAATTGACCCGTTACCTTTATTTTTTATTTGATTTTCAGCATACCTCCTGGGAGTTTTTGTTTTGGGATTCAGGAAATGGGGAGATGTTGATACTTAGGAGAGGTGGGGAAATGTTGAGAGTTGGGGCAAAGGAACAAAGTTTCAGAACGACTGGGCCAGGATTCTGAGTACGGTTTTTGACGCATCATCATCTCAGGGCATAGAGTAGGTTGTGTCATATGGATGCAGTCGTGGTGGATGTGCTGTCCATTGCCTTTAAACCTGTCAGTTCATGGAGGTGAAAGATGTAATGTGCTGGATGACGATGGAGGATTGGAGTTTCTTGTGGAGGCTTGGTGGCCCATTGTTACTGTGGACCAAAGTGCGTTGCACATACGGCAGTAAGAGAACATGGAGGCACAGGATGCCATTGAATTGTTGCAGAGGCATCAATGTTGGTTGAAGTGGGGGTGGCAGCTTAAGTGCTCTTAAAGGAGGTGGCTGAGTAGGAGATGGCTGTAAGGATGTAGGAGGTAAACAAAAGATAGATAGGGCAAAGGGAGGGACCCTCTTTTTTGTTTAAGGGGGGCTTGACACAAGGAGGTGAATTACATATAGGGGGAGGAAGAAGAGTCAACAGCTACCCCTGTTCAAGAACGCATTGGAGGTAGGTATGAAAAGCAGCAGGCTAGGCTTAACAAATGCTAGCTGAAGGTGGTCACAGAATAAGCTGGAGAGTTCGAGAGAATTTTATTTAATTGAAAAATTAGACACACATCTAAAAAAATGTAGGCCCAAGTACACAAAATTGGACCTTAAAAACACATAAGCCCAAGAGGGCGACAAAGGTAAATATTTACACTCCACATTAAAGTGAGGGTTAGTAGCATAGATATTTGTGCAGATTCATATACTACTTTTTATTAGAGGCATACTACTAATAAAAATTTAGAACATATACTTAGACAATCCCCTTGAGCCCACCACAATCTGCCGTAGGTTTTCTTAATTTGCCAAGTAGTATGACGTCACTTATGACAAACCTTTAGTATACATATGTTGTTTTTCATTAAATGTTTCGAGATCATGCTGTGCGACGTCCGTTGATGTCTGTTGTACACCCTGTTTAAGACAATTGTTATTGAAACAGAGTATTTTGCCAACTTCCTGAGTCGGCTTTATTATTTAGTTTGAGAACTTATTCTCCGTCCCATCCATAGTATGACATGTTACCTTGAGTAAAAGGGCCTCTAGGGTTCACGTGGTAGCATGTCGGATGGTTGACGCAAAGACCCATTGACCTATAGACTCTGGTGCTTTGGCAGATCGAGTGCCCTTTGCTATATAGCCGGAACATCGCAAGGTTTCCTGTGGAGAGTGGCTGGCATAGAATTCTTGCAAGAAAGTCAATACAGATGGGACAGGCCCCTCTCTGACGAAATCCCACCTGGTTTCCAGAGGCGCTTAGCAGACGTAAGACGAAAGTGATCGATTACCTAAATGAAAGAGCGAATGGTGAGTAGACTAAGGGGAATGGCAAATTGAGGGGATGGGATTGTGGTAGTTAAAAAAGTTACAGGGAATTTAGAAAATGGTGTAAGAAAAATGGTGTAAGAAAAGTAATGAGTAGTATTTTTTGTGTATATATAGATAAGAGATAAGGAGATAAGCCCAAGGAGTCCTGGTTCAAGGGAATTTCCTAAAAAGCCGTTATACACTTCAGACAAAGTAATCTAGGCCACCCAGAGGATAGATCCCTGTTAGATAATGACTTAAACCCTTATCGGGGTATATTTAGGGGCAGAGATAAGGAAAAAGCGCTTAGGATTAATGTGAAGAGTCGACTAGTCTGTCTGTTTGTATTTGTGTTGAATAGAAGTGTCGAAGAGCGACAAGAAAGTAAAGAAAACGAAGGAAAGGTTAAAAAAATATAGTATCTAGCTAAGAGAAGTTGTTGGTACCGACTTAAAGCTAGATTGAGACTATTGGAAAATAGAGGGTTGGAGCGGCGATTTGTTGGAGCATGCTCATATTTGTTGTTTTATAAACATATTTTTTGTAAAGCACTGGTAAGTATTGACAGTCAATGGAGACTTGTCACAACAGAAGATGTTATCCCTTTGATGCACTTGTGTAAATCATTGCCAAAACACATGCCCAAGATCAAACAATATAGTGCATAATGGGTGAAAGACATGGCGGATAAGATGTTCATGCCGTGGCCACAAGGGGTATCTTTGGCAAAAGCAGTATTGCAACACATGACCACATAATTGCACGCTGAGTACACAGGAAAGAAATTAGAGGAGAGGTTAGCTATTTTAGAGCTTTAGAAGATGTATCAAAAAGAGAGAAAGGACCCGCCACCTGAGAATTGGATGATTAATAAGTGTAAAGAGGAAGGTGCCAAGCCTTCTGCTCCCCTTGCCTCGCTTGAAGTAAAACGTGATATCACAGAAAGTGCAGGATTGAATCCATTAAAGGAAAAGAAAGCGGCAACAGGGTATGGTAATCCAATATACAAACCACGTGCTTACAGCAGTGATGATAGTCCAGAGGAGACAAAGAAAAGAGGAGACGTTTAAGGCCTTGCAAAATAGGGAAGAGAAAGGTGAGCGATCAAATGTATTGACAGATATAGAAAGAGAAATTAAGAGATGGAAAGGATAAAAGGATAAAGCTGACGAGGTAACGCTCTTACAGAACAAATGGAAAGGAGGACAGATATTGCTTGAGTTAGATGGGAAAAGCATTGAGGAAGTTAGATAAAGGGAAGATCGAGACAAACAAGATAGAAAAGATAGGGAACAAGAAAAGAGATTAATAGAAGATGAGCATAAAAGAAAGAGCCAACAGTGGCAAGAACAGCTGTATCAGGAAGAGCAACAAAAGAAAGAGGGTGGAGGAACAAAGGAAGTATGATAACAGATAGAGGGCAATGGAAGAATGGGATAGACAGGAAGAGAGAGAAGAAGAAGAGGCACAGGAATTGAGAGATTAGAGGATACAGAGCCGAAAGGAAGAGGAAGAAAGAAGAGTGGGGGGAAAGGAGAGAAGAAGTAAGAAAGGAAGAAGAAAGAGTTAGATGGGAGGCAAGAAAGCGGAGAGAAGTAGATGAAGAATTAGAGCAAAGAAAGGAGACAACAAGAAAGCAGGATTGATCGCATTCAGAATCACTTAATGGAGCCAAGTCCAGTGATACAATGGAGCAACATAGAAGAGTTCCTCCCTTTACAGGGACCAATGTCACGGCCATCTAGAGTTACATTAGATGAGGATTTCGACATAGGGAGCATCAGAGATAGGATAGATAAAGCCTATCAAGATTTAAGAGAAGGTAGCAAATCATGAAGCCGAGGGAAGGGAGATCAAACCCTGGTCTTCCAATCATGAAGCGAAGAAAGAGACCCATTCAGTCTCAAGCATAGCGCTTTGTCCTTAGATAGGCTGATTTTAGATAAGGGTGAAAGAGAGGAGAGCCTTACTAGCTGGGGGCTAGATATGTCAGACGAAGAGAGAGAAACCTTCCGTGGGGAGGAGGGAGGAAGTGTATGCGGTTCTGAGGGATGTCTGCAGACAGACAAGGGAGTAAAATGGTCTGATCTAGAACAACCTAAGGATAGAATGCCAGATCCTGTAGCATATCCAGAGTATCCAAGAGGATGATCATATAGCGAGAAGGGAGAGTTAACACCATATGTGAGCAGGCTGAGATCATTGCCAGGAAGGTGATCAGGATCCATTGTTCCTACCTTGGATAGGAAAATGATGGGAGCAGATTGCGGAATAGGATTTACACAGTTTCCCTTATTGGAAAAGGGAGGGGCCAGACCACAGTATATTCCATGGCCACAGATGGACAAGGATAATTCAAGGTGCAAACTCCCCTGTGCAACGGCAGGTGCAGGAAAATGGATTTATGAGTTAGAATAAATGACCGGAGGAAATACCTTAGCAATAGGGGATATCAAGGGTCTCCTGGCAGCTATTCTTCGGGAAAGAGCAGATGATATTTAGACAAGAGCAGGTTATTCGAGTGTCGCGGCACAAAACACGGCGCACAATGGAGCACCATTTAATAACTGTAGGGCAGATGTTTGGAGAGCCCTTAGAGTACAAAATCCTGATGTATCAGATATGGGTGTGATTATGACACGAAAAATGAAAGAAGATGAAGATCCGCTTGCATACATTCAAGAGTGCTGGTCTCTTGAAACGTGCGAGCCGTGGAGTAAAACAGTAGCACTATTTTACCACATTTTGTGTCAGGGATTGACTGAGCATGTACAATGGCAACTTAAGAAGTTAGTGGGAATGGAAGCAAAACAGTGGTCTGAAATACAGTTGACTATAGTGCATCCCCGTCAGCTGTTACAGGAGAAAAAGAAAGACGATGCTAGAAAAATTGAGGAAGCTAAGTTAGTGCAGAAAGAATAGGCAAAATATGCCGTAGATGGAGCGGTATTAACAAGCAGAGAAGGGTTAGAAGTACAGCAAGCAGTGGAGAATAATCAGCGCCCAATGAATCAAGGAGGAGGTGTGTTTATACCACAAGGTAGAGGCATGGGTTTCAGAGGAAGGGGTGGGTTTCAAAACACTGAAGGTGGGTTTCAGAATGGGCAGAATGAGAATCCGAATGTGCAAGGAGGATCTAACCAAGGAGGGCTAATTAGACAAAACCCTCATCTATGTTGGGTGTGTGGAATAACAGGACACATTGCACACACATATGGGAGCCAAGGGTATATACGAAATGGTCAGTGGCCAAGAGGGGGGGACAGCTTATCCTCCAGCATATAGTTCACAGTCTAGGGATGGATTTGTCCAAGATCAGAAAGTGTATCAGGCACAAGCACCACAAGTACAACAGGTACAGCAACTGCAGCAATTTCAGCAAGCACCATTGAACCCACTGCAAGGGCAGTCGCAGCACGCCCCCATGCAGATACAGAAGAACACAAACACAGCGCAATTATTGACACCAGGAATAGGGGGGAATCCTTTTACAGGTACAGGCGTATGCATGTATCCACAATAGGAGAACTCAAAGGGTGACTTGATGTGCTCAGTACTATCTGTGACACCAGACCCTCAAGAGGAACCAAGGGTTGATCTGAAGATAGGAGGCAAATCCTTTTCATTTTTTGTTGACACTGGGGCTACTCGTTCATGTATGCGAGACGGAAAATACCCAATGTCGGGAAATGCCATGAATGCTCAGTGTCATGCATGCTGGACGCTACGCTCGTAGAACAGCTAGACCGTTCTACTCTAAATGGAGGCTATTCGATACGTTACCGGGAAAACGACGTTTACACTTTACACGTCGCTAACTTCACGTGACTTGCTTCGTCACGTGAACTACGGTATCACGTATTTAAGCAGCGTAGAAACTTCACTCGCTGCTTCTGATCGTCTCTATTGGCGTCGTGTAGCTGAACCTCTGATCTACAACCTGGTATTTTCCTACAGCTACTTTTGGGCCTTCGATAGCGTGTGTTCCGCCACACGCTGATTCCTGGAGCTATCCCTTCGCGTGCTATTCCACACGCGCTCTTCGTCTGCAAGTGCGGCCGGCCCAGGCTGCGTGAATCCTGCCCGCGTGTTAAATCCACACGCGCTCTTTGTCTTCATACGCGGCTGGCCAAGGCTGCGTAAATCCTGCCCGCGTGTAACATCCACACGCGCTCTTCGTCTTCAAGTGCGGCCGGCCCAGGCTGCGTGAATCCTACCCGCGTGTAAAGTCCACACGCGCTCTTTGTCTTCATACGCGGCTGGCCAAGGCTGCGTAAATCCTGCCCGCGTGTAACATCCACACGCGCTCTTCGTCTGCAAGTGCGGCCGGCCCAGGCTGCGTGAATCCTGCCCGCGTGTTAAATCCACACGCGCTCTTTGTCTTCATACGCGGCTGGCCAAGGCTGCGTAAATCCTGCCCGCGTGTAACATCCACACGCGCTCTTCGTCTTCAAGCGCGGCCGGCCCAGGCTGCGTGAAACCTGCCCGCGTGTAAAGTCCACACGCGCTCTTTGTCTTCATACGCGGCTGGCCAAGGCTGCGCGAACCCTGCCCGCGTGTAAATCCACACGCGCACGTTGTCTTCACACGCGGCTGGCCCAGGCTGCGCGATTCCTGCCCGCGTGTAAATCCACACGCTCACGTTGTCTTCAAACACTGTTTTCTTCTACCTCCTGCATCTGTGGAATTAACAGAAGGATTGATCCCTAAGTGGGAAGGAAGCCTTTCAAGGATTATTGGAAGTGACTTTGAACTGAACTTTGAACGCTATCCTGTGGTGAATTCAACCCGTATCTAGCGTGAGCCTCGTTCCGTCCGGGATAAGTCTCCCTTACTAATTTTCCCTTCCCTGTCGTTTTGTTCTTCATTTCGAATCCATCAAGAGACTTCTGGATTGTTCTACCCAGAGATACAGGTCAGTGTGATCATTCCTGTCATTATCTAACTCATCATACTCAGGTTGGAGCAGTTATTCATGATACTTTAATTTGTCCTAGGCTGGATTACTATACCTTACCCACGCCCTTTCCAGTGATCCATCGCTCTGCCTGTTTTATCAGCCAGAGGGTTGTATCATTTGGAAGGTCTTTGTTGACTTCACGACTATCAAGTCGGGTGAACAAGGATCCGGAAGACCCTACCTCCTGTATCCTTTTGAATATTGTATCCTTTTCGGTTGATACTTTGGTGCATTCTGACAGAATCAGAAGCCATGGAGGGTACGGATCCTTTAACTGTTTTGACACAGTTGATCCACGACTTAAGAAACGAAATGGTTACTGCACAGGACATGTTACGGCACCGTATGGACGTTATGCAAGACGCCCTACATGGTAGTCCTCAGGGAACACAAGCGCCGATGGCTACCGCATCCGGATCTGGGACCACGGCACCCCCACAGGAGACTATTAACGTGGTTATGCCCACTCAGTTTCCCTTGGCCCCTCCAGAAAGGTTCACGGGTGATCCCAAAACCTACAGAACCTTTGTAAACCAGTGCCGACTCCATTTCCTTTGCCGTCCTACATCTTTTCCTGACCTGACTACAAAAGCAGCCTTCGTGCTTTCCCATTTAGGGGGCACGGCTGCTGCTTGGGCTAACCCTTTGTTGGAAACTAATAGCCCTTTGTTGTACGATTGTGACGATCTCTTGACTGCTATGAGTAAAGTTTTTGACATGCGTTACTCTACTCAAGCCACAGATTTGGAGTTGCTTAACCTACAACAAGGCAGCCAACCCCTTATGTCTTACGTCGCCCGGTTCAATCAACTGACGGCGGAAACCCAATGGCCTGACAGCAAGAAAACGGCTGTTTTTTACAAGGGTCTTTCTGAAGAACTGAAAGACGCCTTATCTACTGTTCCTGTGGTTCCTACGGGTTTCCCAGAGCTGCTTGATTTGGTTCTACAAATCGACGCCCGAAGGAATGCTCGAAAGGGAGAGAAAAAGCCCTTCATGCCAGTCTCGGGGCGGTCAGAGACACCAGCAGTCATCTCTAACGACCCTGAACCCATGCAAATAGGCGCCGTGAGAGGCCGCTTGTCCAATACAGAACGGGAGAACCGAAGAAAAAACCACTTATGTATGTATTGTGGTTCTTCCGAGCATTTATTGGCAACATGTCCTAAAAAACCCGTCAAGCGTGCGGGAAACGCCAAAACTCGACATTAGCAGGAGTCCCTATGTCGAGTGTTTCATCGGACTCCAGTACCATTCCTAAACATGCACCTGTAATAGTTCAGGTGACGTTACATTGTGATGAGCGAGAAGTGGTTTCCAAGGCCATGGTTGATTCTGGCGCCACCAGCAATTATATAGACATCACCTATGCCAAGAACCGCTCCTTACCCCTAGTAAACAAAAAAAAACCCGAAACGGTGAATACCGTGGACGGATCTGTGTTAACTTCTGGTATGGTAACCCAGGAGACGGTACCTGTTCGGATGACGTTATCAAATAACCATTCAGAAGAAATCGTCTTCGATGTTATTGCTGCTCCGCAGTACGAGATCATACTTGGTCTTGCATGGTTAACCCTTCACAATCCTACTGTTGACTGGGTTTCGGGATCGCTCCAATATCCTTCGACTCATTGCAACGAACATTGCTTTACCAGTCAGGAGGTGTCAAATAAACAACACTTATTGGCCTCTGTGGTGGAGGATTCTGCTATCAGCGTTGTACATCAATGCGACAATATCATACCATGCGAATACGCTGATTACGCTGATGTCTTTGATAAAGGCCAGGCAGAACAATTACCTCCTCATCGACAGTACGACTGTCCTATCGAACTGATTCCGGGTGCCAAAATTCCTACAGGCCGTGTTTATTCTTTAACACCTAAAGAAGATGTCGTGTTAAAGGAATACATTGACAAGGCGCTAGCCATGGGCTTTATACGACCCTCGCAATCTCCTGCTGCATCTCCTCTATTCTTTGTTCCTAAGAAAGAGGGAGACCTCAGACCCTGCATTGATTACAGGGCACTCAATGATATCACCATCAAAAACCAATACCCCTTACCGCTAATAAACGTGCTGTTGGATCAGTTAGGCACTTCCAGCTACTTCACCAAACTGGACTTGCGAGGTGCATACAATTTGGTTCGCATTCGTGAAGGCGACGAATGGAAGACCGCTTTTAAGACACGGTATGGTCTTTACGAATATTCAGTGATGCCTTTTGGTCTGTGCAATGCTCCCGCCACATTTCAATTCTTCATGAATGATATATTCAGAGACATCATGGACCGATTTGTGGTTGTCTATCTGGACGACATTCTGATTTACTCCTCGTCTCTATCGGAACACGTCAGACATGTTTCTACAGTCCTACAAAGACTTAGGGAGAACCACCTCTATGTGAAAGCCGAAAAATGTGTCTTCCATTCGCAGGAAGTGGAATTCCTTGGTTACGACATTACCAATCTAGGTGCTCGAATGAGTCGTTCCAAGGTAAAGGCCGTCCTGAATTGGCCAATCCCACATAACGTCAAATCGCTACAGTCTTTCTTGGGCTTTGCGAATTTCTATCGCAGATTCATCCATTCCTTCTCCAAAACAGTAGCTCCTTTGACGGCTTTAACTAGCTCCAAAGTGCCTTTCTGTTGGAACCAACATGCCCAAGCAGCATTTGAAAAACTGAAGGAAGCATTTACCACTGCACCCGTGCTTCAACATCCGGATCCTGATCGCCAGTTTGTCGTTGAAGCGGATGCATCTAGTGTCGCTATTGGCGCCGTGCTCTCACAAGTCTGCACAGAAACCAAGGAGGAACACCCAGTGGCTTTCTTCTCTCGTAAACTCACCTCATATGAACGGAACTACACCGTTACTGAACGGGAACTACTGGCTATCAAAGATGCCTTCCGAGAATGGCGTCATCATCTTCTTGGGGCCAAACAACAGGTGTTGGTGTACTCCGACCATAGAAATCTCCAAGCATTCAAATCCATGAAATGCCTTACGGCCCGTCAGGCCAGATGGCACGTCTTTTTTGCCCAATACGATTTCCAGGTCACTTATCGTCCTGCCCGAGAACATGTTAAGTCGGACGCTTTGTCCCGTATGAGTAAAGAGGCGCAGGAAGAAAAACAAGTACAGATCCAGCTGTTGGCAGATCATGTAATTTGTGGGTGTTCGGTTCAACCATCCTTAAAAACCGAAATACAAGAGTGGGTAAAAAATAACCCACAAGTAGTCCGGGATATGAATCTAGACGTGCATAACGGTTTACCATTCACACAGGGGGTGCTTTATCTATCAACTCCTTCAATGCGGGATAAAGCCCTCAAATGGAATCATGATTCCTTGATTGCAGCCCATCCTGGACAGAAGAAAACACTGGACCTGCTCAAAAGGTGGTGCTGGTGGCCATCCATGGCAAAAGACGTTATAAACTACGTGTCTTCTTGCTCTGTATGTATCCAATGTAAAAATACTCCTGGTAAACCTGTGGGCTTACTCCAATCCCTGCCTGTCCCTACCAAACCATGGGACATGATATCTATGGACTTTGTGGTGGAACTCCCCCCAAATCAAGGATATGATACCCTATGGGTCGTAGTGGATTATTTCACTAAATTGGCCCTATTTATACCTTGTATTGGTTTACCAACTGCTACTGTTCTGGCTGATCTATTCATCCAACATATATTCCGTTTCTTTGGTCTACCATCAGTAATCATTACTGACAGGGGCTCGCAGTTTGCGTCACGCTTTTGGAGAGCCTTAACATCTGCATTACTAATTGATGATAGAATGTCCAGCGCTTATCATCCTCAAACCGACGGACAGACCGAAAGGGTCAATTGTACTATGGAACAATATCTGCGGTGTCTGTGTTTGCAATACCAATCGGATTGGCTCACGGTGCTGCCGGCGGCTGAATTCGCCTATAACAACTCTTATCATAGTGCCATAGGCACTTCACCGTTCTATGCTCTCTATGGACAACACCCCCGATCAATACCTCTAGATTCCGGTCTATCCCTGGACACGCCTGCCGCAGGCCGTACGCTTCGTGATCTGAAGAGTTTACAAAGAAGGGTGAAGCAGCATTTGGAGAAAGCCAAACGACGTGACAAGTTCTATGCCGATGCTCATAGGGTGTCCGCACCTGTCTATAAGGCTGGGATGAAAGTCTGGCTATCCACTAAGAACTTAAGAATTCCGGGCAAGAAGAAGTTGTTGCCTAGATTCATCGGTCCGTATGTTGTGCTCCATGTTCTTAATCCTGCTGCTGTACGTCTGGCTTTGCCACAACGATGGCGGGTGCATCCTGTATTCCACGTCTCGCTCATCAAGCCTTTCTCTGACACTACTAGACTGCCGGTACGGCCTGTGGCTATTTCTGTGCGGGGGTCTGATGAATACGAGGTACAAGACATACTGGATATGAAACTCCGTTCTGGTAGACCATTTTATCTGGTGGACTGGAAGGGCTATGGACCCGAAGATAGGTCTTGGGAACCTCTTTCCAACATTCATGCTCCTGCTTTATTGAAGCGCTTCCACACAAGAAGGGGAGAGGTTGTCCCTTTGGGGGATGGCACTGTCATGCATGCTGGACGCTACGCTCGTAGAACAGCTAGACCGTTCTACTCTAAATGGAGGCTATTCGATACGTTACCGGGAAAACGACGTTTACACTTTACACGTCGCTAACTTCACGTGACTTGCTTCGTCACGTGAACTACGGTATCACGTATTTAAGCAGCGTAGAAACTTCACTCGCTGCTTCTGATCGTCTCTATTGGCGTCGTGTAGCTGAACCTCTGATCTACAACCTGGTATTTTCCTACAGCTACTTTTGGGCCTTCGATAGCGTGTGTTCCGCCACACGCTGATTCCTGGAGCTATCCCTTCGCGTGCTATTCCACACGCGCTCTTCGTCTGCAAGTGCGGCCGGCCCAGGCTGCGTGAATCCTGCCCGCGTGTTAAATCCACACGCGCTCTTTGTCTTCATACGCGGCTGGCCAAGGCTGCGTAAATCCTGCCCGCGTGTAACATCCACACGCGCTCTTCGTCTTCAAGTGCGGCCGGCCCAGGCTGCGTGAATCCTACCCGCGTGTAAAGTCCACACGCGCTCTTTGTCTTCATACGCGGCTGGCCAAGGCTGCGTAAATCCTGCCCGCGTGTAACATCCACACGCGCTCTTCGTCTGCAAGTGCGGCCGGCCCAGGCTGCGTGAATCCTGCCCGCGTGTTAAATCCACACGCGCTCTTTGTCTTCATACGCGGCTGGCCAAGGCTGCGTAAATCCTGCCCGCGTGTAACATCCACACGCGCTCTTCGTCTTCAAGCGCGGCCGGCCCAGGCTGCGTGAAACCTGCCCGCGTGTAAAGTCCACACGCGCTCTTTGTCTTCATACGCGGCTGGCCAAGGCTGCGCGAACCCTGCCCGCGTGTAAATCCACACGCGCACGTTGTCTTCACACGCGGCTGGCCCAGGCTGCGCGATTCCTGCCCGCGTGTAAATCCACACGCTCACGTTGTCTTCAAACACTGTTTTCTTCTACCTCCTGCATCTGTGGAATTAACAGAAGGATTGATCCCTAAGTGGGAAGGAAGCCTTTCAAGGATTATTGGAAGTGACTTTGAACTGAACTTTGAACGCTATCCTGTGGTGAATTCAACCCGTATCTAGCGTGAGCCTCGTTCCGTCCGGGATAAGTCTCCCTTACTAATTTTCCCTTCCCTGTCGTTTTGTTCTTCATTTCGAATCCATCAAGAGACTTCTGGATTGTTCTACCCAGAGATACAGGTCAGTGTGATCATTCCTGTCATTATCTAACTCATCATACTCAGGTTGGAGCAGTTATTCATGATACTTTAATTTGTCCTAGGCTGGATTACTATACCTTACCCACGCCCTTTCCAGTGATCCATCGCTCTGCCTGTTTTATCAGCCAGAGGGTTGTATCATTTGGAAGGTCTTTGTTGACTTCACGACTATCAAGTCGGGTGAACAAGGATCCGGAAGACCCTACCTCCTGTATCCTTTTGAATATTGTATCCTTTTCGGTTGATACTTTGGTGCATTCTGACACTCAGGGATTCTCTGGAGCTACAAGTCGAGTTTCTTTTACTGATGAATTACCAGTCTCTATAGAAGAATGTGATATGTCTGTTCCATTGTTGTATTCACGGCAGACACCAGTTAATATTCTAGGAAGAGACTTAATGACAAACTTAATATAAAGATTTCTCTTACTAATGAATGTATAGTGTGCTCCACTCCAGGGATCCACTATATGAACATGGGATAGTTTATATTGGCATTTACAGGGCAAATGGATCTGTGAAGGTGCTGATGGAGCCTGAACATTCTGTTAACATGGCTACCTGGCTTAGTGGGAAGGACTATGAGGATACCTAATGAATTCCTGTTTAGACCACAGGTACCTCTGGATGAAGAGGGGGGACAGACTATTCCCTTAGAATTAGATGCAGCCATAGTAAGAGTGGAAATGGTAATGCTCAAAGGCACAGATGATGAGGGTAGGCCATGGAGACCAGTGATTACCATTGGGGAAGAGTGCCGAATGACTGATGTCACTGACGATGACATGTTTAGAGATGATCCAGCAGACCATGAAGTGGTGTTCTTTATGATCATTACATACTGGATCCAAATAGAGAAAAGGGAGATCCCACAGCACATGGCGATAATGCAACAGCGTCCAGCATTCTTTGACAAAGATTTGGAAAAGGTGGCATGAGTTTAATGGCCTACAGGACCTTATGATGTAGGCCTGATGAAGGGATTGGGAGAGGTTAAGATAAAATTGAAACCAGGAGCGATTTTACCTCAGGTAAGGCAATATCCAATGTCTCGAGAGGCAGATGAGGGCATTTTGAGACTAGCTCAGCATTAATGAAGCAAGGTATTTTGGTATCATCAGAGTCATCATGTAATGCTGCTGTGTACCTGTGAAGAAATTAAAGGTAGGGTCGTGGAGATTCGTATAAGATATGAGACCGAATAACCATATTGTAGAGGCTGAGTTTCCTTTAGTTCTGAATCTGGCTGATAAAAAGAAGTTACAGTATTGCCAAGAAGAGGTGTTGTACATAGGCCAGTTAATCTCACATGAGAGAAAGAAGGTGACAGTTGAAAGAGCTGAAGCAATTATGAAAACTGTAAAACCGTACACGGTAAAACAGATGCAGCGATTCTTGGGTTATGTTATTATGTGAGAGCATGGGTGTTTGACTATAGCTCATACACTAGACCCCTTTTGCAGGCTTTAAAGAAAGCACAGGTAAACAAGAAAAAAAAAGAATGGACCGAGGAAGGAGAAGAAGGATTTGAAGAGTTGAAAAAAGAAATTTGTACGGCTCCAGCTTTAGGAATTCCCAATTATGCTGACAAATTCTTTTTTATTTTCACACACTGATGGGACAGTTATGACAACAGTGCTGGCACAGAGAACTACACTGGGTTACACACTTCTGGCATATTACAGTGGGATGCCAGACCCATTCATGAAAGGATATTTTCCATGCAAACAGTCATTGGCAGCAGCCATGTTCGCAATTGAGAAGTCTGCAATAATTGCAATGGGTTGTTCCATGACACTTTTTGAAGAGCATGCTTTGTTGCCATTTTGGAGAAACCTAAGGGTAGGTACATTGACATCTCAGAAGGCTTCTGTGTATGAAGTTATTATATCTAATCCAGCGATTAAAGTTGTTAGATATAAAATAGTGAACCCTGCCACATTGGTAGCTGAGCCAGTGGCAGAGGATGAGCATGTGCATGATTGTGCTAGCTACGAGGAGTTTTATGACAGTATATCACACGTTAAAGAAAACACACTGTCAGGAGCGGAGATTCTTTTTATTGATGTTTCTTCAGAAATTGATCAGACAAGTGGGAAAAGGCATACTGGCACAGCTGTAGTGAAGCATAGAGAAAACAGCAAGTTTGAGGTTGTAGCAAGTGCAAGACTATCGTCTCACTTTTTTCAGCATAAGCGTCAGAATTGGTAGTGCTTATTGGGGTGCTTTCAAAAACATGAAGGACAGGAAGTGATGATATACAGTGACTTTGCCTATGTGATGTCGACTGTGCATGCAGTGTTAGCGTGATGGAAAAGGATGGTCTACATCCGAGCGGACAGTACTCCAGTGCAACACGTATCACTATTGGACAGGTTTATTAAGGCACTACAACTCCCAGTAGCAGTAGCAATAGTTAAATGCGCAGCACATACTAAGCAGACTGATTTAATTTCTCGCTGGAACAAAGCTGCAGATGTGGAGGCCAAAAGGGTTGTGTATTCAATGGATATTTCAAGTTCGATGCTCCAGATGTTAAGGAAAAAGTGATTAAGATTATGGTGGTAAATTAAGGGTTTAACCATTTATCAATAGCTCAGTTAATGGAGATTCAAGGCAGTGCACCACAGGAAGAGCAAGAGCTATGGAAACAAAGGGCTGTTCCTAATCCCCCACAAATGCATTGTGGCGACAAGACAGTAGCGGAAAGTCAGTGATGCCTATAGCATTATTGAGGGTAGCACTTGAACAGCTGAACTACCCAGCTCATGTATCTAGGAAGAGTCTTGTTGCAGCTATTGCAGAAGACTGGTTCGTACTGAACCTGTTAGAACATGTCACATTTTATGTAGTGAATTGTATGTCAAATATTTACCACTGGGCACACAGTGTAAACAATTAGAGGAGTGATTCCTCAACCGAATGGTCCTTTTCAGGATTTACATATTGATTATGTTGATATGCTGCAAGTATGTAGTGGATACGGGTATCTGATAGTGGTGCTTTGTCCCTTCTCTAGGTGGATCGAAGCAGGTCCTTGTACTTACCCTGATGCCACTTTTGCAGCAAAGTTTTTAGTATGTGATGTCTTTCCAGGATGGGGAGATTGTAAAGTGCTGAGATCCAATAATTGGCAACATTTTGTTAATGAAGTATTTCAACAAATAGGATTGTTATTGAATATCAAACATACATTTTCTTCTGCTTATCGGCTGCAAGCAAACAGGATATGTGAGAGACTCAAGGGCCTCTTAAAGGAGAGAGTCACTAAGCTAAAATTGACACTGAAGAAGTGATGGCTATATTGCCTTCCCTTAGCACTATATGCCCTAAGGAATGAGCCTGGTTTGAACCATCACCTCACACCCCATTAATTTGTGACAGGGAGATGAATGAGAATGCCTTTGACTCCTCCATCGAGGAGCAGAAGTGATGCCCAGAGTTCTGCAAAACTGTTAGGAAATTAATTAAATGTATACTTAACATGTATGACCGCTAGTATCTCTGTCATTTCCGATCAACCCAAGCACCACGGGGGTCGGTCTCAGAACACAGATGAAGACCATTTAGCAGCCGGAGTTTCTAAATTATTATCAGCACCCAAGTTATTTATTGGTGACAAGGTGCTAATTCAGAACTTTACCAGAAATGGACAAAAGCCTAGATTCATTGGCCTATTTGTCATGGAAGACATTATTCCTTCTGCAGTAAAAGTTCAAGGCAGGAGAGCCTGGATCCATTCAAGCGATGTTAGAACCTGCAATGGAGAGGCCGACGCACCCCTATCAATCGATTCACAAGCAAGGCAGGAAGAAGAATTTCAGCACATGCAGACTCGATCGATGATGAGGAAGAAGGACGATAAACCAACGGATTGATTAAAAAGTGCAGTGTTGCACTTGCACTGTGCCTCTCTTGAACACTCCTTATAGATATTATAGCAGGCGTGCATACCCATTTCTTGACCACAGAGTTCTTTGAAACTTTGAAAATGAACTTTAGAAAGTTGTTGACATGTTGTGAATATGTTTAAGCGGCAACATTTGATAAGAAATTGGAAGCCTGAGCAATACGCTGATTCTTTTCATAGAACACCATTTTTTCGATGAATATATGGTTTTGACAAAAGGCAATGCCCATAGGATCCTACTTGCTGTTTTCATATTTATACTTAGAGCTTATCCTGCTGTTGTTGGGCGTAGTGTCAACATACATACTTTTCTGCATGATCCTAAAAATGGCCCTGTGATAATGAGGCTGCTTACGGCGATAATTGAACACATTTTGCAGCTACCTGATTTACCTGAACTGCCTGATTAAAAAGGTTTTTTCCTTCCTTAAAGCAACATGCAGGCATACTGAGGAATTTTGAAAATGGTACAATTCCAGATAATGAGCAAGCCCAACTAAATCCAGAATGTTGCAAATGGTGAAGAGTGATATGTTGGTTTATGATATATGTGTGCGCCAGCATACTCAGTGTCTTTCTGGTTCTTCTATTTAGCATTTCATATTTTACTAATGCTCCAATGAGACAGGGACTACTGTTATTCCTCTAACTATAAGTACTGCTCTTGATATATTCACTTCCATCAAGGTAGAGACTCCCATGGTTCTCCCCAGAGAGAGAACTATTTATGATATACTTTGTGATTATTATTTAAGCACTGATTTGGTAACAGTGAGAAGTAAGAGCAATGCAGAGGAAGATAATGTTGGGATAAATACATATCTAGATAGTGTAGCACACTTGGGTGATAACATGTGGTATCAGCACATGGAAAGGTTGGGGGAAAAGACATCTAAAGAGAGTTGCTATGTCTGTGCGCACTCATACCTTATGTCATGGATGCCAGACAAACTTTCATTTCTAGAGAAATTACAGAATATGATGCCAGATGTCTCGTTCATCTTGCAGCATGCATGACAAGAGGCCAATTTCAAGGAAGCTGGGCCACCTTGCGATGAAGATCGTAATGCTCATTTTCATTCCAGGATGACTACATCAAGACAACACAGATGGAAAAGGAACCCCGGTGGGAAAGCAACATGCTTACATATCCTGAAAAGGCACATGAAGAGGTGGTAGCTGCAAAGATGAAGAGACTAAATTTCCCTGATAAACCAGAAGTAGCAGGATGGCCTGGATATTGGGAATGAACACAAGTTTTACTTTATGGACAAGTGAAATCCACAAAAGGATGGGAAAAATGCCTAATTTCCTGCACAGCTCATCTATTGAAGTCAGAATATTTGCCAGAAGTACAAAGAGTGAATGATACTTGTTTACAGTCCTGGGCCAACCATGCCAGACTAATGACCTAGGTAGAAGATGAATCAGGCCCGGTGATGGTGGTTCCATTAATAAATGTGACATTTTGCTTCCAAAGAAAGGGGAAGAATTATGTGGGAAGAAACAAAGGCTGGAAGACTACAATCGACTTTATTAGAATGGGAGCAGGGACAGCCATCCTGATGGACCGATATTGGGCTTGTGGATCCAGAGCTTACATGAAGCTGCCCAAGGATTGGGGAGGGACATGTTCCTTGGTACACATACATGTTCCAGCATTAGTGATTCCTAAAAGTTACCTGAACATTGGAGAATTTCCAAAAGCAGATGCTCACTTGAGGAAGAAAAGATAATTAGGATTCCTCAACCGGACAAGGAGGGAGAATGACTTTTCAGCAAAATCAACAGAAGTCTTTGATGCCATTCCATATGAGCACAGGTTGTTCAGCTAGACTGCAGCAGTCTTCATGACTATCTTTCTGCCTGGGATCCACACTATGGCCAATGCCAAATGGCTACAGATTAACAAATGGGAACTGTTGCAGACAATCAACACCACTATTCAGGGATTCAATGTGATCTAGGAGGAATTGAGGGCCATAAGGCTGATGACCCTCCAGAACAGATATGTCCTTGATATGATCACAGCAATGGATGGAGGTGTTTGCACAAGGATCAGGCCTTCATGTTGCACATTCACACCATCTCACAATGACGAAAATAGGACATTGATGGAGGTCATAACGCTGCTGAGAAACCTGCACAATAAGATGGAAGATGAGACAAAAGATATTGCAGATGACAGTTGGTTCACGTCCATCTTCTCATGGGATCCACAATGCATGGCAGATATTTTCAAGCTCTAGGGAGCCTTACTCGTGATGGTGATATTTGGATTCTGTGTAATCAGGCTAATGATCACAAAGTGTAAAAAGAAAGCAAAGAAAGATGTAGGAATGAAGATTATGATAGATGTTGAGTCAGGATTCAGACCCAAGGAGGTGACAGAAGAAGAAATCAGAGACTACATAAAGGCCAGTATTTTAGCAACAGAGGGCACAAAGTTCCTGCATCCAAGGAATCACAAGAAGTATGTGGGACGGTGAATTTATTGTAAACCTAATGGCCAATTTAGCCACATGACCTGGAGTGTTGATGAACATGTAAAATCAGCAGGATCTCTCAAAGGTGTAATGAAGATTTGGACTCCAAAGAAACACTTTTTCAAAAAAGCTGTCAAGACATGGAAACTGATGAAGGAGTGGTCGATGAATCAGCCTGTGGGGGGGTGTAGAGGAGCAGCCGAGTACCTCTACAAGAAGCCCCGCCCCTATTCTGCCTATATGCTGGAAACCGGAAACCACGACATGTGCAATGCCAGCAATGGTACCTATACCTCGAAAGAATGTTTGAGACAAGGTATCCGTTGAGAAGAACCTATGAGAAGTACCCCTGAAAGACTGATGGTTTCCTGAAAGGAGCGCCTAAAGAAGAATGAAGATGTGGAAAGGAGAAGCTGATGAAGATGAGACTGACGCTTCGGGAAGGATGACCAGAGAAGAGAATGCATAGGTGATATAGAATCTAATGGTGAAGTAAAGAATCGAGACAATTTTAATGTTGCAGAATGGAAGAGCACTTCAGAAACCACAAACAGTTTTACAATTGTACAGACGCTGCAAAGCAAGTAGACATTCATAAGGATGGCTAAACCTAGTATATAGCCTGCAGGCGTTGCCTCCAACATACATGTATATAGAGTTCTGGACATTTGTTGATACATATTAGTAAACAAGTCTCCATGAAGGAAGACGGATTGGAAGCTATGTGTGTCACAGCAAAGAATAGGCTACAATTTGAAGAAAGACCAAAGAGGCTGTCTGGCTTGGCATGAAAGACTGGATGCAGCCAAGAACTGGTTATCAGCTGCAGAGAACAGTAAATGTGAGAAGCCGAGGCATCCCTTGATAAGTTGCAAGGAGAGAACACCATGAGTGCTAAGTTGCTTTATTAAGGACAATTTAATACCATTATACGAGCAAATTCACTTTTTCTGATCACGTGAGCTGAGGGTGAAAATAGACGGTGGGCATGGTGCACCAGATTGAAGATAGCGAGTGCTCAACGTGCTTATATTCCCAGTGACGAGAAGCTACTACAAGGCCGAGTTATAAGAAATGTGAGTGGCAGACACCATGAGTGATGAGAGATGTCAGGCTAATTTCGTGGGGAGACATGGTCAAGTCCCCCCACCGGAACTTGGGGTATCAGCTTACGTGCTGCTAGCGTATTGAATGTTCCAGAAGAGTACAAGCATGCCAACCAATGGTAGAAGGCTGTATAATGAAGAGTCTTATAGTTTAAGAGCTAATGAAGTGTTGTGTTTCTAATTACTGTTGAAGATGACTTGCACTAGGAAAAGGCATAAGTGCCCACCTGACTGTAGAGACCCAATCACGATCATATCCCATATAGAAAGTATACTTAGATGTTTCCCTTGAGCCAACCACAATCTCCCGTAGGTTTTCTTAATTTGGCACGTAGTATAACATCACTTATGACAAACTTTTAGTATAAATGTGCTGTTTTTAATGAAATGTTTCAAGATCTTGCTGCGCAACGTCCGTTGATGTCCGTTGTACCCCCCGTTTTAGACAATTGTTATTGAAACAGTAATTTGCCAACTTCCTGAGTCGGTCTTATTATTTAGTTTGAGAAGTTTTTCTCCGTCCCATCCATAGTACGACATGTTACCTTGAGTAAAATGGCCTTTAGGGTTCAGTGCTTTGATTTCTATCGAGGTGGGCCAGTGACCAGAGCCTTGCTTCCTGGGAGCAGACCTGGTTCCCTCTCACCAGGTAGTGCAATGAAGAAGGGTTGCCTGGATGCACTTTCCAAGCTCTATTGGGTCATACAGACTTGGTTCACTAACCTACCAAGTACTGTGTGGACTTTTCCCTACTTTCCAAATCTCCTTATTTGGGTCCGAGTCCCAGACCCACAATTCCGGCTTTAGTTTTCCCTTCTGTGGACTTGGTTTACTCTCCTGCCAAGTCTTAATGCTATCCATGTACATGCTTGCTCTCCTCCCACTGCGTTAGGGTACCAGACCCAGTTTTCCCAGCTTTGTGTACACCTCCTTGAGTGAGCTTTCAGAGCTTTTGCAGCTACCCGTGTTCCTTGTGGTATGGCTTACGTGAGTGCTGGCTCCCTGGAGGCAGCTGCTCTCGTTCGCGGCACTCCGGTAATGTTTCAGAGCATGCTGCATAACATTAAGTTGGATATTAATGTGATTTTAATGGCTGGGAGAGGAGGAATTTTCAATGGAACGCGAGCCTGAGGTAATCGGTCAGGCCTTCACCAAGGACTTAGGGTCAATACCAGCCTGGCACGCCCACCCCTAGACATTAATTTTGTTAGTCTTCTGGGCATAAATCCAGGGTGCTAATGGTCTTCTTTTTAAAGGGAAATTGGATGTGTGTGTACCGCCATGCAGATTTTCCTAAAATAACCTACAAACTTGGCGGGAGGAAATAGTAAAGGGTGCTTATGCCGAGTCCCTTAACTATTTCCGTTGCTATCCTGCAGGCATCTGGTGAGGAACAGGATGGCCTAGGAGAACAGGAGTGGAGGTAAAGGGCCTGGGAGGGGATGGAGTGAGGGGTTCAGGATTCCTAGAAGTGGGTTGGACATTGAATCCTGGGGCTGAAGCATACGGGCGAAAAGGCAAAAAAACAATGTGGTGGCCCGTGGGAGAGGCATAGGTGGCTGGGATGGTACACAGGTCTGTGTTGATTGATTCCTCCAATGTTCCTGCCACCCTGATAAGTTGTTGCATGTCCCACGGGTGCTAATTGAACTTAATTTTTACCACACTCAGAATCAAGAGGAATCCTGCATTGAGAATTTTATAAAATTGTAATATTGTTTTTAATTGAATACTGTCCAGGTCCTCTTAATTATTCTCAAGATCATTTGGTAGCATACCAGTGTTTCAGCATGCTTAATTTATACACTTTTTTGATAGCCCACATGTCGTCTGTCAAGTGCTACAGGGAGCTCTAGGAAAAGGATGGGGTGAACACTAGCTTTAATGTATAGTTTATTTTATCTTATCAATACTGATGCCCCGGTTCAAAGTAGGTGATGTATTCCCTAGAATAACCCTGCATGAGAATGAGTGGGGCGAACATGCAATATTGCAGCCACCTAAACTCTGAAGTCAACTTATCAAATATTTCAACATCATCTGCTTTGGGTACTACAGTGTGAAAATTTCAGCATCACCGAATTCAGCCAATCACTCCTATAGAAATGTCTATTTTATATTAAAATGAAGATATTCTTTTTTTTTAAACACTGTATTTATCATTTTAATAGTAATACAATATAGACATATAACATCCATGGATTATTTGTCTGGGGAGGATAGCCAACGGGCATTGCATTCGCCTTGCAAGCAAGACAACACAGAGCTTAGAAAGCTCTGGTATTAATTGCATTATAAATAACCAATCATGATCATCGTGAACCCCCACACCTCAACTACTTAAATATTACTGTACCAACTAATCACATTATTACACTAACCATATTACCATTTTATAATCTTATTAACTATAACGAATCCAATATTTTAGTACAACACTCCTAAAGGGTTAACAAAACTAGACAACACATAGACAACAAACATAGACAAACAACAAAACATAGTTCCTTATTATTTCCTTATCCTTTCATGTCCTACCAACCTTTTACTATAATAATACTTGCATCAACTGTACAGCTCATCAATAGGTGCACATGTCTCAGAGTATTTGCCTTCTCGTTTCTGCTTTTTTAGCATAACTCTCTCATTACTAGCCAAAATTCGTAGATCCAATAACCAATCCTCCACATCTGTCTTTTTCCTCAATTTCCATAACCTCAGAATTTGCTTAGCAGCCACCATCAATACTCTATTAATTCAGCCACTCTGCTCACAAGCTACCATACATCTCCCAGTATTTGAGAGCAGAATTGTTAAATATGATCTCCTTGGCAATTCTAGTCCCAGTATTATGTCCAGTCTGTTCAAGACCTCACCCCAAAATCCCACCACTCGTGGACAATCTCACGGCATGTGTAATAGAGTACCCCCCTTTTTGGCCACAAGCCCAGCATGAGTCATCATTAGCCATACCTAAATGAATCTTCCATGCTGGGGTCCACTACACATGACACAAAATCCTTTGATGCATATATCTCAAATTTTAATCCATTTTTGAATTTGTGCCAATTCTTATCAAGCTCTCAAAATTTTTCATAGTTATGTCGTTGCCCAGCTCCTTCACCCATGCTTGCCACAGATTCTCCCATGAAGCTGCACATGAACTCTCATTGGCATCAGCAGTCGAAACCATACATGGAGAGGAATGAAATAGACTGCAGGCTGCTGATCTCTCTTTCATAGGACTGTTTAACATCCCCTGTCTTTGTGTGAGAAGAGATTCCAAGTCTATGTAACGTCTATGCTCTCTTTTCCCTAGACCAAAATTGTCTCCGAATGAATCAAAAGGGACCATTTGACCATCCTTCCACACATCATGCACCCTTAAAATTCCCTCTTTACCCAACTCCACCAGCACAAGATCTTGTTTCCAATCTGTAGCCCCAAGTTGTGCCACAATGATGCTTCACAGTGAATCCATATATGTTCTTCTCCACTGGCCATAAAAGACATGACTACATCTCCAGCTGTTCCAATTGTGGGCAATTCGGCAAGCAGATTAGCTATTTTTCCCATTGCATATACATCCTGCAGAGAGTATGGCAGACATGTTTCTTCCTCTATAATCACCCATAACGGCATACAATTATCCCTCCCATTAAAATGTAATGCTGATTTCTTCAATACAAACCCGCTGCAATAATCCTCCTAATTCCGATACCCAAAGCCTCCCGCTCGCACTGCCTGCATAAGAACATATAGTGGAATCCTAGGTCTCTTGCCTTCACCCCAAAGGAAATTCTGAAAAATGTTGATAAAGTGCCTAATAACCTTCTTTGTAAATTTAGGTGGAATAGACTGAATATATAAAGAACTTTGGGCAAGAGCACCATCTTTACTGCATTAACCTTAGCCCAAATATTAAGCATCAAATGACCCCATTTTAACACATCCCTCTGCAGTACCTCTATTATTTTGCCTACATTAAATTCCACCATCCTCTTTAGATCATGAACCAGATGAATTCCCAAATACTTCACACTTTCCGTAGCTCACTGACAATTCCATGAACTCAAGTCATTGCGTGGATGAGTAACATCCAAAGGAAAAACCACTGACTTCTCCCAAATGATCTTATGACATAACAGATGACCCACCTCTTCAAACATACTCTTAAGCCTAACCCCACCCTCCTTTGGGTTGGCTGGCATTATCGTCACATCATCCGCGTATAATATCACTTTAATTTCTCTAACCCACACTCTGAACCCTTGCAGCCCTGTTTCCTGCCTGATGTAAGCTATCAAGGGTTCTAATGCCAAATTAAAGAGAAGCAGCGATAACAGGCACCCCTGCCTGGTACCCCTAGACAAGCAAAAAGAAGTACAGAGTTCTCTATTTACCCATATTCTTGCACTGATTGAGCAGTGCAAGCTTTAACAGCTCTCAAAAAAGCATTCCCAAATCCCATTTTCTTAAGCGTGTAGTCTAAAAAGCCCTAAATGACTCGATCAAATGCTTTTTCAGCATCCATAAAGATCAACAGAATGTTCTTTATCTCATTTTTAGGGAGCCCCAATACATCTATGATAGTTCTAATACGATTGTATCCATGCCTCCCATGCATAAACCCCACTTGGGAATGCTCAATCAGTCCACCAATGTACATATCCAAGCGGTTTGTCAGTATCCTGGTGAATATTTTAGCATCCACATTTAGCAATGATATTGGCCTATAATTCTCACACTTAGTATGATCCCTACCTGGTTTTGGAATTACAGTAATACACGCTTCCCATGTGGTTGGACATAGAACCCCCTCCATCATAAAATAATGATATAGGCTATATAGCAACTGAGCCAATTCGGGTCCAACGGCTCTTTACAACTAAACTGGCAGTCCATCCAGGCCTGCCAATGTACCTATAATAAGCTGATCAATAGCTTGTAATATCTCCTCCTCTTTAATCGGCTGATCAATGCTTATTGCTTGCTCCGCAGTCAACTTTGGAAAATCAATTTTATTGAAAAACTCTTCTAAGTTGTCCACTTTTGGAAATTGGGTTTCAGTATATAAAGATGTATAAACATTTCTAAAACTTTCAGAAATCTCCTCCCTTTTCACCATTGATACTCCCTGCTCATTCACTATTTTCTGGACAAATCCATTATCTACCAACATTTCAATTTGTTGGCTAGCAGCCTAGCATCCTTGTATCCCTGTTCCCAGTATGTATGTTTCATATAAAACAGACCTTTCTCACTTTCCCTATCCATTTCACTCTTCAGAGTTTCTTGTGCTCTATCCATCTCCACCTTACCTTCAATACTTCTTGACAATTGAAATTTCTTCTGCAACTTGCTTAACTTATTTTCCAGACATTTTAATTCCATCATTCCTGATGTCCTTGTACGGGATGTAATATTCATCAATTCCCCTTGAATGGCCGCCTTAAATCTATCCCAGATCAGAAATTCATCACTGATCCTTTATTTATTTCATAGAATGATTTAATAAATGATTTTAAAGATTATAGCGTATCTTGATCCCGTAATATATATGTTTTTAATCGCCATCTTGATGTGGTCGACCTTACACCACCTAGTTCTAATTTCAACTTAATCATAGAATTATCCGACAACCCTCGCTCCATCAGCTCCACCCTACTAGTCTTTTCAATTAGTCTTTCAGAGATAGAAAAAGAGTCTATTCTACAGTACCAATCATGAACTGGTGAAAAAAAATAATACTATCTCTCCCCAGGATGCAAAGTTCTCCAAATGTCAGTTAAATCATAACTATGTAGAAGTGCTCCAAACGCTCTACTTGTACTCTCTGCCGTTACTTTTTCAGAAACTTTGCAATGTGATTGGGTCACAACATGGTGCTCAATCGTACAGAGTCCATGCCAACATATGAACATATAAAACCTATAGACATGAAAAACATTACAGGGCCTTTAGAGCAAACTTACAAACATGCCAAAGAAGTGGCTGCTGTTTCCGATTATTGCAGGAACAGAAACATTAAGACAACCTGTGTTTTTAGGTGCATCTAAGCATTCCTATTTATGTCAGATTTGTTTAATCACTGTGATATTCGTGAATCTGCTCTACAATGTTGCTAACCCGCTGCAGAGGCTGACAAAGGAGACAGAAAAACCCAACAACCTTTCATATTGAACTGTGTCAGCCTGAGGCCAGCTCCTGCCCTCAGTATTGATTGACAGTGAACTGTCATGTCTGGGACTGCATGTCCTCCCTGCAGGGGAACCCCATTCATAAGCTAGGAGAATGTGGCTTGCAGGAGCCAGAGAGTCTGGTCTCACCACAGCTTTAAGGGAGATCTGCCGCTTTAATTAGGAACCACAGAGAGCTCCATTAACTAGAGAGATCCTTTGCTCCACAACAGACAGGATGATAGGTGGGACTTAATATTACATGTTTTCACTGCTTTACCTTTTCTGTTGCAAATCACTCTGGTTAGGACCTCACACATAGAGGAGATTGTTGGTGGGGATCCAGGATTGGATAATTAAGGTAGGCTTAGCCTACACCAAGTCCTGTGATCCATTTAGCTTTAAAAGGGGACTGTGCCCCTTCCCATTTTAAGAACCATCACTCCTTTGTGCTGAAACCGAGTAACCTTGAACTGTTGCGATTATTTACTATACCGACCACCCTTCTGTCAGTATCCAGAGTGCATTCTGTTGTGCCTTGTCTTTCCCTGCACCCTGACATGTATGCATGGAATTTCAGTAGTGACTGACATGGAATACTGTGTGTGAGAATGTTATGTTCCGAATGGTTCTGTGAATGTTCAGCTGAGAAGATGGGTTGACTGAGAGAGGATGCCGGTGGATGTTCTGTTCTAGTAACTTACCTGATGTGGCCTAAATGTATTCCTGTACCCTGTACCCAGAGCTGGAACTCAGTACAGATATTTCCTGTTCCTACACTGGAGTCAGTGTCATGCTTGGTCAGGAACCCAATTTATGGGTTCCTGACCAGCACCATGAGAGGGATATACACTGCCCCCAAAACAAGTGAAGATCCTCTCTTGTGGCCGGAGCGCTTTGGGCTCAAGAGGGGCCAGTGAGGGTCAGCCATTGAAGCCATTGATGTGAGTACGCCATTGATGTGAGGACGCTGCACCAGGTCTTGGGGGCCTATCGGGTCTGCAAAGGACAGGCAGAGACATTAGGAGCACTGTGGGCTGCAGTGGGGACAGTGAGGGCCAGCCATTGTTGTGAGGAGGCAGCGTCAGGTCCTGGCAGCCTAATGGGTCTGCAAGGGGCAGACAAAGACTTTTGCAGGGCTAAGGGCCCATCGAGCCTGCAATGGGCAGGCAGTGACCTTGCTGCATGAGGCATTCAAGCCTAAGTTTGGAGTATGCGAGGGGCAGCCAACCCATGCAAAGTCCAGTAGTGACTGCAGGAACCAGTTCTGTCCATGAGGGACAGCGAAGGAGCTAGTATCCAGGAGGCAGAATAAGAATGAAAGCAGGGCTAGCCAGAGAAGAGCTAACAGGGACTTTGCTGGAGGAAACTGGTGAACATATTGCTGCGAGGGGCAGACCTATTTAGATAAGTGAGGCACAGCTGTGATATTGATTGCTCTTGTGTGATCCCAGTGAAATAGGCTAATCTTGCTAGAATGAAGAAGAAGTAAGTCGGTCCCTTTGTGAGCAAAAGAACCAGAGAGAGAGGCATAGCTGTCCCCTTAAGGTACTGTGGGGCAACATGTGAACACTGTTTTGGACAGCACCAGGGGGCAATGATGGAGAAGAAAGGAGCTCTACTTTCAGGTTTTGTCCTTTACGTGGTGCTGTAGTGGAAAGTCCGGAAATAGCAATTTGTTGGTACTCCAGGAATTAAATCCTGATATCTTGAATTTATTCAGGGAGATCTCAATTGAACAGAGAGAGGCTTAATGGTTTAATTCACATTAGATTTTCGTAACAGTGTGATGTGAAGCCTGTTTAATATTCTACATCTGTTGGTGTGCTTCGGTAGTCGTGGCCTCTGTTTAGAGAGATTTATTGTGCATTTAGTTTTGTTTTGTTGACGTTTAGTGTGCACTCACTTTAGCCGTGTTTTAACCCCTTCTTTTACAGATTGGACGGTGTGTTTTAAAGTTAGTTAGGACATGGGCTACCTATTTTAGTAGGGTAATGTGCAAGTTATGTTGCATGTTCTGTTAACCATTTTAGTTTACAGGCTGGATTTCTACTGAAGAACATTGAATTAGAATTTGAATTTCAAGCGCATAGTTTCCATGCTTTAAGTAAAACAGTGAGAGAGATATATCTTAATGTGTTTAGTGAACTGTGATGACTGTCTAGAATATTTGTTCTGCATTGTCTGGTGCATGTGTCAGAATGATGTGTGGTTGTGCTTAGCTTTTGGAATTGGAGTTGCTGAAGTTGTGGAATGTATTCTTTAAGCACAGGCGTCTTGCAGGGTGTCGACACCTGAAGTACTTGGAGTGCTCTTTCTTTGGGTTGTCCGTTAACTGGGGCACACCTTGCATGCCAGTGCAGCATAGTATTTGCCTCAGCCGTGTGGTGTGGGGCAGGAAGCCTGAAGCTGCTTGAAAGTTTGGATGTGGTATCCTTTTGTATAGTGGTTGGTGTCTATGCCTTAGTGATAGAGGAAGGGAGTGGCATAGTATGGTGCAGATTGTCCCACTAGGTGAGAATGGCTACAGGGTTTATCTGGGTGCGTTGTTGGGAGGATTTGTTTTGGAAGTTGAGGGATGTACATGTGTTGTTGCGTGTGTATGTCTGCCTCTTGCTTCTTGGGTGTGTCTTGTGTTGTTTACGGGGGAAGATATGTTGTGTCTTGTCTTTCCCTGCACCCTGCCCTGTATGCATGGAATTGTAGGAGTGACTGACATGGAATGCTGTGTGTGAGAATGTTATGTTCTGAAAGGTTCTGTGAATGTGCAGTTGAGAAGATGGGTTGACTGAGAGAGGATGCCAGTGGATGTTCTCTTCTAGTAACGTACCTGATGTGGCCTAAATGTATTCCTGTACCCTGTACCCTGTACCCAGAGCTGGAACTTAGTAAAGATGTTTCCTGTTCCTACGCTGGTGGCAGTGTCATGCTTAGCCAGGGACCCAACTTAACACATCCCTTTTCCTTCTTTGAAACTCTCTGTCCTCTGCATTCCTTACAGTGTGGGCTGTAGTTCGCAGTGTTGCTAGAACTGTCTGTAATAATAAAGTAGATATTTTTATACAATCTGAACTGGAAAGTCCCTTGGACCATTGGGTAATAATTGTATTTTCGCTGTTTTGCAACTAACCAACAATCCACGACCTTTCGGAGATGAGCCTGCCGTTCCAATCACGTTACCAAAATTGGACAAGGAGGTTTATAATTTGCTTGTGTTTCCATTTTGTTCGGATCCCTTCTGGTGTACTAGAGGTATTGGGCTGATGGTTCAGAAACCGATATTCATCCCTGGACCATTGGTGCCCGGGAAGTTGTTTGGTCACAGAGGTGCAACGTGGAGAGCCTGCACACCGAGTGAAGAGACAGCAGCAGCACTGGAGAGCTCTGTGGCATTCCCAAATGCCTGCAAATATTTCAGAATCTAATTACATAAAGCCAATAATTTATTCCTCCTCAGTGTAACTCTTTTATTGGCATGAAAGATAGCTTGATAACTACAATGAGCAGAGGGCTAAAGCAGAAGAGCAGTGCCGTTTTCTCCTTGGCTGCTGTGAAAAGCATATTGCTGCTTTGGGAAAACAAGTGCTGTACCTCTGTGGCAGGGTCTGGGTTGACAGTCGGAGCTGTCCAGGGTGCTTGCTTTTCCATTACACTAACTCTGGATTGTGGAAATAACAGGGGCTAAGTACAGTTTGCAGAAGTGTACGAAAGCAAGGGTACAACCAGAGGCGTAGACAGGGTAGGGTCTGAGCGGGCAAGGCCGCCCAAAATTTGTAAATGCCCACTCTGCAGAGCTGTATGGGCATTTACAGATTTTAATGTCACTGCGGTGGGCCCAACTACGTTAGCTTTAGGGCCCACTTGTTAGGTAATCCTGGCTACATCTCTGGGTACAATGTCTGCAATAGCAGCTCTGAGCAGGAGAGTGACTAGGGCCTCATCAGCCTGGTAGGCATGAACGCTCCCATGGGGGTGTCTTTTTCTCAGAAGTGTTTCATAATGGCAAACCCCCATTGGAAAACGCTCAGTGAATCAGGGCCTTCGTTTCGTTATTTCAAACACTGCCCAGCTCGTTGGTTTAGATGTCTACAGGCATGGACTCCCATTGTGGTCATGGTGTATGAAATAAGGGATTGGCTCCTGAGTTCAGGCTGTGGTGTAAAACAGTAACTGAATGCAAAAGCAGATTATATGCTATAGTGTGAGGTTTGATCAAGTGCAAACAAGCTTAATTCTTGGTCCCTGAGTCAGCCTTATTCCATCATTACATTGCATGATGCCATTGGTCAGTCAATGAGCCGCATTACAATTGTGCCGGTCCGGAAAAGAGGGTGCCGGTAAGGCTACCTTTACCTTTGTTTCCGGACCGGCACACTACAACTCTGCGGGCGGGTGCTGTCCCGCCCGCAAGGGTCAGAGCTGCCAGGCAGGACGTTCTCACGGAAGCACCTGCACCCTTGTTAACGGTGGCGGTGCTCCTGTGTCCCCATTCCCATGGAGTCCTATCGGATTCGGAATTTGTTTCGGGTCTGGCGGCAACCCACCGGTATCACCGGCAGGGTTAACGCCGGATCCTTAATGAGGCCCATTGCTTCAACAGATCGGTTTAACTTGGACTAACTTTAGTAATTTCTTTTATTATTTAGTCACACAATATTCAATCGCTCAACATTAAAGAAAAAAATACATAGTGAATGGTTGTTTCAAAACAAATATGGCATTACATCTTGAAACATACAGCCTGCCTGCCCTCTTAGCTATCTAAAAACCAGGAACGCATTTATGGTTCAATTGCACATGTGCAAACACATTTTGTGCATGTGGAATTACATTAGTATGACACTAAGGGCCCGATTCATGGAATAATTTGCGTGGGAAATAGGGAATTTGCACGACAAACTGCATGCAAATTCCTGTTAGTCAATTCATGGAACTGAATGCACAGGACTTTTCAAGGACTTGCGTGGAGTTTGCACAGACTCAGCACATCTCTGCGAGCTGTCAAACACCTTGCGCGAGAGACCATGCAGGGCGTGGGCATGGCTTGCACGGAGAGCTGGGTAGGGGAAGGAACACAGAAAATGGGGAAGAACATGCAAAAAAGTGGGCGTTCTGAGGGATGGCCTGCAGGAAGTCCCTTGCATGGCAACAATTGCGCCAAACGACATGTAGTCATGGAACCACCCCTGCATCTTCTCAGAATTTAAATGGCCACGCAAATCCCTCAATCTCTATGCCACCCGAAGGCAGGCATAAAGACACTTGCGCATAGGAATCGCAGTGCAGAGGTGGGTTTGCATGTCGGATGTAGGGGTGCATGTACGCAACCTGGGTTCCAATTTAACTTAGGGGTGCGCGTATTCAGTGTAGCAGGGTGCAGGAATGGTTTACAGAGTTTAACCCGAGTTACGAATTTTTATACCCATTTTGTCGGTGTGGCGGTAACAGTTACAGGGGACACTGCACAGGGTCCCCGAGATGCAGGCCTGCTTGCTGGGGGCCACACACACTGTTTGAAGGGTGCATGTATTCACGCCTGGGGGAGCACGCAAGGTAGATTGGCTGTTTATGCTTTGCATGGGGGCGTGTCAGGGGCGTTCCAGGTGCGACTTGCGAATATGGTTACTTTTTACAGTACATTCCATGAATACGTGTGGTGCGCATTTTTTATTCTATGCACAGGCTCGCCGAGTGTCATTCTCGACGCGCGTCAATTGCGGGAGAAATGCGCACTTTTCCATAAATCAGGCTCTGAATGCATTTTCCATTGGCTTTAAAATATTTTTTAATGCAGAAATTAAATTTGCACATCCAGAAATAGGAACTGCGCGTGAGAAATTGAAGCAAATTCATGCTGTGAGGTGGCTGTACGGAAGCGTTGCAAGCACATCACTAACCATGTGTCATGCGTGTGCTGGACGGAAAGATTTCAATTGCGCACACGCATCTATAACTGAATAAGCCACGTTTGCGAATATGATATTGTGCATGCACTTTGAACTTTTCACCTGCACCATATGAAACCGATACATTCAGTGCGCATGTGAAGCAATTGACCATGGCCCATATTACACGTGCAATAACCACTAGGGCAAAAGTGTTTCTGCAAGGGGCCCTCGTCCTAGTCCTTTGCTCTTGTGTAAAAATGTTCCGTAAGAATCTGCTGTTTGATATGTTTGCCCTAGTGCTGATTGCACTTGCAACAGGCTTGTCATACCACCCCATGGCTGATGTAGTCATTGGAAATACGCTTTTTTTTTGCAGCTGTGAAAGCGAGCGCATGTGCTCTGATAGCCTTACATACGATGTGGTATACTAATTACACCGCGCTTAACCAGAGGTTTCTAAGCGCGAACCCGGGAATCGAACATGTGTCGTCTTGCCTCCAAGGCGAGCACGTTGCCCCTGAGCTATCCTCCCGCGATAGCAGCAATGCGTTTGTAAGACTATTTACATCATCTGATCCACATTTTGAGTTTCGCTGAGCCCTAATAATATTATTGGCCCTGCAATGTCAAATTCACATAAAAACCGTTGCATTATTTCCTCCTCTCAATAAAGACACCAACGGCAGAAATGTGGCGATAAATCACTTCTTTAATGACATTTAATGTTGATTGCGAGATCCTGTGCTGTCTAAAGCATCCCCTCTCCCCCCGTGCAAACGTGTACACCACTTTTATTCCAAACAGGCCATCCTGTCATGGGCAGCGATTCCTGAATATAAAACCCTTGCCTGAGGCTGGCCATTTAAATGTAAATATGCTTTGTAAGCTAGTGATGTCTTCGTAGTCACACGCAGTGCCGTTGGGGGATTTGCATTGGTTAATCTGATTTATGTTTTGCCTCCGGCCATGATGAAGACGCTCCTGCCTAATTAGAATCCTGCTTTGCCTAAACGATATTTCCACGTGTGAAGATGACACGTGATTCTCTCATACTAGACACCGTGAACAGCTTCACAGCAGGTTCAAGCAAGTGTTGTCGGGGGTTGGGACCCTTAATCAGACCATCCAACTTCTAGAGATTCTGCACGTTTAGCAAAATTGGCCCTTTTTATATTTGCCACAAAACGCATGAAATTACTCTAAAAAGGCGCCAAATGTAGTTTCTCAACCATCTGCAGGTCATTATAATGATTCTGGTGGACAACTCATGTTAATTTCTTCTATGCAATAATAATACTAATAATGATTTGGTGATTTATATGGTGCTTCACATCGGCTTTCTCTAGATTCTAAGCGCTGTGATAATTAGTGACATTATTATCGCCCACCCATGGTACTCAATTATCGACTCGACTTTGCAGGGCTGAGTCGGCTCGACCAGATACTGAACCCGGGTTGCAAGCCATTGGGCCTCATTATGAGTCACCCGGTATGGAAATAACGGTGGCGGTAAACCCGGCGCCACCGTTGTTTCCATACCGGGTGACTCGGAGTCCTGCAGCAGAGGTGTCATTCCTGCCAGGTCTGACCTGGCGGGTTTAACACCACCCGCCTCCAGGCGGACGTGGAAACACCGGCACCATCACGAGATTGTGCCGGTGTTTCCATGGTCCCCATTCCCATTCAGTCCTATCGAACTCAATGGGAATGGTGATTTACCGAATTCCGCCTCCGGAATTCCCGGGTCACTGGGGACGTAATGCCCTGGTAATTCTGGGAATCACGGAGGCGGAATGATAATTCGAGTCCGGCGGTAACCGAGCCGGAAAAACCGGCAGGTTACCGCCGGACTCGTAATGAGGCCCATTGTCTTGTCCCTGTGGCGACCACATGAGCTCTCTGCCTGGCACTGCCTGAGTCACCAGTGTTCCCAGACCAGGAACGCACTCCTTGCATCACAGGTTGATTTTAGTTAAGAGGACCAATGGGGCGTCAGCAATGGAATTCTGTAGGTTTAACAGTAACCTATTACGATTTTAATTTTGGCATTTCTGTAGCAATATGTTCCTTTTTTTTTGTTGCCAGAACATTCATAAATGAAGGCCGCTCTGCGGGTAATGTAGATAATGTCTAGTGCGTTGCTAGGGAGATGGACCTATGTATTGCTCTGATAGGTTATTTGTGATGCCACATACACTTGTGGCCACTGCACAGTGTGCAGCTCATTCTGCAGGAGAAGAAGTGGTGCCGAGGCTTCGATGACTGATTGATTCCGAGACTGTGGTTAGGCTAGGGTGACCAGACGTCCTGGAATTTGGTGCTCTGTCTTCCTTTCCCAAGATTATGTTTTCATTGGAAACTGCAGTGGACTCACTTTTTGGTAGTCAGCCTTTATAGTTGACAGGCATGAATGCACAATGCCATACAGAAGAAATGCTGCATTGTACATCTTAAAATAGTGTTGGTTTGTGATAAACCAATTATATTATGTTTTTATATGAACAGTAACAATTAAAGGCCCTTCTCCTCCAACCGCTACGGAAGTGTAGTGCCTTGACAGCCACTTTCAACAGTTAGTCCTACTTATATGTTAGTTGCCCTATCCCGGTTGTTTACTTTTGAAATCTGGTCACCCTAGGTTAGTCTCCTCTCATCTAGGGTGAGATGGTCTGGTGGCAGGTTGGGGTGCCTCTCAGAGGCGGGGTCTAAGACAATCCAGAGTTTGGGGCCCAGTAATTTGCATCATCTACACTCTAGAGAGTTGTCAAGGAAAAAGGAGCGGGGCTGATCAGTTCTTTTTGTCCCCCAATTGTACCAGTTTGCTGTCTAAGACCGAGCACAGACAAATCTTCATTCAAATGTAGAGACACAGTGGGAAAAACGAATGAAATGATTTTCAACATGATTATTTTATCCACTTAGAGCCAGTGGAGCTCCTTCAGGGCTGGGTGGATGTGACAGGAGTTCTTTCGGATTAGGCATATGAATTTGGAAGTAACTGGAAAAGTAGGAGGTAATTGCCTCCTGCTTCTTGAGTCCTTCTGATGATGAGCTGCAAGCCCACAAGAAGTCCATACCTCTCGCATCCGCTAGAATAGCCTAAGGGAGGAATTATTTCTGATGGTTTGTCCTGCGAAGATAATCCCTCCATTCCACAATGAATGGAGGATTTAGTCCTAGAAGAGGGACTAAGCCCCACTCAGAAGCAGGTGGAGATTGGCAGTCACCACCTCTGGGAACTGTTTCCGCTTGGAGGAAGTAACACTGCTATTCTCCTCTCACTTGTAATGAAACCCATAGTCCTGCTGCCTAACTGGGGGCTCTCTGTGACTATTGTAGTTTATTTGCAGATGCAGCAGCACAAACTACAGCACTGAAATAAAGAAGGTGCAGATCTCGGTGGTAGTAGCAAATATTCGAAGGAGAATTCTTTCTCAAAAAAGGGTTTCCCAAAACCCTGGTGAATTCAATTTGTTAATTTACCAGAAGCAGTGTGAAAAACGCTCTTAGCAACATGACTTGGACATTCTTGCTTTTCATTGCAACTCCGATTTGTTGTGAAAAGGAGCTATTCAGCTTGAACCACAAACATTTTTTTGTTGCTGCCATTTTTCCCTGATAATCACAGCTATATGTAGTACATTGGTATTATAGCTGCTGGAAAAATTCACACATAAAAAGTATGTTTATACAGCTACAGTGAGGTCAGGGTGTGTACTTGGTAGCGTTTTAAATGGCTGGAGGTCTGGAAGTGTTGTCTAATATACAGTGGGCACGGCTGAAGGTCGTGGTTAGTGACCTATTAGTGAAACAAAATAGAAAGGGGGCATGGCCGCAGCCCGTGGCTACTGGCCTTGGCCAAAGGCCAGGGCTAGCGGCCTGGGAGTGATTTAAAAAATAGAGTGGCCGTGTGGGCACGGCCAAAGGCTGTGGCCATGACGCAGCTAGGGAGTGATTTACAAACTGCAGTGGGCACAGTGGAAGGCCGTGGTCAGTGGTCAGTTAGTGTTTAAAAAAATACAGTGGGGTGAGCCGTTACTGATTTAAAATATACACTGGCCATGGTCATAGGCTAAGGCCAGTGATGCAGAAAGAAATACAGGGAGCATGGCTGAAGGCCGTGGCCACCGGCTATGGCCTAAGGCCACAGCCAGTGGCACCGCTGGCCAGTGGTGCCGAAAAAAGCTATGACATAACAAAACACTTGAAATTACAGGAAGAAAACGTTAGTTAAAGTGCAGTTAAGGTGACAAAACATAATGCAACAAAACCCTTGAAATTCAGTGCATTGGGTAACAAAGGGACAACATAGCTCAGCGCTTGCCTGTCGATTTCTCCATAAGGCCATATCTGCCCACTTAAACTAAAGTGTTTTCCTTGAATATATATTAAAATATTGCGAGGATGGAATGCAGTGGCAGAGTGGTACTACACAGTTGGTGAGCAGTGGCAGTTTATTCCTGTTTATAGTTCAAATATTAGAAAACCTGTTTGAACTCATTGATAAATAAAACTCCTTCCATATATCAGATATGCATTCACCTGTGCATTTTCTAAAAGCTCTCTGGAGCAGGTCATGTTAACAGTGAACAAAATGCTCCCTTCCATGCCCCAGTCATTAAAAAATTGCGCTGCCTGTATGGCAGCATTTACAACTCGGCAGCAGAAACAATCACTGATATAGCTAATAGATGTGTCTTTCGTGTACGGTCACAGGGGAGAAGGAACAAAGGACGAGAGACACAAAATGGGGGAAGACAAAACCTTGTTTTATTCTCACATCAACCACATGTCTTCATGCAGGCAGCAATACACCAGAAGTCTATAAGCTACATCGGGACAGCATAGATCTAGAATAGGATCCAGGTGAAGGTAAAGGGGGTTGGGGGGTTCACTTTTCTTGGTTTCCCATCTACTGCTCTCCTTGTGGCTATTCCTTAGCTTTGGCCAGTAGCTTCTGTCAGACTTGGTCACCAGATCTTCCTGGATGTGATTTGAGAACTGTTAGGAACAGTGTTAGGATGGAGGAGAAACTCAAAGTCTGTGAAAAGGTTTGGTAATCAAAAAAGGACTTATTGCCCTTCTTCCTAGAGTGCAGTCCCTATTCTAGTTCATACATTTTGGGGTGTCTGCACCCAGGAAACTGTCCTTCAGTTAATTCACAGTCTAAAGTTTGTTTCAGGTGCCCCACCACGCTTCCTTAATTGCTTTAGTCGATGAGCCAAATGATTCCCAGTCCTGTGTGTCTATGTAACCTTGTAATATACCCCTACGAGCGATGCGCTCCACACCATGCAGCAGGAGTCTTCGGTAGATGCTTTACTGGGAAAAGCCCTTGTGGAGTGTTCCCCTCTCACCGTAGGGGCCTCTGTGAATTCCTTACTGAGGCAAGCACTTGTATTTTTCACTCTCGTGACCTTTGGGTTTTCTCGGTAGGATTTCTTTTTCCCACAACCTTTTTTTTTTGTCCGGTTGCAATAATTAGAATCTCTAATGCCAAGAGCAGTCCACCTGGGCTTGATCCTGCTACAGGTGCTGGTCATTCTCTTAAGGTTCCAAACTCCTGTTTGTCTCTGGGGCTTTGCTGCAACTATTAAGCTCTGTATAGTGACTCTACTAGATAACTCTTTCAGTCTTCAATATCCTCTTGCTCATGTTCTTTTCTGTATTAAGGGCCTCAAAAGCCTCCTTGCTCAATTTGCTCCAGAAATAAATCTGGTGGATTGGCTGAAGCCGAGTCATTATGGGAATGCACCCCAAGCAGGTGATTTTGACACTCTTTAATGTTCACTAGCTCTTGCCAGCATTCAGTGTTAAGGCCTTTGGCAGATTTGCTGCTAGGTCATCTCCTGTAATCTTGCTGCTTTCAGACAGTGTGATAATTTAGCTTAGCTACCACCTGTTCTTCAGCTCACTTAAAAGGTGGTCTACTAAAAGGTGGTCTACTGGGCTTGGCCACATATTGGTCTTGAACTCCGTTACATTGTGGTCTACTTGACTTGGTAATCTCCTGTTTCTAAGGTTCCTTAAAGAGTGCCCTACTTGGCTGGGCCGCCTCTGATTTCTCAGCTCCTTTTATCCAGTGGCCTACTAAAGGGTGGTCTGTTTGACTTGCCACACCACATGTGGTTTCTCAGCCTCTACCTCACTTGCTCCTCTCACTGTTCTTACACTAAAAATCAGGAAGGCCGTCCCAACACCCTAAAAGAAGAGAGACTTCTGCTTCTAGGCTAATTTGCTCATGAATTGGTTCAACAAGAGTGCTGGCTGGTGGGTATATTCCCCAATTAGGTAGAAGTGTCTAGATTGGCGTGTCGCGCTCTGCCCAGTATTTGTCAGATTTGCCACATTATAAGCGGTGTATCAAATGTCCAAGAGTTATGTAGGATTTATGAATAGAAATCTGTTTTATTTTTCTTCAAGAAAGTCAGTCAACATGTGTTTCGACCAAAGTTGTTTTCAAGGCAGTCATCCAGTATTCCGTGAAAATGGACAATATAGTTATGCTCGATGATTTGGATGAATCCTAATAAAGCCGTTCATCAATATCATGCACACATGATATTGATGAACGACTTTATTAGGACGACTGCCTTAAAAACGACTTTGGTCGAAACACGTGTCGGCTGACTTTCTTGAAGAAAAATAAAATAGATTTCTGTTCATAAATCCTACATAACTCTTGGACATTTGATACACTGCTTATAATGTGGCGAATCTGACAAATATTGGGCAGAGCGCGACATGCCAATCTAAACACTTCTAGCTTATATAATCTACAAGTACCTATAGGTGCACCTATACCTTGATTGGACGACGCAGCCGCCCAAACAAATACAGTAACAGTGGTCTTAGCGCACTCTATAGGGTCCAATACCCATACTTTATTATATTCCCCAATTAGTTGAGGCCTAGGGATATGTCCCATTGGTCCACCTCTTTCTCATGTGCATATCCTTATTCCCAACTAATGCTCACATGTGGTTCCTCTAAAGGCTTTGTTCAGCCACTATCCAAGGTCCCATCCCAAGGCTGTACGTTTTTTTCTTTTACCTGTTCTCTGTGTACATGTTTGGAGTGGGTATGCTGGGCTGGCATTCCCATGTATTTCTCATCGGGCTCTGCTCTGCAATCTACTTCAGGGCTTGGATTCAGGAAAGGAGCCAGGTGTGAATGGGAATCTCTGGTATATGTCATATGAATGTTGGATCTTCCTTGGGAATGATTGTGTTCAGTTAAACAAAGCATGGCATATTTGGTGCGCAGTAAGTGGTTCAGCTCTCTCTTTGCCATATAGTACAAACGATGGAAAATTAGTACCTCTGCCACTAACAAGCCAAAAAATGACCAAACAGCGAAAAATGTCAATGGCCACCAATTTGTTATCGTTGACGGGAAATGCCATCAAATGCTCAGGTATTCGCATCATAGGCCAGGTATTGCCATGAAAAGCTAAGGTAATCAAATATGCCAGGTAATTGTAATCATATTTATTTATTTATTTATTTTATTGTACATTGGTAGGGTGCTTGTACAGCAAGTAAACTGTGTTTCAAATTGATCCAAACAAAAAAACTCACAATCTGAGTTATGATGAACAGCTGTCTCTTATAAATAGTATTGTTATCTGCATATTAACAAGGATGGTTAGCTCCTGTATTGGGTAATTGCTCTGAAGAGCAGTGTTTGTAGCCTGCAGATCCAAGGTTCGTATACTGGACCGGCTGCCGTCCTAATATTTTGACACAATGAGCACCATCCCATTCTTAATAGATACCCCTACTATTTAAGCAACCAGAGAGAATTTAGTGTGCGGTGAAGTCTCTATATGAATGATAGGTACTGTAGGCAGTTGTTATTATAAACAACACAGCTGCCCAGAAAATTATAAGATCCCTCAAAATCATGACCCTACTCACTAGATAATAAAAGCTAATGTAAATACACTTGGTCACTTTGAATCTACTGACTCTATGTTACATTACCATGATATTTGCAGAGGGCAGCATCCGCCATTTGCAGGGCCTCTAGGCATGGATGCCTGTCAGAGGTGCGCGCAATCGCCTTACTTGGCAGATCAGGGCCTGCTGGGGTTTTTCTGCATTCATATGGGTGGACTCTCTGTGTAGGGGGTGTAATATCTAGCAAATGTACCCAGCACTAATGTATGTGTTGTCAGATCTGGTGTATGGCCTACCAGGGTTCCAACAAGAGCCAGTCCTTCCCCGGAGTTGGGTTGTGGGATTTGGAATTCTTGTTTTGCACGACTTCAAGAACCAGCAAGCACAACGGTGGAGAAGGGAACAAGCAGCCTACCCGGAAGACAGACCATTGAGAGCCACCGGTCCTCAGAGCAATCCGTGCCACAGCCTGAAAAACACGATGCACTACACATCGGCTTGCACAAAGAGAACAGCTTCAGCCGCAGCGTGGAACAAAGAGTTGTTCCCCAGGGAACAGCGATCCCAACATGCACACTAAATCCATCCTCTTACCTGCGACGGGGCTCGCGGAGTAGTGCCCCTGTCAAATCAGCATCTAAGATACACTGGTAAGCCCTCACACAAACTTAGAAGTGATTCTCGCTGCAACGAGCTGCCATTGGTTAGTGCTTACAAGCAAGGGGCGACGCTTAGGACCCCTTTCGTTCTTTTGCTTACCTGGAACACCTCGTCTGGGGAGAGGAAAGCCAGCGGTTGGCCCAGAGAACCAGGGGAGGGAAAGGTAAATAGGCTACGGTAGTAGAAAGGTGTGGGTTATTCAGGTGAGGTCAAGGAAGGAGAACCAGCAGACCAACTGGAGGAAGAATGGTGCAGAAGAGGGTGGAGGAGGTTTGGTGAAGGAGTGTGCTAGGTGAGGTATTAGTTGGTGATAGAAAGAGGCACTTTGGTTTCATTCTGCATGCAAGGTGCGTGAGTGAAATTAGTAGAGGGAAATCAGAGAGTGAATGAGAAGGTGACGGAAAGGGTGAAAGGAGGGTGACTGTGGAAGAAAGTGTGGAGAGAAAGAGTAGCAGTGAGAAGAGAGGAAGGTAGGAGTAATGTAGAGACGGGAAGAGTAGTAGTGGTGCAGAGAGGGGGTAGCAGTAGAGCAGATGGGAGAATACTAGCAGTAGCGTGGAGTGGAGAAAGCGGTAGCAGTGAGGCGAGGGCATAGAGGCAGAGGGGAAGATCAGAGAGTGGAGCTAGGTAATGGATAGAGAGGAAGATCAGAGGGATAGAACGCGACCTGTGAGGGAGAGAGCGGAGAGAAGGTGGGTGGAGTATTAGGGAGGAGAGTAGGAGAAGGACAGGGAGAGAGACATAGAGAGTAATACAAGGGCGTTGAAGGAAAGGTGACACTGGCACCTCACTATCTGGATGGCACCAAGACTTATGCTCTAATACATTGGGGAACTTTGTATCATTCCCAGAGGTAGCAAGAGAGAAAGGGTGTTTTCCTTTAGGCCATCAAGACTAGTCAGACCTGGCTCCTTAGATAGTAGGGGTTACAGATCTCCAAGTCCACGCCAAGGATCGAGGGACACCTGGGCTTGGGGGGGGAACCGCCCACACTAAACGAGAGAGAGAGGGACTGCCCTAAGTGAGCCCCCTTTCCTATTCTGAAAGTAAAAACCCTAGAACTGCCTCAGAGACTTGGTGTGTTCTTGATTTTTATGAATGTTTAGGAATCAATACATTTATTGTAATAATTGTTTTCGATGTGAATTGAATTTTTTTTTCACCTCCTGTTTCACTGTAGTACATGACCTTCTTGAATATATTGGGGTTCATGTAGAATACAGTCCTATTACTTTGTCTTTCACCTAAAAGAAGCATACACTAGTCCGGCCTCATTGTACTCTTATATATAACAGTCCTCCCCAGGTGTGACCGGAGTTTAGATTTACCTGGAATCCCTCTTTCTTTATGTTCTGTGTTCTTGAGGCCATCTGTGACACCTGGGCCTCCTTACAAGCCTTGAGGTCTGGAAATAAGGTCTGACCTGCCGGGGGCAACGCCCCCTGCAGGCATGGTTGTCACAGAACCACCAGCACTGTTAGCAACGGTGCCCGTGCTTCTGTGTCCCCATTCCCCTGGAGTCCCAGAGGACTCCACGGGAATGGGGACTTACAGTTTCTGCCGCCTGACATCCCGGGCTGCCGGGACTTGTAATGTCCAGGTGGCACTGGGATAGCAGGTGGCGAACCAGTGTTACAAGTTCGATGGCAACCCGCCAAACTCGTAATGAGGCCCATAGTCTCTAAAATGCACCAGAATCGGGTTGATGCCAAACAACCTTACATTAGTGTGGCCATGCCTCACGCACTGTCAGTTATAATGTGAGGTATGTCTTTGGACGCTGCTATATCTGTGGGAATGGAGGGAATGCCCTCTGGCGCGGTATTAGGCACACTTATGTCCATTGGACGCTCTATGGTTGGAAGGCGCTGATACAAGTGTACAATAACAGTCTGTGGTTACTCGTGGCCACTATGAAGCAACTTCCTTGTTTCCTGGCAGTGCCAGGCAACCAGGCCCCAGGTTCCTGCATATGGTAGCGTTCTGCATGGTTGGTCAGAGCATTTGGCAGTCAAGTGGAGGGAGAGTGGGGGGAGGAGGGGGTGCTCTTGTTTTCCTTGTTTCCCTTGGCAAGATTCTGCAGTCTTGTTTTCATTAAATATTCACTGATATGCAACTTTTTTTTTTAAATCTTCATGGTATTCCTTGATCGTGGAGAAAAGGAAACTGACAGATCTTTCAAAAAGCTACTTTATTTCAGAAAAATCAGTTCCTGGGCTCGCACCCGCCGCAGTCTGTTTATTAAGGTGATTGATGGGTTGGCTATGAAATATTCACGAGGACTCCCGCGCGCGAGCTGCTCCCTCCCGGCTTCCCATTAATTCGCATTGCTTTGTCTCAGCCTCTGTGTATGCGTGTGCTTCCGCCCCCCTCCCGCCCCGCGGCAACCAATGACGGATATGCGGACAAAGAACATGATGCGATTGTTTTGGACATGTGTGTCCACTGCTGCACTACCTAGACTCACAAGCTCCACATTTCAGGCGTTTCTGTTCTACTGCACTGAACGCCGGAAACATCACTGTGCGCTGCATAACACGTTCAGTGATCAGGGCCGCTTTCAATCCGAACCTATAGGGTCACCTCATTAGCACCTGTGAGAACTTGCTAGCCAATCAGGAACCGCAGAGCACAGGCTGAATCTCACTGCATGAGCCTGCATTTGCTCCTTACGGCCAGCGCAACGCCTTCCTGAGCTTCCCGCTCACTGCCGACTACCACGCGCCACTTATCTCCCCGCCCCACACTGCCCACTTCCCATCAGATGCCAACGTGCTCCGTAGTCGAGACACAGCATTAGTCTGGAGCTAGGGACGCCACATTCCCGTGGGGAGGACTAGACATCTCCCAAATGGAAGCAGTGCACCCTGCCCATTGACCTTTCTTAGAGGCTGTGGGGGTGGAGTGCAGCCAGAGGGACCACCCACAGTCTGGTGTACATTCCAAGGCGCAGACAGTCACACTGCTAGCCCCAGTGTCTTGGAATCAAGATGTATTTGTTAATACTTTGCACACTCTCCATATGCACATGACACAGCACGTGAGTGGATGTGCACATGCACTCCGAGAGCCTCATTAGGAGTTTGGTGGTGTCTGGGTGGTAAATCTGGCCAGACACCACCCTACTGTATTACCGGTCCCGAAACATGGTCTGGCGGTATTACTGCTGGATTGCAAGTGGCAGTGGAGTTGTAAATCCCCATAGGAGTCTTTGGGGCTTTTTTTGCCAGAATTTGGCAGAACTCTGGCAGATTTACCCCCAGCTCATGGATGGACATGATTTCTCTAACTTTCTGCAAAACCCATAATGGGGCTGTGCAGTAATGCAGTGGTATGCAGTAATACTGCTGCATTTAACCCGTGCTGCCCAACTTGTACTGATGCCCTATGTACCGCATACCATAGAGTTTTTCTCTTACCTGTGGATTTCCGTGCTTCTCTTGACTGTTTGTCTGTTTCTGTTTTGATGTGCGCTTTGAGGCCTGCGGGCGATTAGGCGCGTTATAAGAATTAAAATAAATAAATAAATACATTCAGTATTATGGCCCTAGGTGATGGGGAAGAAATCGTCAATCCATTATGAAAGCAGGTCTCAGTGGACTCCCAAACAGCTTGCACAACAAGCAGGATTTAGCTGTGTTTTGCTCTTTTGTGGCAACATAATGCTTTTTATCCAGTAATCCACCAGGTAGCAGAGGTCTGTATGATCGTGGACTGGGTGGGATTTCTGAGCTTTTTATCAAATGCATGATTCATAAGTCTCAACTGAGGATTTTGAAAGGAAACACTATTCGTCATGGCGGCTCATTGGTGATGCCTTCCCAGCGATGTCAGCATTCCGCAGGCCCAGCCGCCATTGATGTATTATCCCATAGAATAGCACTTCTTGCCATCGTTCTTCTTGTCACTGTTTTCGATACAGTAAGTGAGCGCTGTCTGCAGCCATATTTCTTATCTGTCTCCTCTGTGTGACTTTATTTATGTATGATATGCAGCCTTTGAGACAAGCAATTATATCCCAGGGGCCCATTTGTGAAGCCAATGCCTCGAGATGGACTGGTGTGGAGTTCAATGAACATAGCCCCGTGGAGCACTCATCTACCTATGGTACTCTAAGCTGTGTTATGATAGAGGCATTGCATAGCGCTCGACATGGTGAAGGGAAGTAGATTGGGAGAGTTGGGGTGCACTTGAAACTGTACATAGTGTTGGAAAGCGGAAGCTCGAGGGTAAAGGTTGTCTGGAAAAGCACAATTTTCATTTCTATCAGGTGTAGCGCGTCAGCGTATAAGCGCGTCAACCAATAACCTTGCAACACAAATATTCATATGCTTGAAAGAATTAGGTACACGAAAACACATGAAATCATAACATGACATCACATTCAAACTTACACAGAGTAGTCCAGCGGAGTTAAAGGTCTCTTTGCCATCCATCTGCTCTCCCCTCCCCCCTGCTATAATGAGGTGGTGCCACAATCAAAAAAAGGCACATATGTCCACCCCACTTGCCTCCATTCATCCATTCATCCTGACGTACTTTTCCAGTCCCTGCTACAGCTTTTAATGGTCATTATTCCTGCAAAGATGATGACACATTTCCTGATGTCGATATATTAGAAAAGATACTTAATTTTAGGTTCAAACTTAAACCAAGCTGCCAAGTCATGGGCACAGATCTGAGTGCCACTTTTTTCTTCATGTTAGGCACTCCTGAGCTCATCAGCGACTGTCCCAGGAGCTTCAGTTTCCTGGTTAGGTTTGACGTCATGTACTTCAACCACTTGAGTCTGGTCAAACTTTGCATTTTCCCCCACACCGAGATCCTTAATCAAGGTGAAAAGGTCACCTAGCAGGTCTGCGTGTTTTGTTGCTTCATTGAAGATTTTGCAATTGATGTTAGGAGGACCTTAAGTGATTTCATGTGAGTGAAGACCAAAGACATTTTCGAATTGGCAATTTCACCTAAAGTCGATTCCACTGGCATACACTTCTGCGTCAGGTTGTCTAGTACTTCTTCTAGTTTTTTGCATCTTCCTCTCAAGACGCTTTGGGGCTATTAGCCAGGGAACATCTTTATAGTGCATGATAGTGCATGGGCCTATCTGGTCCAGTGCTAAAGTTCAAAAATAATTATCATTTGCAGAATTATTCAGTCTACAACTTGAAGAACTAAGATCGATCAAATGTAGGCACAAAGTCACCAATTTCCAGCAGATGGACCCATATAGCAAAATCCCTTCCCCTTTTAAATGCTGAACAAAACGAAGAGGAGAAAGTGGTTCAAACTAGCTGGTGATCCTTAAATGTGATTCAGCAAATGGATTCTCCTCCACATCACAAAGAGTGCTGCTATCCAGGCTGGGTGCAGGATAGATTGAAAGGAGTTTGTTTACCGCATTTGCCCATCTTTTTCCTGAACACGGTAAATCAATTTTAGGATCTCCTGTATGGCCAATTCTCTTGGTGATTAGAGAATGACCTTTGGCCTTAACACTAGACACTGGTTCAAATGACACGGATGGTAAAAAAGTAGGACAATTCTTTCTTCTCCAGATTCAATACTTTCTCCTTCTTACGTTACAAGTTGTCACAATTACTGAGATCAAAAGACAGTTTAAGAGACTTATTTAAAAAATAACGACCGTTGGGATGATTCTGTGTCCTAAATTTCAGACCCGGATGAAGGAGAATAACCAATTGGCACACAGATCAGCTGCTTAGTCTGTCTCCTGGCTACCTTCACTCCCAATCACAAACATTGACGAGGTTCCCTCCCTACTGTCGTCTTTTCCAGTCTACTGGGGGGAAAGAACTTTAGTACCTCATTTCACCATGAAGCCTAAATGTTCACCAACACGATGTGGAAGAAAAGTGTAAGGAGTGAACAGGAGCCCAACTAACAATCCTTGGACCGGTGGCCCCTGCTGACACTTGCCGGACCTTCGCGCACTGTGCCGTTCTTACGTAGGACAAGTATGTCTCAGCTCCTCCTGGCTCCAGCCGCATTCCATATCCGGAGGCAATACAAACAGAACAGACATCAAGCAGACACTTCGCTAGGCAACAGGGTTCCCATGTCATGATGCCGTCATTAGAGGTCCTCGGGTTCATTTGTGTATGGGGCATGCACGTGAATGCATAATTTAAGGCCCTATGGAAACAGTTACAATCAAAGCACACAGCAGTGATTATTTAAGGCAGTGGTCGAAGTGAGCGGGAGCGGTGCTCCTCTACTTTTTAAAATTAAGTTTTTCCGCTCCTATACTTTAATTTTAGAAAGAAAGCGTTCCGGAACGGTTTCGTTTTAAAATAACAGTGTAGGAAGAGTTTGAAACTTACTTGCACTTTCAGTGCACTGAACTGGACGTTCCCCCTAAACAGGAGGCGCATGTGTTTGGAGGTTTGTATTGGGTGTGGGAGGGGGCGTGGCGATGGGGTTTGTGGGGAGCGGGTTAGGCTAGCAGGGAACATAGTTCCACTACTTCTTTTCTTACACTTCGACCACTGATTTAAGGACACCACACACTAGGGTGAAACATTTCATACTAGCATGCACTAGGTGAGGTACGACAGCTCAGGGGCAACTTGTTTGTCTTGGAAACAAAACAATGCAGTGCAACACAAGTTCGAATCCTGATCCTGTACTTAGAAACCACTCCTTGATATTAAACGTGTTATAAAAAAAACATTTATAATTCCTTATAATCACAGAACACTGGAAAATAAACATGCCTGGCTCATGGAAAAGCAAGACGTAAGGTGAAGGTGCATCGTTAGGGATGCACCTGTAGCCCAGATGTCAATATCTAACGGGCACAGTATTCATAGTAAAGTGGAAATCACAAAAATGCAGCACTGCTTTTTTTTTATTTGGAGCCACTTGTAGCGGAGGAACGAAAAAAGAAAATACACCCGGGGTGAACAATGTTTTTTAATGACAGTTCTGCTAGTGTTTGAGCTGCTACTCAGAGTTTAACCTTGACCGTGTGCCCCGTGATGTATATAAAAGCCTGCACTGCGCTTACACTCTGTACTTTTCTGGGTACAAGAAGGAAGGGCGTGTTATGGAAATAAACTAGACAACTTAATAGCACGCCGATGGCAGATGTTTCCCGATGCCACGGGGAACCAGGAAATGCATCAGCGGGCAGCCCGATGCGAGGAGGGGATGCAATAACCAGTGCCCACCCTGGGGCTGGACTCACCCCCCACTCACTATAGAGTTGCGGCGTGCCCCTCAGGGCGGCAGACAAGATGACACGTATGTACCCTTGTCCTCTGCCAACACAAGGTAACAGGTTTGAAAGGAAAAGATGAGCTTTGCGGGCTGAGCTCATATCTCAGGGTGTTTGTATGTACCCAGTAGGTTGCAAATTCGAATTCTATTGGGACCGACTCTGCCTTTACATCATCCACAGGATCATAAAGGGCCTGAATCATGGAAGTGTTTTATAATGGCGCAAACCCATAGAAAAACGTTCCATGAATCAAATGTGTGCTACTGATGCAGGAAATAATAACGCCTATTATGTAGGTATAAAGAGACTACTCTATTTGAGCTGTGTGCCATGCCTGGTAGATCAAGTGGATAGCACAAGGGTTCAGCACTCGCCTCTGACATGGGCCGATACGTTCAGTACCATTAAATTGGGTAATAGTAAGATTGATTACTGCAACACTGGGGGGGTACGGAAAATTCCAGCATGAAGGGATGCACAGAAACATGATACTATCATCATTATTATATAAACAGTCAACAAAAAAAGTGACTTATTGTTAACAAGGAGAATAAGATACGTGGTGCAAACAGAACATTGAAAAAGACACAGCAAATGATGAGAAAACGCATTTCTGACATTGGTGTTTATAGGTAAGTGTTTTGTTACATTATTTTATTTATTGTTTATACTTCCCGCTAGGGGTGAGCAAAATCTTTGCCCGTAAAAGGAAAAGTGCAGAATCAGCACTCGAATCTGCATCCACCTGATCTGCGAAATCAGCATTACAGTTCTGCTGCCACTGAAATTGTGCCCGGTTTTGCGCGTTTTCACAAGGAGCATGGTGTTTCGATCCCATGTTAGTTTCGTGTAGCATGATGAGAAACTTTGCACAGTTCTTTTTTCAATCCATGTTAGTTTCATGCTGCACGGTTGAGGTTGGACGCACTGCACGTGGACCTTGAGGCAAGCAGCGAATTGTTCATGAGCGCCCCACTAGAACAGCCACAGGCACTGCAGGTCACTTGTGTGAACTAAACCATGTTATTCACAAACCCTCCCTGTGTTTAATGTACATTTGAGAAGACCCCGGTCATCCTAGATCACACTACAAGGTAGTGCGTTATGCGACATCTGTCCGACTATATTCTAGAATGTGACAAACATTTCTTGAACATTCAAGTGTCAACCTATTGACAGGCACTTGACCCACCGGAATCTTTCAACTACTTGAACCGGTGGTGTGCATGGATTTCCCTGTAGACAAGTTCAATCCTTCTAAACCACACGATAAAAGTCAATGCAATTCAACATGTAGAATGTATGTGTGGATATCATAATGTTGTTTTATTGTGTGAAGCTAACACAATTCTACACGTAACAACCCCCTGAACAAGTTCTGTCAAGAATACAAGAATATTGTATGGAACGAAACATGTTGGGCAAAGTCCAGCTACACTAAGGTTAGCTGAGCAACTCATCCTTAATTGGTCTGTGAATCGCTATAATCGAGTAGCAATGTGATTTAAAAAAATAAATAAATCCAAACCAGGGCGTTCTGTAATACTAAAAGGCTACATGTTACATTCTGTTGATAGAGATTGGTTAGCACATTGCACTTCTATAAGCACTGATTTTATTGATTCAATGTAGTATTGTAATAAATAAACTTTAATACTATGCTTATGTTTATTGAAACATCATTCACTTAACCGGAGAGCACAAGTCATGTTTTGCATTATTTACTGAACATGTATTTCAACAAAAATTCTTTTCTGAATAAAGTATATTTTGTATAACATTTCTTTCTCTGGTCTCACACATTGCATTCAAAAAATCATGTTTTTAATAACAGTTGTTCTAATAGATGAATAACATTCAGAACTAACAGAAAGCCAGACTTTGTGGCTTCTAGTCTTTGCACCTGTACAGTGTAAAGTAGGTTTGATCTATGTTTAATAATGTAGTTTCATGCAGCAGCACGAGAAACTTTGTGTCAGTGACACAAGAAACTTTCTGTGGTTTCTTTGATTCGTGTTAGGTTCGCACAGCGTCATGAGAAACTTTGTGCTGGTCTTTTTTCGATCTGTACTAGGTTTGTGACATGAGAACGTTTGCGCTGGTCTTTTCCCGATCCCTACTGGTTTCGTGCAGTGGCACAAGTAACTTTGTGGAGATCTTTTCAAGTCCATGGTAGTTTGAGCAGCGGCATGATAAACTTTGCGCGGGCTTATTTTAGATCCGTATTAGATTTGTGTTGCGGCACAAGAAACTTTGCATATTGTTTTGGAACCATGCTAGGTTAGCGCAGCAGCACGAGAAACTTCATGCAGCTTTTTGTTCGATTCACACTAGGTTTGCCAAGCGGCACAAGAAATGTTGTGTTGCTCTCTTTGATTTGTGCTTGGTTCGCACAGAGGCATGAGAAACGACGTGCCGCTCTTTTAGATCCGTGATATGTTCACGCAGCAGCCCGCAAAAAACGTCACATGGCTCGTTTCGGTTAGCAAGATAGCATGACAAATTTGGCCCACTCTTTTTGATACGCAGGGGTGGCGGAATGGTGGACTGGCATTGAAATCTTACAGATTTCGGTTCTGCGGATGGCGGACCGGGATCTCACAATTTCGCCCAGCCCTACTGCCCACATCACCACTGTAGCAGTGTTAAATTGGAGATCCTTGCAGTGCTAAAGAAGAACTTTTCACAATATCAATTGTTTGCAAATTGATTGATAACTAATGCCAAGATAAACATTTTGCTAGGTATAGGGGTTGTTGTTTGCGTATGTTAAGTGTGTTTATAATAAACATTTTTGTACAGTAACTATTTTTATGACACAATATATTGTTCTCTGTGTAGTTCATTACACAAGGTGGGAGACCATGGCGTATAATAAGACAGAAGGTTAAGGAACAAAGCTCACGACACCCACCTCTGCCAAGTCGCTGAATAAAGCAATCACTTCTAGCTAGGCACTCACAAATGTATTGTCATTATAAATACTATTACGTTGAATACTAAGAACAACAGTTGTTATACAGATATTGCTACTACGGTTGTTTCGATTTACTAGTCTTTTAACTAACTAGTGTGGCTATCGCCCACTTTTACAGTACTCACAATTGCACGAAATGGGCTATTCGTGATTTTGTGAAATTGTACAGGTGCTCCCTCTTTACTACTCACGTGTACCAATCAGAACTGGAACACAACATGTGCTTCATAAAATGTGCTGAACAGAAAGTGAAACATTGGCACTCCAGATTGCAGCATGCGGCCATCTGCAGAGTACCACAAACATATTTCAGTAGCCCACGTAATTCGCTCCTCTCACAGTATCAGCGTTTCAGCTGTACTGTTCCTCTTTGGGTGGGCGTGCATGCTATGTAAAAAGTTGGTATTTTAAAAATTATAACCCTGGTCTGACTAGATAGCAGTTTATCAACAACAAAAAACTGTTTCTATCCTCACCCATTGTGGTTTTGTGGGCCACGTCCAAAGGGATCCTCATCATGCCTTGTGTATATCTCTGCGGACAAGAATGAAGAGGAGGACTACAGTACATCCGCCATCATTCCTTGCAATATGCCTCCATCCCTCCCAAGGAGAACTAATTGCATTGGTACAATGACAAAGATTGAAGAGTTTAGAGCATAGCTTCTCTGTTAGATACTGGCTTGGCCCCTTTACAATGTACGTTCAGTAAGTGCCTAAATACCTTCGGGTTCCCTCTAGAAGACTCTTTAACATAAGGAAACACACTTGTCAGTAACGTGGATGTTTTTTTTTTTTTATCCTAGGACATTTTCTATAGCATGTATGTGATAATGAAAACGCTTTTATAGTTCCTACGCAAATGAAAAAGCAGCAAAAACCTTAGTAATTTTGCACTATTCTGGGTCATCCTACTTGGGGAGAATGCACTGTTTTATTACAATGTACGATATGAAATATTTTATTTACATCGCGCTCGTACACAAGTGTTTCAGAGCGCGACCAGGCAAAAGGGAGGGGAACAAGGGAGAACAAAAAGAAAACAGCAATCTTACTAGGCCCAGTGACATTTAAGAACGCGCATGTGCATGGAAAAGGGAAGAGGGGGAAAGTGCATGGAAGGGGGGGAGTGGAAAGTGCGGAACAGAGGAGAGAACAGAATAAATACTAAATTAAATAAATAAATAAATAAGGGCAATAAACCATGGTAGTGTGGCCAGCAAGTGGCAGGTGAAAGTTAGTCAGATAAGGTATATCTGATAAGTGCAGAAGAAAAGTGTGAGGGGGGACTGTATGGGTACAGATACAGAACCCCAGTGCAGCGGGTGGCCTGGAGGGTGGCAGGGTGAGCAGGTACCTGGGTCCGAGTGACAGAGGGTGTCAGGTGCACGATGCCAGTAGAAGAAACAGATCAACAGGGGAGAAGGAGCGCAAAGGCAGAGGCTAGGAGGAAGGTCTTGAGGTGCTTCCGGAACCGGAGATGGTTTTCCCCAAGTTTCAAGGTGGCCGGGAGGCTGTTCCAAAGGGAGGCCCCAGCCAAAGACAGAGATCTACTCCCAGCTTGTTTCTTTGCAAAACGACTAACCCTCAGGGAGTTAGAGGTAGAGGAGCAAAGGGTTCGAGAGAGGAGGTATTTACGGAGGGATAGTTGAAGGCATTTTGGACCCAGGCCCCAGAAAGCCTTGTGGACAATGCAGAGGGTTTTAAATGTAATCCTTGCATCCACTGGGAGACAATGAAGGGATTTCAGGGCTATAGAGATACAATCCCAGGGCTTGAGGCCAAGGACAATTCTTGAAGTCCTGTTCTGGATTAGTTGTAAAGGGCAGAGAATGGAGGCAGGTAGATTTAGAAAGAGACTGTTACGGTAATCCAGTCTGGAGAGAACCAGAGCTTGGGAGACAGTGAGCTTTTGATGGAAGGAGAGGAAGGGCAGAGTACATCTAAGGAGGTGCAGTAAAAAGTTTGACTTTTTGGAGACGTCAGAGATGTGTGCGGAGAAGGAAAGTGTGGAGTCAAAGATAACCCTAAGTTCTTAGCCACGCAAGTGGGGGTAGGAGGCAGACAAGGGAGGCTTGCCAGAGAGTGAGAGGAAAGGATGGTGATGGTTTACCAATAAGGAGGATCTCAGTCTTGTTGGCATTTAGGCAAAGATCGTTGGCGGCACACCAATTTTGAATGGCGATTAGACAATCAGAGATGAGGGAAGGAGAGGAGGAGGCTGAAGGAAGCCTGAAAATGAGTTGGGTGTCGTCAGCATAGCAGTGGAAAGCTGAGCAGAAAATGGAGATGCAGTAGGCGAGAGTTGCCAGGTATTGGTTGAAAGGCCAGGGTGAGAGGTTAGACCCCTGGGGGACCCCACAGGTGGAGAGTGAGATAGAAGATAGGAAGGACCCAAGTTGTACCTGGGAGGGTCGATCAGAAAGAAAAGAGGTCAGCCAGGCCAGAGCCTGATCAGTGATACCCAGGTTGTCACAGAGGCGATTGAGCAGGGTGGTATTGTTGACCATGTCGAACGCAGAGGAGAGATCAAGTAGGATGAGAACAGAGGGAATGTTAGAGTTGAGGTTGGAGAGCAGGTCTTCAAGGATGTTCAGGAGAGCAATTTCTATGCTTCTGGCAGCTCTGAAGCCAGATTGGTGGTCATGGAGGGAGCCAACAGAGTCGGAATGAAGATTAAGCTGAGAGATGGCCAGCTTTTCCAGAAGCTTACCCAAAAAGGGAGTGATGGAAATTGGGTGATAGTTTGCCGGACATGAAGGATCAGCAGTGAATTCAGAGGGGAAGGGAAAGAGCCATAGGCGAAGGAGAGGTTATAGAAATCCGCAAGGGCCGGAGCAAGGGTGTCGATGTGGTCCTTAATGGTTTTAGAGGAACAGGGATGGACCTGTTTTGATGAGTGAGGTTTTCATAGATCGGACTTGTATAGCTACCTCATCAGGGGAGAAAAGAGGAAAGGAGGAGAAAGGGGAAGGGGGGGGAGAAAGGTAGATTTAGAAAAGTTTCACATATACAGAAGCAAAATGTTGAATACATCTATAATTCAACAAATGCAGATTTCAGAACGGGTTTCAAACATAACCTAACCCACTCCCTCTCTTGCCTAGCTGCCACAGCATCTGGAGACAATGAACGGGGCAGTGGCTTGCAGTATACATCCCAGTAACATAACATCACTAACTATAGCATGCATCATGTGCTATACTGGGGCAATAATTCCCAAAGGAAAGTGCTCGGCCACTCATCTGCAGACTTAAAAAAGTGAAAAACAATTTCACACCTGAAAACTACTGAGAAGATGGAGGAAGTGGCAAACTACGCTAAACCAATTAGCAGCAAACAGGACAGTGTCAAGGGAAGCCAGCATTTTCCAGAACCTTGATAAAAGTCGGGAAAAGGCCATGGTACATCAGCCCCTTAACTGAGCATCAGCCTGTCTCTGCGTGGAGGTCTTAGGAGTGCGACAGTCGAATTTCTAAAGGCTTGTATGAATATTTGTACACAGTGTGCTACAAGAATTATCTGATCGTAAGAAGCCATAGGTACGGGCAGAGTCCACAGTCTTACTAACATATCTCATTAATGGACTCAGGTGCAAGCATTTCCCTGGGTCGTCCTTAATTTGTGTGTCAGCAGGATCTTTCGGGGCACAGTGACAATCTCAAACTGGATTTTTGTTGACATCCCACCAGCAAGATTTGCTCATCAGACTGTCCTCAAAGTGACATAGCAGTGAATACACCTACCAAGACGATCACCCTTCCTTTCATCACTAAGAGCACTGCAGACAGTAGGCACTCGCCCATCAAACCAGCCCACCTTCAACACACACACACTCAGCAAAAATCACAAACACCCGTTAGCAGACAACAATATCCCATACAGCCTGCGCACACCCATGATGCTGCTTCTCATTGGAGGAAGGAGAAGAACCCTACAACACAATGCAACATGAGACAAGATGTTTGTCTTTGCTATTCTGCATGGTTTCCTGTTGTGCCAAGATTTGTCAGATCTACAGCCCCTCTGTGACATACATACTGCATCACAATGCACCTGATAACACCAACTAACTAACTAACTAACTAACTAACTAACTAACTAACTAACTAACCCATACTCTGATTCATATCATGACTCAATGAAAAGGCTGTCTCATGCTGCCTGGTGCAAGGTCATGCCACGCTATGCTGCAGTCAATTGATAGATGGTATGGAATCCAAACACTGACCCCAGACAGATGATAGATTAGTGCACGTGAACTTTGCTGTGCTATGAAATATTTTGAACCCCAATGTGTAGCTAATGCCAATGTTTCAATGTCCTTCTACAAACGACACTCAGCCCTCAAGGCTGCCCACATGCCTTTCTCCAGGTAACAACCATTAAACTAATTAAGCACTCACTATGCTCCAGCATTCTAATACATTTTCTTGCCACCTCACAACATCCTAATAATAACCCACCTGCAGGCAACCTACTGACCAGCAACACCAATCAAAACCCTAACAAATATTGCCCACAAAATATCTGTACACAGGCAATGATAAAAAACATGGCCTACGGAGACCACCTGGGGGCGCAGACAGCATGGCTGCCTAGTGCATCGTCTTGGTTGCCTCGAGACAGGTGAATGGCGAATAGAGAGCCCCAATGACTGGTGTTTCCACTCAGAAGTGGCCCAGCAGCTGTATGAAATCCCGGGCTGTCACTAGCCCTGAAATGCAAAACAATTCTCAATCCAACCCGTGAGCGGATGGACCTGCAACCGCAAAGGCCTGCGTCCAAGCATGGGTGCAGGCTCTGGGTTTGCAGACGGTTACATTTTGCAACCCATCTATTAACGTGTACAGTGAGACATTACGTAGGTGATCACTGTGGTTATTCAAATTACACAGGTGGCAATTGTTTAACAAATGCCATCACAGAGACAGAGGCACATATAATACAGTTTAGTGGTACACCTTTGTGTACATGTGTTTTTAATATTATTGTAAGAGATGGACTGAGGAATAAGTCTTGCTGTGCTGTCATAAAAGGTGCTGGATAATATCAGGGGCATATTCCCTCTCTATCTTCCTTCACCTAGATAGGAGGTGCACCACTGCATTCTAGGACCAGAAGGCACCCCAGAAGGCACTATTAAGGGATAGTTATTTCCTTTTTGAGCTTGAGATAGTGACTAATGTGTTTTACCACCTAGAGATTTGAAGAATTCTCTCTTTTTGTGATACATTATCTGGGAAACACAGGCTGGACGCGAGTACTACAACAACGCTAAATAGCTTTAGCGTCTTCCAGAAGAAAACATGATGAGGCAGAAGGAGGGCCCTCCACCTCCCCTCAGAGCAGAACAAGAGGCTTCAACTAAAGCAGATTTGTGCCTGCTGTCGGAGGAAATCAGGTCCATGGAGTGTCAAGTGACGGCTGCCGTATCGGAATTGAAAGGAAGGGTGGACAAAGTTGAAGAGAAACTGGGAATCATCAAAAATAATCAATTTGCCGCTGATCTACTGGAGATGCGGGTAGATGCCCAAATGCAGGACCTAGAGTCTAGAGAATAAGACCTCACCCTGAAAGTATATGACCTTGAAAACCGTGAGAGGAGATCATGGGCCTACAGGAACAAGAAGGAGAAACGGTGCTCACACTCGAATGAAAGATCAAAGCTCTAATACAGAGCCTTTTTGATGAACCAGAGGACGTAGATATCTCCTTCAGCAGAGTGCACAGAGTGGGGGGCCCTCAGAAAGCCCGCAATCAGTTTTGCTGAAGTGCCATTATTTCAAACAAAATGGAAATCCTCCAGAAGGTAAGGGAAAAGGGAGCGGTTGACTTTGAGGGCTCCAAAATCTGTATTTATCAAGAATTATCGACTCTGGCCTTAACTAAATGAAAGGAATGCCGCCCTTTAATATAGTGGCTGCAGGCGTAGGATATGCCCGATACAGGTGGGGCTATCCCTTCTTGTTGTGCTTTGAAATTTGTGGCGAGGAATTTAGAGTAACTTTGGCAGATGAGGTTGTGGGTGTTCTGAAGCGGCTGAAAAAGGAGGATCGTGGTCCGAACAGGGAATATTTGGGTCAAACAACACACCCCAGCAAGGGGTGATCGCAACACCAACCTAGGACGGGATGACAAAATAGGTTGAGAAAACTAAACACTCCATGAGGCAAACCCTGTTGTTCTCTAAGACAATTAGACTGTATGCATGGGTATTATACGACTGCTGTTGTTCGGGGATCCTATGTGTATTGAGGGCATAGAGTGATTATGTTGAGGTTAATGCAACGGTTAATTTTGGCAGGAGGGAGTTTATCTGAAAGGATGGGCTTAATTTGGACGAGGTGAGGGGTGCCCTTTTCACCGTTGAGGGGGGTTATCAATCGGGGGTTATCAATCCCAATGATGGAGACAGAGGAGAAGGTGAGGATTGAAGAGGGGGATCAATGTACAACTGTCGGTGTGTGGGTACAATATTTTCAAAGGGAGACATAGGGTTTCATCTAGGGACTATGAATGTGAAGGACGTTAATTCACAACAGGAGTTATCCATGGTGATTAGGGAATTCAAGCAATTGGGTTAGTGAGACCTGGACAACTGTGGAAGCAAGGGCACTTTCATAGCATCTATGAACTGCAGGATGCCCTCCAAGTGGGGTCTATCCCCACTTTACTATTTCTGCAATTGAAAGGCATTTTAACCGATCAACTATGGGCAGGGCAATTACAACATCCATCAACACTGTTTGAAGAAGTCCTGAACACATACATAGGCTCAACAGGACTCATTTTCCAAGCTGTATAATACATTGCTATCCAGACGACCTTTAAGTACTCCGGAGTCACAAACGCAATGGCTCTGCCCACATGCAAAACGCATGTTTTTGCCACAAGCAAGTGGCAACCTTTTTGTAAACTAGGCTCAGTATTAGTTAGAAATGAAGACAATCAAGAGTTACTGTTGACGGTAATTGATGGTGCAAGGTTTTTTTCATTTCGCATAGTTCTATCATGTGACGATCCAGATTTTTGAAGTTTTTTTTACATTTTATTTTCCTAGTTTAGTCCATGCTTGTGCATGAAATGCAAACAATAGTTCTAGTGCAGGAGATTTCAGCTGCAAACACTGCCAGCATTTAAGATGTTTCAAAACATGTTCCTATGTGTAGTGCACCGCTTACCTCTGCTAAAAACGTCCAACTACGTTCTGGGGTGAGCAGAGTCTGGGTATGCCCCCTCATGGCAGTAGGCCTGTTTTTCATTCTTTTAAACTCTCCTCAGTAGGGTCATTTGGGGTGATGCAAACAGCTCTGTTTAAATACAGTAGTATTGGCCTCTGAATTGACAGCCTGGCTGGATCTAGTAATTATGACTATGACCAGTGTCTTCAAACATAGAATAATTATTTTATTTCTCAGTTTGCTAGAGGGCTATCTATATAGCAGCTCAAAAGGGAAACAAATACAAATCTTACAGAGGCAACCACAGACAGCCCTAAGCTGCATCCACCCACCTTCCTTCCCGGAGGGATTTGCGTGCGCTTGAGGGGACACACACACACACACACACACACACACACACACACACACGACTGTAGCCTTGCCTTCCCGAGCTCTGCCCTGCACATCACCCTTCAGTCCTTTTCGATCCAAAGTCGAAGGATCATTAGCAAAATAGAGGATACTTATTAGAGGGAATGGCGGGCGGCCGGGCATATGGAGGAAAGGGGACTATGGACTAGGACTAAGGTAGTCACTACGGTGAGTAACATACTCCTACGTCCCGTCCCCTTTCCTCCATACTTGTGGGAGATTCCCAAGCACTGACCAAAGGAAACCTGGGTGGATGGAAATGTTCCTTATTGGAACAAATTCTTAAGAACTGCCTCGCCAAATTGGGCATCATCCCGGGAGCTCAGGTCAAAACAATAATGTCTGCAAAAAGCCAAAGTGGAAGCCCACATAGCAGCCTTGGCTATAGACTCCCAAGGGACGTATTTTGGAAGGCAACAGCAGCCGCTTTGCTACGGATTAGATGTGCACAAATGCCCTTTGGGAGCTGAAGGCCTTGAGTTTTGTAGGCCTCATAAATACATGAAGCTATCCAACGAGAGAGGGACGCTTCCAAGGCTGGTTTCTCTTTGGGTCACCAAACGTAACAAAGAGTTATGAAGAACGTCTAAGTTTGTTAGTTCTGCCGAGGTAAAACTTCAGAACACGTCTGACGTCTAGGTTGTGTTAAACCCTCTCGGCATCGGAGACCGCATCCGGAAAGAAAACCGGTAAAGATATTGACTGGTTTAAATGGAATTCAGAAACAACTTTGGGGAGGAAAGAAGGATGAGTGCGAAGCACAGCCTTATCCTTGTAGAAAATTAGGAATGGATGTTCGACAGAGAGAGCTTGAAGCATGCTTATTCTTCTCGCAGATGTCACTGCAATGAAGAAGGCCACATTCCAGGAGAGAAACTTGAGCTCTGTAGCGTCTATTGGTTCAAATGGCTTGTGACCCAAAGAGGTAGGGACCACGTTTTGACCTCATTTTGGGTGAGGAGGCCTGACCGGCAGAAGTCAGCGAAATGCCTCTTTATTACTGGGTTTGTCAGAGAAAAATAGCAATTATCTGTAGAAAGATATGCTGCAATGGCTGACAGATATATTCAGATATAATAGACAGGACACGGTCAACAGAAAGCCATTTACTTTTGTACTGAGCTCCTGTAGAAGGCTTACGCGCCTCCTGCATTGTGAATGCGTGGATTGAACTGCTATTTTGCCACCACCTGAAGTGATGTGCGTCAGAGGTTTTAGTGAGGCCAATGTCACCAGAGGGATTGTAGGGGCATTGTAATAAATTTTAGCCCTCTGACATGGAACCTTGGCAGAGCCAGTACTAGCAAACCTGGGGCGCTTTTTAGCCCCTTTAGTTTCAGCAGAAGAAATAGCCCTAAGCAAGGAAACCTCGGCAGAGGCTGGTGCTTGGAGACTTAGGGTCCTTGTCCTCCTTCTTTGCCCCCTCAGCAGGACCCAGTACAATCACAAGATTGTTTGTGGAAAAGCTTAGGGTCACATCCGGAAGCCAGAGCCCCTACATGGGGCCCTACAATTCTGATGATCCCTGGTACCTTTAGTTACTTTACAGAAAAACTCAAGACTAGGCTCAGTACATTTAGACGCAGACTGGGAAAATTTGGGAATAACCCCAGTTGAAGCAGCCCCAAACATTGTGTTGGACTGCCCAATTCCAAATGTGGATAGCTAGATCCACCAGAGGCTTTCTGTTGCCCCCCCCCCGTTTGCTGACGTAGAACAAGTTACAGAATAGTCTGTGCGAATTTGCACCACTCTGTTGATGCTAGAAGGCTGGAAAGCTTTCAATGCCAGATAAACTACCAGGAGTTCTAGGTAGTTGATATTAAACATTCTGTCCTGGGGGGTCCACAGATTGTACAACTCGAGGTGACCCAATGTCGCTCCCCACCCTAGGAGGGAGGAGCATGTTGTAGCCATAATCTGTGGGAAGGGTTCCTGGGAGGAGGCTCCCAGTGAAAGGTTACTGGAGGTTGACCACCATTTAAGATCTGCCGTTATGAAGGATGGTATCAGAATTATTTTTGGAGTCTGGGTCCAAAGCTTGGGATCCGCAGCTCTGCAGCACACGCTATGTATGCCTCATCTTCAGTCCTGCAAGAGGTAAGGCTTGGACACATGAAGCAATCAGGCCCAGGAGACTCTGGAACCACCATGCTGACCTGAGGAAGGCATTCAGGAAAGGAAGCACGTGGTTGATAAATCTGCAATTCTGTCCTCAGCTAGGAAGACTCTGGCATTGATCCCAAAGGTAGGCCCCTCTGTACCAGCCGTGGAGAACGTTGGTGTAGAATAGCTTGTCAAAATGGCCGCTTCAGACCATGTGGGTTGAACCGCCATTTTATCACTGCCTGAAGTGATCTACGTCACAGGTTTAAGTGAGGCCATTGACACTGCAGGATTTGTAGGGGCTTTTGGATCACTTTTAGCACTCTGGCAGGGAACCTTGGCAGAGCTGGTACTAGCAGACCCAGACCGTTTGGTTTCTGTGGAAGAACTAGCCCTCAGTGAGTGAACCTCAGCCGAGCCGGTTCTAGCAGACCTGAAGCACTTTTCAGCCCTTTTGGTTTCTGCAGAAGAATTAGCCCTCAGTGAGGGATCCTTGGCAGGGCTGGTGCTTGTAGACTTAGTGGACACAAGCAAAGGTATACCACTTGCTACCCAACTTCCCAACACACTGTCAGAGAGATGCGAATTCTTGTAAGCTTATTATATACACTTAATTGCATGAATCACGTGAACAAAGGTATTAGCAAAAAGAACAATTTTAATACATTTTCAAATTGTTAAAAACGACCATCTGTCAAGCTCATATACCGATGATCTGGCTAAAAGACAAAACACAGATACAAAAATCATAATAGATCAGCGTTCTTTCAACATGTTTGAAGATTATAGTCAAGATCTCAGTCTTGTACGTCTACGATGTATTGAAAACAACCAATTGAAAGAGTCAAACTCTGCAATTATCTAGTCTCGCAATTGTGATGTTAGTATCAAAGTGATTTTTAGAAAACATGACATCCTTTCTAATATCATGGCTTGAAGACTTAGGTCATTTGCCATCTTTCTTTGCCTCCCCGCCCCCAGCAGGACCGGTACGGCCACAAGATTGTTTGTGGTAAAGCTTAGGGTCATGACCGGTAGCTTGATCCCACTGGTCTTTGAAAAAAATCCTGATTAGGGATCCTCTGTTTTTTTTAATGCCCCGGTACCTTTAGTCACTTGACAGGAAACCTTGAGACTAGGCTTGTTACGTTCCCAGACTGAGAAACCTTGGGAATGTCCCCGGTTGAAGCAGTCCCAGAAGCATTGGGCTTAGTCTTAGCCCCTAGATGGGGAACCTTGGAGGAATATCCAGTCTTTGTGGTCCCATTTGATCTTCTGTGATGGTCTGCCACGCCTCCAGATGAGACGATATACATCCTCCCACTGATGTCTCATGAGACCGATGGAAAGCATCAGTTTATCAGCGGTGAGACCACCTGTTGTCGAATAGAAGGCTGTTGACTAAGAGAAAAACCAGCCACCCTGCTGCTTGTGGTGAGGCCCACCTTAGGGAGCATTTGCCTGACATGCACGGCTGTCCTGGAACACTCTGAAACCAGCGAAGAACCTCGTTTGAGACCCTGACCCCTGAGTATAAGCTGCATTAGCAAGGGTTTGGCAATGACCGACAAAGATTTAGCCGTTTGCATGCTTGCCTTCATTTTGGTGAGCTCCTCATCAGTGGAGGAGTGGAATAGTTCCTTACCTTTGAAGAGAAGATCAAGTACTTTGTCCTCACCCTCCTTTGAGAACGTAGTAGCATGCAGCCACTCTTGGAGGAAGATGTCTACTGCAACCACATGGCCCTGAGTGGAAGTGTCGACATGATGGGCCACAGCCTTCAGCAGGTCCTGAGGCATAACTTTGTCATTGGATAAGCCGCCCTTAAAATCTTCGAGCCTGTCAGGAGGAATACATTCCTGAAATTCGGCAAGCTCCTTTCACAGCTTGAGATTAGCAGGCGCCAGGATGACATCCGTATTAGCCTGTAGCAGCTGAATACTTTTTTCCCAATGGCGTCAAGAATCATGTCCTCCTTGGAAAGGACTTGGGATGCTGCGGTGGAGGATGTGGAGGATGGCTTAGACTGCAGCGTAGCTGCTGCCACCACCATCGATGAGGGAGTGGACATGCAGTCAAGGATATGTCTTCAGATGTGTGTAGCTTGTAGCGAGCGTCAATTTTCTTGTTAAGGTGCTGCCCGGAATGAGGTTCTTCTCAGACCTTGCAGGCTTCGGGCAGGACATCCTATTGAAGGAATAGGCTGGTGCTCTCCTGTGATGACATAGTAAAGGCTCCATAAAGTACACCTTCTTGTGGAGCTATAGGTTCAGGTATTGAAATACCTAGCACAGCCTTCATATCCACAACCTGGTCATGAAAGGCTCTGATAGAGCGGGTGGATCATCGCTATCCTGGTCCACTTGATCTTCATCCAGTGCGTGGGAACAGAATCCTGATCCACAGCACGTGGCATCTCAGGCCCCGTGGCATACTTGACTGTGCAACAGGAATCTTTTGCACAGGTGAAAGAGGAGGCAGAGGAGGCAGTGGAAGTAGGGGCCCCACTGAAAGTGGGGGAGGAGGTGGCACTACCGGGTCCTGCAGATGAATTGCTGGGGCAGGCTATGGTTCAGGTGGCATAGGATCTATTTCCTTGAATAGATCCTTAAAGTATGCCTTCATAGGATCAGAGTGCATAAGCATCTGAAACTTGCCAGAAAATACATCCTCAGAAGAAGGCCTAGGCACTGGAGTGGGTAGAGGCCCCTGTCAAGGGGCATACCCCCAGGATTGCAAAGAGGACGGTTGCCAAGATGGCCCTCCACCAACTTTATTCACGTATAACAAGGGAGCGGACGTAGGAGGGAGTGAGACTGCATGGGAGCGGAAACTGAGCACGCCAATCCATTGGAGGGTAGAACAGATTTTTATTATCCACATAACGTGGAAAAGGCTGCTCAGCCCCAAAAACAGGCACCTCGCTGCCAGCCATTGAGAACGTTGGTGTGAGAGAGGTAGTCAAAATGGCCGCTGCAGACCTCAGGGGTTGGACTGCCATTTTGTTACTGCCTGAAGTGAACTGCGTCACAGGTGTCAGTTAGGCTGTTGTCACAGGAGGAGTATCTGGGGACTTATGTTCCATTTAAGCCCTATGACAGGGAACCTCGGCAGAGCCGGTGCTAGCAGATCTAGAGTGCTTTTACAACCCCTTAGAGACTGCTGAAGAATTAGCCCTTAGTGAGGGAACCTCAGCGGAGCCGGTACTTGAAGACTTGAGGTGTTTAACCGCCTTCTTTGCCCCCTCAGCAGGATCAGTTCGACCACAGGCCTGAGTGTGGGAAGGCTTAGGGTTACCTCCTGTAGCCAGAGCCCTCGGAGGGGGCCCCTCGATCTTGCCGGTCTTAGATATAGCCCCAAGTCAGGGATCCTCGGGGTTAATCCCGGTGCGTTTAGTCACCTTAACGCAAACCTTGAGACAAGTCTCGGTACACTTAGTTCCAGATTTGAAAACCTCAGGAATTACCCCAGTGAAAACACCTCAGAAATACTGGGCTTAACCTTAGCCCCCAGATGGGGAACCTCGGATGAAGATCCAGTCCTGGCAGCCCCCTTACAGGGAACCTCGGAGGAAACTCCAGAGTCCAGTTTAGATCCCTTTCGGAACACCTCAGGGAGATCCCTGGTACCAGAGCCACTTGGGCCCCTCACGGAACCAGAAGACCCTGGGAAGGATTCCCCTGGCCGGGGTGCCCCAAAAAGGAAGGAACTTCCCGGGCACTTTCTTTTTTTTTCCAATATACTGCTATAAATGTGGAGGAGGAATCTGCTGGAACACCTCTTCCCACCTGACAAGTCGACACTGGAGTGCCGAACAGAGAGGAAGTTTCAGTAGAAGCGCAAGTCCGGCATAGACGGAAGAAAGAAGACTGTGGAACTGGAGGAGGAATATGAAGGACAAGGGAACCAAAAGAAAAATATTCCCTACGATGCAAGTGCGGCCGACCGCGCGGAGAAAAGGACTGAAGGGTGATGCGCGCGATGGAGTTCAGGTAGGGGGGGCTACGGTCACGTGCGGTGGCCCTGTGTAAAAATAATAGAAGGACAAAAAGTTATTTTGATGCTTCAAAAGTGCTCTGGTCTCGTCCCGTTGAACGGAATGCCCCACAAGTATGGAGGAAAGAGGATGGGACGTAGGAGTAAGAAACACACACTCGGCACACATCCACACACCACCAGCACACACACACATGCACACACACACATAAGCGCTTGAATACATGCATGCACCAACACACTGTGACACACACCTATATATGAGCACAAATGCATGCGCCCACACACACAGCAATCTGTGTATATAATTTCACAATGAGATGCACCTGCTACCAAAAGGCTCTCTGTTGTAAACTTCTCTTGGAGCTAGGTTTCCACTACATCAAATATCCAAATAAAACGATAAAATATATCCACACACGTCTGACTATACGTATACCTTATTTGGGGCTCTTGTTTGGTCTGAATTCGCAGTCAGATTTCTACCAATTACATTTCTCCTATACTTTTACACACACTTTTTAAATTGAATAGCTTTTTCAGGAAATTGGGAGCATGTGCAGAGGACCGGAAAAGTTGCAGAGGCATTTTGAAAGCACACATGGCAATCATGACATAATTAATTGCTTGATTTCCAAGGTTATTGTGTCATCTGCTCACCAGCAGGAACACATCCCCAGGTTCTCTTATCCGCGCAGTGTTAGGTTTGGGTGACTTATTAGACTGCATATTAAACTGTTTACCCGATACTAGCGGATTACAGCAGCTGCAAAGCCTACATAGACCACTGGCATGCCATTATATTTAACGGGGCATGAAATCAGATGAACACACCGAAATGATTCTGTTTTTTATATCCATGGCGGCTTTGCATGAATTTACATCATATGGCTTTCGAGAAAGGCTCTATTAAATACGCTATTTGTACAAGAAGGAAATAAAAACAGGGACTAATGCACCGAGAAATAGCCCCTTTATCTTTAATTTTCCAGATGAATTTGCTTGTAGTCAAATGATGAACGAAATATAAATTCAATGGAGAAGCATGTCTAATGTCTCTGAGTTAGGGGCGTACCGCAGTGAACTACAGTGTTCAGGGCAATGGAGACATTGCTTTTGGCAGTTAATTGTGGTCTGTAACAAATCTGACTTGCTGGGCTGTCTATTGAAGCATGTCGGGTTAGCTGTATCTAGGGGGGTTCTTTTCTTTGAGAACCAAAGAATGACAAAACAGGAACTGAGGTCACTACTTTGTAGCCTAGTCATTATGGGTAAAGCTTTGTTGGCCAAAACCGGCAGCGTTCAGGCACTGGGTAAACCATTGTTGGCCAACACCGGCAGCGTTCAGGCACTCATATCGGGAAAAGGATCTACTGAGATTAGGGCCTCAATAGCAAACCATAATAGGCTATTTGGTAGCACATTGTATTTGCCAGAGAAGCACAGTGACATGGAGACGATACTTCAATTGAGTTTTATATACCCGAAGTGAGGGCCGGGTGGGCGCTATGGGTCATGATTTTCAGGCAGTCCCTTAAAACCTAGTGGTTCGCTCAGGAACCCTCCATTGCAGGTACAGGCAATGAGTTCCAACCCTCGAGCTCAGGCCCAGACTTGACCTACAACAACCATAACACAAACACTGTGGCAATTAGTTAGGCCCACATGAAGATGCCCTCCATGACGGATCAATTAAGTTACTAAATCTTTCATAATTACACTGTTACACTCACCCTGGAGGTGGGAATCCAAAACCTCTAGGCACAGCAAAGGAAAACAATAACACAAAATATTTTGTCTCTCTCATCATAAGGACAAGACTATGGACCACCCGGACATCCAGGTCTAGCAAATACCATCAGTTGAGGCTTTTTCCGCTTACCAATGTTAATCTACTCACCTTTTCCTCTTCACAGATTTGATTGAATGAGTCATATGATTGGCTTCCTTCATAATTTCATACCCACAAAGGCCCTCCTCCTTGCTTCCATTGGCCCATTTAACTTGGTGTGTCATAAGATGGATGTGTCAGCTCCACACTACCCCTCCTCCCTGGCAGTGAGAACATCTACTGAGCTGAAATATTCATTTGTAACATGACTCCTTAAGTAAGTATGGGTTATAGGGCAAAATGACACATTCGAATTTGTGAAGATACAATGAATTCAAAGATGAGATTTGTATTTGTTTAACTTAAAAGCCAGAGTTTGATTTTAATATATTTGAAATATGTAGTTAGTATGCACTTTAATATGTCATTTTTATATATATTGTATTTACCTCACAATGTTAAGAATTATTTTTCTTTTTTTCTTTTGCGATAAATGGTACAAATGTTATGAGATATTATATACTTCATGTCCTATGTATAAGATCCAGAGAGCTTCAAAACAATCTGGGTGTCATCTGTGTAATTTGCTAACAATATCCCTAGGGATGAGAAAAGATCAAATAATGGTCTGGAGTAAATGTTAAGAAGCAGTGGCGATAGGCAGAAGCTGTCATGCACAACAAACCAGTCTCGCCACCATGCACCTCTTTGATTGGTACCCCAGCACACACTGTTACTTTCCCCGGGTTGCAGCCCACCTCCCGAGACATTTCCTCACCTAGGGTGCGAGGGAGTCGCCATCACCAGCGATTACGGGCCGTGCGTAGAGGCCGGCCCGGTTTGTTGCCTCGTTTCCATTGGCAACTCCCATGGAGACTGCGTTCGGGCTGGAACACCCGATCGCGGTTACTTCCTGGTTCCGCGACGACTTCCCGATCACGTGTCCAGAGTTCCGCTCACGTGATCGGGAGCCGACGCACATAAAAGCCGGGAAGTTTGAGTTTCTCACCGCTTCACAGCTGTTTCACGACTCTGTTCAGCGCTTGCAGAATTCACGTTACTTGGTTACTTCGGATTTGGACTTTGGCTCATGAATCACGGACTGGCCTGCTTACTCCTCGGATCTTGTCGCTCGGAACTGCACGGATATTGGTACTCTGGACACTTTGCTTTGCTTAACGGATTGTTTTCGGATTGCCCCTTCTTGACTCTACGACCTTCGGCCCTTGGCTCTACGTGAAAGATTTCAAGTGCCCTTCAAGTTACGGCAGGGCTACAGGTACAGCCGGTGCCTGCCATCTGGGACACGGCTGTCCGGATCTACGGCGCTCCCTCGCACCAGACCCAAGATACCCCAGTATCATCCCTGCTGGGTTTAGGTAAGAGATTATCACACACATCTTCATACCAAAGTACTGTGTTTGCCTGTGCTAATCTTAACTTCCCTTTAACAGCCTCTGGGGTCCTTGGCGTCATCAGATCCGGCGAACCATCAAACCACCTGTGGCCTCAAAGCTCGCACAGGGAGTTTGTTTACTCTTCCCTGTGGGTGATTTGTGGACAGAGGCCCATTACTCTTCACTACGCGGCAAGTCATGACAGAAGCCTTGGGGGACTCCACATAGAAGAGAGGTTCTGCATGATTGAGCATTTTCCATAACCAATTTTGTGTTTCAGGGTCCAAGAAAATATTTGAACCAAGAAGAGGCAGAGGGGGTACAATTGCCAACTTTAATTAGCCTGTCTGCTAAAAGAGAGTGATCAACTAAATGGAACGAGGCAGAGAGATCTAACAACAGAAGCAGTGCCATATTGCTGCCATCTAGAATGTTTGCAGTATTAGACTTTAAGCAGTCTCTGCCCCATGATTGAAGTGAAAGCCAGATTGTTCTGACACGAGAATGTCGTGTTGCTCTATGAACTTTTGGTATTGATTATATGCAATTCTGTTGAATATTTTTTAACATAAACAAAATGTTCATGATGGGTCTGTAATTAGACACATCCACAGGGACAAGGTTTTCTTTTGTAGCAATGGTGTGATCCATGCCTCTTTGATGTTGTCAGGAACATAAGATCCCTGGAAAAATCAATTAATAAATATGGTGACCCAAGGTACAAGTGTTTTGGAGAATTTCTTAAACACGGAGACGGGAAAATATCCCCATTGCACGCTGTTAGTTTTAACTTTCGCATAACCTCCTCCTCGGATAACTCTTTAAAGGTGAATAATGGAGCTTCAAGAGCATTAGTATTACTGTGGGAGGAATTACTTCAGTGTTCTCTATTATTTTTACCTGATCAGAGATGTGCTCTAGATGTTTTTGAGTTTTTGGGATGAATCCATTATGAATATTCTGACACCAGTCATTATCAATAGTCATTGAGGATTTAACTGTAGTCCCCTTTAATTCCTGTAAAATACTGAACAGTTCTTTGGGACAGGATTTTGCTAGTTCTATTCTGGCCTTCAGTTTGGACTCTTTTGCTTTAAAGACAGTTAGCTCAAAATGTTTGGCTGCAAGTTTATAAATTACATGATTGGTATCCGAGGGAAGTTTTTGACAGATAAATTCGGCCTTACATTTGGTTAGTCTAGCACTCAATACATCTGGTGTATACCATGAATATAATACAGTGGACTTCTTTTGTTTCCTAAATTCCAAACATGCAAGGGTATGAAAGGCTTGATTAGTGGCATTTACAAAAAGATGGATGAACTTTTCTAGAGGAATATCATCCTTCAATGAGGGTAGGAGTGGAGTAACTATGGCCTCAAACACTTCAAACGTTACTTTTCTAAAATTCCTAGTCAGAGTTTAAGATTTATCTGATTGTGAGTTTCTAATGACAGGATGAGAGAAGTATATCTCGAAGGATAATGACGAATGATCTGACCAAATTCAATCATGGACTAGAATGGGAGACAATGTTTGATAACATTCATATTATCTCCACCATTATGAGTGGTGATGTTGCCAGTTTGAATAAATCCCACAGACTGAAGTGTTTGCAGTAACAGTACTGCATCAAAGTCCAGGAGATCATTGGCCTATACATTAAAATCACCAAGCACAAGAAGGGGCGATTGATATTTAGAGATGCTACCCACAAAGGCAAGGAGTTGTTCCTCGAATTTTGGTATCATTACGGGTGGTCTTTATAATAGCAATAAGTTAGAAGTACTAACAGAATCCATATTAGCTTTTAGAAGCATAGGCTCACAGTTATCAAAGTGTCGTGTCTCTGATATGTACAAATTAAGATTGTGTTGAAAAATTAGGGCCACCCCCCTCTACTCTCCAAACAGTCATTATGGAGAGATGAGTAGCCAATGGGGGTGGCCAATTGCAGTGCATGATGGGCAGTCTCATTGAGCCATGTCTCTGTAATGGCTAATAAGTCAAGATTGGATTTCATAATATAATTGGCTATTTCAGCTGCATGTCGCACCAGCAACTGTGTATTTAACAGAGCACATTTTAATAGGTGGGGTAGTGATGAAATAATATGCGCTGTGTACATGCACCCCCTATGTTCAGTCACAGTGTCTAGCAGGACTTCAGTACCTGCAATACTTGTGTCCTTGTGACTTTCAAGTAGGGGTGCTTTAGTGATCTCCAGCATGAACATGATGGGCATATAATTAGGTATCTCACCACCCAATATGCATGTAAGATGAATAGTTTCCTCAGACATGTGCAAGAGCTTGGCTCTACAATTCCTCTGAATCATGGCTAGTAGCTCACAGCGTGTGGACATTGTTGTAACTAACAAAAAGTAGCAGACTGACAGACAACGGCACTCACAGTTACACGAGCCGGCACAAACTGCCTTAGATGCGCCGGCGCTGACTCGTCTGACAACGTCCCAAAAAGCTGAAATAACTACAAGAATCCTGGGCAACCTAGTTCCTACAATTGAAAGCAATTTACAGAATGCATCAAATGTGAAGAGTGGAGAGGATTGTAGAACAACTAATGCAAGTTCAGTTAATTTGTTGAGCAAATAAGATCTGTTCTCCTAAAAAATTATATTAAAAGCCTATGTTCTTGAATAATACAATACAATGAAATCCAAACAAATGAGAGCATTCAAAGTATAGTAGCAATGGATTATAAACAAGAATGATTTAGAATGAAAATCATTCAATTATAAATAATCTTCTGTATTTTATTTCTTTGGTGATAGCACTGGAGTAGAAATTACATGGTTCTTCAGATTGCATCTTCGATTACAAAAAATAAAACTGTAAATAAGTCTGAATGATGTCTTTATTTGAACAAAATTCGCACACCACTAAGCACACATCCAAGCGTTCCCCAAAAGAAGATTTTGCATTAGTACCAATGTGGCAACTCAAAATCATTTGGCAGTGCGCTTATCCACTTTGGTTAATTGCCCCTAATGCACAATGCATTCGTTTTCCCTTCTTGTTTGATGAATTGGCTCACACAAATAGCAAAACAGTTTTGAGAATTGTTCCTTTATGGTTGAACTAATTGCCAAAGGTTGTACATCAACAGAGACTACATTAAACAATGAATTTCTGTAGTCATTTGTCCTAGTATATCACATTTTGAAGAGAGCTAAATTGCACCGAATATCCACTTCTCTCGGAGCGCCTGGCTTCTCTGGCTGTTACCTTTGTGTGAAAATAAAAGGAGGGCTTAGATATGGTGATGGGAAAGTCAGTAAAATACCACAGACATAAGGTTGGGGTGATGCAGAAAGGAAAAAGGCATTTTTGAGATAGGTTGGGTCTGTGAGGATCCAATTAGGCAGACTATAGATCAGGGTTGCAGAAATGAAGTTATCTTTTAAAACGTTTTGCAATGAGACTATGTGATGCAGTTTAGTGGAACAATAGTTAGGTAATAACATGTATTGTTTGGCTGGACCAAAATGTGCTCAAGCTACCCAGTTAAATCCAGTGCTTTTTTTTAGACCCAGGATTACCTCTTCCATTTTCATAGGGCAAATTCCAGAATAGTGGTTTGATACTGTGAAAATACTATGTAAAAGGTGAATGTACTTGGAAAACAAAACAAAGGATAGGACAGGACAGGCTTCTATGGAACAGTAACACATTCTAGGATCTGTTTCATGCCAGGCACTCTTGAAAAAGGGGGATTAACATGACATTCTGACAAAATATTGCCTGAAAGTGCAGTTACTGGACAGCTCAGCAGTCCTGTGCTGGCAGCTACATGTCTTACAGGAAAGTTGTCACATAAGGCTATTACACGCTTGAAGCTTATATAGTGCTTTAGGCCATAGTAGGCACACACCAAAGGTAATCATTCAGGCTGTAAGTATACAACATAAGCACTGGCTCCATCCTGCACAGCAAACACTTGCTAAGGCATTTTGGGCCTATTTTGTGCTCTGGATGGGTTTTTTGTGCTTTGTGCGTTATTTTTCTGCCCATGCTGTGTCTGGACTGCTCCTAGGCTGCACTGTGTTTGTGGCCCAGACCTTTCCTTGTTTCAGATATTTTCCTTCCCCTCCCAACCCATGGCAATTGGCAATTGGCTGAGGCGGTCAGGTGGCCCTCACCTTCATTGCCAGCTCTCTCACTGTGCTCCCCTGCTTTACTCCCAACATCAATCTAGCACCATCCTGCCCAGGGAAATGTTGGTAAGTAGTTTTGAGCCTGTTTCTGTGCCCTGTTGGAGAGCTATTTTGGTGCTTTTTGTTTTTCTCCGGCCTGTTTTCCCATGGGCTGCTCCTAGAATGTACTGTCTGTGTTGCCTAGACCTTTCTTTGTTTCTGGATTTTTCCCTTCCCCACCCAAACTATGGCAATTGCCTGAGGCATTCAGTTGATCCTCACCTTTGTTGCCAGCCCTCTCTTAATGCAACCTGTTTTCCTTATGGCAATCTGGCTCTAACCTGCAATGCACACATTTGGTAAGGAATTTTGGACCTGTTGCTATGCTCAGTTGGTGGGAGGGATATTGTGTGCTTTTTCTGGTATTTTCTGACAGCTTTTCCTCAGGACTGCTCCTAGAATGCACTGTTTTTGTGGCCTAGTCCCTTCTTTGTTTCTGGCTTTTTTCTTTCCCCTCCATTCTCCATCACTTAAGCACTGCTCCGAGATCAGCCATGTATGGGCATCCACTTGAAAGGCAGTGGCAAAGTGTGCCTCGTGTTAGCCTGTTCCCTTTGCACCCTAGCGCTGTCTATAGTTGCACCACTGTTTGAGCAGAGAAAAATCAACATACAGATACGGTGAAACTATGCTTTAATCTCCCCTGCAATCCTAGCACATAACGTGTCTGATTCTGCTGTGTGCATCTGTAGCAGTACATCAGTTTGTACCCTCATAGCTATGCCTGAACACCATAGCACACAGCTTGATTAAATCATTATGCTAGCAACACATCTGCATAGTTATTTACACTGCAGCCCATTTATCTGGCACATAATCTTGTCTGATTCACTGTATTGTGCCTGAATACCTAACACATAGCCATATAGACTCATTTGTTTGTATATGCTTGCCTCAACTGTCTAGCTTGTGATGATTGTCCCTGAACACCAAGCACTGAGTTATTTGGAATCATTGTGTTAACCTACATCTGTATAGCTCATCATACTGCTGACCGCATAACACATCGCTAGATTGAATCATGTTTTGCCTAAAATTCTAGCTAACAGTCTTGACTCATTACGTTAGACTGCATGGCTAGCACTTGCCTGGACTGGACCCCGTGTTTAGCATTCACTACATCTGTAGAGCTGCCTATATTGCCACATTCATACCAAACACATAGCTATATTGACCCACTAAAGTAGCCAACAAAGCTAGTTTAAGGTTCTGTGTTCAGCCTCCTCTCCATCTGTACAGCTAACTACATTGCTGCATGCATACATAACACATACGCTGTTAATCAGTGAGTTAGTTATCACAACAATTTCGCTTCTCACCATACTGCTCACTGCATATTTAACACATTCCTGAATTTCACTCATTGTAATTGCCTGCATACCAAGTACATAGTCAAATAGACTCTGTTGGTGTGCACATACACACAGCACCGAGCTACACTGAAACATTGCGTGGGCCCCACACTTTTATGACTCTTTTATACTACAACCTGCATATCTAGCATATAACTGAATGATACTGAACGACAAATGCATAGTTGGGTATCTGTACTGCCTGCTACCTAGCATGTAGCTAGATTAACTACATTGCATTCATGCATGCGTCCATAACAACTTTGTAACCTAATATCGATACATGAACACCTAGCACACAGCCAGATTTGAGTCTTCATACAGCTCTGCATACCAAACACATTGCAAGCCTTTCTCATAGTGCTTTACTCATAACATATGCATTATAGATTAACTCACTTTGCACATGCTTAACTACTGCATAGCTCAACTGTGTTGCCTGAATCCTTAGCATTTAGGGAGGGTGAATCAGTGTGCATGCACCTCCACAATAACTGCAGACTTATTGCTGCTACCTATATGTCTAGTACATAACTAATTTACTTTTAGTTTACCATACAGGCTTTGCATACCAATCACCTACAGACCTAAACTTGCGGTGTTATCCCATCATTAACTGCATAACTCATGGTATTCCTCTACACCCCCAACCCATAACCGGTTGGACTCTACGTATTTTCCTGAACAACCAGCAACACGATTAATGAAAATACTTTTTACCTATTATATTGTAATCAGCCCTACCTCAATGAAACTAGGCCCCTCACCCGTAGAGATTCAGACACCAAAAATTACGAAATCATTATAACCATAGCCGCTTACATTTCTACATCAAAGGAACACTACACATAACCTGACCCCTGATAAATCATCTCATCTGTATAGTCTACAAGCCAATTGGCCTATAGTATTCTCAGAACAATTCCATAAACTCCCAAATAACCAATGACATAGAAGGGTTAAGGAAATCCTAAAACGAAGGAATAACAAACGCAGGCCTGAAGTAAATTAAAAGGTAAATTATTATTATTTCTTTTTTTTATTGTCATATGGTTTATTTAAAACCTTTACCATTTTACAGAATTAAAAACAATGTAAAGAAAACAGAATAGAAACAAACAAAAAAAACATTTGTAAATAATGAAAAGGAAATAAGTAAAAATACAGTGTTAAATTCATTGCCTATCATATATTTTAAAAAAGAAAAAGAAGTAATTACACTTGTGGAAATAAATTGTCTAAAAACATCGTTAATTCAAACGTTTTGAAAATTTCTCCACTACACATGAACTCCCACCAATCAAAGGCGTTCTGTGAAGGCATTTCATTTACTAGGGGCTCTAGATATTTAGTTCTCAGTTTCGGCAACACAGAACAAGATGTTTTAATGTTTCTTCCGCAGTTTTACATAATGTAAAGGCCCCAAGTCCATCAGAGCTAATTTTCCTCAAATTGAGTATTTGATTAGTGGGAAGCAGATTCATCCTAATGCGCATGAAGAGATTACGATGTTGGGCACTAGTAAATGTGCACAAGTACTTGGGGAGCACTTTCAACGCTCTGACGTCTCGATTTAAATTTTCACATAACGTTTATCGATCTTTGTCTGTCTCTGTTTGTATCCAATACCAGAGCCATAGTTCTTTTTTCTCTACATCTGGGTTTGATACTAAAGTCTCCACATTTATGTTATCCTCATCAAGAATAGCTTGGCATTGTTGGTGCCACTGTCTTTGAACCGAGTCCAGTTGTTTTGTCTCGCTACATTCGAAAATTTGGAACTGGATTGGTGATTTAGGCATGATAAGCTTCCAAAAGAAGGATAGAGCTTTCCATATAACGATTGTGTGGATTGAAACTAACCCCATTTCATGCCTTATGATACGTAGGCACACATCTCCAGGACATACCTTCTAACAAGGCCCATTCTTTCCAAGGGACACAGAGAGCCGTCTCTGCTCCATATAATAGAATCAGGACCACTTTCTGGCCATAGAACTTTATTACAGGCAACAAAGAACATTTTCCATATTTTCTATGTATTATGACTCCCTGGGTGGCAAGATTTGTTGTATTTGATCTTAGTTCGACTATGCGAGATTTATCGCATATGCTCTGATTTATCTCATGTTACTAACTTGGGCCATAGGCTCTATTCCCAGATACCATCAGAAGTTTTGTTGTTTCTTTTTGCCACCTGTTCTTTGCAACACCATTGCCACAGATTTCAAGGTATGTATTGTTACAGAATTTCTTTTGGTGTACAAGTTTAGTGAATTAATTTGTTTTTAGGCCAATGGTAGTCTGATTCAAAATAATGAGGTTGTCAGCATATAGCATCCAGCTCACCACGTTCCTAATTATTTTAGGTGGAAAAAGCATTGTCCGCTATCAGCATCTCTTTTAGATCAGATATAAACAACTTAAACAATTATGCTGCTAAAGGGCATCCTTGTTTCAAGCCACAAAACGTTGGTATTTTTTCGCTTAGTAGTCCTTCTTTATTTAGTCTTATTTTGATACAGGTATCTGTATGTAAGACTCGGATCGGAGCTAAGATGTGGTCCGGGCATTTCTATTCTACCATTTTTTTCAAAAGTAGTTCTCAATCCACACTAATGCAATATACATTTTTGTTCCTTCCTTACAAGTTCTTTATTTGAGGACATTCAGTATAAATAAATTCAAGCCACAGCCCCTCCTTTTACAAAGCCTGTTTGTCTTGGGTCAAAATGACCACAAGCTTTTACCCAGTCTTTGAATCTAGCCAAAATCAAGGATGCAAATATTTTCCCCAATATGCCCAAGAGGGCTATTGGACGATAGTTTTTAGGGTCAGTTCTGATACCCTTTTTAAAAATGGGGGATGACAATATCTGTCTTCCACGAATCAGGATTTTTTCTTTTAGTAAGGATTTCTTCAAACAGGACCAAACAGAAGTTGGCCCACTCTTCTTGGTCTTCTTTAAGCATTGAATTCGAGTTGCAATCCAGGCAAGGGGCACGTGAGTTGCTGGCCTTGTTGGTCATTGCTATGATTTTATGTCTGTCAAAGGCTTCTTCCTGTCATTCCATTAAAGGTGGAGTTTCATAAGAGTCATCTGTGATTTTCCAATCATCTTCTTGCACTGTGTTGTTTTGCAGAGCTCTTTGATTCCCTTCTATCTTTTATAATACCAACCACAAGGCTCGCGAGTCATTAGATGCCAGGATTTTCAACATGTGCTCTTTATCCTTCTGCAAAGTGGTGCACTTATGACTTAGTAACCATTTTTTGTATTGCTGTTTATGTTTATTTATCATAGTTTTTTGCGAATTCCCTGTTGAGAACATAGTTTTCTGATATCTCGATGCAGCTCACGTTTCTTTTCTACTATTTCCTGGTCTTATGTGTGTTTAATTGTGTTTTCTGTCCAGACGCTCCTAATGTGGTACATTCACAAAACAATTGAGAATAATGAAGACCAATGTCCTGTTCGTGTAGGGCTATTTTGAGCTTCTGATTGACTGACTGAACATCTTGCACGATCATTCACGGCCTATTTCATCCTGGTCCTACTTCAATGTCATGCCTCCACACAACCATCTCTCTTTGATTTAGAGCACACAGGGACAATTCCACCATGTCATGATCACTGTAGACTGTTTGATTTATCCTTAGTGACCTGACCAAGGGAGACACATTAGGGGATACAAAGAGGTAATCTAAGATGGGCGATTGGTTCCCTTTACGCCATGTGCCGACCGCTGGCACATTTCTGGTGGTTTGGCCATTTAGAAGGTTCAGGTTTCGCTCTTTAATTTTTTTCGCATTCAGGTTTTAACTCTTGAATGTTTCTTATTCATCTTAGTTCCCTCATCAACCTTTGAATTAGAGGGAAAACGTCCAAAACAATGTAGATTTAGGTCTCCATATAAAATTTGCATAGGGTCATGATATTGAATTCTGCTGTTATCAATAAGGGACATTACTTCCTCAATAAAACATTCATCCTACCAGACCATAGGATTCCAATACAGGTTCACAATAAACATACGGGCAGAGCCACTGACTTGCGTTCTATCATAAACACCATGTATGGATTTGGGTTCCTTTTATGAACTACCTTCATACCTAGACCATTTTTTACCAATGTTATGAGACCGGAGAACAGTCTCCCTCTCCCACCTTTTTTTGCTGTATTTAAGCATAGTGTATAGCATTCCACTATTGGTGGGGTCGAAATCCACGTTTCTTGAAGGCAAAGAATACCAAATTGTTTTTGTTCCACACTTTCATTGTAAAAAAGGTGCCTAAAGACTCTAGTATTCCAGCTGTAGATCATGATTGTTTTGTCTGGGGGTCATTTTAAATGTTATTGTGGTTTGCTTGAATTTAAGGTCTTGGAAAGCCATCCCCAGTTTACATCAGTAGTCAATTTCATATTGCTGTGCGCTTTGCGGTTTATTTGCCTTTTTCATTCAGAAAGTCTATTAATGGTGATCTACAATGGAGACCTTGAGTCTTGTAACTTGTCTGCACAGTCTCTAAGTTCACGATAAGTGGTTCTGCCATCCCTTCCTTCCATAACACCCCCTCTTCCTGGAAGAGTCCCAGCTCATTTGACATCTGTATACACCAGGCATTTGTTTAAAAAGCCCAGAGCTGACCCCTATGACCCAGCCAGGTATCACCCCATCTCAAACCTCCCTTTAATTGGGAAACCTCTGGAAAAATACGTATATTGTCAATAATGGGATTTCATCGAAACAAACCAACTCCTGAATGAGGCACAGCATGGATTTAGAACTTAGTGCAGAATCAGCTCTGTGCTCCATCTGGCATACACTTAAAAACAATGTGGATGAAAACTCTGAGACTGCGCTCATCCTGCTCGACATCTCAGCTGCTTTTGACACCATCAGTCATGAGATCCTCCTGACTCCCAAACCTATGCACTCTTGGCAGCAGGAGGACCAATGGGGATTTGTGTAGTAAATTGGCCTGAAAATCCCCCACCATGCCTTACAAAATCCAGGCTAGAATGCAGAAGATGTTTCAAAAGCGACATTAATTTGTAGCAAAACATACCCCCTTACTGGGCATTTTGCAGCCACACAGAGAAGAATTTCAGGTCATTCATTAAAAATATTTCCAAATATCTTTTTCCTGTAAGAAGTTTCCCAAGAGAGAATAAGGGAGAGTACACCGTCATCTGTATATTTGGTGGAGAGAGAAAGCAGACAGATGTTTAAAAACCCTCTCTCTTCCTCTCCCCCACACACTCACACGACCAAATGCAACCTTTCATTCCACCCCATAAACAGAGCCTAACCCTTTTCATTCAAGGTGCCTTGTGCCTAAGGATAAAAATTGAGGAATCAGCGTGCACTTCTAAGGTGTAGATTTACAACGGACTGAGGGGAGGAGCAAGAAGGCATTCAACGAAACGGGAAACACTTGTGTAGCCCCTAAATGAGCTTATTCTGTCTCAAAGCACTGAAGGGGTTTTTATACAGCACAAGTTACCATTGCAGTGGTGTCTGAGTGGTCAAGGAGGGCCCCCTTTATTACAAGGGATTCATGTTGCACACACCATATTGATGACGGGGGGTGGTCGCAAACTGGGGCAGTGTTGCAAATCCATATGAATCAAATGGAGTTCATTATATGTTACTATTAGTGTTACAATCATTTAGAATTTGTACATATTAGATCTTCACACACATAAAAAGATACAATATTACAACTGCAAATGCACACAAATCACATAATGGGGTGCTTTAGCCACGTTTAGCTGTTACACATGCATTCTAAGTAGCAACGACATTCATGACGGAAAAGAGAAAGAGTTACCTAGTAAGATGATTGTACAAACAGGGCAAGGTTTACAGTCCCTGCAAGGCAACAGATGTTATCTTTCCCTTTGTATTAAAATCTTTAGAGAGGGGGTTAGTCATTACTTGGTGTTAACAAACATGAGGCCTGAGTCCAGGGTCTGATGGTTAAGTGTTTTCCAGGTCATCAGAGGCTGTATGTGGCCGCATAAATTAGAAGGTCTTGAAGGAAACCAGGAGTCTGTGGAATATGGATCGCAATCAATAGTTCAAGAAAAATCCTGTTTATGCAGCCCTTCCTCTATATGCGAAAATATGTCAGCAGGACCATGTGCAATCATACTTAAAGTTAAAGGCCGGGAGCAATTAATTATTTTTTTAATACCAATGTTTAACCATGTACTGACGTCATGACTTACTACAATCAATCCCATGAAGAGGTATCTTTTGAATATGATCTGAAGATGATAATGAAGATAAGCAGGGCCAATGAAAATGAACATATGGGATTTCTTTGAAGAGGTTTTGTCCAATCATATTTGTGGGGTGGATGGTACTAAAGTATCAGTGAGTGATTTAAATTGTTGCGAAAGGTATATAAACTGCCAACTGATGTTGTATTGTTGAGAATTGAGTTAGTTTGGTCCTGAAACACCATCTAACTGCTCCCCAGAGCTTTTGTACAATAAACTTGCTTTATGTACAACAGCGTACCTGCTTCTTAAGTGGTGGGCCTGTTTTGGGTTTGATGATTAAAGGCCCATCCCACATTTGGTGAGCCAGGGTAGGAACCCGGGTGTTCTGAGGCATTGGGTGTCTTCTGTCCACATCTCTCAGCTATGGTACCTCACGACGGGGACCAGTCTTCTGTGCACGGTGAAAAATAGGTCTGTGGACGCCATATTGGTTAAAGGTCTGTTTGCTCCCCATTGACATGATGCCGTGGCTTAGCTGTGTGGAACGATTTGAAGCACCACATCGGCGCACCTCAGGTTCACGTGAGCACACGTTTGGGGTGCAAAGCAAGGGGGAAACAGGGGGTAAAAGGGGTTGTTTCTTTGATTTAATGTTTATTTTGGGAGGTAAGCGTAGACTTGGAGAGTGGGTGGGAGATTAGTTGAAGTTGTGGGGATGTTTTCTGATAGAGTGGTTGAACTGTTCTGTGTTGTAAGTCCTTTCTATATATTTTCTACCTAATTTGTTATTTTAGAGGTGTGAGTGGGTATTTTACCCCTCACACCCAGTTTAAATCTTGTCCTGATAAGACAGTTTGCTTGTCTGGTTGGCTGGAGCCCTCACCTGAAGGTGGGGTGGTATCTTAGGGTAAACCCAACCATAGATACCTTTCTGAAGTAGGCCTTGACATTCTTTTGTATTTGCCATGCAGGCAGAGCCCCTCACCTCGATTTTCTTGATTAGTCGAAGTAGTGAAGGGAAACTTCCTGTAGTCAGGAAAAGACTGTTTTGTAGTAGAGAAAATGTTACTAGTTATGAAGAGAGTGAGAGCAGCGTTGCTGTAATGGAAAGCATTGCACCCCTCCTATGCTTGAGTGGTGGGGATATCTCAGAAAGATTGGCCGGTGAGTGTTTTTGACAAAGATGCTGTCTTCTGTGCATGAGTGAGAAGTATAATTGGAGTAAATAGTGAAATGAGGTAATTGTAGTATAGGCGAGTACAGTGAATGAGTGTGAAGTGCGACTAAGGAAATGGGTATGGGTAAAAAGGTAGATCTTGAGTGAACATTTCTTCTTGCCGCAGGTTCAGCTCGGTATCAGATTTTTGTGAAACTATTTTTTGATAACTTTGGTTGGTGTATCAAGACTCTGTTGAATCATTTGTGCCATGTGTTGCCTGGCTATAAGGTGAACATTTTAAAATATCGTAGGCAATGGTTGCAAGAGAGTAAGGGGAAAATGATACATTCTCGGCCTATTGAGGGATCCTATGATACAGGGATTTTGGAGAACCTGCATACCTTTTTAAATACAAAGCACAAGGGCTCGAAGTTAGAAAAGTGGTTAAACATCTTGGAATTAAGCAGGATGTATGAAAATAATCGTGAAGGGCCATAATGTTGAAATTGTGGGGGGAGGGCTGAAAAAGGCGGGTGCAGGAATTTCTTCTGCACCCCCCCATGTGAGTGCTATCCTTTATCCCCCACAGAGGGGTACACAGACCCTGAGTTTGCTCCATCATTTTCGCGAGCAGCTACTCCAGTGGTTGCAAGACAGACACCGGTAACGCCTCCATCAGTTTACAATTTCTGAGAAAAGTGCAAGAGTAACTCCTTCAATGGTTAGGGTTGCAGAGAGGTTGAAAATGGAGAGCGGGAATGGCATAACACCTCTAACTGCTAGGTTAGCAGATAGATCAAGGGTGGAGGAGCAAGAAACAGTGAAGCCGATATTTAAAAGAGTGGAGGAAGGAATGAAAATGAGAAAGAAGAGGTTAAGCCTCTTCCTGCGAGGATAGAGGATAGACTGTGAAGAGTGGTAGATGTGCAAGAACAGGAAAAGATGAAGGAAGCGCTATGACTAGCAGAGGAAGTAATGCTGTTACGGAGGCAGAGAGATGAAGAGTGGTAGGAAGTGAGAAGACAGGTAAGGGATGTTGAAGGGGGAAGGTGGAAACATGGGCAGGCTCTTGTCAGATTAGACAACTATGTTATCAAAAAGGATGAGTTGGGCATTGAGAACAGGGTTGCTGCCATGGGTACAGAGGCTGAGCAGGGAGGATGGGAGATGACACCTTATGGTAGTGTTGATTATGTTTCCATGCCTATAGAAGGGTTAGAGGATGTAGTAGCCGGAGTAGATGAGGAAGCAGTAAAGAAATGGGATGTCGAGCAAGGAGAGCAGAGTGTAGGCACCCTACCTACTGCTCCAGTATCAGTGATAGAAAGCACACCATGTAACCATAGTACACACCAGGGTATTCACATGGCTTTAGCAAGTGGTAGGAGAGAGATTGGGAAAACCCCAGTAAAAACAGGTATAACTCACTTTCCGTTGCTCCAGAAGGATATGGGAAGGACGTATTATGTCCCGTGATCACATTTGGACTGGAATAACTTGATGAAGACACTCCCTTCGCTCACTGCAGGGGCAGGGAAGTAGATTTATGCATTGGAGGAGCATACTGCCGGTATCATGTTGGCCACAGGGGACATGAAGAGCTTATTCAGGGCTCTAACGGGGTGCAGTCAGACGAGCTGTGGAAGAGATTGAGGTATCCGGGAGTTCAGTTGGCTACAAATACCCATGATGGTGCAGCTTTTAATAATCTTAGGGCACAGGTATGGGGGGCCTTGCAGATTATGTATCCTGATACGCCTGATAACAATTTGATTTTAGCTGAGACAATGAAATTGGATGATGATCCTGCCTCACACATCCAGTTAATTCAGGAGATGTGGAGGGTCGAAATGGGAGAAGCATGAGACAAGAATGTGATGATTTTTTAGCACATGCTGAAGAAGGGACTTCCAAAAGAAATCCAGCACGATGTACATAAAATAGTAGGGCTAAAAGCCAAGAGTTGGCCAGAAATTCAGGCACAAATTGTGCATTTTTGCAGGAGAAGACAGGAAAAAGAGAGGGAGAATGTACAGCAGGCACACAAAGCATGGGGTAAGCTTGTTCAAAAGAAATTGGCAAAGATTTCTTTAGAAGGCACAGTAATTACAAATTCTATGGAGGAACAGCAGGGGCAACCGGGACAACAGGGACACAGTGAACCGGGTATGACCCAGGGTTGGGTCGACAGGTATGTTAACGGTCCAAGGCCAATGAGATGGTTTCTAAGGGGCAGAGGAGGATTTCCACTGGGAAGTGGGTCATTTGGCGGGTTTGGAGGAATGGGTCCCTGGGTTTGCTGGCCAACAGAAATTCATTATGGAGAATTTGATGGGATTCAGTGTTGGTTATGTGGAAGGTTGAGGCACAGGCAACGGGATTGTCGTGAACGGCTACAGTACTTTAACATAGGAGCTAAACAGATGCAGGCTCTGACCCTGCCATATGTCCCAAGTTCTGTGCAATTGCAGCAGGTATGGGTTGAACAGAACCCAGTGACTGAGGCTGCACAGACATTTTGAATCCCATCGACCATGCCAGCACAAGCATCAGTGCAGACATGAGACAAGAATCCTTCACCCCAAGGAACAGTTGCACACTACACTGGAGCAAGTGTTTTCAGAAGAAAATCCTTTTTCTCTCCCAGGTGCTAATATGTAGCAGCTTGAGGACAGCCCACATGGATCTCTAATGTTTCCAGTTCTGTTCATTACCACTGATCTGGAAGAGGAACCCCGGATAGGTGTGCAGGAAGGTGACCAAATGATTTCCTTCATGATTGAACCAGCAGCTACCAAGTCTGGTATTACGGAAGGTGAGTTCCCCTTGTTAGGCAAAATGAGGGGCACACAAGGATTCTCTGAGCTGTCCTGTCAGTTCCTTATACTGAAAACCTTTGTATCAAGGTGGGTAATCAAAATGTATCAGCCCCTTTGTAGGGTACGGCAGCTAATATTTTGGGAAGGGACATGCTGAGCAAGTTGTGGATGTTGATTGCCTATGCGGAGCAAGGTATTGTATGCTCGACCCCAGGGTTGTATCTGGTAAGGGAAGCAGCACGTTTTCAGACCTATTGCAGTGGCAGAGCGATTATGGGGGTTCCCATGCATACAGCATTGTTTCTCTATGGGGTGATGGTTTGATTGAGTTGGGTGCCAGGGAAAAGATATCAGGCCTGGTGAGTACCATTTGAGTTTTTATTTCGGCCTGATGTGCCACAGGAAGTAACATTAGAAGCCATTGTTACAATTATCTTATAGGCTGTAGTGATGAAGAAGAACAGGGTGCTTCTCTGAGGCACAGATGAGGAAGGCAGAGAGTGGCACACAGTTCTGTGCATTGATCCAACCTTAGCACTAAGGGACATGTCTGACGAACAATTGTTCGAAGACACCGAAGACACAGGAGAGATGGTCTCTGAAATTGGGGTGCCTTGCCAGATGGCGCTTTTGCTGCCTTGACCTGACAAGCACTTTCCCATCCCAACCCATGGGAGCACCCCTCCCCTGCACTTCTCCCTCTACTCCCACCCCCTTGCACTTATCACCTTGTCATGCACTTGCACAGTACGAATGTTACAAGGTCAATATAATTGTTTCTTTGTTCTTGGCTGTTGTATTCCTATTATTCCCATGTTCCCACCTCACCCCCCTCTTGTCTTGTGGTGCCTGGAAACACCTGTTTACAGACACCATACAAATGTCCAATAAATAAATAAATAAATGCTCATCGTTAAGGATACATTGTCATTTTGAAAGGAGGATTTGGGAAAAGTGCTGTATCATTTGTGGATCAGCAATCCTCATGATGTGGGGCTGCTAAAAAGTTTTGGATCAGAGAGGATACAATTGAAATCCAGAACGATATTACCACGGGTTAAGCAGCACCCCATGTCCAAGGAAGCAGACACAGGGATTTATGAGACCATTATGGCCTTGTTAAAACAAGGCATAATACAACCATCTGTGTGCCCAAGCAATATGGCTACCTATCCTGTGAAGAAGGCGAAGGGGTCCAGTTGGTGGATAGTCCAGGATTTGTGCCCCCTCAATAATATTGTACAGGCAGAATTTCCAGTGGTACCAAATCCTCCACCATTCTCTATAACATCACTACTGGCCAATCCACTTTACAGTAATTGATTTAAAAAATGCATTTTTCTCTATTCTCTTACACCCCAATTCTCAGTACCTCACAGCGTTAATGTATCGTGGTCAGAAATTTGAACAGACAAGGTTGCCCCAGGGGTACTGCCATTCTCAGAGTAATTTTAACAGGGTGTTTCAGCTGTATTTTGGGAATGTACATGTTTCCAGTACCGTAATTCAGTACGTGGATGATTTATTAGTATGCAGCACTTCAGAGCAGCAGTTTTGAGGAGACTCAATAACTCTCAGAGAAGGGGTACAAAGTGGACAAAGAGAAATTGCAATACTGTCAGACAGAGGTAATTTCCTCGGGACAAGTAATATCGCCTGCAGGAAAGAAGGTAATGGCAGAGAGAGCCACTGCAGTTCAGAATACGCCTCAGCCAGTCACAGTGAAACAAATGCAGCAGTTTTTGGAGCTTTGTAACTATTATAGATCATAGATTTTTGATTTCTCTAGTTATGTGTTTACCTTATTGCAAGGTCTAAAGGAAGGACAGAAAGTGAAAAGTCTGATAGAGTAGTCTGAGAAAATGAGGACTTGCTTTCGGGAACTCAAGGCTGCAATCAGCAATGCAGCGTTCCTGGTGACCCCAAATTGCAAGAAGCCATTCTTTCTGTTTTCCCATTCAAACAGGCAGGTGATTACAGCAGTCCTGGCCTAGCAAACATCGGCAGGCCATAAACCTTTAGCGTATTACAGTAGACTCCTAGACCATTACTATGGGTTGGCCGTTGACATTGTACATAGAGCATGCAATCCAAATCCACATTGACGACGCAGAGGGTGTCAGGGTATGAGGTTATCTTATCAAATTCAGCCTAAAGATATTGTTCCTGATTGCACCACATATGAGGGAGGAGAGGACGAGGGGGTGAATGTGAAAGAGATTGCCCTGGAGGTGGTGAGGTGATTTGTGTTGATGGCTCTTCGACCATCAACCAAGAGACAGGCGAGAGGCATAAGGGCGCAGCTGTCATGGGTCTTGTGGATGGCAAGAACCGAGCAATACTGAAGAAATGGTTGCCTTTGCATTACTCAACACAAGTGGCAGAACTGGTGGCACTTATAGAGGCACTAGAAATGTTTAAGGGGAAGGCAGTCACTGTTTATCCTGACTACATGTACTCACATCCACCGTCCATTCTGGGTTATCAAGATGGCAGAGAAGAGGATTTAGGAGATCTGATGGGTTCCCTGTCCAGCATAATGCAATGATAACCTAGCTGTTTGAAGCATTAACTTTGCCAGCAGAGATAGATCTAGTGAAGTGCGCTGCCATACTAACCACACTAATTCAATAGCTCTCGGAAATGAAGCCACAGGGCAGCAAAGGAATTGGTGTATTTTCTATTCGGGGAGTCACAGAAAAAGGAAACCATGTACCAACAAGTACAGTTACCAGCCCTATACATCGCAGGCCCAGTACTTCAGATTACAGGAAATACAGGGCAAAGCCACTAGAGAAGAACAGGCGCTCTGGAAAAATTGAGGATGTATTTTCTCACCCACAGTTTTTCTTTGGTGATAGGAAGTGACGGAGAAAGTAGTAATGCCTGTAGAGCTGCTTCTTTTGGCCCTAGAGCAACATCATTACCCATCACATACTTCTTAATGACAAATCACAGCAGAGCTCCAGGAGGATTAGTTTATCCCTAACTTACAAGAACAGGCAAGTAGATTTGTAGGGAATTGTGTAGTGTGCAAGGAGTTCAATACCAGAAATACCATGAGGTCGTGAGGGGTGTCTTGCCCAGGCCATTTGGTCCATTCAAGGAGCTCCATATCGATATTGCGGATCATGATAACGGGGTGCAGTAATTTCAGATATCTTATTATTGTGGCTTGTCCATTCTCCCGGTGGCTTGAGGTTGGTCCCTGCGTACACCCTGATGCTTTATCGGCAGCAAGATTTCTGGTGATAGAAGTATTTCCAAGGTGGGGAATTTGTGAAATTTTAAAATTCAATAACGGAGCCCACTTCTTTAATGCATTGTTTGCCAAAATCAATTTGCTGCTAAGAATAAAGCATTGGTTGTGCTCGGTGTATCACAAGCAGGCCAACAGGATCATGCAGAAGCTTAATGGGGTCTTTAAGGCCTGGTTAGCAAAATTGTGTGTAGAGTTAACTAAATCATGGTTCATTTGCCTCCCACTAGCTTTATTTTACATACGAAATCAACCAGGGAAGTACCATCATTTGAGGCCTTATGAAATTGTGACTGGGCATAGGCTACATACACCTCTCTCAGCAACATGTATAACATCAGATGCGCACAAGACCGGAGCAGCCTTAGGAGAGGAGTTTAAAGAGTATCTTACAGCATTAACAATAAGTGTTAAGATTATATCATAACAGGTTGTGTCTTCTCACCAACAGGCAACAGGATAAAGCAGCGAGACTACCGAAGATCAGAACAAAATACAGATTTTCCTTGGGGACAGAGTCTACATTCGCACCTTTGTGCATTGCTGGAATGTGGGGCTTTTTCATTGGCCATATAAAGTTCTCTAAGCAACTACGACTTCTCTGGAGTCGGATGGCAATAAGAGTTGTATCCACCTGAAAGACACTGGAGGGGATACCGGTAGCCCTCTACCTGCACAGGAGCTGGAGCAGGTATAGAAGTTAAGTATACCCTAAGGATTCACTGTTTGTGTCAGTGGAAAGAGGGGTGCAAATGGAGACCTGGAGTTTAAATAATTTTTGTGTAAGAAAAATAATGTTTACGATTATACATTGTGTAACAATTAATGTTTTTTTTGTTTGTTTCTTGGGTCATCATGTCTGAAGATGACAAACAGTACAACTGGTAAATCAAAATTATCTAATCTTATGAAGTCTGAGGAGAAAATGTTAAGAGGAAAAAGAAATATTGATCATGATTTTTTGATAATGATAATGATAATGTTAAATGCTATAATGAATGCACATGGTTTCACAGCTGACAATGTATGGTATGGCCATATGAGGAAGGTGGGGAGAGAGAGATCTGCATTTCATTGCTACATCTGCTCTCTCATTCCCCATTTCTCTGGCATTCCTAGGTTGTTTATCCCAAGTGAGATAGAGGTAGTATTTGTGCTATGTCTAGTGCACTTTGCCCTGTGCAGGGTTTGAGTGCAGTTTAAAGGACTGTCAATTACATTATCAATCATACCAAGTGACAATAATTGTTCAATGGCCGAGCGGGCAGGGCACAAAAATATTAGGTGTACCCAAAGAGTCCAATTGATCTTGGAAAGGAGCTATTTTTTCTAAAATTCGATGCAAACAAGGGTTGAAGAGTTGCAGAGCTGTGGAATAAGGGGATTCTCAGAAGAAGGAGTGGCACAAATAAAGTGCGTTGGAGAGTATGAATAAATCATTTACTGTATCTGACATGACTCAAAGAACCAGAAAAACTTGTTAAGATACAGACACTTACCCATTTTTCTCTATGGTTTAAGGCTGATGGCACGCTGGCCATTGGCACAAATGGGAACTTCAGTAACACTCTACGCATTCCTGATTTGGCTGCAGATACAGCTGCCCAGCTTGACAACCTTTGGGTCTGTGGACAGAGTGCATACAGGCAATTGCCTCCAGCCTGGTGAGATGCTTGCAGTCTCCCTACCCTTCATGTGCTTGTAATCCCTGAAGAGCACCTGAGTTTGCCCCATCCAATACCTAAAATTACATCTGTATCCCCTATAGACAAATCGGAAACTATCTCCGATGGCGAAAATCCCAGACAATTACAACAAAGGAAAAGGTCCAAATAACTCTCAGCAGTATCATCACAGGCCTTAGCAGACATTCCTGATTGATATCGGCTGGTTAGACCCACCAAGACTTTTTTACCTCCCTACTGGCCCCTGTCATTCAAGCAGCAGAAAATGCCAAATGGCTCCAGGTATGAACCCTTGCTCTTTCTGAACACTTCTGAGTCAGCGTTTAGTGCCATTAAGGAAGAATTACGGGCACTGCAGGTCATAACTTTGCAAAACCGGTACAGACTCGATCTCTTGACAGCAATGGAGGGTGTCATATGCAGGAAAATTGGGGGTACCTGCGGCACATTTGTGCCTCCCAATGACACTGAAAATGGCACGCTCACCAGAACTATTGCTGCTCTTCATAAAATGAAAGTGATTGTGGAAACTGAGGCTGGGATCACCAATGACTCATGAATTGGCTTTTTATTTTTTTGGGTAACTCCCTGGTAGAGCCTTGGTGTGAAGAATCTCATGCCTACTTTGGTCTTTTTTCTAATTCGTTTTTGTTCCTGCCAACTCATCCTACATTGTTGCTCTGCCCAGGTACCAACAGGTGCGGCCATGATGACCATAACCCTGTCCAAGGCTAGGGGCATCACTACTTCATCCCAGACGAGTACTCAAACTTAAGCTTTTTTGTTTCCTCCACCAAATTGATATGCTTGTGTGGAGCGGCAGGTAGATTGCAGAAATAGTGAGGGGACGAGTTGGGTTGATTCAGCGGAGGAGTATGCCCATATTGAGAACAGGGTGAGAGATGGTTGTAGAAATGTTCCCCAAGAAGATGCTTACGATTTGTTAGTTTAAGTATTAACTAAAGGGGGGAATGCCGGGGTGGTCAAGCAGGGTACTCTTTATTACAAGGGATTCATGTTGCACACACCATATTGATGACAGGGGGCATGGCAGCAAACAGGGGCAGTGTTGCAAATCCAGATGAATCGAATGGAGTTAATTATATGTTACTTTTAGTGTTACAATAATTTAGAATGTATACACATTTGATCTTCACGCATGTAGAAAGATACAATATTAAAACTGCAAATGCAACATAAACATAAATCCACATAACGGGGTACTTTGCCCACAGTTAACCGTTGCACATGCAGGGGCATTCTGGATGGAAAAGTTAATGAGTTACCTAGTAAGAAGGTGTTACGGACAGGGCAAGGGTTGCAGTCCACGCAAGGGAACAGATGTTCTCTTGCCCTTTGTATTAATCTCTTTATACAGGGTTAGTCATTTTTTTTGGTGGTAATCAACATGAGGCCAGAGGCCAGGGTGTGACGGTTAAGTGTTTTCCAGGTCATCAGATGCTGTATGTGGCTTCATTAATTAGAAGGTCTTTTAGGGGCGCCAGGAATCTGTAGTTTAAGGAAAATCCTGTTTATGCAGACCTTCCTCTATTTACTAAAATATGCCAGCAGGACCATGTGCAATCATACCTAAAGTTAAAGGTCTTAGGCCTGTTATTGCTATCAATGAATTATGTTTTCAGTACCAATGTTTAACTATATACTGACGTCATGACCTATTGCAATGAATCCCAAAAAGAGGTGTGTTTTGAATATAATAATGAAGATAAGCATGGACAATGAAAATGGAAGAATTAGGAAAAGATGGGATTTCTTTGAAGAGGTTTTGTCCAATCATATTTGGGGGTGGATGGCAATAAAGTATCTGGGAGTGTGTTACATTGTTGAAAAAGTTATAGAAGCTGCCAAGTGATGTTGTATTGTGGTCCCGGAGTGTTTATACAATAAACCTGCTTTATGTACAACCGTGTACTAATTTCTTAAGTGGTGGGCCCGTTTTGGGTTAAGGTGGTTAAAGGCCCATCCCCACAGTGGCCTAACAGCACAGAGGCTTGATCACAGAGTGGTGTATCATGACACCACCAGCGGAACCCAGACTGTGGCTTGCAGGCGGTTTGGGGCGCGAGCCGAGGGGGGAGAAGGTTAAATACATATTTTATAATATGCTACAAGGTTTTCATATTGTGCTAAATCACCACTGAAGTGGTCTCGGAGAATATGCTTGTCTGGGGGTTGGAACATTGTGTCCCAATCTGTGGTATGAAGTGCTTAGTCTGCAAAGGAAGAGTAGGGAGAAGATAAGAGGATGGGCAATCAGGCAAAATACCAAATATGTAGGGATCAGGTGATGTAGAAGCTAAGAAATAGGGGGTTATTATGAATAGGGCGGTAAGGGATACCGGGCACCGGTAAGGAGACCGGTGCCAGAAATACCCTACCGCCCTATTCTGATGTCCCTTGGAGGGAACCGTAAGGAACGTGTGGTCTGACCACACATCCCTTACGGGTCCCGCTAAGGGACCAGGGCGCTAATAACGGGCTTGCCATTCGTGAGCCCGTTATTAGTGCCCTCCCCATTCCCATTCAGCCCTATGGGGGCTTAAATGGGATTGGGGAATGGTTTGTTCAATGGGGACTTACCGGTCCCGCCAGGGTCGGACTGCACCGGTATGTCCCCATTGAACAACACCGGTGCTGGACCCGTTATTGGAGGTAGTCATGGCGCAAATAGCGCCATGACTACCTCCAATCTCGGAATGAGGCCCATAATGTTTGTGATAACTTTGATCCCTGTGGATCCAGTAAGGTGGACTATAGAAAGGAAAACATATTATGAATGTCATTCTTTGATTTATATGTTTTGCAGGTGCTTGCTCAAATAAATTGCTCTCAATTGATTTTTGTTTGATTTTATTATTCATATGTGCCTAAATCTTTCCTCCCATTTGCTGATGATATGATTTGTTTGTCCATTTAAATCACAGTTGCTTTTTGACGTGGGAGTACCTATTACATTGTTTCATGGGACAAACTATGGAATAGCAATTACAAACTTCGAGATCTGGAGTAGAATTTTTGTATTTGTATTTTTGTATTTATATTTATATGATTTGATGCACATAGATGTCCTCTGTTCAAAGAATGACATGTAAGATGTTTGCAGAAGCAACAATGAATTGTCATAGCTGACTGTGACTTTGCAGATACTGAGTACTAGAGCAAATTAAATAATTTAGAGAAAATTCATATATGGTTATTGCATTTCACTTTTTAAATTCAAAAGTATCGAGGGGGAAGCAGAGCTTTATTCCTTCTTCATTCTTTTCCTAACTTCTCTCATTCTGTGTTTGTTTGAGCACTGCTTCACGATGAATTGCTGTTCAAGTATAAGAAACTGTTATATATATTTTTTTAAAATGTCAATATATACATTTTACACACAAAGTTGGTGTCTTGTGTTAAATCTCTTTTGAACTGCGAAGGAAGAAAACTGGTGTACCTCTCAGGAGGGCCCGAGTGTCCAATTATAGCATTTTATATGAGGCTAGAAGTTAATGTGAAAAAAGCATGAAATTGAGTGTTCTGCTGTTGGCACCTTTATGTTGTTTATTGGTATAAATTCGCTGCAGCCAACCACAGTAGGGGCATTCCCTTCAGTATATACTATATTTATTTGGGGAAAATGAATGACAATTTCTATCAGAGATGACACATTTACAGACAGTGGAGGCATGTCCCGGAGGGGTACCTGTGCAATAGCACAACCATGACAGGAATAGGTGAACCAGGGAGTAAACAAAATGGGGCATAGATCAGGAACAAAAGAGGAATACACTGAGAGAAAGGTGACTGCTGCTTGCACGGGCTACTGTGGAACTGTTGACACATTGGGAAGTTCTAGAATATGTTACAAGCCTGACAAATCAAGGACTCTGGGGAAAAGTGTAATATTCCTATAGTATATTGTCTGAGAGTGCAGTTGCTGCACAGCTCAGGGGTCCTCTGCAGGGGGGATGTGTGAGTTACGTGACTGTTACCACATAAGGCTATGACAAACTCGCTTCTTAAGTAAATATGCGCACTAAACATTTGTAACGGCAACAAATGGCATGTCCTATTTAAGGAATCATTTTCAACACTGCTCCAATGTGAGATATGTCGATGGCACATCTCTCTCGAACCAAAAAAGGATAAACGTGTACATCAGCCATCCATGAAGACTTTGTAAATATTTCATACTGTTTATTAAGGGAGTTAGTGATGCGAAGGATATAGGAAATGGCGGCGAAGTTAATGTGTCAGAGTGGAGGAGGGTGAAGGTCAAATAGCGAGAGAGAAGATGAAGGAGAGCCAAGAAACCTGTGCAGAGATAAAAGAGAAACAGATACGAAGGACACACGCGACTTGGAAGCGCTCTCCCTTCCATGATGGCCTGCTTCCACAGTGAGTTTGGTAAGCTTCTTACGTTTGGACACAGCACGGGCCGTATTATACATATGGTGGTAAGTGTATTTTAAATCCCACCTATTTTCAAAATGCCACCTAATTACAAGTTAGGGTGGTATTGTATAGTTACGTAGTGAGATAATTTTTTTATTTTTATTATAGTGCATTGGCTAAACATCAAAACCTTCAGCACATATTACATAACAATAAATATGTTGGGCAATACAGAAAAAGAGAAAAACACATAATGAATTCAGCACATTCATACCCTACCTTTCAAATGGTAAAATGCAATCTAAAATCAGTACAAAAACATTGAATACAATTATGATATTTTCCAATCGTGTACATTATTCCTATTCTATGAAAACAAGCGTAGGGCCTCTTTCCAGATAAAAAATGCAGTGGCAGCCACATCTATTGAGTCGCCACATTAATATTATTGCTAAATTGATCAGATTGGATACATTCCAAATGTGTCGAAATAGAGGAGTATCCCTTCAAATAAGCTTCAGATAAGATCGGAAAGCTGGTGAGAATATTACGGGAGGTTTCATAGTACTAAGAGATAAGCGACAAGTTCTGTCCTTGTACAAAGTCCCATTCCAACTGCCAGTATGCTCTCTGGTAGGAAGTATGTTAAATCGCAGATGAACAATAGATCTTTTCTGCTGCATACTACAAGGTTTAGCCAAATACGAACGGGGAATAGTGGGAGAAAAACCTTGCGCAGAAAATACTCTATAATTGTTTTTGGAGTGAAGGCTACATAGGCTAGTGTGAGTGTCCCAAACAGAAGTTCTGTTCTTCAATAGGCACTCTGCCGTAGGGGAGTCGGCTAACTGCACCACCTGTAAACCGATGTTATCAAGATGTTGTGAAAAGGTGGTGCACATTTCCTGCAGGAATGGGTTGGCATGAGTTGATAAGAACATTTTAGCCATGAGGCCCAGTAGGCTATCCTGAGATGTTGATGCAGCAGTCAAAGATAATGCAACTTTGCAGCGCTGTACAAGTCATATGGACCTCCGGGACGGGAGGACGAGTTCTAATCTCAAGGCTCCCACAGGTACAGAAGGGGGGACACCAAGAATAGATCTCAGGAGCTTTACTTCTAAGATCTACAACCATTTTAATTTAGACTCAGGTACAAAAATAATACCATATAGAATACCTGGTATAATGCTGGAACGATAAATATAAATTAATCCTTCAATGTTAAATTCACCATGTTTACACACAAATGTTTTTGAAACCAGCCATTTTTTAAGAATCTTGGATAAGAAAAAATCATCATAAAATCTGCAATTGTGGCGAAATGTAACAGGAAACCCAAGATGAATGTCGCTTTCTGCTGTTTCAAGCAGAGTCCCTTCAATTTTCCAAATGAAAGGGATTTTACTGTTCAGCCTGGCACCAGTCCAGACAATCTTAGTTTTACTAATATTAATGCTTAAGTTGTTCTGCCTAACATAAAGGGACAAGGCGTCAACCGAACGTTGGAGCTCAATCGGGGTGTGATCCAGTAAAATAGTGTCATCTGCATAGCATAGCCATCACATGGGTCCACCTCTGATTATAGGAGGGTAAGAATGCGCTAATTCAATTGCCTGGGCCATATCTGATATGTATTGATTAAATAGTAAGGGGGAGATAATGCATCCCTGCTTCAGGCCTCGATTGGTAGAGGCAGCCTAAGGTAGGTGGCCATCTTGGTTGACGCGTAGCGTTACAGATGTCAGTGTATAGCACCATGATGAAATATAGCAATTGAGCATCAATAACCCAGGAATACAATTTGCCCCAGAGACGGGTGCAGTTTACTGTGTCAAATGCTTCGGAGAATTCAACAAAGCATAAACACAAATTCTTCCCCTCCTTCTTAACAGCTCCATACATGATGCTTAGTAAAGCACAAATATTATGTGATGTAGAGTGAGCCCTACGGAAACCAGTTTGGAACTTATGTAGGAGACCTTTGCTCTCAGCCCAGGCATTACGTTTTTTAAATAGCATCTTCAAGAAGAATTTTGAACTAGTATCTAACACAGCAAGAAGTCGGTAGTGGTTAGGATTGTTTCTGTGACTCTTCTTAAATACAGCAATTAAAATAGATGACCGCCAACTTAAGGGGATAATGCCTGCCTTTAAGATTTTGTAAAAAGGGCAAACCAAAGTACGAGACCAGAATTCAGGATGGCCCGGATCACAGCATTAACGATCCCATCAGACCCAGGAGCCCTTGAACTTTTCAGACCCTTAATAATAAGCTGGATATCAAGGAGGTCAAGGCCTGCTCCCCGCTCCATTCATGAGACCCAACAGGGAGAGAAAAAGCTTGGTAAGTAATATCAACATTAAGAGCAGTAATAGCTCTAACCCAGTTAGCCCCCGACACTGAATTTTCTTCCCATTGATGGCGTTCTGTAGTGAATTTCCTTATAAGGGAGCAACATTTGTTATTGTTGTTACTCCGCAGAGGTTTGCTTAAGAACATCCAATTCTCATTAGAAATAGAAGCTTTATGAGTTCTTAGCCAATTTTTATGAGTAGAGAGATTTCCCAACTGTTTCCTTTTATCTATAGGGGACAACGTCAGGTCTTTTTGGATGAGTAATCTAGTATGGCGAAAGTCCCTTTTCTTACTTTGAATTAACGCATCATAAGGGCTGTCACAGGTTCACATTTTTGCACAACATAAACAGATGTAGCTGTTTCCCCAATATATTCATCACAGACAACAATTCCAATCATGGCTTTCTAGCCAATTGAAATAAAAGCTTCATGAGAGAGAATAAAACTACATACCCTATTGATATGGAACTCAGTCCAGATAATTCGATTACCTTGGGTATTAATCATACGTTATGTTTCCGAATATGTTAGAATATTGGGATTGGCCAGTGTTCATGACCAACTAAGTGCTGCATGATCACTAATGTCAGTGTGCCTAATGTCTAATGCACTAATAGGTGCCCACAATTCATGATCAATAAATACATAAACCAAACAAGAAGAGGCAGTTCCATTTGACCAGGTGGTCCGGCATGGAGAAGCAGAATGGTTGGTCCCTATAGTCCAAGCATACTAGGTCTTGGGAATAGATAAACGATCCCCAATTAAAACTACAGGGAGTATGTCGACCCTCAATACCGAATTCCACCATGGCCGAATCAGTCGTAACATGAGGTACTGGGAGAGTGTGGAGAGAAGGAGGGTTAAAATCTCCTGCCACAATTATATTCCCATTAGGACATACTTCCGCCCAAGATGTTAGTATGCTATCAAGAATATTAAAGATTTCTACAATATTATCATCAGCAGACGTAATATACACATTTACAATTAATATACAGTGACAAGATGTTTTTAGAGACATATATAATAGCCCGTATTACATCAGGAGACATAGAGTCAGAGGGAAAAGATTGTAATTCAAATAGTGTTCAAGCTCATATAGCTAACCCACCCATGGGACGACCTCTTGCTTGTCGTGTAGCATTGCGGCATAATACCTGAAAGCTGTCAAGATTAAATTGTTTAACAAGCCGAGTTTGTTGTAATAGGAAGATCTCACTATTGAATATGTGAGAAATGCTCTCAGAGTGTGTTAGGAAGGAGCGATACCCTCGGCTATTCCAACAAAGCCAATGAATGCACTTCATTTTGTTAATAGGTATATAATGATTCACACTCAGCATATCTGGAATCCATTGTACAATCTGTTGTTGTTCCGAAAGAGTCGTCCTAGCATGTCCCGAAAGAGTCGTCCTAGCATTCTAATAATGCACATAGGCTTGACCTTTCAGTAGAGAGTATTTAAGTAGAAGTGATCGAAACCAAATTGGGTGACAAAGATTTAGAACAAGTAATACTAGGCATACTGGTAATGTGTGTGATCAAAACTAACCCGTATAGTTCAGTAATGCAGGAGCACAATAATGATACAACAGCCGGAGATATTAATTCAATCAAAGCCCAGTTTGTAGGGCTATCAATAGAAGGTAGTTCAATATGGAGCATATTGTTTGTGCAAATGTTATTTAGGTAAGGGATTTTAGGCTACAATTCCATTAGATAGGTACGATTTAAAAAACGGTTATCGGGACTGGAGTTAAGCTCAGTCAATTTAACCCATTTTCTAGTTGGGAAAATATCCCTAGATGTCTTACAATTAGATATGCCCATTGCGGTTTGCGAAGATGGTACAGGAGGCAAAAAAATACTATGAGAGGGCATTACAGAGAACGACAAAGTTGAATCAGAATTGTTTGGGATACATTGATGAGATCTTGATTAAGAACGTTAGGAGTAGCTTTAACCACCCTAGAAAGTTCAGTGTGGGTATTGGGCACTGATGAATTCCCTGCAGCCAGAGGCCCTGGATGGTATACGCCAGGTTGGTTGTAACTAAAAGCAAACATTTGTCCAACGGGTCCTCTAATAAGAACTGCCGTATCGTGCCATCTCCTTCTTCATTCATGATTAGAGTTTTCTTTGCAGGAGCGGGATGGCATGCTGATGGCCATTTGGGTAAATGAGTAAAAGATGAGAAAGCGGCAGAAAGCTCCTCAACTGGAACCCGTGGACTAATTTGCTTGCGCTTAATGTGCTTCCTAATGCGGGGCTTGCGAGGGCGATACCAAGAATCAGACGTTGCTTCACTTCATGCAAGATGAGTAGCTGGAGCAGTAGCAGGTAGAAATCTCTCGTCAGAGAGACCTTCCTGAAAGATCAAAAGATTAGAAGAGCTGCAAAGCTGGAGGCTCAGAGGGGCCAGTGTAGCCTCGCTGGCCTTCTTTGAAGTCACAGCCTCAACAGGATCCTGCAAAGTATTTGAATGGCAGTCAAGCAGCACATCCACTACTTTAGCCAGGATGTGCTTTAACTTGCACTGTTCTTCCGCAATGCCAGAACATAAAGTTAGTAATGCTTCCCGTTTGGCCGACAACATACTGACAGATGAGAAGGCAGATGCTCATTAGTGGCCTCTAAAAGGGAAACATCCTCTTATAGAAAGGAGCTCTCACCGTCACTTACCAAATTTGATGAGTCTGATGAGGATATCAACCGTTGAAGGTCTGGGGCTTGCAAACAGATTTGAACCTATGATATTATCATTGCCATTAGTAGTGTCCAATGGGGCCACAACACCATCCAATGAATCTCTCTGCAGGCTCAGACACAAATTAAAAAGAGAATTGTCATTATCAACGGTAGAAGATCCTAGGAACGATTTTTCCACTCCGGCAGCTAGCCATGAAAAAGATGAGGTAGCTCTATCGATTAAGGGCTATTAGAAGACCCTGTTCTGATGGTTGATAGGAAACTAGAGTCTGTAAGTTGTTTCCCATCGCTGAACTACAAAGGGGCTATACTACAGGCAAAAAAAGACACTTATAACAAGCGCATCGAGCAAACCAAATCAAATACTAAGGAGTTATTCAAAATCCTAAAAGAACTGGAATCCCCGCCCCCCCCCGACACTTACACTAAAGATAGCACCTGGTGTGCCAATATCTAGAAGGCGTACGCGGTAAAATAGCTACTCTCCAAATCAAAGTTAACAGTAAAAGAATTAGCCTGCAGATCGACCCACAAGACAAATATCACCAGCTCAGAACTTATCCCAAACCCTACCCTCAGGAACCATTTAGTTTCTCGCCCCTCTCTACCACTGAAGTAGAAAATATCAGTAACAGCCTTAAACCCACTAATTGCCAAAGCGACGTATGCCCTGCCCCCATTATCAAGGAGGCCGCCCATAATCTAGCACCCTTCATTACCACATTCATAAAATTTTCATTTAGCTCTGGGATTTTCCCCGACAATCTAAAGGATGCTTGGGTCATCCCGCTTCTCAAAAAACCCTCTTTAGATGCTAACATTCCCACCAATTACAGACCTATCACTACAGTACCATTCTTGCTAAAAATTCTCGATCGAGCTGAATGCCTGCAAATCCAAGATTATTTGGAAACCAACAAACTCCTGGGACTTAGACAATCAGGGTCTGATTGTCTTCAGGTGTGCGCCACGGAACAGAAACTGCCCTGATTGATCTAAAAACACAGATTGATGACATTAAAGATAAGGGTAAACTTGCCCTCTTACTCCGACTTGATTTATCCACAGCGTTCGATCTAGTAAATCCCCAAGTCCTTTGTCGACACCTCAAACTTACGGCCCACTTCTCTGACAAAGCTACAGCCTGGATTAGCATATTCCTGGACAACAGGTCTATGAGAGTCTTCTCCCCATCAGCAGCAGCAGAACCCTCTCCTGTCACTTGTGGGGTACCGCAAGGATCGTGTGTTTGCCCCACACTCTATAATGTGTTTACCAGGCCACTTTTCGATAACCTGGATTATCTGGGTGTCAGCTACACCAACTATGCGGATGACACCCAGGTACTCATTCCCATTACTGGTGAACATATAGCCGACACTCTTGCCGTTAACTCCATATATTAAGTCATCCAAGCAAGGATGGCACAAAACGAACTTTGTCTCAATGATTACAAAACAGAGCTTCTCATTTTAGGCACCCACCAAAGACTTAACAAACATGTCCCTGCCTTCAAATCCTTCGTCATTGATGGCAACATCATCAATGTTACAAAGGACATCAAAACCCTAGGCATCCACATCGACTCCACCCTCTCCCTTGCTAGGCAAACCAACGCAGTATCCTCCGCTGCAGCGTATACCGGCAAGCTCATTACAGCCTGCCGCCCTTTCTTATCACCAGCCAACTGCACCACATTAGCCAGGACCCTAGTAACGTCAAAAATCAATTATTGTCATGCCCTCTATCTTGGTACTAACCAATGCAACATCAACAAATTACAGATTATCCAAAACAATGCTATTAGAGCTGCATTAAACATCCCTAGAAACCAACACCAGACAAAGTCTCAGCTGGCTATCAGTAACACAAAGTGTATCACTAAAAACCCTGGCACTAACTCATAAATGCCTCTCCGACCAAGCACCCAGATATCTGGCCAATAGATTTACCATACACACCTCTAACAGACCTCTCTGAACTGCCCAGTCTAACTGCCTCACTATACCCCACTTCAACCTTCAGAGATCAGGTTCGCAGTTTCCCTGTCCTAACGGCAAAACTCTGGAACTCACTACCTCATCCCCTCAGAGCAGAACCATCCTTCCCAGCTTTCAAAACTCAGGCTAAAACATGGCTGTCTGGCCAAGACCACCTCTTCAGCCAGTCTGCTCGCTAACCACCCTTACGCCCAGGCCCATTATTCGTCTTTTGAACATATGTAACTTGATGTTCTTATAATTCAAAGTGTATCTTACTTGTATATGACTATCGCAAATGACCCCCCCATGTTGCACAGTACTTTATTTTTATTATCTCTACAATTTGTAAGTGTATCTTACGTGTATATGACCCTGTAAATGGACCCTGTAAATGATTCACTATGCTGCACATTATTTGTAAAACTGTACTACGTTTGTATCTGAAGTGATGCGCCCGGATGCCCTCGGGCCAGGTGCGCTATATAAATAAATACAAATACAAATAGAAAAATATCAAGATTGTCTTTTTTATCCTGGTAGGTCGGCAGCGTTACCAATTACCATAACTGGACTGCAGATGCGCTTGCACCCATTTCGCGTTGAGCTGCGTAGGGTGTATTTTCGCTGTTTGGTAGTTTTCATGATTCCACAAATTGTATATAAAACAAAACCAACATTTTAGATAGACTACTCACAGCGGGTGAATAGACACAGGGGAAAGTTTCATGATGAATAGTTGAGGTTAGGGAGGAAACTGCACGCAGGCCCTAGAAAGCAAGCTCTGCATGGTGGGTAGGAGCCTCACGACCCTTCGCACAGCTGAACACACCAAACACAATTTGCCACTCTTCACGGTGAGAGGACTTTTTAAAAGAAGTTCCTTAAAGGGGCAAGGACCAATTTCCAGCATTGTGGACAATAGGACCTCCTCCGAGGTGATGTTCAGTGTCTTGGAAACATTATTGGAGAAATTAAAATGCAAATGTGAAGATCTGCCCAGCCGCATGGCAAACGTCCAGGGACAATCGGCCCACATTATGGACACCGTCCTCAAACTAGCCAGCATGATCCGCACCATCACCAAGCTGCAGGAAACAACCAATGCAATACTAAGTGAGCTGGAATCTCTGTCCAAAAAACAGCTTACTATGCTATCAAAGTCGGATCTTACTTTGCAAAACTCAGGTAAACATACATTGGATTTGAATACCACAGTCTGGTACCTACGCAAAAAGAAGAAAGCATCCAAATAGGCCATAATGAATGAAGACCTGCCAACAAAGAAAATAAAACTCCTAGGCCCCTCCTGTTCCAAATAAGCAGCGACCCGTGATGCCCCACTAAAGGAGGGGCGTGTGCGACAAGAATCACCTGTGGCTCGCCCATGAATGACTAATTGGCGGTGACCATTGCATCTACTATTGTATGTTCACCAGAGCCTGGAAGACACTGCGGAACCCTCTCGTTTTTGTGAAAAATGTATCACGGTGATGCGACAAAAGAGAAAAGCAAAGGACCCATCAACCATCACCCCAACCACCTTTTCTGTTCTTTCAGTGACGCACTTGAGTAATAAACGTACTTTGGCCAACCAGGCTGACGAATTCCATTGGGCTTGGCTGGCTAATTTGGTGGACCAGTGTGAAAGGGCACGCCTCTAGCTGTGATCCTAGTGGCTGCTCTTTGTTCCTGAATTGGAACACTCAAGGGGAACACACATCTTTTGAAGATGGTGGCTTACTTCATTTTATTGACAATTTTTCAATTATAGCTCTACAGGAAACATGGCTCACCTCTGATATAGTGATCGATGGTTGGACCATGATTTCTTCGCTTGCTGCTCGGGGTCCGAAAGACTGACCAAAAGGGGTGCTGGCATTGGGTGTCAAGAAACCTTTGTCTTTAGAAGCTGTGCCCCTTGGTGTAGAGAATGTTTTGGTGGGTAGAGTTTGCACATCCGAAGGGGTGGCCTCAATACCTAAGGTAGCCTTCTACATTGTCAATTTATATGATACCCCCTGTAAAAGGTGCTGTACATCGACTCCCGGGCCCTTAAAGACTTCTCTTGATAATTTGGGCGAGGGCGCCCCGGTAATCATCTGTGGGGACTTTGTCGCAAGGATCCCGAGGGCTGTCTGTCCGCTCACAAGTGAATCAGAGTGCACTTCTTCCCCCGTGCAACATGGCAGACTAGATAAGCCCATCCAATGGGGTTTCAACTGGGCTGAGTCACTGTACTCATGCAACTCTACCTATCCATCTGATAATCCACCTAGCTATACACGAATTGGGAACTGAACAAGTAGTATCATAGACTATATTTTTGTGCCTAATCAATTTGATCTGGTAAAGGATATGCAGGTCTTGCACTGGGATGAAAGTGAACACCTTCCTTTGTTGGTCTTGTTAAATCTGGGGGAAGTAACTTGCACCATCTTCTCATCTTGGACAAGTGCATGTCAACTCAGCCCTGAGTCACATTTTCTGGCACAAGGGGATCTGTAGAGGGCATCTGCTGCAGCCTGGGAAACTCTTGATAGCTACGTAGGCTCTTGGGGCAAAGCTCAAATCCTCCCAGGTGCCGTAGAAGGGCCCACAGCCATAAGCCACTTTGAGGCCTGTATGGAAAGCATCAGGGCCTGCTCTATGTCAATGGGCACAACCAATAGCAGGGCAGGTATTATAACAAATGAAAAACATGTCCGTCGGTTTGACGGAAGAATCACAGAGAGGAAAATATCTCTTCATCAAGCACTGCACTGTCCCGAGAGTCTCTAGATCTGCCTTCCTATACACTACGGGCAAAGGCCTAAAAAGGGAATATGATGGGTGGCTTAGGAGGCACAGGCTCGATAGGGAATGGTCTGCCTGGTGTCTCCTTGTACACTCCTCACAAACCCATGACTCTGCCCTGTTTTGGAAAATCATCAATGGCCACTCAGGTAGAGCTAAGGACCTAAATGGAGCTGCAGGGCCCAGAGTGGGAAGCATTTGCAGCACAACAATTTGGAGGTGGACGCCAGAGCGTTGTTCTAGTGTCTTTGTCTGCTGTTCTCTTATTTAGAGAGATCCTGCCCTTTGGGCTGAGGCTCTCCATCAGTTATTCATTTGGATCAGCCAATGCGCAAATAATACCACCTTCATGGTGCGATTGCATAATTGTGCCTGTACATAAGAAAGGGACCCATTCAGATGCAAGAAATTGTCGCTTGCTGGCAATGCTGGACACTTCTTCTAAGATCTTCTCTTGTATATTACTGTTGGAACTAGAAGAATGATGTAGCAAGCATAACATCATCCCTTTCAATCAGGCTTCCTTCCGTAAAGGCTCCAATACCACAATCAATTGCTCTTGGCCCTGTATACTGCTATCCAGCAGGCATGGCTTATTTGCGGGTCAAAGGATTACGCAGCATTCATTGATTACAATGTGGCGTTTGACACTGTCGACAGGGCGACGCTCTGTAACAAATTGCTGGCAGGTGGTACACCATTGAGTCTTCTGAAGATGATCATTCATCTTCAGGATCAGATCCGAAAAAAGGTCCTTATGGACCAAGCTGGCAGGACAACTGGCTGGATTATAACCACTAGGGGTCTTAAGCAAGGGTACACATTTGCACCCATATTATTGAACCTATACCTAGCCAAACTGGGAGGACTATTACCTAGACATTCTGCAAACCCACCACGACTTGGCGATAGAGCCGTTTCGTGGTGGGTTACGTCAATGACTTGGTCCTATTGGACACTATCCCTGTAGGCCTGCAGGCATCCTCTAATAAATTAGCAGACTTTGCCAAATCCAACTCTGCTGATAAATATGGACAACACCAAAATCATGGTGCTTCGCCCAAAGGCTGCTAATGCGAAAGGCCTTAAATGGACGCTTGCCGGCACCATAGTGGAAGTTGTCCCAGTTTTGAAATACCTGGGCATCCACTTGGTTGAAGGGCTAAGGGGATTTAAGCACCTTGATCACACCAAATTAAGGTCTGTAACAATGATGGGCTCCGTAAGTGCCTTTGCCTCTAAGGGTGGTGGCTATGCTATAGGTGCAATTTTACAACTGTACCAGGCTAAGATCGCCTCTGTTATTTTATACGGTGCAGAAATGTGGGCTCTGGGGCTGGATAGGGAACCCAGCCTACTGGAAGCCTTGATAATCATGAGATTACTTAGACGGCCCTGACGAACATCTATTGAAATGCCCTGTTTAGAGTTTGATGTGATACCCATACACGTGAAGCTACAACTAAGCCGTCTGTACCAGGTCTGGAATATATATAATGCTGGGGCGGACTCTATGCTGGGCATGCTGTATGTAGCATTACGATCTAGACTCAATTTTATGCCCAGCAGCTGCCTGGTCAAAATCGGGTTTGTAGCCAGGAGATGGCTTGACTTTGCAGCAAACTAACATTGGACTGGCCCAAAAAATGTATGAAGGCAAATGTCCTGTAGGGAGCAGCTAACGATAGAACTTGCTTCAAAGAGCCATGCGGCTAAATGTATTGCATATTACCTAAACAGAGTAGTAAAGGTGCCAAATTACATCTCCAGCTTCCTTGGAAACTCCTCTGTGTGGGATTTACCTAAAGGTAAAGTTTAACACCCTCAAGAGACATGAAATAGTTGGGGCATAGGGCGATACAGCTAGAGATCGCTGCCTCTGCTGTCTATGTGGCGGGGACAGCTTTGAGACTGCTAAACATCTTTTATTGAGATGCAAAGCCCTGGCGCAACTTAGGGAAAGGTGCCCTGGTGCCAGAGCCCGACGGTAGCGCCAGACATAGAAGAAATATGGCGACTGTTTATGTGTGGCAACTTGGAGTCTTACATTCACCACGTGTCTATGTTTTGGAAAGGGATTGCTCTTATCCTTCTAGATGAACTTGTGAGTGATTTGATATGGGTTTCTATTTCTGTTTCTGTTTTTTTCTGTACCTATGAGTGGTGATGAAATGTAATGTTCTGTTGGTTATGATATTTTAAAAGTTGAATTGTTCGACTGTATAAAATAAAAAATGTTTTAAAAAAACATTCAAAGGTCCATCATTTGCCAATAAAATGTCCCTATTAAGGTAAAAGAAAATGCAATTTGTCTTTCAAAATGTACAACATTTGGCTAAAACATATCACAAACTATGCTTATGTTTACTGTTTTATAAAGCACTCGCCTCAAAATTGAGTGGCTTCTCTGCAATTAACTTCCAAATACTGTTAGTACACTATCAATCATTGTTCTATCCACATAGTTAGTAATTTCGGAAACACATGACACATACTTTGATTGGGTTTCAGAATTTCCCTCGTTGCTTTTGTCAATTTCATGAAAATATCTTTATGTAGGCCTTCCATTTTAAATGGACGTCTCACAAATATAAGGTCGCATTAGGAAGCATCTCCATCTCCATGATGCTGTATAGTGGAAACGGCAGGCATTGCTCTTACTATCCTGCCACTTGCATGAGCCTCTTCGAATGAATGCCTCACTCGGCAAGGTGATAAGACCCTGCTTCTAAAGATAGCACTCTTGTTGCCTGCCTTGCCTCTTGACCGTAATCATGCCTTATTCATTAGACAACTGCAACACGTAGCATGTAGGAAGAGTATATCAGCATGGTATTGGAATTAGAACCAAGATAATATCTGCACCATGCCCTCACCATCATGGCCAGGGAAGCAATTCTACACTGTTTGAAGGGGGACTACCCAGAGGAAAGGGGATGAAGTACAGCAGAATGGTAGATCAACCACTGTGTTGGTGCCCAATACCCTCAGGCTTCTCGGATGGGCTACAGTGGGGTACATGGGGGGTTGCTCCATCACTATGCAGATTCCCTCTAGCATGGATATCCCTTTCGTTGGCTTTGCAACCAAGCATGATACGATATGCTAGGTTATTTATAACATGCTTAATACCCAGAGGTTTCTTAGCGCGGACCTGGGGATCGAACCTGTGCTGCTCCATGTGGTCTTGCTCCCAAGGCGAGCACGTTGCCGCTGAGCTATCCTCCCGAGCTTCAGGAGTTCCAGGGAACGGCTCCATAGGCTGCACAATTATTGGATGTGCCACAGGATTTAAGCGGCACGGAGGACACGAGGAATCCTTGCGAAGACCTTGACACGGTGCCCTGCTTCTCCACACATACTAGAATCCTAGTGGATTCAAATGCATGCCACTGGCGAGCGATACCCCCCTGATGATGGTACAAAAACAGTAGGTGGAGTGCAGGCACGATGGGGAGGGCTCGTAAGAGCATGAAGCAAGGAGAAATACCTAGGAGCGAAGGAAATTACAAATTCAATGTGTAGATGTCAGAGGCGTTGCTAGGGGGTGGCTAAGGGGGCTATAGCCCCGGGTCTTTTGGCTGTAGCCCTTGATAGAAACTCAGGGGATACAACCAAAAGACTAGCTAGCCCCCAGTCCCAACAGTCCCAGCATTAGCTTAGCCCCCAATCCTTTCCAGAGCTAGCACCACCCCTGGTAGATGTTGTCTTGTTTCCTGCTTGCCTAACAAAACATTGACCTAATCGTCTCTGCATATTCCTTGTCTGCTTTGAAACATCATTTTATAAACGCAATTGTGCTTTTGAGGAAATGCCTTCACTGTTTAACAATGAGTTATTTAGTATTCTTTGAACTCACGCAATATTGACCTGTCACATCATAAACCTGTCAGCAACAATACGCAAGATGCAACAGAGTCGCTTGGTACATGTTGGGCGGTAGCCAACTGTTGGTGTTATGGCTGTTTTAACATTAGTAGTATGTTATTGATCCCTCCCTTTAGTTACACATATGTACCATTACAACGTTGCTGCATCATGAGCAGCCTTTAAGAAAATGGGATTCTGTTAATGTGGTAATTTTGTATACAAGAGTCTACAATCTACACATCTTCGAATTTTAATAATGAATAATAATAATAATAATAATAATGATTTAAAACAAAAATAATAATAATAATAAGCTATGATTCCTCTCAGCATCAGCACCTTGACGTCAGATGCTCTATCTACATTACAAAAAACAATAAGTATGCATTGTCAGAAAATCATGACGATTGACATGCGTCTTGACCGTTAATGTGCACTTACGGTCACATTCATGTTCAGTGCAATGTACCACAACAGCAATTTACATCCCTGTACACCTGCATATGCATGGGGCCTAAAGGGGGTCGAAATAAAAATAAAATCGACATTTTCGGTGGTCGCAATTAATTGCTCGCAGTAATGGTATGACCCCGAATCTGAGTGCATGAGCAGCAGGATCTCAGGTGACATAAGCTTTCTTTTGAGACTTTTAGGAGAGAGATTGGAAACTGAGAGTACATCATTTCAAATTAAAAGTTTTACTTCTTAAACTCCAATTACCACCAAAGAAACGGAACCACTGTGGAAGAGTCCTCTCTAAGAGGAATGGTTTTCTATAAGTGTGTGTCTTTCTTCTTAAAGAGCGCATCTTCCACCGGATGTCCTCTTCCAAGTATTCTGGAACTTTTTCTCTGCTCTTCGCTCCCAGCACACAAGTGCCGCCCTTATGATCTGACTTCAGCATAATTGATCAACCTCACTTTACACATCGCAAAGCAGATCTTGCGAACTTGGCCTTCCCAAGCACTTCAAGTCGACTGCTTTTCGGTAAGATAGCTCAGCAGGTTTACTGCTTGCTGCTATCTGTGTGTGAGCTGCAGGTTACAGGTTCGAATCCCGGCAAGACCTACTTAGCCTTTTATCCTTCTGAGGTTGATAAATGAGTACCAACTTCAGGTACTGTATGCAAAATGCTCTATGTGCAGTGCAATATAAATACATTATTATTATTATTATTATTATTATTATTATTATTATTATTATTATGATAGTTTTCTTTCATTCGCATTAATGAAAAAGTGTGACTGAATGATTGTTAGTCCAACTGATTACAAAAAGGTACATGGAACTTTGGATCACCTATCAAAACCCATGTTCACCCACAGTTCGACATTTTACCTTGAATCCAACGCTGCAAAACTTCAATTTTATATTAAAGGAATCATACAAAGTAGCTGAAATCTAGTCCTCTCTCTCCCTCTCTCTCTCTCTCTCTCTCTCTCTCTCTCTCTCTCTCTCTCATTGTCTCTATCTGCACTCTATTTCTCACTTTCTCTCACTCACTCTCTACCTTCCCCTCTCGGTCACTGAAACTCTCTCTCTGTGGGAGAGGGGTGCATTGCCAGCTGCACATTCATGTTGATTAGAGCAGTGAGACAAGAGAAAAACACTGATACTGTGATGAAGGGAGGGGGTGATGTGCTTTTCTATGGTTAAAAGTCGAATGAGAGCAGCATTCACAGGGTCATTTCTGGGGTGGGTTTGAGCCGGGTATTTGGAGACATGCATTGGCATTGCATCCATCCTACGGGTGTGTCGCCATCACACTGAGGGTACGTAATGAGGGAGGTGACAGGGACTTGGATAGGCTCTGCAGGCAGTGCTAGGTTGCTGACAGCCCTTGCAAGGGACAAGATGCCCAGGCTGCAGGGTATATAAATAAATTTTGTGTCATTGTTCTATTAACAATTTGTGTTTTTGCATAGTGTAACCAATGCCTGCAGTCAGCAACACTATCAACCAATTAGTGGCCAGCACATAAAATGAAGCATTGCTTGGGTGCTCACAGAATTATCAGTGCAGCCTGTTCCAAGCAAGAAGAGCATTGAGATACAAAAGTGTGTTTTAATTATATTGCCATTGTAAAATGGTTCTTTGGTCATTTCTAATGATCACTTCCAGGAAATAGGCGCAGTTCTAATATGAGCATTACACGTGTCTTACTGAGAAAAGCACATTATGAAAACCTTGAATGACCATATCAATTATTTTCTGATAGAAGGCTATCCGTCCATGGTGGGAAGTTTGCTCCTACCCTATGGTATCCTTTCAAAATACCCCTCAGAGAACGGGAAGGGTACAAATAGCACTAATGATGATTCCTGGCTTCTTTGCATAACATCAACGGGCATTTTATGAACATAAGAATAAACACTGATCATGATATTTGATACATATTTCTGTGATCAAACAAAATGTGTGCTTGAATCACTAAGTACACTTTAGGATTGATGCATATTTAATTTTTCACAACACTCACCCTAACATTAAAGTGCTTGTAACCATGAGCCATATGTACTCGTTGGAACTCCCGTGGCCCAAAAACTTTTACTACCAAAAAATTGAGAAACACCCTTTTTGGTAATACAGACATTGTTCTCCTCCAAGAGACGTGGCTAACGCATCCTATACAAATAGAATGTGGAAATCGAAATAATATTGTACCTCCTATCGCATTGTTTGAATGTATGTTGGCCTACGCCAAGTTGTCTAAAAACATCGTGTACATAGATTCCGTGGCAAGGTCTTGACCTTAATGTATTGTGCAAATCGCCATCTTTGATTAAGCCGCCATTTTAGGTACTCTTGCAGTGTGGAAGTCACCCTGAACAACAAAATGGAGGCCGAATGACATTTCAAGTGGGATTCTGGCCGTTGTGACCTCCGCACACATGAATAAGTAATATGCCCGCAGGCCACTTGTTGGGGTCACGAACTGAGACCTTGTCCTATCCCTGACCTATGTGTAAATGAACAACTGTATCAGCGGAACTGATCAAATTGCATACATTATGGGATTGACCTGGCAACGAACCCTAGGCCTGGTCCAAAGAATGGTTAACCCGCGAGGGGGTTGGCCAAGGCTGGATAAAAAGTATAAAAACCCGAGTATCCCAATGTACGGTCTCTCACACTAACACGGCGAACTACCGTTGATGGTTCGCTCTGTTACTCTGAGGGCCGAATAGCTATTCGTATGTCAATTGACTTTTGGTAATTGTTGTAACTTTGAATAAAGCGCTTTGTATGTCCTTTGTAACCTGTGTTGGTGTGTTTCCTTTGGGCTTCCCGGCCTCATATCAATTTTTCTGTTTCAACAGTTGGCGCCCGAACAGGGACCCTCAAGATTGATGCCGGATCATTGAAGGTTGACGCAGACTATCGAACCGGGATCGGACGGTGTGATTCTGCGGGCCCGACCGATCGAGACGCGATACCTCGGCAGCGCTGCACGATCCGATCCTTGGACGATAGTCGTGTGGTCTGACACGGCATCTTGACGAGGGTCCAATTTTGAGGCGGGCAGATTTGCCGAAACCACCAAACGCAAGGTAAAATTCGTTAGGTAAGTTCTTTGTAAACCGTATGGTCCTCCTTAGGTTTGGTAGGTGCAGTCGTGACCCGGCTCTTAATTTAACCCTGACACTTTGAATTTGGCGTATTGTATCTGCAGACACAATTATTGAACCAGGTAACACCAATTTTTTGAGAAATGCCTGGGAAATTGTCTAGCTGTTTTAGGGCTCTGTTCCGCAGCGATCGGCAATCCTTGGAATTATGCGCCCGGCACAACAGGAGGGGTCGCCGGCGTGTACTATGTACTGTAAGTATGGCATTGGAAGTATAGTATTTAATGATATGTGGCACAGACAGACCAGACATGCCTCTGAATTTCAGTGGCCAATCAACGGTAGTTTTGAGATCCCCCGTATTGAATACTTAGAATCGATCTTGTTAAAGAAAAAGGCTAGACCAGCAGCCTTTGATGTGTTACAAAATTGGAAGGAAGAAGCATTGCAGCAGCTTAAACGTAGGGATAAACATGCACGTCGTCATAAAACAAACGCTGAAAAAGCATTATTATATGATAAAGAAAAGCGGTCAGAATCAGTTAAAAATATGGATAGAGCCTTTTCACTCGGGATCCAGAAAATGTATCCCTCTAAAGATTTCCATGTGTCTGAGGAATTTATTGAGAAATTATTAAATGAGCGCAGGCCCGATGCCTCAGCGCCACCTCCGTATGTTCCTGTTTTGGGCACTCTGCCCATTCCTGCTGTTGTTCCTGTTGCTATTCCTGTTCCCCCTGTACAGCCTATTGTTCTTAGTCCTTTGGTTGTCGTTCCTCCGCCTATCGCACCGCCCCTTCCCCCTGCACCTGCACCTTTGTTAAATTTACCTATACCTCCGCTCCCGAGTGGCCCCGTATTTATTGGAGTCGATCCAGGTGCAGGGTCAAAGATTGCGACTCGTAGTACTGTTTCTGCAGATAGGAAACAGGAGTTGTTTGCATGGGCTAAGCATTGCATGGAGAAAAGTGATCAAGCTAATGTTTTTTCTACATTATCTAATTTTAATAGTTTTCCCGAGAAAAATGTTTTTATCGAAGGTTTGGGGACTCATTTGTGTGTGATGTGGGGTAGATTACAAAATTCGGATCTTCCACAAGGGGTGAGAGATCTGAATGCTTTGGCACTTTCGAGGGACACAGAGCAGAAAGTATATGGACATGTTGAAAGATTGTTTGAGTTTAGGAAAGACTTTGAAAAATCACGAGATGAGGATGATGAGGACGATAGAATATATGTGCAGAAACGGTTCCTTCCGTGCCGAAGAACAGCACCTGAGGAAGTACGAATTTGTACCAAAGATGCGGTCCGATGGATCTCGGATTCATCGATACCGCCAGACGAAGTGTATGACACGTATAGTCAGTATACAGTAGAGATGCAAAGAAAAGTAATTCAGGTGATGGTGCAGCACCTGCAAGAGGAATGTGTAAGGAAGAAGGTTAGTTGCCCCATAGAACTATTGGGGATCTGTAAAAGGGCTTTTTCGCCCGACACTTCTACAGCTGCCTTAGCGCTCGACCTGGCTCTATTGCTTAGTAAGCGGCCGGAGGTACCTATATCTCAGTTGCCTATGAGAGAGGTTCCTCCGACCATTGTCCCAAAAGTTGAGATCCCCGCCAACGCGGCGACTGGTGCCCCCGCGGTGGATATCCCTGCACATTATGTATCGCAATTCGTTCACGTCCCGTTTTCACGACAGGAAGTGAACACAATTAGGCAATCAGTTCCTGATATTAGAAAAAACCCGACGGGGTTTATAAAGAAATAGAGTCCGTTTTACAGTCCTCTGTGTTCACCCTGAGTGACATTGACTTGTTATTCCCTGTGCTCCTACCCGTAGATGTATGGAAACAGGTTCGGACAATAGACGATGTGCCCGGGCTGGGAGATACGTGGGCAAATATGATTAGAATGGATGGAGAAAGACCAGCTAGTGAGAAACCGCCACAGGTAATACTTACTTTACCTGATAGGATTGTCGCTAAACTAAAAACTATAATTCCAGAAAAAAGGATTATTTGGGACAAGCTTACGGCCTGTGTTCAAGGGAAAACTGAAGGCGCCACCGAATTTTTCAATAGATTCGAGCAGGTATTTTCTGACTTCAGTGGACAGGATTTAGGTACAGAGTCGGGGAAGAGGTTGTTCGTGGACAAATTTGTACGTGGATTGTTACCTGACATCCAGTCACAAATTATGTCCTCTGAGAGCGCTTGGCAGGCAAAATCTCAATCTGAGGTTTTGCACATGACTCAGTATTATGAGAACCGTGTTAATAATGAGAAGGAAAAAATTGAAAAGAGAAAGGGAGATTTGAAAACCAAAGTATTATTACAGCAAATTATTAGAAACCCCAGAGGAGGTACGACACAGACTAGAGGTCAGTACGTTCCAAAAGGAAATGCTCCTCTAAGTACTGCGAATATTAATCAATGCGCTTATTGCCGCCAGGAAGGTCATTGGCGAGCACAGTGCCCTGTCCTTCGCCAGAGGTCATGCAGTGCCTTTGGGGGTATGGGTAGACGACCCAGGGGCCGCCCTGGAGCAGGGGGCCCTGACAGAGGTCAACTTTTACAAGATTCTCAGCAACCTTTTTCACGGGAAAATCAGACCTCGAGTATGGACTCGAGAAACATATTTGATCACCCTTCTGCTGCCTACCTTTCTGAAGAGCTTCCTTCTGACGAGGCTCCATTTGATTAGGATTGCCCGAAGCAGGGTTTGGAACCTTTGCCTATTCCCGTTAATCAAAAAGGCCCCTACGTTGAATTATTAGTGGGGAATAGGAAACACCAGTTTTTGAAGTGCTCCATTGATCATTCTCGGGTTCCAAACATCCCACTGTCAGGGCAAACAAATGTTTCCGTAGGGTTTTCTGGTGTACCAACTGTCTGTCCGGTTTCTATGCTGGTATCCGTTTCTTTGGGTCCCTTTATAGACCATTGTCCTTTTCTTCTCACTTCAAACTGTGGAGAGAATTTGCTGGGGTTGAATTTGTTAAAGCAATTGAACGCAGTAATTAATTGTTCTTCGGATGGAGTACGGCTAACGGTTTCACCACAGCAAATTCCTAATTCTCAGTTCTTGATTCGACCTTTACCTCCCGAGTTCAGCATTGTCCCGGAATGCTTGTGGGCGGTGGACGACAATGATGTCGGAGTGTTACAGATTGAGCCCGTTAAAATAGTCCTGAAACATTGGGTGAAACTGCCACGCATCCCGCAGTATAAAATATCAGTAGAAGGTGAACATGCTTTGAAATGCATTGTCTCCGATTTTGTATAGTAATAGTTTTGAAACATGGAGCTAAACTACCACGCATTCCGCAGTATAAAATATCAGTTGAGGGCGAGCGTGCTTTGAAATGCATTGTCTCCGATTTTGTGCATCGTGGGGTGATCGAGGAGATTACAGGTAGTTTGTGTAACAGTCTGATCTTACCTGTATATAAGAAAGGTGACAATGCAAGTCCATACCGGTTTATAATTGATCTTCGTGCTATTAACCGAGTGGTCGCCCCACAATTTCCAATTGTGCCTGATGTGACGACGATATTAACAATGATCCCTGCTTCGGCTACGCACTTCAGCATTGTGGATCTAAAAAACGCTTTCTTTAGTATCCCTATACATAAAGAAAGCAGATATTTGTTTGTGTTCACCTTGGGGGGACGCTCATTTACATTTACAAGGGCACCTCAAGGGTATACTGAAAGTCCCAGCATTTATAGTAGAGCTTTAAAAGAGCAGCTCAACACCCTTGAATTGCCACCTACTTGCACGCTGCTTCAATATGTTGACGATTTACTTTTGGCTGCAGATTCTGAGAAGGCCTGTAAAGAAGGCACTATACTGTTGCTTGTTCATCTAGCTAAAAATGGTCACAAAGCTTTGCTTAAAAAATTCCAATATTGTTGTCAGGAGGTGGCTACCTCCTGTCAAAGGAGGGGAGAAGATTGACACCTGAAAGAATAAAACACATTTCTGGCATGTCTGTTCCAAAAACACAGAAGGAAGTCAGAACCCTGATAGGGATGGCGTCCTACTGTAGGTTGTGGATCCCGAATTTCGCACTAGTGGTAAAACCGATGTTGGCTTTGACGAAGAAGGGCATTTCTCTGCCACTGCCATGGGAATCGGAACATCAACGATCACTTGAGCTTCTCAAAACCGCGCTATGTTCGGCACCGGTTCTGGGTACTCCAAATTATGACAAGGCCTTTGTGTTGTTTGTGCATGAATGTGATAGATGTGCTTTGGCTGTGTTAACACAGGAACACGGAGGGAAGAATAGGCCCTGCGGCTACTACTCCTCCGCCCTTGATCCTGTCGCATGCGCTTTGCCAAGATGTTTGCGCGCTGTTGCTGCTGCTGCCGCATCTGTAAAACAGAATGAGGGAATGGTCCTAGGCCATGATTTGATTTTGATGGTACCTCACTCTGTTGATATCCTATTGAACAAAACCCAAACGCAACACCTCACCTCTGCACGGTTAACAAGGTATGAACTAATTCTGTTTGCCCCTCATATTCAAATTAAGAGGTGTTGTGTTCTCAATCCGGCTGAACTCTTACCTTTCCCGCAAAACACTGTTTGCGGTGACGAAGAATCGCATGACTGCCTGTATACCACCGAGCAAGAAACGAAGGGCAGGATAGATCTCGTAGATACTCCTTTGGATAATGCAGAAGGGGGGCTGTTTTGTGATGGCTCCTGCTTCAAACTTTCGAATGGTACATCTACAGCTGCTTATGCAGTTACTACATTGAGCAAAATTGTTGAAACTAAGAGAATTTCGCATAACTCCGCGCAGGCCGCAGAGATTATAGCGTTGACCCGAGCTTGTGAACTTTCCCAAGGGCGAAGAGTAAATATATATACCGATAGCCAGTACGCATTTGGGGTGGCTCACAACTTCGGAAAACTTTGGTCAGAAAGAGGGTTCCTGACCTCACATGGGACCAAGATTCAGCATGGCCCTTTGATAGTGCAATTACTTTCGGCTCTCTCACTCCCTAAACGGTTAGCGATCATGAAATGTGCAGCACATCGCAAGGTCATAGATGATGTGGGCAGAGGGAACGCTTTTGCGGATTTGATAGCCAGACAAACGGCCACAGACCTTAGCACGGACATGTATACCTCGAGGGAAATGAGAGACGTTTGCATAATGGATGAAGGTATTGGGTCTGTGCGAGATATTCAGACTGATGCCACGATGGAAGAATCTAGAAAGTGGGCTGAAGGAATGGGGAAACTGGATGACGAAGGGTGTTGGGTGGATACATCCGAAGGGAAATGGTTGCTTTCTGATTCTTATGTATTGGCGATGGTTACGATGGCACACGGTCCTACGCATGTGTGTGCCCAGCAGATCACGAAAATGTTAGAACAGGTTTGGGTAAATGACAAAATTCTGGAAACTGCAAAGAGGAACGTCCAGAACTGCATGATCTGCCTACAGCACAATGTGGGAAAGGGGACAGTGACTCCAAGGGGAAGTTTCGGGCCCCCCTCTTTCCCTTTTGAGGTTATACATTTTGATTTTATTGAAATGGAGCGATGTAATAATCTGAAATATGTTCTTGTTAATATTTGTACCTTTAGTAAATGGGTCGAGGCTTTCCCCATCAAAGATGCTACCGCCATGACCACTGCAAAGATTATGGTAAAAGAATTCTTTCCTCGATTTGGGCTCCCGAGGATAATCTGGTCGACAACGGTCCTCACTTTATCGCAGCAGTAATTTTGCAAATATGTACAGCCCTAAGTATTGAGAAACGATTTCATTCAGCTAGGCATCCTCAAAGTGCTGGGTTGGTAGAAAGACACAACGGTATTTTAAAGAAAAAACTTGCGAAAACATGTGCTGATACCAAACTGAAATGGCCAGATGCTTTGCCTATTGTGTTATTAGCTATGCGTACCACACCTCAGACTAGAACTGGGCTTTCTCCATTTGAGGTAGTGATGGGGAGGCCTGCTAACATTTGGGGTCTCCCGAAACCTAAAGCCCTGAGGGAGGTGGAGAATGTATTGCTTGTAGACTACTGTAACCAGTTAACTAAAAATTTGTATTTCATCTACCACCAGGTGCACTCAGCTTTACCTCTACGGTTCACGGGCCCAGGACACGATATACAGCCTGGAGGTTGGGTCCTCGTGAAGGCCTACGAGAGGTCTTCCTGTCTCGCGCCTCGCTGGCGGGGACCCCACCAGGTATTGTTGGTCACCAGGACAGCAGTGTTGGTGGCTTGAAAGAAGAACTGGATTCACGCGACGCACGTCAAGAAACTTCCTCACCCGACGCCACACGCTACAGAAGAAGCAGAACCCCTCGCTGATGCTACAGTCTCTGATCTTGGAGTAGCAAACAGCGCTGTGAGTGCATCGGAGAAGGTCTCTGAGCCTGAGGAGCTTGGGGAACAGTCCATCTCGTCTCCACACTCTCTTGAAAAATCACTTCCGGAAAACACTGTTTCGAGCTCTGCGACTTCCGTCGCCACCGACACGTCGCTTCCCTCAGGAAGTGACAATACTTTGCTTCTGGACCAGACAAATTTGGGTACCATCAGGTACAACCTTCGACCACGGAAATAGAACTACGGCACGAGTGTCGTGCATCTGGAAAAGGAAGTGATCGGAAAATTGTTTTGTTGAACAAAAAGGGATTCTGCTGGCTAGGGTTGGGAAGGACTAAGAAATCACGCGTCCGTAGTGTCGCCAGCAACGAACATTGGGGCCGTCGATCAAGGAACTACGATGCCTGCCACCTTCACCGCTGCTCCCCGCACTGGACTTTTAGATAAGGGAGTGACCAAATCGAACAATGAACAATGTGCCTGGGCCCCGAAAACGTACTGTTGTGTTTTGATTTTGATTATTGTTATTTTTGCAACTGCTGCTGTAGGACTTTGGTATTTCGAAGAAGTCTATCCTTTGAAACCTTTATTACCGACCAAGATCGTACCAACTGTTTTGACTCCCTCTGTACACCTTCACACTCTGTCCCCTAGAGACTCCCAACATAGACAGAAGTATCATAATAACACTCTGATGATAGTAATGAATGCTACTCATGCCATTTTTAATAAGAGTAATTGTTGCATTTGTACTCACTTACCGCAACATGGGAACAAGGGACTGGGATGGTATACACATCCCCTACCTTTAACGACTTCTTGCTACGCCTCTCTTAGAGCACTATTCTTTGGCCGATGGAATGATAGCATCTCAGGGAACTTTGATGGAACTAATTTGAATGATTTCGAGAAACGTGAATTGACCCCCCTGCGATGCTCACTTTTCGCAAATAGAAGTAAACCTAACGTTGCTTCTATTAGGCCGTCTGACAAACTATCTCTTCCTTTTCAAACTCTGATTTCCTTTAAAATGGCTCCGATAGGCAATAAGGGCGCTGTACCTCCTTCTTATTCTGTAAATCATAGTCCCGACTCGGTTCCCTTCTGTGTACAGAGAAATGGCACTAGGCCAATGGGAGATTTTGAAAATTGTAAAAATATTGTAAATTTGACTGGGGAAAACAGGCCTCTGTATGTAGGAGGGCCTGTTTATTTTGTTTGTGGTAGTTTAGCATTTCCCTGGTTGCCCAAGGATTGGCAGGGAACCTGTTATTTAGGAATATTGTTACCCGGGGTATTTGTAGCTAGTACCTTGGAGGTTTCTAAGGCTCGCCCACGGCGAGACAACAATGAAGATACTCTGGGCAAGTATTGGGTGACATAGCTAAATCGGTTGTGCCCTTTTGGGGACAAATAGAAAACTCAGAGAACATTAGGGGATTAGCAAGGGTATTGGAGAGAACGATCAACCGGACCACGGACATACTCTACAATATGACCTTAGAGCAAAAGGCGATAAGATTGGTAGCACTTCAAAATCGGATGGCATTAGATGTCATCTTGGCAGAACGAGGTGGAGTATGCAAATTAGTGGGGTCCCCTTGTTGTGTTTTCGTACCAGACTCCTCACCAACAATTTTTAAAGCAATTCAGAACTTGCATACTCTCAGTTCTGAAGTCCATATCCCTGTAGGAGACTGGAACCTTAGTACTTGGTTTTGGGATTCTCTGCGATCTTGGGGTTGGAAGGTGCTTTCCGTCATTCTGGTTATTTTAGGGATTCTGTTATTCCTTTGTTGTTGTTTTCAATGCATCCCAAGTATATGCGGAATGATAGGGGGGTGTTGTGCTCAAGCAGTGAGCGCAATAGGGCATAAAATATATACCCCAGATACAGCATCTAAAGAATTCATGTTACAAGAGGTTCTTACGAACGACCTTATGGCTATAGACATTACAGACAATGGGCCTCATTACAACTCAGGCGGTAAGGGGTTTACGGCAGCGTTAACAGCGCCGACCCTTACCGCCTGATTACGAGGTCCCCTAGCGCCATGGTGCTTTTAACACCTGCTTTTAGCAGGTGTTAAAATCCATGGCGCTAAGGGACCATGGAGTTAATTACGCCACCGTAATTTACGGTGGCGTAATTAACGCCTTCCCCACTCCCATTATGCCCTATGGGGCAAAAATGGGAATGGGGAAGGGTAAATGGGGATTGGGGACTTACCGCCCCGCCAAGGTCGGAATGGGGCGGTAAGTCCGCCAACCACCATGGCGTAAACGTAGTTTACGCCATGGTGGTAAAGTCACGGCCCAGGCGGTAACTTACCGCCTGGGTCGTAATGAGGCCCAATGATGTGGAACCTATGGATGATAATACATGGAGTCATTTTCGAAAGTATTAGGGATGATGTTTAGCACTTGGCATAGGCCAAAAGGAGGGTCTGTGGAAATCGAAATAATATTGTACCTCCTATCGCATTGTTTGAATGTATGTTGGCCTACGCCAAGTTGTCTAAAAACATCGTGTACATAGATTCCGCGGCAAGGTCTTGACCTTAATGTATTGTGCAAATCGCCATCTTGGATTAAGCCGCCATTTTAGGTACTCTTGCAGTGTGGAAGTCACCCTGAACAACAAAATGGAGGCCAAATGACATTTCGAGTGGGATTCTGGCCATTGTGACCTCCGCACACATGAATAAGTAATATGCCCGCAGGCCACTTGTTGGGGTCGCGAACTGAGACCTTGTCCTATCCCTGACCTATGTGTAAATGAACAACTGTATCAGCGGAACTGATCAAATTGCATACATTATGGGATTGACCTGGCAACGAACCCTAGGCGTGGTCCAAAGAATGGTTAACCCGCGAGGGGGTTGGCCAAGGCTGGATAAAAAGTATAAAAACCGGAGTATCCCAATGTACGGTCTCTCACACTAACACGGCGAACTACCGTTGATGGTTCGTTCTGTTACTCTGAGGGCCGAATAGCTATCCGTATGTCAATTGACTTTTGGTAATTGTTGTAACTTTGAATAAAGCGCTTTGTATGTCCTTTGTAACCTGTGTTGGTGTGTTTCCTTTGGGCTTCCCTGCCTCATATCAATTTTTCTGTTTCAACAAGAAGGCTACTCAATCCTCAAGATTCCTGCAACTCAGAAGTGAAAAGGCCACCCATCAGGGGGGCTCCTGCTGGGCATCAGCCACTCACTAAGAAAAGAAGTCATTCCACTATTCAGCAATAACAATGGCATACTGGCATGAAAAGTCAGTTTACAATCTTCACTAGGAGGGGCACAGCTCATTATAGTGAATATCTACTGGAACCCTCATTCCTTACTATTATCACTATTGGAAAAGACAGCCTTGGAATATGGTGAGGCCCAGATGATCCTGCCAGGGGATTTTTATGCACAATCCAGGCAACATCAAAATCAGAAGTGTAATCCACGACAATCTAAACAATCTATGCTAGGTGATCAATGGCTGAATTACCTGATCGCCTGGGGCCTCAGTATGCTGAATAGGGCCTTACCAGGTGAAAGCTTGCCAGGTCACACTTGGTCACGCGGCAACTCCTCCTCTATCCTGGATTATATGTTTGCTTCAGAAAGCATACTGTCAAAAAACATGCACATGGAAACCATCTGGGGAGAAGGGATTGATCATGCACACCTAAAATTAGTCATCTCTGACCTCAACATCAAGCAAGGCGAAAAATATGCTCACGACCTATCCCTGGAAAAAGGCAAAGTGACTCTGTTAAAATATAAAAGAGAGGGGAAGAAATTAAATGACAATCTCGCCACAATTCCAATGAGGGAACAAAAAGAAAACTGCTCTCCTGAAAACTTTGCTAAATTTATTTGGTCCATTCATCCACCAGGCTCAGGAGGCCTGCAGGGAAATACTCACATTTCAATCAAATACACATTTGATGAGGAAACATGGGAACATAAAAAAGCCTACAGGAGAGAAATCAGACAATTGAGAAACCACATTCCTGACCAATCAACACTACAAACAGAGTTACAAAAACGGGAAAGAGCTTACAAACAATGGTCCCTCTCTAGAAAACACATTCGCTATCAACAAGACAACAAACAGATGTTGGAGGCCCTTTGCATAGACAGCAGTACACATTTTTGGTCTATCATCAATAGCTCAGACAAAACAAAAAAATACAACACCCCTCAATGCAATTTGGTCCCAGAAAAAAGCTGGATCGATTATCTCACTAAAAATTTCAAGAGAAACCACGAGGCCGAAGAGACTGTGTTGCACCATGACAAATGGGAACTTATGTTTAGTACCCAGCTTATTCAGGACTTAATAACAAAAGCTTCATCCTCGAAAGCTGCTGGCCCAAATGGCCTAACATACCAAGTACTAAAACATAACCCTAAAACCTGGGCAAACCTATTGTATCTCTTATACAATTAAATAATTGCAAGTCCAACCTTCTCGGCCTCCTGGAAGCAAGCTATTGTTATCCCACTTTATAAGGGGGGGCGACAGGTCACAACCGGAGAACTACAGACCGATCTCCCTCCTGGATATCGAATGTAAAATCTTTAAGAGGATTATATTGAAAGATTTGGAAGAACGGGCCAAGAAAGCAAATATCTCAAAATTTCAAACAGGCTTCGGAAGAGGGATGTCCACCGCTGTAAACGGTCTAGTACTGAGCCTACCAACTGAACATGCAAAAGAAGCAGAAGAGAGAAGCATCTATGGAGCCTGGATTGACTTCTCTAGAGCTTTTGACCTGGTTCAGAGAGAACGCCTATGGGTAAAAATGAAGAATTGGGGAGCACCAAGTGGCTTGTTATCAATATTAATAGACCTTCACAAAGACACCTTATTTAAGGTTCGGCTCGATGAAGCCGGTCATCTCTCCGAGACAATTATGGTTGAAAAAGGAGTTAGACAAGGAAAATTGGGAGCGCCATTCTTCTTCAACTTATATTTAGCAGACTTAGGGCCTTTCTTGCAGTCCTGGACATTGGCAAGCCCAGTACTTAACAAAACTAAGGTACATTGGCTCGCCTACGCTGATGATATCGTCCTGATCGACAGGACGGCCATTGGGTTACAACATCTACTGACTGGACTAAGCGAATACGCCAAAATAAATGGCCTTCTAATTAACCCTAAAAAATCGAAGATTATAGTGTTTAAACATCCAAAACAACACATAAACTTCACAGGATGGACACTTGAAGGCGAAATCATCCCAAGAGTAGAAGAAACGATTTACTTGGGCTACGCAGTACACACCTCTCCATCATTTGGCAAAATGGAACAAGAAATAGGGCAGAAAATGTAGAGAACAGTTCCACAGATGAAAAAGATCTATCGCAAACTCTGCAAATTCTCCATTATTCCCCTAGTGAAATTCTACACTACAAAAGTTGTTCTGATTATTTTGTACGGTGTGAAGACTAAACCAGTACTGTGGGAACTAAAATGGCAGAAAGTAGAAGCCCATATCTGGAAGAGGACCTTGGGCCTGCCATTAAGCCTGCCCACATCAGCGCTCAGATTTGAACTAGGCCTAAAGTCCTTAGAGTCACTGGTCGCATGGAGGTTCCTCTCATTGTACAGGACAATAGTAGTTCCACAAAAAAACTCTTTATACAAAGACATCAACCAGCAACTATGTTCTCACAAATCGAATATATTAGAACACCTGGAACAATTGGCCTCAAGAACTCTGAAAGAAGCTGATTCCTCCATCGAAACACTGATTGCCAACCCTATGAAAGCAAAAAAAGACATTGAAAGTAGGGATTGCATCAGAACTGGTGAGAAGATGTGTCAAATTATACCATGGAACAGCTTTCTAGCAGTGGACAAAAACTGGGCTTCTTACCAAAGTACTTAATGAAACATCCAGAACAGGAATCAAGAAATTATTTCAAAAGATCCAGACTCAATGTTATCCATAGAGGAGAAATACTGAACATCAGAGGGCAAAAACAGAGTGCAATTAACCTAAGCAAAATTTGTACGGACCCAGTCAATCAAAGTTTGAGCAATCTACTTTGTTACTGCGAAGGCACATGGGACTTAAGAAGAAAATATTTCTCCAAATTCGTGTATAAAGAGATTTGGCTGCTCTCTGACAACTTTTGGAATCTGCTGATTTCAGGTCATAACACGCCCCTAACATTAGAAGTTAGCCAAGTCCTGTTAAGGGCCGGGCTCGTCCATACTTTTAAGCCATAGAACCCTGTTACAGTTCTCGTAAGACCATAGAGAGTTGGCTAAGATGCAATTTAGACTGAAAGGACCTCAGGAACTCCATCAAGAAGGAAGCCTGGCTGAGAAATCTGAGAACAGGGACCAACAAAAAGTAGTCAAGAGACTTTCTAGGATGGTTTTTATTTTATTTTTCTGCAAGCTCTCCTCTTGTCTGACTGTACAGACCATACTCTATCCTTCTAAGTTTATGGGAAATGCAGTTGTTTTTCCAAGTCTTTTTATGAGTACAAGTTGATTGCATTTTTATAATTAATTTTCTTTAAAAACATTTTCTTCGAACATCTCTGATTTTGTAAAGGAAAAAATAATAATAATAAATAAAAAAAAATCCTTTGGAGAGCTTTGGATGCGAGGATAACATGGCTATTACACCCTGCTTCTTGTTTCAAGAACCAGGTCAGGGAGCTTAATTAAGCAAACCATTTAGAAGACAGGGCATGAGAGTGGAATGTACAGACATCCCTAGAGAATTATATTTTGCACTGATTGTTTCTTATTGGATAGTTCAAAGGCTCTAATCACCCACGCACGGTGTCACAGGTGATAAATGAGTTGATGGAAATAAAGAACAAAAAAATAAGCAATGTCGCAAAGAAGGGAAAATGAATACATATGGAAAGAAAGGAAAGAGATGCAATGGATCAGGGATTCGGATAAAACCTTCTCTGGTGAAGACCCGTTTTAACAATTAAAGCAAGTATTGGCAAAGCCAACAGGTCTGGATTCATGTCTTTAGATTTCCTTCATCCTGCGGTTCAGGGCAGGCGTCAGAATAAGTACAACAAAAATGACATTAACAATCTAATGCAGCACAAAAGTGAAAAACACACCAATGTACCAAGGAGAAGGCAAATAGATGGTTTAAAAGGAATTACCTTCAAATATCTCCGAAACCTAGACAGCTCCACTAGCTCATACAAAATAGCACACCGACAAATGACAATGGTCCTCATTACAAGTTGGGCGGTGTGAGTAAAATGTGGTGGTATTACCATACACCGCTGCATTACCGCATTGTCCAACTAAAAGTTTGGCCTGAAGTTGGTGGATTCACCACCAGCACTGAGCTGGTGGTAAATTCACCAGCTTTCTGCCAAATTTCGGCAGAATTATGCCATGATAGTTGTGCCGAAATCCTTGTGGAGTCCTATGGACGCCAATAAATGGGGACTAAAGCTGCAACCGTCACTTGTAATTCAGCGGTATAATGCCAGACCAAGTGGCGGTAACACTAATACAGTTTGGTGGTATCTCAGCAGATTTACCACAGAGATACCAGAAAAATATAATGAGGCCCAATGTTTGGGCGATGGTAAAAATGATGACCATCTCACACTAACACTTGTGTGAACCAGGGCAAAATAAGAAAACTTGTAGAGCAAATTTAGCATTGTATATCATTCTGCATGGGCAAAAACTTTCTGTGCTACGAAATTATGCTAATTAATAGCAAAACAATAGGCTGTAAATAGGACTTTACCTAAGCAGGTCATAAGATCTTTGGGAAAGAAAACAGTAATTCCATTTAATTATTTTTTAAGGTAGGAAATGCACAGCAGCCATGGCTCCCTAACCGCTGCTGGTTGAGGCGAGGAACCATGAACTCTGGAAGAAAACCAGCTGTTCATTTTTCATCTCATCAACCCACATACTTACATGCATGGATGTTTACTCTCTATAAACTGAAGCAAACGTTTCCCTTTGTTTTACACCCAGGATGTGAGTGTATCACATTTTAATTGATTGGGAGATTATGGTGTGGCAAAGTTACAAAGGGGAGTTGGAAGGGTTAAGATATTATAATTTAAACATAAAAGAGTGAAAACACACCACCTGTTTTAAAACACCATTGGCACCCGAAATAAGCTCCTGGTCCCTACATCCTCAATGATGCCGGGTCTACACTGCCGAGAACAGGTGGCCACATTTTACTTCGCTGTGCTACTGGAGGTTTGCCTAGGAACGCCACTCAGCTAAATTACACGTGGTTGCCTGCTATGGAACTAAGGTAAGAGCTCCTTTCAAAGTACTGTGAGACTAGCAATAGCAGGGTTTACCTAATGGGCACATGCCAATGAAAGGGAAGACTTAAAGGCAAAGGCAATGGCCTAAACACACAGCTTGAAGAGAGTGGAAGTAGAGCAAGTCAGGCAGCATGACTAGCTGGGCATCACGCTGCATAGACTGCCAACATCTGCCACACAGCATGCACCGGACATTCGAAAAGAGAACCCGCATGAAAAAACCCACAAATGATCGAACAAACACGAAACACACAGGTTACCTGTCTGGAAGATCGTAATCCATGATACCACCCACCACACAATAGGGTCCAACTGAGGGCAAGCCACAACGACCACATTCCAATCTGCCAAGAGATCCATTGACTTGTCACTTGCACATCGCAGACTGCCACCAGCACCAACAGGGCGTGCACGTGGCAGGTATTACAATTAACAAGCAGCTCTCAATATGATATGACGCAGTTACAATTATGAAAAAACATCCTTCGGCTCTTACAGTAGCTCCTCGTGGGATTGGCTTATCCCCTCCCCCGGGGATGCTATTTCTGTTCATTGATAAGTCGCATGCAGGTGTAGTGTTTGTGAATGCAGTTCCCCTGACTGGCGCACAGTAGCTGTCCACACATGGGAAGGACATCCTTTCCATTCCTCTCCTCATTAAAAGTAAAGGCCCCATTTTTCGTGTTCAGACATATATTATACTGAGACCTTTTCCCCTTGCAAACATCCTAATGAAATCACTGCATAAATCACATGGTGCGATACATTGGAGGCGTAAAATAACAGTATAATGTGGGCATATGCAACCATTATGCAGAATTCAGGAATTTGCACATACGATTCTCAAACCTGTTTTTCAAAATGACTAGTCTACTGTCTATCTACAAGTCGTTAAATTATGGAAGACGGTTTTACTATGGCAACCCCACCAGCCAAAGACCTTTTGAGCATTTAAGTAGGTATTGTTGCTGGCTAGCGCTGAAAAACAATTTGTGAAATGGGCTAGTACAAGGTGTCGAGTGATATTAAATGTGTCACTGGATTGAGAAAACAATTACATTTCAATGTTCTTCATTCATTGCAATGAACAGTTCCATTACTGTTTTTCTGTAGCAATTTGTTTTCATTGCTAGAAATGCATTTCCAATTATAGGACTCTGCGGTCCTGGATGCTTACGCATGCATTGGCATTGACACAACTCTGTGGTCAATATGTTGCAGAGAAGAAAAACAAACAAAAGCAACCAGACTATAACGATTTTCTATGAGGCCTATTTAAATTTGCTTTATTTTCTACATTTCAAAGCATGACAACACTTGAGAAGACTTTAACGACAACAAGAAAAAAGCCATGAAACAGAAATGTGTACCCAAAAGGCACCTCCACCGTGGTTCACTTCCTGTTCGAACGTCAATTTATGTCACATGCAATGGCTGTTATTTGAAATGGCGACACTACAGTAAGAGCCGTCAACGGCCGCTGAAAATTGGATTCAGGGGAGAAGAGATAAGCGGGAATGCGGAACCCCACCATAGCCGGTTACGCTAACAATGGTCTAGGATGATGATGCTGAGACCAAGCGAACCTGATGAGACGCTTCTAGAAGTGTTAAGGTTCCTCAGTGAAAGAGCAGCTACAGAGAATCTGCTTTCGATGGTGCTCTGGGAGGCATCTCCAAGAGAGTTTCGGATACAGACCTCAACATTCTTCTGGGAAGATTCTTTCTAATTTTACTTTTAAGGTGGCTTGCAGCTTCTTAATGGACTATATGGAATGCCACATAGAGGATTTCAACAGTGTGCTGTTTGGCAAATGACAGACGGTGCATGCGACAGTTTGATCTGGTACGCCAGCACTTCCTGTATATTCTGGCATTATGGGCAATCTGGAGCCAACCAATTACCATCTTGAGGAAAAACGCAGGAAGAGCTTTAGGGTAATTAAGTTACCTAGCCTGGAGCATGAGGGTTATGCAACAACATCACTTAATGGCCAGTCCAAAGTCGGTCTAATCAGTTGTTGGTAATAATTATTTCTAAAGTTCTGTGGAAAAATAAGTTGCGCGTTCCTGGTTATGCTTGGGGTCGTTTCATTTTTCTTCAAATTCTGCAAAAGCAAAGGAATGCAGCGTTTTGTACAAGACTATGTTAATGCATTGCATTTTCAAAACACATGGGACACAAAAATTCAATTTGTTAATAAAAATGAACTAAAATGATTGCCTTCTAGGGAAGGAATTGTGGTGCGCAGGAGAAATGGGTTTAGAGGGTCCCTTCCATAATGTGAAAGGAAAAAATAAATGAGGGGGGGGGCACAGATACGTGAGGATGATGTTGTGAAAGCAAAGATCAGCAGAAACACATAATCCAAGGCAAGACCTAACAATGCACATGGGCAATCCAAGGGTAAAAGGACCCTGAATTAAGTGGCGGTCCAGCCCGGTATATAGTGAAACGGCAAGATCCCGAAAAAGGCTGAAAAAGAGGTCTGGCAGCTGAAGGCCTTTATCAGACCTTAATTAATGGGGAGAGTATCAGCTCTGGTAAATGTTAACATCAAAGTGGGACCTTCAGTGACTTCGACATAATCTGGTGAGTTATTTTGTAAAGTCCTACTTCCCAATATACTGTATGATATAACCTTAGCCAAGATCTGCTAGTCCAGAGGTCTGCAATCCTTGGCTCTCCAGATGTCTTAACCTATGACTCCCATGAGCCTGCACTATTGACTATGTTTGATAAGGCTGATGGGTGACGTAGTCCAAAACATCTGGAGAGCCAAAGGTTGCAGATACCTGTACCAGAGAATAGTCTGAGTCACTGCTGAACAACCTTTCTGCGAAGTTCACAAGGTCAAGGGTGTGCTCAGTGCTCCCATTGTTAAAAAGTGTGACCTGCTTTATGGCCAACATTCCGTTAAATAGACCACATGTGAACCGGGATGACCTATAGTAACGGCAGGATGTGGGGGTCCAGCAATAAAAATGACCATGTGAAAGAAAAATGGCCAGCTCTATTCAGAGAGGCTGAGGATGCTTGGGCATTCATTGCTAGGAAGATGTTAAACAGTATACTATGGTACCCTTGATGATATGTGCAGTGCGTTGTTGCTTCCTAGCTAGGGTCGCACTTTATGAGATGGCCCCAGTCCAGCTGCCATGGGGACCATAAGCTATATGCAACCGAATCAAACAAGAGAAGGTATTGACTCTTTTTTGATGGGCCTAGGGGTGAACAGGAACAAATGGTCATCAGCCCTTGCTTTAGTGGGGCTTCAAGTGCCGCTTGAGCAGTCTTTGAAGATAACGCTTGGGAGCACAATGGGCACTGAGCTTCTATCTTCTTTGTGATTCTTCAGTTCAAAATTGCACAGGTGAGAAATGTTTCTCTTTAATACAACTGTACCACCCTTATCCCAGGAAGCTACAGCAGGAGATGGGCACATTCTAAAACTGAAGATGGCACGAGTAGACCAAACCTACGTTGTGATGATACATGTGCATGCATTAGACACAAAAGAAATATGCACTCAACATGAAGAACACCAATACTAGGTAACATGCATTTATACATGAGAAATATTGATATACCATCCATAAGACATGAAGAATATTATCATAAGCAATGTATAAACTGAATGCAACATTACGACACGTGAATACAGTGCTCTATCATAGAAACACGCCAGTAATGGGCAGCAATCTTTTTCAAAACAGAAGCCACAACAAGCTTCTAAGTGAACAAAGGCCTGAAGGCTTTACGAGAACTCAAAATGCTGAAATAACAAATTACAGATCTGTGCAGAGCTCAGACAGTAGCTAGCAAACCAAGCAAAGGTTAGCATGAATGAGGGAGGATAGCAACGGCAGAATGAAAGCATGAGAATCGATTCTCAAGATGCAAGCCATATATTCTAAGATTAATTAAAAGTAAAACTAGCCTTGTAAGTCAGGTGCAGGACAATATAAGCCAAAAGACTCCATGAAGAATAACTCAATAGTGTCCCCTGTGGTAAAAGAAACCATAACATTCACATTAATATTAGCTAAAATCCTAATAAATGCAGGGTGAAATAATTCCAAAAGCAGTCCCATCACGCATGATCCATAATTGAAGAACATTGTCTATTCATTAGCAACGAACACAGGAAAGACACCTGCCTTATTCCTTACATGCATCCCCAGACACGAGATGCCACACAAGGCCAAATACAAAGAGGTTACCCTGGCTCATGGCCTAGAAATGAGGGATGGTATCTTCTTTAATTGAAAGGAAAGCAGTCCATGAACTTCTCTCCCCTACTCCTGTCTGGTTTATGCCATGATGACTTGTCAGTTGTCCAAGGTTGGATAATAAGATGTCAGCCAATCAGAATCCTCAATGTTACGCTGCCCATTATGTATTATGAGATTATGTATTTTTACTGTTATCAATTTAGAGGTGGTTTTAGGATGAGCCATCAGACAAGCATGACCCAATCAGAAATGTAACCCCCTATAGAATGTATATGTTGTCACCACTAACAAGTAATCCCTGTACACTGTAGGTTTTGGTAACTAGGATTACAGTATGAGGTCAGTTATTATGAATATTGAATGAATATATAAACTGTTATTTTTGATAAGCACGTTGAGAGACACACGATTTAAATGTTTGTATGCTGTCCCTGCTTTATTTTGATGATAATACAGCTATTTCCGTTATTGAGTCTGGTTTGAACTGGCCTCAGACCCTCTGTGTAATATGGGACTTCCCAGGCCCTCTTAAAAATGTCAACATACATGTGCCTAAATGGTGCATTATAAATCATACAACATACGTATCAAACCAAAACATGCCATATCATACAATCTGGAATATCAGCTTTGGGACAAAAGGGACCACTTAACTCTTATGAAAAGAGGAATCTTAAGAGATCAACAGTGGAACCAAGCTCGGGAAGCTCTGATCCAATAAAGAATGTAGTGGAGATAAGAACAATCAGTTGATTTCAGCAGAAGTTAAAAACATCTGCAATTCCTATGTTATTTTATATGGCATTTGGATAACACCTACTGCCTCTGGTATGGCCTCGAAACGCTATGGGGATGAATGTCGTTCGGAAGACCGTAGTCAGAGATGTGACGAAAGAATTTCTAAAATGCATGTGTGCATTTTTAGCCAGCACAAAGGTGGGTAGGGAGTCGCTAGGTCCCTAACAGCAACACATAGTTATCAGGTGAGAGAATGGGTGCCGTGACAAATTGTCAATGGCGTGGGAGAGTCAGGGGGATATGGAATGGAATATTACAGGGACTCATCTCAGCATGCTACTGCACCAAAATATGGCCAGCTCACAGAAACTAATTCACACCACTAACTGAAGTGCAGGAGTGGGTGGGACTTTGATTACTTCCTATGTAAATTAGGACACAAATGTACATCCTCAGAAGTTAGGGATTAAATGATTGGCTGCTCAGAGCAGTTGAAAGTGTGCCAAGATATAATCTACTTAAATTGTTGATGAACAGAGGAAATAAGTTTTCTTTTGCTAGCGATAGAAAAGTCGCCACCTATTGGTGGGGAGGGTATCGGCAGGTTGTGCAGAATACCCATTCTGAGCATTAAAACTTTTCTGAAACCACAAAAGTAGCCACTGACCAGCAACATGATCATCATCTGCTTTCTAGAATGTTGTGAGGCCAACCTAGTGGCGAACCAGAATGCGTTATCAACAAAAAATACTCAAATCCTCTATCCTATAACTTGCTTAAATATTAATATGTTTTAATGGCTCTAAGCAGATGGTTTTGCAGTGCTCTAGAGAAAGCAACATATCTGGCCACACCATATAAAAGGAAAGGAAATATTGTTGGTTTACCATCATATGCAGCTGTGGATGTTCAAAAAAAGAGTGTGGAAACTGAAAATGAGGGCGGACAACATATAGAGGGTGAAACGCTCTGATAAATTAGCAGGTGGAATCGTCAGTTTTAATCATTATCATTTTACTTCTTTTTGTCTTAACTTATGAATGGGCTTGTGGTAGGGTTGTGAAAATTGATTTCCTCCTTTTGTAGATAGTATTTTATTATACTGAACTTTCTTTTTTTTTACTGTAATTTTTATTGGCATTTAAAACTCACTTACAATATTCCACAAATGTCCATAATATCCACAAACGTCTTATTCCCCCTTCTCGCTCAACGTCTCGTAGCACTGTCTGTACTGTACACATTCTTATTTCGTCTGACCCTTTAGCGTGCCGTCAAACAGTATCATGTTGATTCTTGAATAGGAGTTTTAAACCTGCAAGTGAGTAAAGGGTCTGCCCCCCCTCTGATTCCCTCAGAGAGTCCGATATCCCTAGCTCCTTGTTCACTTTCCTGAATCCCAATAACCCAGGATCCTTCTGTTCCCGCCCTAAACAGTCTTTGGCAGGATCAAGGACCCCATGTTGAAATCATCTGCTACCATCATAGGCCCCTCGACAAAGTCCTTCAGCTTATCCCTAACCCCCTCCCAGAACTGTACCTGTTCCACCGTTCCCATCATTAGCAGGTTCCCCCTCAGGCTTGCCCTTTATAAACACAAATCTCCCCTCCAAACCCACCTTCTGTGCCACCACTTCGAAATTAAGACAGCTGGAGAGTACAATGGCAACCCCTTTGTTTGTGTTGGCCGAAGCTCTATAGACACTTTACACTGTGTTTGCCTTCAAAGATAGTTCCTCGCTTAATACTCAGTGTATTTCCTGAATCAGCATAACATCTTACTGTACCCTTCAGAATTCACTCACCAGGAGGGATCTCGTTGTTGGTGAATTAGCTCCCCTCACATTCAGGGAGCCGATCGCTATATCAATTCCCATCACTGTTCCGTTGCTTGTACACAATTATCATCTGGCAATTCCCCTCATTACTCCTTACCAACCGTGCCATGTACCCCTTCCTCAGCATTGTATACCCCCACAAAACCAACCTCAGTGTTTGAGACATTTGAAAATAACTCCCCTGAACCTTTAACTTCCCATACTCCCCTCCTCCCATCACCTCAAGTGCCCAGCCTGGATTGACCATCAATGTGATATCCGCCCCTCTCAATGACTCTTCTCTAATTCTTAGCCCCTATCAAAAACAACAGGGAAAATATTTACTGTACATTTCCAAATTCAACTGCTCAACTTACCACCCCTACAAACTCCCCCTTGCAAAGTTTGTATTCACCCTGGAGCACAGAAACATCTCAAACCAAGCAAGTCAAAACATCATTTAGGAAGGCAACGTCAGAGGAGTGTTACGTTTTCTGAACTGTGTACCCAGGATACAATGCTTGCTGAACTGTGTAGTGTGCCTACGTAACTCTTTGTATGTGTTCTTCAGTGATTAGCTGATATTTATATCCATTGTTCTGAAATGATATTGAGAAAGGGAAGCCCCTTCTGTACCGGACACCCTTTTCGTTGAGCCATTTAGTCAGCGGTCCACACAGCCTGTGCCTCACCAGGGTATAAACTGACAAGTCCTGAAAGATGGTGATCTTGGCCTCACACTGATGTACCACGACTTTCTGCAGTGCCTTTCCCAAAATTCTCGGGATAGTGGTGAAAGCGTGCCAGCACTAATCTCTGGCCCCTGGTCGCTCCCCCGGCTCTGTGGGCTTTGTCTATTTTGGGTTCATCAATGGAATCATCACTGAAAAGGGTTTTCAACACTTCATGGATAGCTCTCCTCAGGTCTCTCTCTGTTTCGACTTCCTTTTCCGGCAAACCCAAAGAAGCGTAATTCCCTATTCTCTAAATCATCCATCTTTAGGATTATTTCAGTCTCTCTCCTTTCCAATTCCGAATACCTCATGTCCATCTGTGTTTCTAGAGTATCTAAGGAGGATTAGTCATTCTCCATTTGTTGTATCCTCTAGTCCATTTTGTCAACCCGTTGGCTCAATTTGTCAAGTTATGATATTATATGATATGATAGGTTATTATAACTCACTTAATACCCATAGGTTTCTAAGCGCGGACCCAGGGATGAAACCGGTGGTGCTCCGCGTCATCTTGCTTCCAAGGCGAGCATGTTGTTCATGAGCTATCCTCCTACGACACAGTTTATCTCCTATATGAGCTCTGTTTCACCTACTCTCCTCCATTAAAGAGGCAACCGGGAAGTCAGGCACCAGTAATTTCATTAGCCCCCATTCACATAGAGTCCCATAGGACTGTACGGGAATGGGGACATGGGAGCACCGGCACCATTGCTAATGGTGCCGGTGCTCCTGTGAAAAATCTGCAGGCCGGTGCAGTCCCGGGAGGTCTGACCTGCCGGGTGTGAGGGCACCCACCCGCAGAGTTGTAGTGTGCTGGTCCGGAAACAACAGTGCCGGTAAGCTTACTGGCACTGTTGTTTCTGGACCGGCACACTTAGAATGAGGCCCATTTGTCTCTCTTAGTGGAGGCTTGATCGCATGCTTCCTCCTCCATGCTTCTACCGTGGGCAGCCAGGGGTGCGGACCAATCGCGAGTGTAATGGAACTGTTGGAGGGAGGACCTCCAGTCCTTGTGGGGCAAAGCCCCTATGTGAGAGCGAAGTACAGTGCCAGGGGCTTGGTCACCTTCCAGTACTTTTTGATCACTAATTCGGTCAGTAGTTCGAGTGCCAGGGAGCCAAGGAGTGTCATGAACTGTCCCATAGCTGTAGTAGTTTAGTAGGTAAACTGCCCCTTCGCTCACTTCCTCTGGGATGGTGCACAGCACCGGGTACTTGGACAAGCAGTCCACTATGTAGGCCCCCGGGCTACCCCAACCAATGCTGTTAGACTGCTGCACTCTTCACTAGGGGGATGGGGAGTGAAAGATACCACAATGGTGAAGCCCAGTTCAGGTCCAGGGGAAGAAGGGCAATGGCCCCCTCTGAGGGCCTCACAGGAATTGCCACAAATGCAGGCCAACTAAGCCCTCATGCACAGATTAGGGAGGCAAGTATTCAGGTCAGCTTCAGTCCGAGGGGGCGCCTTCAGGGGCAATGTCCACCTACAGTCGCACCACTCATCCGGGGCCCAGCAGAGCACTGCCTTCACAAAATGCGGACCAGCGCCGCAGGATCCATCCATTGACAGCACCAAGTATGCAAGTTTCTACCGCAGGGACTCCACCAGAACACCACCTCCTCCAAGTCCGGTGCGGCTTCCGTGGTCCACTTTCTCACGGGGAGGGGGCCACTCCACCCTCCTGATAACGTGCCTCCCAGTCCTCTCTCCAAGGCACAGCGGGGGCCGGCGAGTTGCTTCCAGACAATCCCCTGAGGTCTCTATCAATCCTCACTCTCAGCAGGGACCTCCGACCACGGCGACACCAGGCCCGGGTGACGCGAGGGCCTTCCACACAGCACCGGTGTAGGACAACTTTTTGGCACCATTTTATGAATTTTTACATACACTAAGTAATAAGCTTTCTGAGGATTATTTACGTATTGTTTGAAGTTATCAGCAACTGGATTTGTGAAACAATGTTATGTTATGATTTACTAAAATTGGTCTGGATTATTTTGTAGAATCGGTTTGACATTTGCTCCTGATGAAGAGAAAGATTTTCTCAAAACGCGTTGGGTTTAATGAATAAATACAAACTGTATTGAATTAATGTTGCTTCATGCCACATCTGTGATACAAGGAAATATAGCTCTTTATTAAATTGTTATCTGTGAATTATCATTGAAACACAAAGAAGATTCTAAGATTTAGTTAACTCTAAGAACTTGATTTCTTGAAAGTCTGGCTTCACTATTGGGCCTAAAACAGTGTGCGAGAGACAGAAATTTCCTAATAGGGAACTTTGTCTTGTTCTGCTTCAGTTTTTCAACCCATGTGCCAGGGTTGACTTTTTCTCCTCCACACCTCAAGTTTTATTACCTTATATTGAACTTTTATCTCTATACTTATTTCAAATTGATATGGGTTGCCCCATTACTTAGGTGTGCAGGGTATAACAATTTGGATAGATATTGTTACTGCCACCAACATTTTGGACCAGTATATAATTCACCCACTACACTCCAAAAACACTATAGAAGATCAAATGCATCAAGCCAAAGGATCTCCAATGAGCATATGGGAGAAAAGTGTAGACGCATGTTCCTTTCCTCTATTCTTTCCTACAGGTAAAGGAGGAAGATATGATGAAAGATACACAAAAAACTGCATCAGAATATTGCTCTTTATGAATGTATCATGAAGACCCCAGATTCAGACAAAATGTAGAATACATTTTCCACCTCCTGTTCGAAAGTGAACTAGCAACTCTATGTTATGGAGTTGCACACACATTAAAAACAGGCTCTCATGTCTGCTACCCAACTGTTTAAAAAGATAAAAGACAAAGATGAAATTTTGCAGTCAAGAATCACAAATCTCTTGGCAAACATGCGTGGTACAAAAGAATACTGGTTCTGACGTCACGTTGATGCAAATTGTATGCTAAGGAACCCAGGCCCACCCGCATGGTTTGTTACTTTATGTTGTGCAGAATATGCATTGGATGACTTGCATGAATTCTTACGCATAGAAAACCAAAATAAAGAAGGGATAGATATTAAAAGACCAGGAGAACCCTGTTCTATTGACCCTTTGAATGTATCAAGGTACTTTCACCATCGCTTTATTGCCATGCTGCACTTCATCTGCAATAAATCTACCCCTCCACTCAGAGAAGTCGAACACTTCTTTTGGAGAAAAAAAATCAATCCAGAGGAGCGCCACACACATTTATCCACACATGCTTTTGTGGATAAATGATGCTCCCAAATTTGGCCATAACAGTGATTCCACTGTTTTACAGTTTATTCAAAAATACATTACCTTTGACATCCCTTCAGACACCTCACATAGTAACATGCGTACACAAATCTTACGCTTCCAAAAATATAAGTATGGCAAGTACTGCCGATGTAGATATAAAAACAAAGGTAAATAGTGTACCAAACATTGCTTTTGCTTCCCTATACCAGTTTTAGCAAAAGGACAAGTAAATAGATTGATATCTTCTGTTAGACACAGTGTAAAAGACAAATCGCCTAAAAACACATACATTAAAAGGGACCAATCACCAAAGTACATCAATGATTACAATGCAAACATTGCCCTCTTTGGAATGCAAATTTAGACATACAATATATTGCAGACAATTCAACTGCTGTTGCAAGATATGTCACAGCCTATATTACCAAAGCTGAGAAAACAGAGCTAAAAGACCTCTGCGATGACATATCATCTGACAAAACACTGTCAAATAAGTTGTACAGCTTCGGTATAAAACTGCTCTCCCATAGAGAAGGCGGGTGCTACAAAGCTGCAGACTGTTTAACAGATACTGCCTTGTATGGCAAATCTGAAAACATTGGGCCTCATTCTGAGGTTGGCGGTAATCCGCTGGTGCCTCCGGCTGGTCGCCGCCAACCCAGAAACACTGAATCTGCCACCTGACTTCCCGGTGCCACCGGGACATTCCAAGTCTAGACGGTGCAGGAATTAAGGTGGAGGGTTTGGTAACTTCCCATTCCCGTGGAGTTCCATAGGACTCCATTGCAGTGAGGAAACAGAAGCACCAGCACCATTGATAACACTGCTGGGGCTGTCATGAGAAGTCTGCCTACACATGCAGTTGCGCCTGGCAGGACTGACCCTGCCAGGTACAACGGCCTCTGCAAGCAGAATCGTAGTGTGGCAGTCCAGAAACAAGGGTGCCAGTAATCTTACCGGCACCCTTGTTTCCGGACCGCCACACTTGAATTGAGGCCTATTCTCTGGCTAAACCTTGTTTCAGCTTCATCCAGTAAAAGAGTACTGAAATCCTACCAAAAACACTTTAATAGACACATACTACTCAAACATAAGTCCTGCTTCCAAAAACAAGGTCCTGTACCACATAGCCCAAACCTACTCCAACAAAAATAATGTCACACCAGATGAGACAACTGGCAAATATTTAGTCTCAACATGTGAAGGATGCCTGGTCAAACTTACCAAACCCTGTCTAATTAATCCTAATTAATCATATAAAATTATCATTTAAATCTCCGCAAAATAGGGAACTTTGCGCTTTAAATTTAGTTGTCACCACAGGTTCCCAAATCTCGTAATGATTTTGAGGTACACACTTGTTAGTGTTTTTCATACAGTTTATACCATTTATTCAGTTATAAACACAAGTTAATTCACCTAGTGTTTGTTCAGTTTATTCCACATTCATCCTAAAGACACAAGTTACTTCACTTTGTGTTTTCCCTTTTGTTAATAGTAGTGACTTTCTTTGGTGACAGATGTGTTATTCTTTGTAAAGCATGAGAGATGTGCTATTCCTTACAAATGTAATTGTTGTTGTCACCAGTGATGGCATCAGTGATGTGATTTGTAATAGCATCAGTGTTCTCCTACAACATGTAATAAGTGATGTCATCAGTGATGTGATCTGTGATGTCATCATTGTGATCATAGGCTGCACAACAGGTGGCACACAGTTAAGGTGGCTTTAGCTGAATTTCAGGGGTTTTGTTGTTCTCACCTTAACATCCCTGCAACTAAAGTTTTTTCCTTGAATTTCAAGGGGTTTGTTACAATGTATTGCTCACGTTAATGTCCCGACTAAAGTTTTTTCCTTGAATTTCAAGGGTTTTGTTATTCCACAGATAATTAACATTAATAATACGAACAATTTGGCTAATCAAATCAATATATCATGTCTATAAAGTAAAATAAAAAGCAAGTGTATAACCATATCCCTCAAAATAACCCTATTCTTAAAAATGTTACTTAACGTTTTAAAGTATTTATATGTATATTTACTGTTCATAAATAAAGAGTTATTAACGTGTTATAGTAACTGGGTACAAACACTACACAATATATCTTCAAGTAAATCTTTCCAACACTACTGCCCGTATATTGAAAAATGTTTTTATAGCCACGTTTACCAAGGATGCATGAAATCAGCCAATAAGACGTCAACCTCCTTTAATGCAGCTATGCATCTTCGCACCTAATGCCTTCGTCAATCATATCACGCACTGCGGCTCCGCACCTACAAGTGACTTTTATGAGCACCAAGAAACAATCCAATCACATGTTGCAATGTATTCACGTGACTGCGCCCATGCTGTTTGGTGACATCCACGCATACGAGACTGAACAATCAGACAGTGTGGTGTGGCAGTCTGTAGCCGCGAATAATCACCACACCCACAAAAAATATGTTTAAACGTATCATTGCTTTTTGTACTGCAAGCACGTTTGTCACTTTACCGCTTCAATTCTTGATCCTTTTTACCCAGTTTTTCCCTAATCCTATCCCCCTTTGTCCTGTGATTTGTTCAGTTTGTGTACTTTTTGGTTTACTTTTTTTTAAACATTTTCATTTTTTGCAGCATTGTCTTTTTTCCTTCCTGCTTAGACATTCCAACATGTCTGAGCATGTGCGCATGAGTAGTGATGAAGTCATCATTTGGGTTGGCAATCCATCACTACCTAGGAAGAAGCAAACTGGAATGAAAAAAACAACAGGCAGTTGCTGCTTCTTCAAAGTGAAGGAAAACTGTGCAAGGAAAGAAGTGGAGGAGGTACTCTGCAGCTTCTGTAACAAGACTCTACACTGTGGGCCTTGTAATGTTCCATTTCAAATCCTGGGAACATCAATAATGTTAACAATCTAGTGCGTGTCCATTGGAAAATGCATGGTTCCCATTCCCTGCATAGAATGCAATCAGCACCACCTGCAGGACCTCCATCCACCAGTGCATCAATAACTCCAATTTGAAATGAAGCCTCTACATTACCATTGGTCCACTACACAGACTCCACTGTAACCGACACCCAATCTTACCATGATGCAAGTCATGTGTAAAAAATGCTGCAAATGTGTAGTCAAGGAAGGTGCCACATTTAACGAATGGAAGGAGTTAATCTCACAGCCCCAGATTACCTGTCATCATTAGTTTATTTTGTAAGTGTCAATTTGTCCCCCCTTTTTTCTAAAAAAAGACAAAAAAAATATAAAAATTCCCTTTGTTATATGTTACATCCTTATGTGTTTTCCTCCCCTCTTCCACCACCTCTTTCCATCCCCCAAAACGGCCCTTTTAAGGGCCACCATTTAAGTTATAAAAATAGTTAAAAATGAACAGAAACTGCAAAAATATATTACAATACATATTGTAATTTATTTTCTGTAGTTTCAGTAATCAAACCCCTCAACTGTTTGTTTGTAGCTGTGGTTATAATGTTAACAGGGGAAACAGTTTAGCTGTGAATAAAAGCAACCCAGTTGTTGCTAGTCTTAGCCACGCAAGCAAAAACCAACAATTCATCGAATTAATGCTGTAGCCACGACTATACAAAATGTTATAAAAAAATATACAACTCTGCATCTATAAAAAATTGCATTACACATATGTATGTCAAATTTATTAAATAACTTACCAAATACCATTATACATTTTCTCTTCTTTATTCCATTATATCAACTCTGAAACAAAATAAAATGTAGTTCATAAAATAAAAACAAAATTATTCATCTTTTTTATCATAGTGTTACTAAGAGAATAACATTAACAGGTTGTATTAATCAATCTTACTAAAGATGGAAAAAATGTGTTGTTGGAGAGAAAAAACACCTTGATTTAGCTATTTTTAATATTTACCAATAGTTACATATGCATATACAAATTATACTCTATGTAACGTAGCATGTCAAATAAAAATGTCCCCAATTTTATAAAATAAAAATTGTATCAATAAAACTCTCTTTACAAAATAACACTTTCAAAAAGTAATAGCTGCTACTCAACTATACTAGCCATTTACAGAACTACGAACTTGGTTTTTCATCAGCAAATTCTAAAAAGAATTGCCCACAAAATCAATAGTTCGTACCACATTTCATTTCAGTACAATGCACATATGTTACAATGATGTACAAATATCATTTAATATTATAAGATAACACATTTATAGATTATTTTATGCAACCTTCATCAGGAAACCAAGACATAAGACCTAACTATGTCTTCAGTTTTACAAATAAAAAAATGAAGACATGCCAACAGTGTAACTTTATTTTGAGTATTAATCTTTTTAAAATATAGTCATACCTATATTAAAAATAATAGGTAGACAATAAAAACTGTTGTGAGTAAACATATTAACAATTATCAAAAACTACACTAATAACCTAACAAATGTAATTTCCATACTTCTTATAAAATCTGTGTGCATCCTTCGTTTGGCCACCTACACACATGAGAAGTTCATAATGACATTTCATAATGTACATATCATATTTAAAATGTAAAAACTACAAATTATTATGTAAACTTCTGTTAGCACTTTTACGCAGTGTGGAATGCTTTTTTCACTATATCAAAATTAATTAAAAATTATAAAAATGACATCTACATTGCCATTGCATAACTTCTTTCATAATTTGGTGTGCATCCTTTTTCTGGCCACTTACACAACCAAGAAAATAATGACAATTTTTGTTAAACCTACCATACAAAATGAAGAAACAGGTACAGTTTAATGACTAAAAAGGTAATGTGACTTTTCAAAAACTTCACACTGCATTTATAACGTTTAGAACACATATATAAATTTAAAAAACTAACCCTTTCAGTAATATATTTTCATTTTTTATTTCAATTATAATATGTTTTGGAAAATGTTGTACACATACCTAATTTCACCACCTATACACATAATAGGTAAATTCAATATATCTACATTCTTCCATACATTTGTAATTAGTAGTAACATCTCATTTATTCATCAAACATTACAATATAATTGTTTTACATATGATATGATATGGCATTTATAACGCACCTGTACAAAAGTGTTTCTACCTGTTTCAGATGTAAACAGTCATAACAGTTATACACTCCCATACACTAATGTACATGGAACCATTTTTGTAACCTAGCCCTTATAGGGAACACTTGTACATTTTAAAATGTACAGGGCCTGATTCATGGATTATTTGCGCCCAAAAAAACAAGATTTGTGCGGCATTCTGCCAGCAAATCCCTGTTTAACAAATGGGGATTTGCAAGCACAATGGCGCACAAATCCCATATTTTTCGGTGCAAATAATCCATGAATCAGGCTGATTGTGTTTAACACAATACAACAAAAGTAGATTGCAGAATGCTGTTTTCTCTTCTAAAGTATGTAATCTTCTGAATATTACTTGTACATTTATTATTTACTATTTTTAAAGTACATTCTAGTATGACTCTGTCTACTACTTTACATAAAACATGCATTACCCTATTTTTCAATTTTAAACTTTTATTTTGCATGTTTATATTCACAAAGAATATTACAAATATATTTTAAAACTTTGGTTCTAACAACATTCGGTAAGCATTCTTAAAACCCTTTTGGCAATCTAGCTTGGTGTGTGACTATAGAGTCATTACAAACAAACCAATTTACTTCGTAGGCACCCATGTTGTGAAATGTCCACAATCATTGGATGCCTTCTCATGAAAAATAATTTCACACCTTTTTAAAAGTTTTCTTACTAATAGAAACTTGACCAAATTTAAAATTCATAATAGATGTGTTAATTTTCCTGCCTTCTACACTGTATCTTTGAAACACAATCAATACATACTTATTAAAAACTAGATTTTGCAGTGTTGATTGTAAATTACAACCACAGTCACTGCATTGCATGTCATGGAATATTTTAGTTACAAGATCAGAAAAATTGACACTTTCTAATCGGGGATATGCACATACACAAATCTTTCATAGAGATCTGGAGTAGAAAAAACGTTCTCATATTTTGGACAATTCTTGACTATCTTCCTATATATTTTGAGAAAATTGTTGATTTCCACTTGCAACAGCTACTACATTTTGGATTGACATTGCCGAATGTAAACTGTGTGGTTTTTCATCTACAGAGTTTTTAAGAAATGAAAGTTCCACACATGATATGATAGAAGGGATGACAAAATAACGATCTTGATAACATTCAGATCATTCAAGTGTGGGGAAGAGGGAATGGGAGAAATGCCGGGAGGGGAAGGAGAAGTGCAATTAACTCACAAGTGCAGCCAGCCGGTGACTCATAAATGCAGAGAGAGGGACAGTAGGGTTGCAGATACAGGCCGTTAAGTGCTGTGGATCCCAGAGATAGTGCGAGGGCAACTGGACATGCTGGAGCCTGGGCCTGAGTTCACAGGGTGACCAGGTAACCAGTCCGTGGAGCAGTCAAGAGCATCAGCAGGGGAGAGGAAGAGAGAAAACAGAAGCAAAAAGGAAGGTCTTGAGTTGCTCCCGGAACCAGAGGTGGTCCTGCTCAAGTTTGAGAGAGGCAGGGAGGCTGTTGCAGAGGGAGGCCCCACCCGAGGAGATAGATCTGCCCCCAACTCTCTGCTTGGAGAAGCGTCTGACCCTCAGAGGTTTGGAGGTGGATGAGCAGAGAGCTCAAGAAGGAAGATGTTTTGGAAGAGAAAGTTGGAAGTCGAGCGGTCCCAGGCCCCAGACAGCCTTGTGAACAATGCAGAGGGTCTTGAAGTTTATCCTTGCAGGCACAGGAAGCCAATGAAGAGATTTCGGAGCTGGAGAAATACGATTCCTGGGCTTGAGGCCAAGGACAAGTCTTGCAGTCCTCTCCTGGATAAATTGTAAAGATCGAAGAGTAGAGGCAGGTAGATTTAGAAAGAGGGTGTTGCAATAGTCCAGCCTAGAGAGGACCAGAGCTCTGGAGACAGTGAGCTGCTGGGGAAAGTGAGAAAAGGAAGAATACCTCCGAGGAGGTGCATCTGATAGTTTGACTTCTTAGAGACTTCAGATATGTGAGGAGAGAAGGAGAGGGTGGAGTCGAAGATGACACCAAGGTTCTTAGCCTCACAGGAAGGAGCAGGAAGAGGGCCCAGAGTGGGTGGCCAGAGAGAGAGAGAGGAAAGGAGGGAGTGGGTGACCCAATGAGGAGGATCTCAGTCTTACTGGCATTAAGGCAGAGATCATTGGTGGCACACCATTCCTGAATTGCGGCCAGACAGTCTGGTATGATAGAAGAAGTCGAGGTGGCTGAGGGGAGCCTGAAAGAGAGCTGAGTGTCATCCGCATAGCATTTAAAATTGAAGCAGAAAGTATTTATGCAGTAGGCAAGAGTTGCCAGATAGTGGTTGAAGAGCCAGGGAGAGAGGTTAGACCCCTGGTGAACACCACAAGTAGAGAAAGATAGAAAAGAGAAAAGACCCCAGTTGGACCTAAGAGGGTCGGTCGGTGAGAAGGGAGGTCAACCAGGCCAGGGCCTGATCAGTAATACCAAGGTTGACCCGGAGAAAATTGAACAGGAAGGCATGGTTGACCATGTGAAAAGCAGAGGATAGATCAAGGAGAATGAGGACAGAAGGGAAATTAGAGTCAAGATTGGAGAGCAAGTCTTACCAGGTGTTCAGGAAAGCAGTTTCCGTGCTTCTGGCAGCTTTGAAGCCAGACTGGTGGTCATGGAGGCAACCAACATATTCAGTATGTAGATTATGCTGGGTGATGGCCAGCTTTTCCAAGAGGTTGCCCAGGAATGGCGTGATTGAGTTCAGATGATAGTCAGCCGAAGAGGAAGGATCAGCCAAGACTTCTTTAGAAGGGGGTTCACAAGAGAGTGCCTAAGGGGGAGGGTACAGCACAAGTGGTAAAGAAGTGCCACTGCTTCTCTGCTGTTTCTTGCATCAATGGAGTAATTTAAAACAACATACACAAAGCTGCATTACAATAGCATTCACCTCCTGTTTCATTACTAAATCTGCAATGAGAGGATGTCAACTCTGCAACTCCTGCAGATTCTGTTGTTTTTTAAGCTTAAGAGGAGTGATTTTATTAGAAAGTAGTTTCACTGAATCCTTATGTTTCCTGGCTAAGGGCTTAGCAGGTACAGGTATAAGTTTCAGGTGAGGAGCATACCGTACATGAACCTATTATATTCTTCAATGCAAGCAATGTCAGCTGTCATTTTTCTTTCATCAAAGTTTATTAGAAATAAACCTTCTATATTTTTCCCATGTGACAAAGCTACATATGACATTCCTTCTATAAACACTGTATAACCAATGTCAATAAGTTAAGTGCTGCTTCTAAATTCAACCCTTGTGATTTATGAATAGTTATTGCATAAGCAGAGCACAATGGAAACTGTGGCCTTTTCACAAAGCTATCCTTAAAAAGCATTAAACTACGGATTTAAAATTATATTTGCACTCCACCAAACTCCAAATAAATGTCCCCAGCATGCCTACCAGCCCCCACTTCCCACGATCCTCGTCCACTCCCCTACTCTATTACAATCCCCCAAAACACTCAATGCATCTAAGATGTTACCCCACCCAAACTTTTGGATAGCCTGGGTACCACACGTCCACGAACACACGATGTGCCATTTGTCCTCATATAGCCGTGGCTGCACAGGGGGTGACATCTACCTGTGGATATCAATGCTGCATGCTGAGTGGCTATTGTAAAGCCGCAAATAATTACAACAGCACCATCAACCAATTAGAACTACAAAACACACACATAATACAAACCCAGCTCATACAAACTACTTTACATTCAAACTAGGAATCATTTTTCTGGAAACAGAGAAATACTTCAGATATCATGGTTGGATTGAAAACTGTGTGGCTGATCGGAGACAGTTGGCTGTTTTGGTTACTGGATTTCTGTGAGAAACTAAATATTAACATTGACCTAGGTTCCAGAGATTTTACACTCAAATGGTTTGGATTGCAGGGAATGCGTTGGTTTCAATTTCTGGCAAAATTGTTCAGTCTGAAAAGAACAGAGCACCTAGATAGCATACTAATTCATTGTGGAGGCAATGATGCGGGGAATGTACAAGGTGTGTCCCTTACTTTAATGATCAAACAAGACATGGCAAAACTAATGGAACTATTTCCTCACACTAGCTTCATATCCAATCTGACTCAGTCGCAAACATGGAGATGGACCACCACATTAAATGGGGGAAATCCCAGAGAAATGATTATAAAGCAGTTTTAGCATTCATGAGAGACCACAACCAATTATGGATATCAAACAATGAACAACAATATACATGGACGTTGGGATCATTTTTGGCTATTGTTTCTATGTCGTCATATGATTTGAGAACTCTTTTTCTAGATTTAGCAGGACCAAGACTTAGCCATACTATACTTTCATATTTTCCATACAAAGCACTATAGGTTAAACGATCTGCAGCTTCATAGGAGCCACATTCTCTATGAGAGAGCATTTTTATGCCTAAGCTGTACAATTTCTGAGCTAGTGTTTTGTCCGATGATAGGTCATTCCAGAGGTCTTGAAGCTCTGTTTTTTCTGCTTTTGTTAAGTAGGCTGAAACTTATCGCGCCACTGCAGTGGAATTGTCTGCAATGTATGCACATCTATGTTTGCATTCCATAAGCGGGCAATGATTGCATTGTAATCATTGATATATTTTGATTCTTCTGTTCTTTTTATGTTTTATGTGTTCTTAGGTGATTTACCTTTAACACTATGTCTAACTGAAGACATAAAGTTCACTCCACCTGTTTCTGTAACTGGTCTAGGGAAACCAAAGCAGCATTTGCTCTAGTTGCAATGACAATATTTGCCACATTTGTGTCTATGAAATTGTACAATTTGTGCATGAAGATCACTATTTGTTGCTTCCGATGGAATTTCACAAGTGACATATTTTTTGATAAACTGTAAAACAGTGGCATCACTGTCTTGACCAAATTTAGGAGCATAACAATGAAACGATGATGGAAATATCTTGAAACATTAACAGGATCTAGAGAGCAAAGTTCTCCAGGTGTTAGTATATCTATGGTTGTTTTGTTTTTGTTTGATATGCGTAGGAAATCATGTAAATCTTCCCATGCATATTCTGCACAACTTAATGTCACAAACCAAGTGGGTGGACCAAGGTTTCATATTATAAAACGTATATCTCCGTGACGTCGGAACCAGTACTCTTTCATACCACACATGTTTGCTAACAGATTTGTAATGCTCGATTGTAAAACCTCATATTTTTCTTGCACTTTTTGTATTAATTGCATCGATATATGAATATCAAAAAGAATCAGGGTGTGAGACCCTCATACAGTTTAAACAGTTTTGGACATATTTATTTTAATCTCAAAACAATTTTTAAATATTTACATTACTTTCGATAAGCACGAATTTGACAGGGACAGGTTTAATACAACAAAAGGGAGTACAACTGTGTACCAACCTCAATAGTGTGGAGGAAGAATACCCTAGTAATATTGCACAAGTGAGTCCAAGGATTGGGTGAACAAATAACTCAAGTGAGTGCTGCCCGAGGCTGCTATTCAGTCCGGGTATATCTAACAAATCGTGTACACAACACAATATAAAAACATAAGAAAATGAGGTTAAACCGTTGGGTCACAGATCATCGACACTGTAGTGTTTCGGCCGCAGAGGGCTTGATTAGAGCTTGATATTATGGCAGCCTTCATCAGGAGAGACGTGTGGAGTAGGTCTCTCCGTGGATATTATCTGTGGGTGAGATGACAACTGTGAAGGTCATCAGCAGATTAGTGTTTAAATTTAAGGTTACTTAATAATTAATTGCGTAGCTGACATCATTTGAAAGTAGGTTCCTGATTTCAATTTGTGTGCAACTCTGTAACACAGAGTTGCTAGTTCACTTTCAAAGAGTAGGTGGAATATGTATTCCACATTTTGTCTAAATCTGGGATCTTCAGAATACATTCGTAATGAGCGGTATTCTAATGCTTTTATCTGAATAGGTCTATCATCATACCTTCCTCCTTTGCCAGTAGGAAACAGTAGAGGAAAAGTACGTGCTTCTATACTTTTTTCCCATATGCTGATTGGTGATCCTTTGGTTTGTCGCATTTGGTACGTTTCTAGGGCATCATCTATGGTGTCATTAGAGTGTAATGTATGAATTGTATAATGGTCTAAAATATTGGATACTGTAGCAGGATCTAGAAATTCAAATTGACCAGTTTCTGGTGACTCTTGAATTATTTCAGTTGTTTCTCTTAAGTTTTCTTCAATATTTATTTCTTTGTAGTATTCATTATTGTATTTTAGATATTGCAAGGCGTGTCCAACTTTATGTAAGTCTACGAGTTGTTGCCAATTCTTTTTGTCTTTTGTAGGTACACCATTTACTAAGACAATTAAAGATTGGCGTATTGGATGTTGCACTCCCAGAGTGTGCAGATTTTCTTTAAGATCTAATGGTAAATACACTACTTTGCCACAAATGCCTTTCACCAATTCAGAGGGAGGTAATTTTGCTGTTTTTGGTTGAAGGCGTATTATTGCTTGAAATGGGTGCACTGTTTGAATTATGATGCTCTCATATACATTCAGTTGTTGCTGGGGTTTTGATAGTGGGAATAATGCCAAGTTATTTGTAATAGCACGTGAAGGAGTTTGGTTGTTGTCAAGTTTAGCAGTGCAGTAACTGCAAAGTATTAAGGGGTCAGTCATTTCGTATTTGTTTTCTGCTATAAGGTAGAGAGCTAATTCAAACCATTTGGAATCTTCATTGTCTTCTATTTTGAATGTTACATCTATAGTTTTTGTGTTACTTTTATAAAAAAAAGTTCTATGGCAACACACACACACATGGTTTGGTACTTCAGCGGATGTACTTTTAAATTTTAGTATGTCTTTTTTGTATGTGTTTAATAGAAGGTTGCCATGTGTAGAACTGTTGCTAGTCTGTTGTAAAGCTATTGCATTTTGTAAGTGGATTTCACTTCCAAAATATTTTTTCTGGATATGGTTGATTTCTTCGAGTATGTCTTTGGCTGTACCATGTAGAAGAATGTTATTTAAATTGGCTAGTGCTAAAGCAGAACATTTAGCATAGTACAGTTTATAGACTAGATTTCTTATAGTTGAATGATGTGTTGATATCATTTTGATATGATGGAAGGTGCTTTTGCAAATAGGTCCTGAAATGCAGGCTAATGAATGTCCTTGTAGTCCTGTGTATTTGCGCACTGGACAGGTATCCATGTTTTGCAGCACTTTCATTTTGATTTTGTCTTTGCCTTTTACATACTGATTGAGGAACTGGCATAAAGATTTGAAAGATTTTTTGGGAATGTTACACATTGACGTGCATGGCCATTTGTATACTGGATGTTCTGGTTCAGTCGAATGAAGAGGTAATTCTGAGTTTTCTGGGAATATTTTTGTAAGCAGTATTTCTTGTTGCATTATGGTACTATTAAATTTTTCATAACCTCGTCCACTGCTATGTATGGCAATTGTGTTTGTTTGATTTTGTTTGTATGCTTCTTCATTAAAATATGGTTCTGTGCTCATGGTGTGACTCCATTCACCTCCACAGATATTTGAGAAGTTATTTTTGTTGACATTCCGTTTATTGAGAAGTCTTTTTTGTAATTTAGTAGTTAGTTTTGTTAGTGGTTTCATTCTGTTTAACACTAAAATAAATAACTTTCTTTTGAGAAGGACTGCACTGTCTATCAAAGCTTCTAAGATTAATTTTCTACGGTAGGTTTTAAGGGTTGTGCATGATTTGTCTCCTGTTTTTATAAGATTCTGAAGGACTCTGTGGCGGAACATTTTTGCTAAAATATTTTTTTTGGTATGGTTACTTGCTAGTATATCAAGATTTATAGGAGCAGTTTTAGCAGTAGTGCTAGCTGAATTCTTGTTTATCTTTTTCTGTTTCGTTTTACATTTTGATGGAGGAGGCAAAGTGTATGTACTGGAAGCTTGTTTTGTTTCGCGAAATGACTGTATTAGCTGTTTTGTTTGAACTTTTTGTAGAAACTCTGCTAGAGATGGATGCTTATTTTGGACACTTTTATTTTCATTTGCTCTATTTCTGCGTTGCTTTCTACGGACTTGCATTTTGGTAGGTGATCTTTGGGGTCTGTTGAAAAAAAAAGAAGGTATGTGTTGGGCCGTTCTGCAATGTATGTGTGCTGTTTGCATGAGTGTCTGAGTATGATGGTAAAGATGTATGTGGTGGTGTGTGATTGTGCATTGGGCAGCTACAATTAGTTGGGAAGGCTATTCTTCTATTTGTGTGTTACTATACTGCGGTTCAGATGACAGTAGAAACTGAGCTAGTGGTGACGAGAAGCACTAATAGTAAATCTAATGGTATAAAATTAAAACAGTTCTTTGTTTTGTAGTACTAACATGCTAGGGGTTGAGTTATGTTATTTGTGTTGCAAAAAACGGGATTTGTGTGCCATTCTGCCTGCTAATCCCTGTTTAATAAATGGGTATTTGTGGGCAGAATGGTTCAGAAATCTCAATTTTTTGGTGCGCAAATTACATGAATGAACTACACAGTGTGTTTGAGTAACAGTAAGAATATTAAAGTAGTATTGTACTTACTCTTTTTTTTGTGGAATGAGCAGGTTTCTTTGGATATGTTGTTTGTAGTTCAGATGCTGCTGATTTTCAGGAGCGTGGTCTTCAATGCAATTGTCAAAGAAAGAAGTTAGTAATTTTGTGTGTTTATAGCACTGATGTTAATTTAGATGTTGATGTTTATGTTTTTGCAGTAGTATTCTTGTTTGATATCTCAACATAGTGTATGCATGCGTTTCATGCAGACTTTATATTTTATTTACAATATGTTAGTTCAACATGGTTTGCTAATGAGTAGAATTTTAAGTGTATGGAATTCACTTGGTTTTTTAAATCTGTGTTGTAGATAGCAGACTGCTTTCGAAGTGACTGTTGATTATAGTAGATGGGAAAAATTGCAATAAGGTCATTTTATAGGTTATGCAGGTTTAGTGGTATTACTCTGTTTATATGCATTCATAAGATTTGTACATGTACTATGAATAAAATATGCATACCTGCAGTTTGTGTTCATGCATGTGGATATGCATGCAGCTGTAAGTAGAAATCTTGGAGACTTGTAGAGTAGTTTTTGTAGTACATGCTTTCCAATGATATGAGACTTGTACTCAGAGTGATCAACAGTACATTTGAAGTGCGGAACTCTGATGATGGAGTTAGATGTAGAAGTCTTGGATGTGATTGGTGGATGGTTGTATGACTGCTTAGCTGTATCCAATGAGGGAATGGCACCGAGAGTGATATGGAAAGGGTAGAAGGGCTGGATAGGAGTTACGTGCTTCGCAGACACCACGGCTGTCCGCAGATAGGGCGTGCCACATCCAGGGTTTTCCAGCAAATCCAGCATGGAAAGGGGACTGTAGGGATCAGCCAATCAGATGTTGAGGTTGTGGATTTGTGTTGAAAGAGACTGTGTGTAGTGAAGATGGCAGAGGTGGAGAAAGTCAGGGTGTTGGTGCTTGGAGATAAGTTTGTACATGGTTTACAGCAGTATGCTCAATGGAGGAATATGGCAAACAATTTCGATGTTAAAGGAGTGGAGGTGGTTTGGAGCACTGTGCCTGATTGCAATGTACAGGCAATTGTACAAGTTTGTGAAGATATGGGGAGGATGAACAGTCTGTAGCTGGTAGTTTTGCACTATGGTGCTTTCCATTTGGGGTACGTCAGTGACGCTATTTTGTTGGCAGATTCGGAACACTTGGTTGAAGCATTAATGAACATCCTTCCAAATGCCAAAGTAATTTCTTTTGGATTACTACCTAGGGCAATACGGGACAATAGTTCTGTTATTTGTCCTCAGCAAAACATTCGTAGGTGTGCAATCAACCGAGGGATGTGTGGTTTCATGCTTACAGCTGGTATGTTTTTCTGTAATAATGAGAATATTGATTCCAATAATTCTGTTTATTTTGAAGAAAATGGCATTTCCTTATCTTTTTTGGGAAATGCCATGCTATTTTAGAATATAAGGGTTGCTTTGGAGAAGGTTATGTGAAGATTTTAGTAGTAAAGTAAGAAGAAAAAACCCACAGAAAAATACAAAATAACAGGCATCTGTCAAGCTGTCATGCCCGCGCCACTGGCACACGCATTGGCAACCATCATGGACTACTTGGTACTCATTTATCCTCCTAATACTCTTTGAACAATTCCTATTCACGCCTTGGTCTTTAATTTCCATTTGCTCGACTTTGGTTCTTTCTTATTTTATTCAACTAACTACATTTACCACAATGCACCTTGCTACAGTCCTCAATTCCTGGCTATTCTCATTCATCGTTATTGGGACCACAATCCCCAGAAGCCCTAGCAGCCAGTGCTGCTTCCACCTGGTCAGGACCAGAGAGGGAGGAGGCAGATTGTCTTCAGGTGTGCTGCTCCAGGTGCTGTCAATTAGCCTGCCTCAGAACAGGGCAGGGCTGTATATAAGCAGCTGCCTGCAGGAGCACAGTGTCTTGCATCTTGAGTTCCCCCCGCTCCTGTTTGCCTTGACCCTTTACTTTGTATGCTGTTCCTGTTGCTGCATTATCCTGTTTTGATCCAGTGCCCTTTCCAGGCTCCCTGCCCTGCAGCCTGCCTCACTCCGGCTGCCTACGGTCCTTGTCCTCTGGGCTCCCTGCCCTGCAGCCTGCCTCACTCCGGCTGCCTACAGTCCTTGTCCTCTGGGCTTCCTGCCCTGCAGCCTGGCTCACTCCGGCTGCCTACAGTCCTTGTCTTCTGGGCTCCCTGCCCTGCAGCCTGCCTCACTCCGGCTGCCTACAGCCCTTGTCCTCTGGGCTCCCTACCTTGCAGATTGCAACCCTCTGCTGTCTCCAAGCCCTTGTCCTCTGGGCTCCCTACCTTGCAGCCTGCACCTCTTCGCTGCCTACAGCCCTTGTCCTCTGGGCTCCTTCCTTGCAGCCTGTCTCCCTCCGCTGCCTACAGCCCTTGTCCTCTGGGCTCCCTGCCTTGCGGCTTGCTACACTCCTCTGCCTTACAGCCTGTTTTACACTTAGCTGCCTACAGCCCTGCTCCTCTGGGCTCCCTACCTCGTGGCTCTATTCTTTTGGGCTCTCTGTCTGTCGCCTACTACTAATCTCTCTCTGTCCTGTTCTTCTGGACTCCCTGCCTTGCAGCCTACTACAGTCCTCCGCAGTCCACTACAGTTTGCCTGCACCTAGTCCCACTCTTGACTACAGACCTGCTTCCTACTTTGCAGCCCTTCTGTTTTCCTGACTGCTGCTCTCTTGTTCTCTTCCTTGAGTCCTCTGTACTCCACCTTAGGTTATCTACTTCAGTCTAACTGCCTTTCCTTCATTTCCTTCTGCTAGATTGCTCATTGACTTCCTTTTCGCTGGATATATCTGTTCTTGTCTTCTCATGTGTCTTATGTAATCCCTTTGTACAGAGCTTGCCTGTTGGTTTCCGGCAGGCAACCTCTGCCCCTTCCCTTGTCGCATTTTCAGTGTTACAAACACCCACTACTGTTGTTCCCAGCCAAGAGCATACAGCGTGGGCCTCTGTTATAGTAATCTGTGCAGAAGGCTGGAGTTTCCTAAGTTTCGTGGAACACTCTTTCCCATTTCAGCACACACCCCAAGAGGGAATCCAGTTTGTTTGTACCTTTGTATCTTTTGCCCCTTTTGACTCACAGCTACAGTTTCCTACTCTTCTTTCTCGTTGAACTTCCTGCTGTGTGTGCTTATCTGCTACCTTACTTCAGTACAGCCACCCAAAACCTACCTGGGTACCCTGTGCCACTCTTGAAAGAGTGCCATTTCTGACACAAGCATCTGCAAAAAAAACCCAAAAAACGGCTCTGTTCAGAGCCAACCTCAAAGGGGAAATGGGGCACAGTATTTAAATTTACATTCACCACGCTTAGATTTTTTCGATATGTCCGTGGACATGGCGGTAGTCCGCAGACAGCGCGTGTTACATACAGTGGTTTTGGGGTGGAGAGGCGTGCAAATGAGAATAAGCAGAGCTGGGGATTGGTGTGTGGGTGTGTTGTGTAAGGAGAGAGTTTGTCAGAACATCTTTTTCTTGAGAGAAGAACAGACAGCTATGGCTGTGTGTTTCCGCAAACAGATTATCTGGATTTTGGGAGACTCATGGATACATTGATTGGAGGTGCATGCAGAACGCTGTGGAGTAGCTTCAGATCTTGGATTCCCTCATGTGGAAGTGCACTGGCATGGAGTGCGTGGAATGAAGTGGCTGGACTTGGTACCTCTCTGTGCTACTTTGGAGACAGAGCATCATCCAGACATAATTATAATTCATTGTCGAGGGAACAGTTTAGGACATGTGTCTGGAATTTCTTTGCAATTTGCAATGAAAGAAGGACTTGACAAGGTAATGGAAATGTTTCCAAATTCCCAAGTAATTTTTTCTCGTATTGCGCAAAGACAAATGTGGCTGCGTTCTTCTTCATTTGGTCCACAAATGGAGAAAGCGAGGCACAATGTCAATAAGGCTGTTTGTGCCTTTCCAAGAGATGTTGGCATGTCCTCTTTTCAGAATGAAAATATTATGTTTCATAGCACATATATTTTTCGCAGAGATGGAGTCCATCTTACTTATGCTGGCAATCAGATTTTTCTGAGAAATGTACAAAATGCATTGCAACCTTTTCTGGAATTACAGTCATCTATTTTGCAGTAGATGTTGACGATTATAAATTTTTCAAACACACAAAACCACCACCAAAAGGCTCTTTTCAGAGCCACCACTTCCTCCCAGAGAAAAGTGCATTGGTTTTGCTAGGGCAGCAACCTAAAACTTTATATGTCCTTGGACTGTCCGCGGACGTTCAAAAAATGCACAGGGCCCTGCACGGTTTATTTGCCACTTCTATTTTTAAACTGTGAAAGGCGGCTCTGAAAAGAGCCTTTTTTATTTTGTTTTTTTTTATATTTTTCTGTTATTTTACAGACGACACGCTGGGAGTGGAGGGGAAAGGAGGGTAATGAAGGGACACCAACCACCGGGATGAGAAAGGGCAGGGGGAGAGAGGAAGATATAGGGTGGGCTTTACTTAGGTAGGTAGCAGGTCTTCTGGTGCTCTGTGACCGTAGTCTCGAAAGCACTTTGAAGACTCTCCCCCCTGCAGAGTACTGTGTCGCAGTAAATACACAATATTGTGATTCTCGAAAGGTAAGGGTCAACAGCATCATGAATGGCCTGTGAGGCAGCTGGAGGCATGCACTCTCCCACAGGAGTATCCCTTGTGGTGAGAGGAGCGGAAAAGGAGGATGTGGTAGAGGAACTCAAACTACTACGTTGATCACAAGGTACAACCTTGCGAATCGCCCCACTGTAGGACGACGTTAGGTGTCGCTTCATGGATGTCGTACCAAAGCTGTACGAACCACGTCTCCCATGACTCAGTACCATTTTGCACTGTTTGCATGTGACCTTGTTCGCACATGCTTTTGGTACGTTACCATGAATGGTAAACAACCGCCACACCCAAGACTCCCGGCGAGTGCTGGTAGTAGTGAGTTCCTCTACCTCATCCTCTTCATCCCCTTCATCCTCGTTCTCTACATCCTCATGCCTGTTCCCCTCTGCAGGGCCTTGGGGAGGTGGTGGTGGTGGAGGGTTTGGGGGTGTTGCTGAGGCTGATGTAGCAACAGCAGCCATGGATGCCAACAGTGTTGATGAGATAATCTCAGCAAGAGCAGCAAAGGCTGCAAAAGTCAATCTGCAATAGCCAGAAGTACAATGAAGATAAGCTCTGGGGTGTGGCCTTTTATGGGGGTGGAGGGGTGCGCTTCTCGGACAGATCAAACACCCTAAAAAGGTTCAAAAAGTTCCAACAATTATGTGGAAAGCCAGGGTCATTGTCTGGGACATGTGCAATGGTGAATCTTTACTGTAAAATAATTTGAATTGTCTGAAAAAGTTCTTTTAAAATGTTGGGGAACCGGATAGTGTCCGCAAATTAGGACACACGCTCAGCGTGGGTGCGGTCACATGATGACGTCGGGAACATGTCCGTGAAGGGAACGGGTGTCCGCAAGACTCCAAATGCACGGGAACGGTCGTGCGCATGCGTGCAGGTGTTCTACGGACATTTTACGGGTCCTCAAACAAATTAAAAGTGTGGCACAAGTAAGACAGACAGTTACGGACAGGCGCGATGTTCGCAGGACATACGGGTGTGGTGCGCATGTGTGTAGATATTCTGCAGACTGTACGGACTGGTATAGTGTCCTTAGGACACCTCCATTTTGTTTGACTATGGACATCCTGGACACTGCACGTGTTCTTAGGACAGTTTTAACTTGCCTGCGTACGGTAAGGACAGGTATAGTGTCCTTAGGATACCTCCATTTTGTTCACTTGCATACATCCCGGACACCGGGTGTGTTCTAAGAACAGTTCCATCTTGGTTGCGAATGGTACGGACAGGTATAGTGTCCTTAGGACACCACCATTTTGTTAATTACGGACATTCCGGACAGGTGTGCTGTCCGCGGACACCCCAACTGACTTTTTAAAAATATAAGACACAAAGGATTGAATTAAAAGACACATAATATTTTTTTTATTATAAACAGTTACACAATTTGTGAAAGAGAGGGGCAAGCAGAAACTGATACAAATACAGGGGAATTAGGGGTTTGGAGAGGATGGATGGAAGGGGATGAAGGGATGGAAGTCTCATCAAAACGTTTTTCTTGGTGTTAAGGGTTTGGGGATAGTTGACTGGGACATGGAGAGGGGGAACAGAGGTACATGTGGGACAATGGTATTTAATTTTTTCTTGTATGTGGTCCTCCACAAATTGTTTCAAAAGATTGATATTTTCCATGAGCATGTCCATTTTTTGTTCCATGCGCTGCAGCTTACTTTCCAATGTGTCTTTTGGTGTATTATTTTCAATGTTTGTATTGTCTGTTAAAAAAATATATATGCTAAGTGCACATAAAGTAATGATTTTTATTGTGCTCATAAAGAGAAGTGTCTACCATTAGTATTACCGTCTTCTGACATTTCCTCCTGTGGGAAATTTTCCTCAAGCCAATCCAAATTATTGCACATTTCTGTGTAAAAACAAAACTATATTCTTTTTAGTGTACCTAATTCAAAAAGTTTAGAAATATATAAGAAAAAGGAAGTGTACTTACTAGTTTCTGGTAAGTTGTATTCTTACTGTTGTGTAGGTCTACTGTTGCTCCTAGCTGTGCAGTTTCTGTGAGGTAATTATGTTGGAGGCATATCTTTTTTGTTTTAGTATATTCCATTTTAGTATATATGGTATTTAAATGGATGGTTGATGTGTTAGATATATAGGTTCCACCTCTTATTTATTATTACATATAATGTGTTTATGTGCTGCTTTTTGAATTTGTGCAGTGTTTATATGGCATGATAGAACATTTTAAGATACCTCCTGAGTGTTTGGGTAGTGTTGATGATGTCTGCATCCTTTTGCAGACATACGCACAGTCCGCGGACATCAAAATCATTAGCAGATGGTTCAGTATGTTCTATGTTGCATGTATATAAAGTAAGGGAATCCTAGTAAACATCTGTCAAATTCACACTATGAAAATGTATATTCAATAAAAAAAACTTGATAAAGGGAGGTTATGGTTAAGTTGTACTACTAAAAACCTATGAAATTCAGAAAAAAAACATTGTTAAAAGGGACATTATGATTAAGTTGCGCTACTAAAAAACTATGAAATTCAGTAAAAAAAACTTTGTTAAAGGGACGTTATGGTTCCAAGTAAAACCGAAAAACCCCTGAAATTCGGCAGTTATGGTAAGCTAAGCAACCATAACTCGCGCCACCAACGTGCACTGCTAAGACTAACACCCAGGACATCAAAGATGACATCACAAATGTCATTCATGACATCACTGATAACATCACATGTGCATTTACTTTTTGTGAAAACTCTGTACAAGGGATTTTTATTATAATGTTGACAGAAAAAGTGTGAAGGATAATTGGAATAGATATCTTGAGCTATGTAGTGCATTAGGTAATGCATTGATATAAATAGCATGCTATTATAAAGTTATTTACAGTATACTAAGCTACTCAAGTATAAATATAAGCACTGTGTGCAGCATACATCATGAAGGTGCAATATTCATAATCTTACCATGTTGAGTAGTGAAATGATAAATGCTTTCTTAAAGTTTTGTGTACTTTGCAACATGTAATAAGTAGCTAATAAAACCACTTACTACCTCATTTCATTATTACATACAAAACACAAAGACACAACAACACATACAAATATGAGTATATATAGAGAAAGTGAAGTATGCAAAAAAGCAGAAGAAGCAGAAATTGTTCACAACCTAACTGATTATCTTTATGCACAGAAAGGGTTGCTCTGCTTCAAAGCTACTACTTCCCTATGTAAAATTAGTACCTGGCGAGGGCGCAATCAGAATGAACGAGCCATTCTGATTGGCCCTCGCCGCGTCGTTACCAGGCCGGGAATCACTCCGTCTGGATTCCACGGCCCTTGTCCCGGAAGGGGGCGTGGCAGCCCCTCAGCCAATGAGGATGCTCGGAGTGGGGCCATCCCCGCTCCGAGCCTCCCCAAGGCTGAGAGGCTACATTTGCCCCTCCGCCGGGGACGGAGGCAAGGCTTTTTTTCTTTTCCTTCCCTCCCTCCTCCCGCCTCCCTGCCCTCCCCAGCCCACTTATCTTCTATGCTTTGGTCCTCGGCGGGGAACGATGAAAGCCTCCAGCCATGTGAAGACTCGGAGCGGGGCCATCCCCGCTCCGAGCCTCCACACGGCTAGAGAGTTCCATTGTCCCCCGCCGGGGACCCTGGTATGTTTTTTTTTTTTTTTCTTTCCCCTCCCTTCCGCCCTCCCAGCCCCATTTACCTTCTTTTTTTCAGGAGCGGACGCGCTGGAAACAATTGTGTTTCCAGCGCGTCCGCTCCCGATGGCCACCATGGAAAGGGAAAAAGGACTCAGTTTTCCCTTTCCATGGCGGCCATTTTCTTTGACGTCTTTTTTTTTCCCGAAATGCTGCAGCGTTTCAGGAAAAAAATAAAGCTTTTAGTGCCCTGGTCATGCAGTTTTTGCGGGCCGGGGTACTAATAGCTATATGCCCCTTGTGGCGGGGGCATTACCGACTCTGGCAATTGTGGCATTATACCCCCATCTTGACTGTGAGACTACAAATACTTTCTTTTGAGGAGAAGGTAAATTAAACTACATTTGTGTATTTCACTTTAAAATGTGCAAGAATAACATATGCCCAGGTACTTTTGCACCCATAGCGCAAATCAAAAGATGGCACCCATGAATATATGCACAGTAACACGTGATGGCATCAGTGATGTGATTTGTAATGCCATCAGTGTTCTCATACAACATGTAATTAGTGATTTCATCAGTGATGTGATCTGTGATGCCATCATTGTGGTCATAGGCTGCGCAACAGGGGGTGTGAAGTTAAGGTGGATTTAGCTTAATTTCATGGGTTTTGTTGCATGAATTTCTCACCTTAACATCCCTGCAACTAACGTTGTTTCCTTGTGTGTGTGTGTGTATATATATATATATATTTTCAATGAAAATACTTTGTTAAAGGGACATTATGGTTAAGTTGCACTAATAAAAAACTTATGACATTTAATGAAAGAAACTGTGTTAATGGGATGCTATGGTTAAGTTGCACCAATACAAACCTATAAAAATGAACTGAAAAAAACATTGTTAAAGGGACGTTATGGTTAAGTTGCACTAATAAAAACCTATGAAATTCAATGAAAAAATGTTGAACGTTTTTATTAGTGCAACTTAACCATAACGTCCCTTTAACAAAGTTTTGTCAGTGAATTTTATCGGTTTTTATTGGTGCAACTTAACCATAACGTCTCTTTAACCAAGCTTTTTTCAGAGAATTTCATGGGTTTTTAGCAGTGCATGCTATTATACTTACCCAATATAGCAACATTTTTGTCCAGTTTACAAAATGTCACCTTAAAACTCTGAAATTTTCCACCTTCTAGCATCATTTTTAACACTTCTATACTTTTTCCACTGTTTTTGCTTCCGTCGACGTCCGCAAATGTCTGATGTTATTGCTGACCTTTCCGGACAGTGCCACGTGACCATGTACTCACGTGCGGCATGATGACGTGTCCATGAACGCGTTTGCACTTCACGTTCGGGTCCTTGCTTCGAGAACAGCTCAGAACTGCATTTTCTACTGATCTAAGAACTTTCAAGCTCAAAATGTAGCCTTGGACAGCTCCTTCACCTATTCTTACTCATTAGTCATTAACAATCTAGTACAAAGCACATACTTGGAAGAATAGTAGCAAAACTGCTATTTATCTTAAAAATGACATCAGGTATTGCCATCCCTCCTCCCCAAGAGCCACTACCACCTGCTGGAGGAGCCACACAACAAAAAAGCCCAGTATTTCCAAAGACAATGAAGAGAACCAAGAAGATGAGGTAGAGGAAGTGCCTACCTCTAGCACCCAAGGAGAATCATGGGTGTGGCCGTTCATTACAACTGTTGGGAATGTACCAAAGGCTAAACCTACAAAAGTGAAATGCACTGAGTGCAGCTTTGTACTCAGTCACAGACTACCTGGACATTACTGCCACAGGACCACCTCCATGCGCCGCCACACCAAATCCAACCACCGCAATGCTCTCAGAAAGATTGTTATTTTTTTAGCAAGTAGTAGGCTGTCTTTCTCCACTTCATCTTCCTCAACCAATACTGTAACCACACAGCCTACTTCTGTGGGACACAAAGTCCCATCAGCTACCTTGCAAGCAATAAAAGAGGCTATTGATCCAAATCTTTCAAAGACAACAGTCCTCTGTATATACTGCAACACACCACTCTGCAGGTGGAAGCAATTTCGTAGTGCTTTTGAAGCTGTAATAAAGGAGCATGAGAAACACTAATGAATAAAGAAATAACAAGGGATCCGGAGCATTATCCTTCATTCCAGGGCCTGCAATGGGGATAAAGGCCATTAGCACCCCTGGTTCCCAAAGTGGTAACCCGGGGTGCTAAAAAATAAATATTTCTTCCGACAGCGGGATGCCAAAGGTAAGGCGGGGCTCCGTACAGAGCCCCTCTTCCCTTTGCATGGCAGCCTGCAGAAGGCAAAGATAGAACCCTATGATCATATTACCACAAGTACATTTCTTTTCCCTCTTCCCTTTCCATGGCAGCCTGCTGAAGGCGAAGACGGAACCCTATGACCACATTACCACAAGCACATTTTTTTCCCTTTCAAACCTATCCCACTTTCGAATAACTCTACTACATAGCCGGTCCCAGGAGGACATGGCCACTTTAACCCCATTTTCCATCCCACATGGTCATGGCCAGTAGCCATATTTTCTGGGTCATGACCTCATACCATGACCCGGATAATCTGGCCACTGCCCATGCCACAGGCTATACCTTAGTCACTAAAGGTATATCACTATTTTTGATACCTACATTATCACACTTATCAAAAAATAAAACACAGGCACATTTGCAAAACCTTGCTTTCAGGTCCATGCCAATGCTCCTTACACAAGTTTTCTTGAAATCCGTCCAGGTTTTATTTTTTTAAAAGTGTCAAAATGTATGTACAACTTGATGAAATCCATTCAGACTTTACACAAACATTCAAGGTTGGGTCTATAATCTTTCTGAAAACATTTGTCCACATTCGTCAAACAGCAACAAAGTCATAAGCCATCTAAAAATGTTGAGACCCTTTGCAAAAACATGTATATCTCGATTTAAAATTGTTTTGCAAACTTTTGTGCTGATTCATCAAATGGCACCACATTTATAAGCCTTTACAATATTTTGGGAGCCCCTTTTGTGACGGAATCCCACCAAACTTTGCAAAAACATTTATATCTAGATTTTAAATTGTTTTGCAAACCTTTGTACAGATCCGTCAAAAGGCACCCCATTTCTAAGCCTTTGCATTATTTTGAGCCCCCCCCTCTAATTTTGCCCCCTCTCCACAGAATCCCACCAAACTTTGCAAAACCTTTCAGAACCAGGTCTAGAAAAAAATTCCAGTTTCATTGAGTGGTGCCAAAGTTATAAGCCATCCAGGAATTGCTTTTCACCAACCCTATAAGTGTCCGCGAACTTCACAGGACTGTCCATGAACATCCGGACCACTAGCAGACGTTTACAGTAAATAACACACATTTTTTGGCTTCTCATGGCCATATCCCATCCCATCCTCATCACCCCTCAACTCCCCAGAGATTGTTTGATAAGTTTGACAAGTGCAATGTTGTGTTGTTTTTTTATATGTTTCTACCGCGGTGTCCAACATGGCAGGCGTTTACAAAAATCTGACACACTTCACACTTTTTACCATCCAATCAGTGGGCGTGTCCGATGTCCGCGGACATCACGTCACCCTCTAAGCCAATCGCAGACCTGTCTGTGGACCGAACAGGGAAATGGGTCAGCAGACCGAACCCATATTTCTCACATTTTTTGTGACCTATATTTTGGCCGTTCAAAAAATATATATTGGACGGATTTCCACCAAATTCACAAAGGCACGCATTCGGGACCACACCACCACCCCTGCCACAAATCTGCTGATAACCTGTCCATCAGTATGGGCTGTAGGCATGAGAAAGTTTTTCTTCCATTCAGTCTATGGAAAAAAAAAAAACATTTTGGGACCCCCAAAAAAATTCAGAGGAGGACATATACTTGTTTTGCAAAGTGTGGTGAGGATTCGTCCAGAGGCCACACCATATTGCAGTATCCTTAAGGAGTGGCAACTACTTTTCTGCATGAGGACCGGTGCACGCATGGGATATACAGTACTAGCTTGCCAATCTTCAATGGTACCAGAAGCCTATCTTGGTGCTTTGTGTTAGAATGTTGGTGTGTTTGCGTGTGGCTGGCCAACAAGGCACACTATTCATGCCAGTGCTGTACACTGGCTCAGTATAGCATTTAAGAATATCTGCACAGGGATCAGTGCTGGAATCCTTTTCGAGGGAGTAAGGCAAGCGTGAATCATATGTGGCTTCAGGGGCTGTGAATGAGAAACATTGACTCATCCTCCCAGTCATCCACAGCCCACATAAAACATGTCTGCTGCCTGGAGCGTGTATGAAGCGAACAAGAACTGCGCTGCAAAACCACACACAGCCGACTGCCCATGATAATACAGGAGGACGAGCCTGGCTGTCCACGTCAGCCCAGTTGAATGCCTACAGGTTGCCTAGAACAGCAAAAATGCAGAGCTAATGCTCGAACAGAACATAGCTTATCCGCTAGATGTAGCTGCATATAGTGATGAAACTGCACCAGAGTCCGAATATTAAGTTCAAGAATTAATTAAACAATATAAGGGATTGGCAAGTTGGTAATCGAACATCATTCATAACACTCTTCCCTTCTATGGCACTGCCATCTGAGTAGCTCTACTGCAGCCATATTGTCATCAAAAATGGGCAACCTGATAAACATAGTATCACAAAATACACATACTGCTGGCCTCTAAATTGGTGGTCTCAGGAGGATCTAAGGGCCTACAGAGCCCCACGAGACCCTTCACCTGGAGGTTCCTATGCATTGTTGGACTTCTATTGTAAACAGTGTTAGAAGTATACCAAAAACAGTAACAGAGCTGTGACCCCGGCAGGGGACAGAATGGGCAGGAAGGGAGCAACGTGCAACTCATTTTTCAAGGGATGCAGCCATGCCGATTGACAGCCAATTGAGTTGACACCGATCTAATTGTAGCATTAACTTCTACCGGATGTTAAAGTGGAGAAGTTTTATTTAACTTCACAAAGAACAGCTCAGGAATGGTGACAAAAGTATCAGAACATTTAACAGTACAAATATAAAAGTAGTGGGATGCCGCTCCTGAGCGTTCCCGCTCACTTCGACCACTGACTATTAACATATCTTTCTGAGGAGCTGGTCAGTTTTTGGAATGCCATCCCACCTTTCATTCATCAGGACAAGGACCTCCATGGGTTTTACAAACTTCTAAAGACCTGGTCAGGGGACAAAGTTGTTGAACATTTTCTAAAGGACTTTTTTCTGATGCTTTCCTGGGGTCTTTTTTTATCATCTTGTGTTTCTTGCATTGTCTCTTATTTTAAAGAAAGTTATTATTTTTGTCTTATGGTTTTATGTATTATGTATGTGTCATGTTGCGCGGCTCTCTTATCCGCCTCGCTGCATAGGTTGCTCTTGATAAAAATGGTTACATAAATAAATAATGAACCATAATTGTGTAGTACAATAGTTTGTGGGTCAGCACGATGACTCGCGATGTGTCGCAGGTAGCGCTTTCCTGACACAAAATGTTTCCAAGATTGTGAAGACACAAATAGAAAAGGGTAGGCATTGTGCATCATTCTCTTTCAGTTTGCGTAACTTGTGAAGATGACCAGATTTTACTATCAGGAATATTATGCAGCCGACACACATGAAAGATCCATGATAACACTTTTCATTCATTTCATTTAGATTGGTGTAAAAAACATAAATTAAAAATGCATATTATAACACAGTCATACATTCCCAATCCATTCTTAAAACTAAAAAAATGAATCCATTTACAGTAAACATCATACATCAATTGTAAACAGATAGAATCAAATTAAAATAAGACAGCTCCTTAAACTCTTAACTAGAGGAGAGCAAGCTTGCAGCCTCCCAAAATCACTTAAAACGAAGAAAGAAGCAATCTATTCAACATACTTTTAACAGAAGATCATAGCTACTTTCACCTTCCTCCCTCTTTTCCAATTTTTTAATTCTGGCTATCCAGGCCCTACGGATATAACACGCTACTGGGAATACAACTTGGTGCGCATTCGTGCCCCTGCAGAACTTAACTGCTTACCCCAGATTCCCTGAGCAATAACATAAATAGAAAAGGGTAGGCACGATGAGGTTTTCGTGTAAAGCAGGAGTGTCAGATTCCACTACTGAAGAGAATTCCCACTCCATATTTTCAGGGTATCCACACAAAACACATTTAAATAGAGTAAAGCAAAATGTATTAACTGCTTTAACTGCGTCTGGTAAACCTTCCCTTTAAAGTTGCGATGCATCAAAAAGAGCCAGCTTCAGCAAGACACGCGGCATACTGGCAACCAACCAAAGTGTCTTTGGGCTGGAAAAATGTCCTGTTTTTGGGACTAATAAAGAAGACAACAGTAACAGAAAAATTCAATTGGATATTTTATTTATTCATTTATTTATTTATTTATGTTCATAAAGCACATGTCACTGGCCTGGAGGCATAATAGCGCTAACAGGAGGTACAACAGGGCTTAGAAGGACATAGGGCTTCATCATCATCCACTCTCAACTGTCTTTAAAAAATCACATCCCAAACATCCCAAGCAGCCTGACACCAGCTCATGCCTCACGAAGATCAAACCTCATCTACCCTCTCAAACTTCAAAGTAGCAAAGAAATCCCTAGTCATCGCTGAGAGGATGAACTTGTGATGCAGACTACTCCAGAAACACTCTGGATATCGAAGAGTCACCACACTCATGTAAGCGGGCAGGTAAGGTTTGTGCCAAGGCTTTTTAGAAACACTGGGTGGCATAGTGCTGAGGGACTGAGAAAGGGCCTGCAACACCCTTGAGGAGGTAAGACTGCATCTTGCTGGAGGGGGGGGGAGAGGGGCGATCTTGCGGGATCCCACTCCTTCCACCCTGTAGTGTGGTGGCCGGACAACCCAGTCCCTGGTGACTCCCCCTCTCACATATTAAGAAGAGGAGTTAATTCAACACCCCACATAATAGACTTTCCAACTCCGCTGTTCCCTCTATCACCCTGCCTCGAAGCTTAGGTACACAGTCATCAAGTTGCCTTCCCTTCACATTATTACACCGTAGCTCTCTAAAGGTCCATATGTGTTATGCTTGACCCTCTCCTCCCTGCAAGGCCCTTTGCTATGTATATTGTCTGGTTGCCTTTTCAGTCTAGGTCTGTGCAAGTGTAAAAATTGATAAAAAAAACTTCAGAACCTCCTTTTAAAATAAAAGTCTGAATTGCATGAAGACGACTGCCAACATTTGTACTTTGGTCGCGAAGGGGGTCTCCTGTGTGCATGTTTCATCATTTCCAACACATAGTGGGGAAAAAAGTGAAAAATTGCCTTAACACTTTCTTGCCTCTACATTTTGGAAAACGTGTAAAAGCTTCATGCAATTTACATTTGCAGAAATAATTTTCAATGGAATCCTATCGAATCTGCCTGTTACTAGCGGATGCTGAAAATAGGCGAATTCCATACGAATCCGCTGTTTTTATGTCAGATTCATAATGACATGCTGCTGTCAAACCAAACCTGTTTGCAGGCGTAGCCCAAATGCAAGGAAGGCACGTTAAATCTGCCCCTCTCCGACTACAAAAATGATGAAAATCCTGGGTTGCCTTAAAAGATGTTAAGACAGTTGTAACACATTTGCACCTATTGTTATGCCTGTTTTAATGCACCAGGGGTCTCGAAAACGAGCCCCTTAGTCTCTGTTAAAACTCCAATGTATGATGGGAATGTGGCTCCTTCTCATACAGTTTACACAACTTGTAAAGATGACCATATTTTACTATCAGGAATATTATGCAGCAGACAAACATGAAAGATCCATGATAACACTTTTCATTCATTTCATTTAAATCGGTGTAAAAAACATAAAATGCATATTATAACATAGTCATACATTCCTAATCCATTCTTAAAACTAAAAAATAAATCCATTTACAGTAAACATCATACATCAATTGTAAACAGATAGAATCAAATTAAAATAAGACAGCTCCTTAACATCTTAACTAGAAGAGAGCAAGCTTGCAGCCTCTCAAAATCACCTAAAAAGAAGAAAGAAGAAATCTGTTCAACATTTCTTTGACAGAACATCATAGCTACTTCCATCCTCCTCCCTCTTTTTCAACTTGTTCGTTCTGGCTAACCAGGCCCTATAGATATAACCAGCTACTGGGAATACAACTTGGTGCGCATCCGTGCCCATGCAGAACTTAACTGCTTCACTGGTAGTACGTAACCTGGACTCCCGGAGAAATGACCTTAGATAATATCCTCTCAAGACTTTTCCCAAACAAAACAGAAATTGGGAAACAGTTTCCATAGCAGCATCACATATGGTGCATATACCTGATCCCCTGACCCCCAAGATTAAATGAAGCTGACCAGAGATAGTGTTCCCATCCTAAATCGGAACCTACAAAGATCTTTCCGATGCCGGTCACATACAGTCAAGGTAGCTCTCAAAGCCATAATCAGCTTGACCCTCTAGATAATCTAAGCACAAATTCAGCTTTGTACAACCAGAAAAGTGATGGGTGGAAGGTTTTGAATACATCTGAACCAATGGCACTGCTCTGGGCAACCTTCCACGTCACTGTTTTTTAGCCCGTCTGTGCGATTGCAAATGGGTCCAACCATATGCCAATCAGTCAAGCACTGCCACCAATGGGAGATGCCCAGCCCCCTGGTCCCCTCTACATGGTAACGCAAGCTTTGTAGAAGCCCCATATGATCATTTCTCGATTCCACATGGCTTCTGAATTCTTAATCCTTGGTAAACGCAGATTTGTCAATACTTTCAGGGGTTTCCCATTGCGCACACTCACTTAATCCTATTACTTGTGCTTTGACATGTGCAACCCAGGGATACTTTTCCCCACCTGCTAGACTTAGTAAATGATTTAATGCCTCGCGATACTTCCCAAGGCCTTTCTTGCTCCACAATCTGAGCCAGTTTTCTGCTGGCTTCGGAGCCACCAAACCCCCTATCGAGCCAATAACACTTTTAGATATATGTTACTCCTGCTGAAAGCCTGGAATGGACACACTTGTTGTCAGGCAGAGAGTGAACATTAATTACATAATACAATTTGGCAGATCTGCTGACATTAAAAGTTTTGAAAAATAATGAGTCATGCTTGCTCGTGCACAACAATTCACAATTGCATTTCATACAGGAATACTTTTCCAAAACACAGGTGCTTAAATAAAAACCCTGCAGCAATTTGAAATTAACTAGAATGTGAATAGTCTTAAACACCACATTTGGAATACAAATTACCCTGTAAAACACACACGCAAGCAAACAGCTGCACCACTGCACTACCTCCTCCAAGAACAAATTCCTCCACTTCATACATCATCGACCTGGGTCCTTCCCCAACAACTTCATGAGTGCTGGTACCTCCTTCCCTTCCTTCTGATGAGTGTTTCCCAAACCTTGCATGACAGTAATAGCCTTCCATCTCACCAAGCGACTAAAAGGTAATCAGACGTGGAAGCTACGGATGTGTGTAGCAGGGTGCCGTGGACATTCTCAATGGCATCTGGTTCTACATCCTCCACCACAGCACCTCCCCGCTACCGTAATGCCGCTCCATAAGGCCAGGACGTGGAGTCAAACTACTCTTGCTAATTCACTCCTGGGTTAAACTTTGAAGTCCCAAATGTTCCCTAACAATCAGAATACCAACCACAACTACTCCCAAAAATGCAATATCCCAAAAATAAAAATAAAACTAGGACAAACAAGGGAATAAATTAAGAGAAGGGGTCAAAGCGAACACGCAAATAAGAGGATTACACTCATGGCAATGAGAGGATGAAATTAAAAGGGTGCCTTAAAAACATAACCAAATACACAACCATAAAATGTTGCTGAAAAAAATGAAAATATTACAAAAATAGCCCAAACTCTTTTTTTTACCACACATGCCCCCTCTCTTAAGCACTTAGTGCGGGGGTGCACCCTGTTCCCCCACGAAGCAGCTGGCAAAACATGGAAACGTCAGGAGGTGAGCGGGCCTTTCATGCAGCAGCCCACCACGCCAAGGGGTTTGTGGGATGTGGTTGCCTGAACCAAGCCTACAGTGGGAGGTTGAGTCCTCTGACTGGCAGCTGGAACACTCGCACGGCTCAATCCCTGCATGGGAGAAACCAACACATCTTGAGGGAATTTCAGGGGGGTCACCTTAAACTCACATGAGGAGGTGGCAGATAACCCGCAGGGCATTATTACTTTAGGATGTTTGCCCAGCTCTAATAATTATACAGATGATACACCATCACTTGCCCAGGCATGGTATGCCCCACCTATCCCCACTTGGATGGGTCTACTGTATGTATCCTCATTCGCCAGCACAGATTCATATCCTTAGCACAGATCAAAGGCCGGCAGTTTCACATGCTAAATAAATAGCGTGTGTTGCCCCAACATTTTTCCAACCTTGGTGCTTTAAAAGCTTCCAATTTGCTTGATGAAAACCAGGGAAGGGAGAAGGATTGGGAACTACTCAAGGTAAGGCTTTAAAAAAAAAAAAAAATTAATGTTGCTTTCCCCCTCTGACACTCACTACACTTGCGATCGTTGAACCACTGGTATTAACGGTCATTTGAGGAAATAACAAGGGGTAGCCAGATGTAGCAGCTTCTACCCCAGGCAAACCCAGTATCATCACTTCTATCACTCAGGATGCCCTCTATTAAAGGGAGATGTAATGGGAATCAAGGATCTGCTACACAAAAGAGTAATCTGAGCTTCCTGTAATCGCAATTTCCAATTAAGAAGCATTCATTAAAATGACCTGTTCTGCTCCCCATAATGCTTGACCCTGATGGAAATGTAGGTGCCTTGCATGCTTCAGATATCCACATATTTGCAGGGCCAAAGACCATGGAGAGTAGCTTCCTGGTGATATGAGAACCTTGACAATAGGATGTAAGAGTCCTCAGGAACGGTCCCTCTCTGGGATTTCGGAGGGCCTGATATATTGGGCCTCATTACGAGGTGGGCAGTAAGGGATTACCGGCACCGGTAAGGGCACCGGTGCCGGTAATCCCTTACCACCCTACTACGAGTTCCCTTTGCGGGTCCTCCCTTAACGCCTGGTTTTTCCAGGTGTTAAGCACAGGACCCGCAAAGGGACTTTAGAGCTAATAACGGTACCGCAATTTGCGGTACCGTTATTAGCACCTTCCCCATTCCCATTGAGCCCTATGGGGGCTCAAATGGGAATGGGGAAGGGACCTGGTGAATGGGGAATTACCGGTCCCGCCAACATTGGAATGAACCAGTAATTGCTCCATTCACCAGGGCGTAGTCGGTAAGGTTTTGGAGGCAGCCATGGCGCTAATAGCGCCATGGTTACCTCCAACCTCGTAATGAGGCCCATTGACTTTGTACATGTATTGTGAGTAACTGGTTACGTAACAGAGTCTTGATGTCCTTGGGTTTAGTGTTCTTTATAAATGGAAAAATAAATAAATAAATAAATAAATTGGCATCATTACGAGTTTCCTGTTACTGCTATTTGGTACCATGAGTTTACCACAGGATTGCAAATTGTGGTAGGGCAGTGTAAATCCCCATTTCTCTAGTTCATAGCACTCCAGGGGCATGTTGGCGAAATTACAGCGATCAGTAACTCTGCCGCAGTAATTCCACTGATAATTAGCCTCAAAATGGTGGATTGTCCTCCATCATGATGCTGCAGTTAAATCCTCCGCTTCAAGATAGAACTTGTAGTTCGGTGGTATGAGAAAGACAGCGGTTATTCCGTTACCACCCAAAAAAGTGTCAGTAATGCAATGACAACAATTTTTTTACCTCACCCGAGAACTTGTTCAGAACCCCAATGTGTTTTTACCCACTTTAAGGGGAAAAAAATGTTTAGCTACCCTTATTGTAGGCACCAGCGTATAACTGAACTTCCATGCATTGCAAACACGTAAAAAAATTGCCTCAATGCCCAATGTGTGCAGCCCACTGGCCATCTGCTCGACACACAACTCCTGCGAAAAAGAGGTTCATTGCTTTTAAAGGACTATTACACGTTAGCTTCTATATTACTTGTCAGGTAGGAACTAAATGCCCTGCAGAGTGGCGTCATCACAGCCAGTCATTGGTCCCACTCGCCAGCTAGAAAGTGCTCAAAGTAACACTTTTGTGTGTAAGAGGATTCAATTCAACACTACAGCTAAGTCAACGCCTAGTCTATAATACTGAATGAAAACCCTTATTGATATATCTTTATGTCCAGTTCATGCGTTCTGGATGACTACCCCTATATAACACCCCTCTGTTGGAATCCCCCTGACCCCACTGAGCCAAGAAGTAGTTCTGTTTTGCAAGTTTAAAAGGTTTATTTGACAATTTAAAATATATATATATCACACTTTATAATAAATTAATAATTGAATAGCACACTTAATCTGATATGATAAAGATCAACAACGGAGAATCTGGCACTAGCACACTTCTTATAATCACTAATGAGTTGACATGAAATGGATAAGGTAGCACACTGGTAAATAGGAACAAAAGTATAATGTGGTAGAGGATGCTTTATGTAAGCTCAGGTGGATGCAATATTCAATGAATGCAGTACAGAAAATACTCAATATGATTTCAACCAAACACTGTAATCACTTTTCTCTGGCTATTCACTCCCCCCCCTCTTTATGCAATGCAAGGAAATGGGAGGAAAACACACAGTTCTCAGAAATGCAATCAATGTAATTCAGTTCAATCCCCAGCAAGCTTAAAGAAAACAGATAGGAGTTTTGAAAACACAGGCCCAAATGCTTTTATATGTGCTAGCAATGGATGAGAAATATGCTGGAAATGCTTTTAATTCCCTTTCAGAGTTTCAGGGTGAGTGGTATCTAGTTAATATTAGTCCAGGCTCACTCTTGCAATGATTCAGGAATGATTAGCAGGTTAAACAAATTTCTGGCAAATGGAAGGCAAGCAGCAGCTGATTTTACATGTGGAGAAATTTGCAAATCGCGGTAAAATTCGCGGATGCGTGTTCCGCGATTGCGGTAAAACTATAGGAGGTAGGAATGTGGTTCTTGGTGCGATTCAAAGCTAAGATTCTAAGCTTTCAAATGAAAGTTACTGCAAGTCTCTAGCACAAACGGTCGCGGAGATATGAGCGATTAAATAAAGGTCGTTTTTCAGATTTGAAATTTTAAAGTTCAAAAAGACAAGTGCAGCTTGCAACTAGAAAATGACAAGTGACAGCTTTACAAATGACAGGTGACAGTTAGGAGACAGTTCTACTTAGATTAAAATAGGTTGAATTATATTATTTTAACTAGGAGATTGGATCTGCACAGTTTTCTAGGTACTCACACTATATTCTTGAGTGAAATGGGCCACGCCACGGATCTGGTCAGATTTTAGACTCGCCTCTGGTCTCTGCACTTCACAGTGATCTGGGTCAGCTCTCTCTGGTTCTGCTAACAGGTCAGCTCTACTCTGCTTCTGGTCTGGCCTGATGGATTTGAAGTCTCTATGTTGCTCTCTGAAGGTTTGATGGAGGTAAGTATGGATTTTTCCGGCAGAGCGTCCCGCTGCAGATGGAATTGAAGGTCCCTATCTGTCCTGTCTGTCTGCTTTTATGTGTTTAGAATGTGGGTGTGTTCTAGCATCACTGACCCTACCTCTCTCTCAGCTTCTAATTGGTCAAACTTCCATTTATCATTTGATTGGGGAATGAACTGTGAGTCAGAGGGATGTCATTTTATGGCTTGCAGATAGGACACTCCTCTGTCAGATTGCACATATTCTATATTTGATAATAAAAGACATATTTCACAGTTACACAGTTGCTTGAAATTACATATACATGGTGTGGCTGAATTTAGCCATGTCTCTGTCCAAATCTGCTGTTTCTAAGAGCTTGCATTCAGAAATGGCACATAATTGACTTTTTAACTGATTTTTCACTTTCTGACATTGACCCAACTTTACATACATGTGCGCAGGGAGTATGGACATTAACTGATGAAGTTTCAGATTTTTAACATGCATACATTTAGAGTAATATCCACTTTTCCGCTAAAACCCCCCTGAACATACCACCGGTTCTAAAAACCTCTTAAACTGTGGGCAGAAAAATCACAAGAATTATGGTGTCATTTATAAAATTTTCACATGTCCGTACTATGAGTGATCCATCTTTTTAAAGTTATGTTCTGGCTCCAAAGGGGTGTGGTTTCCTCTCAGCACAAGGTAGAAATACTGGTTTTTCCAGTTCTGCCAAGCCAGCTTGCTCTCACAGGCAGTGCCCCTCCCCTTTCCTCAGGAGGAAGCCACTTTTTACGACCATTTACGACTCCTGCCAATAAAACCTTTGCCTGAGCCAGGACAGGGCTTTGTTCACTTTCCTGCAGAGCACAGGTAATTCAATTATCAGATAGATGGCATATCCTTAGTGTGAGCAGCAAAAGGGCAGCTAGGCCTGGGAACACAGCTGTGACTCAAGTTTCACTCCTGATGGGGGTAGTTGCCAGGCAGAATTCAGTTCCTTAAGCCAGGTTTCAGATAAAATGTCACTTTTTGTTCCCCAGTTCCTGCATTCAAATAAAACTAAACATTTTTACATATGCAGCTAGAATGCTGATTCTAAGTGCAAAACTATGACATTTCAACAGTTACAAAGGCATGTGACACCAAACATAGGTCCCTCATTTAATCTAAACATTTTCGATTTTAGTGTCTTTAAATCCAGTGCAACTTAAACTGCTGACTCCATAGCTCAGCCAGTTTTGTTATAAGCATTGTTCTGGGCTCTTCATTTCCCAGATTTTGTAGGCACACAAAACTCCATTCTACCAAATGTCTGCTGGTGTTCAGTGAATATTTTGCACATATTGCAATGTTTGAAATAGGCACTTTGGCTTGCCTTCAGAGAACACAGGGTGGTTTTAAACTGCCGGCTTTTGGATAGTGGTGAGTACTGGTACTGCACCCATTTTTGGGATTTAAGAAAATGAATTCCCCACAATTCTAGGTTGCATTTGGCAATCAGCATTGCCATTCCCAATGGTTTCAGACTACTGTGCGGGTAGTCCAATGGTGATTTTAAAGCGCTTTGAAGCTAACCGGCGCTACTGTTTTTCCTTTGGCAACCCATTTCCCTCATGGCAACCCGGCCTTTCGTTCTCGCACTGGTGGGTGGCAAGTGAGGCAACCATTTCGGTGTGCGCACAAACTGCGCAGCTTTCCTGGATTTCGGCGCACATGTGGGTTTTCCGCCATCTTGAATTTTCTAAGCCCACGCACCAAATGTTGTGGCATGATAGCTTAAACGTGGGTCAGGACACCCAACAAGCCCCCCCACGCGACTGCACTTTGAATTTGAGTCGATGGGGAGTCGCGTGCCCAAGGGTTTTGACCCACGCACCGGTCTGTCCGCATAATCTTCTTCCTCTTCTGTAGATGGCATAGTTCAGCATCTTCTTCTCCATCCGGTACTGATCGATCAGTTCTCCTCGCCGGTCCTGATGGGAATATTGGGCGGTCCACTGGGCCCATTGGATCTTCGTTCCCGGTCTCCGTATCATCCTCCTTGGCCCGTCTTCAGGTTTTCTTTCTCCTAGGACGACAAAGGAAGAGCGGCAATACCTACTCATAGACTTTTTCCACCACTGTTGAGATAGTGGGGCAGCATATGCATTTCATCATAACAAAACATTACATTCTTATTTTGAAAAAAAAAAAAAACAATATAACTAAGAGACAGTTTCATGCAAATCACAATATTTTAGAGACTAGATGTGGTATGTTTTATGGTTGGAACTGAATTAGTCTGAGACAGTACCCGCTAGGATTCCAGAGGATTCCTCCAGTTGTTGCAGAGTGTGCCTGGGATGGCAACACTTCAACTGGTTTATGTGGACCCACTTGTCTTCCCCCGCTGCCAAAGGACCTTTGGGGATGTGGATTTTGTAGGCCACAGGGGAGATTTTGTCTCTGATCTCGAATGGTCCCTTCCATGTAGGCAAAAATTTGCGCTGCTTGGCCTGGTTCCTTTGGAAGTTGTATAGATAGACCCGGTCTCCCACCTGATATTCCTTCCTGGAAGTTTTCAGGTCATAGTGGGTCTTCATGCTATCAGCTGATCTTTCTAGATTCCGCTGAGCATAAGCAAAAGCATGTTGAAGGTGTTTCCTTAAATTCTCCACATACTCATGAGTAGTGGAGGCATTTATCAGTGTCTGCTCTTGGGTCCTGTAGAGCAAATGCTGAGGAAGCACCATCTTGCGCCCAGTCATCAACTCAAATGGTGACATTTTGGTTGCAGATGAAGGGGTAGATCTGATAGCCATTAGGACCAGAGGTAATCGGATATCCCAACTTGGCCCAGAATCTGCCACAAACTTCTTTAATATGCTCACAATTGTCCGGTTATATCTCTCTACTGCCCCAGAAGAAGCTGGTCTATAAGCAATATGCAGCTTTCTCTTGACCCCCAATATCTCCCACATCTTTGTCATTACTTCACTGGTGAAGTGGCTACCTCTGTCTGACTCAATCCTTTGAGGTAGACCAAAACGGGAAAAGATGTGGTTGATCATCAAGGCAGCTGCAGTTTCCGCCTTGCAATTTGGGGCTGGGAGACATTCCACCCACTTGGTAAACAAGCATGTCACAGTCAACATGTACTTATTCCCCCTAGCCGAGCGAATCACAGGGCCTACAAAGTCGATTTGTAAATCTGACCATGGCAGGGTCATCCCCCTCTTTTGTAAAGGCGCCCGGTGTGTGAGGGATGTCGGCTGAAATTGTGCACACACAAGACAACCCTTCAAATATTGGTTGAGGTCCTGGCCCATGTGTGGCCAGTATGCAACCTCTCTTAAGATTTCCAATGTTGTGTGAAACCCCCTATGACCGGCGGTGGCCGCATCATGGGCGTGACTTAACATCAGGCTTCGGAATGAGGTAGGAACCACCCACTGGTCGTGGCCAGCTTTGGATTTCCTACCAACAAACCGTCTTGGATCCGGAACATTTTTGGACATTTCATCAACACTCTTAGGTCCTCTTTCCCAATGTAATCGGTATCCGTCAGGGGAAAGTTCTCAGGGTCCTCAAGGTGCTGGTAAAATTTACCAATAATTGGATCCCCCTTCTGAGCGGTAATCAAATCAGCATCAGGGGTCTCCTTACTCCATTGTGCAATTGAAAGGTCGTTGTGAGCATTTGTCTGGGACCTAGTGATGGCAGTGACCTGGATTTCCCCCAACAGGGACTCAATCTCAATTAGATCCCCTTGGATGGCTCCGGTTTTGGCCAGCTGATCAGCTAAGTCATTTCCAGTTTTGTCTGGTCCCTCTACTTTGGAATGACCCTTAATCTTCTTCCAATAGATGGTCATCCCATTCGATGTGACCAGATCATCAATGTTTTGGATCAACTTCCCATGTTTCAAGGGTTTGTTGTTAGCACATAACATGCCTCTGGTTTTCCAATTAACCAGGTGCTCCACGAACCCGTTCCGTACATAATCCGAATCTGTGATTATGACCAGTTCGTGGAGTTGATGCTGGACAGCAGTGAGGATGGCCTGATGCACAGCCATCAATTCTGCCACCTGACTACTTCGGGGACCAATTTTGTATCCAGCGGAGGGTTCTGGGGACTCATTCACCCATGCATTCCCTACGCCGGCCACCAGTTCTTTCTCCCCGTTGTTGTCAACATGGTAAGAGCATCCATCCACATACACAGTGGGCATTCCCTCACACTTGACTTCTTCAAAGACTTTGTGTGGGGAATTAAGGTATGCCTCCATGTTGTCCTTGATTTTCAGACTTTCGTCCTCGAGACAGTTTTCTCTGGCACAATCATGCAAGTCAGCCAGACCTTGCGCGAGGGGACTCTTCTTGTTTTGGCCATATCTGACCTCCACAGGAAAGCCTTGCATTGACAGAATCCAGGAAGTAATTCGGGAATTACTCACATTTCCGGCCCGGATTCTGTCACTTTGGAGATATTGCAGAGGCTGGTGTGGAGTCTCCACTATGATGTGTTCCCCCTGGATAAACGGGCGGTAATTCTTCAATGCCCACACCGTTGCCAGGAGTGCCTTCTCACAATCGTTGAATTTTTCCTCCACAGAGGATAAAGTTTTGCTCGCATAGGAGATTACTTTATTGACCTTGTCATGCTTTTGGTATAATACTGCCGTCAAGCACGTATTAGAGAACCCCGTCTCCAGGAAGAACTCCTTGTTTCTGACAGGGTAAGCTAGGCAAGGCGCTTGTGAGAGGCTTCTTTTGAGTTGTTTTACTGCCTCGGATTGTTCTGGACCCCATTCCCACTTGACCCCCCCCTTCAGGAGATGAATCAGGGGTCTGGTGATCTCTGCGTAGCCCTCAATGAACTTTCTGCTGTAATTAGTCAGTCCAAGGAGGCTCCTTAGTTCCCGCAGAGTTGTGGGGTCTTTCAGTTTCTGAAGTGCTTCCACTTTCTTTTCCTGGGGACAGAGGCCCTGAGGAGTAATCTCATGCCCCAAGAAATTAACACGGGTTCTACACCACTGTGCTTTCTGAAAGGAAAGTTTTGCTCCGGCGGCCCTCAACTGTGTCAGAACATAACGGATCTCCGCTATGTGTTCCTCAACAGTTGAGCTTTTGATGAGGACATCATCTACATAAGCCAGGTTACCCCTTGCACCCAAGTCGGGCATGGCCTTGTGTAGAAAAATGTTGAATTCATTGCCGGAGTTGAGGTATCCGAAGGGAGTCCGGGTCCATGTGTACTGCTGGCCCCCAAAGGTAAAAGCCAGCTTGTATTGGTCCTCCCTACTGACAGGCACGGTCCAGTATCCATTGGTCAGGTCTATTGCAGTGAATACCTGTGACCCCTGAATCTGGGCCAGCCCTTGGTCAATGTAGGGCAGAGGCCATCGGGAAGTATGGACCCGTTTGTTGATCTCCCTGAGGTCGGCGCAGAGTCTCCACTGGCCGTTTGGCTTCAATATCCCCAGCACCGGATTATTGAAGGTGCTGTGGACTGGACGGATTATTCCCCGGGACTCAAGGTTCTTAATTATTTCAGTAAGGGACTCCATGGATGCGAGAGGCAAACGATATTGCTTCACAAACACAGGAGTCATGCCAGGGTCCGTGGGGATTGTTGTTGTGTGGATGTCAGTGCGACCACAGTCATACGAGTCTACCGCAAAGAGATCTTGGAAATCCAAGAAAACTTGTTTCAACTTTTGCTTTTGTTCCAGAGGTTGACTCTCTCTTCCACCATCTGCCTGAAGCCTGGAAAGACTTCTGGTTTGGCTATTTCAGCGGCCTCCTCCAGCTGGGTGGAGAAGTCCCTGGTCAGAGTGCTGATTTGGACTGGAGGCTTCAGGTGGGAAAGGCAGCCCTCATGGACCTGGAAAATCACCTCATCCCTCCTGAAATCACAAGTCACATCTTCCTTACCATAGGGGCAGGAAGTGTACACCAGGAAGTTCCCCCCATGCCGGGTAAAAATCCTGTCTGGTGTTGTATTGTCCTCACTGTCACTGTCAAAACAGTCCTTGGGGATTGGTCCTAACAGTTCATTTACTAAGTCGATGGAAAAATGTCGGTCATCAACCGCCATTCCAATAATGGTGCCTGCGGCTAGAGTAATACTCTTTAAGTCGCTGTTATCCACCTCTATTGGAATGGTGTCATGTTCTATGTTGACTAATGGAGTTGGGTTTACCCCCAACCCTTGCTGTTGGAGAGAAGCGTTTAGATGTATGTAAGCATCAGGGCTTTTCAACTCTTGTCCCCTTTTAACTTTCACTTCCAGGGAGAATTGTCGGGTCCTTTCTGGGATGGTGACTTCCTCTTTAATCTGAATTTCAACTGCATAAGGTAGCAATTGAGCTGACCTAAATGCTTTTTCTGGATCATCAAAGCCCATGGGATTATCCGCTAATCGGGACCAAGCTTTGAAGTTTATTAGGTCCAAACTAATGGCAAAGCGATTGAGAATGTCACTGCCTAAGTAAAAGGCGGCAGGGACGTCTCGCACGACCCAACAATTGTGGACTATGCTCTTGTTGCCAATGGAGATATTGAGCATACACCTGCTTGGCAGGAGATGTTTGGAATTAGGTGCTTCCAGGTCCATTTCCCATTTGTCTATCAGTTTGAAGGTGGGAATGGCTGGATCTTTTGGGAGTTGGCGGAACATGGCTTCGCTGATGAAGCTCTTACCGTTGTTCACACACACTCGAGCGAGAACAGAGTCCTTCCCATCATTTAACTGGACAGGGATGAACAACTGCTCTCCAATTTGCTGAAGATCAGCCAGGCTCTGAGCTGATTTCACATCTTTCTGGACTATAGGAGTGGGAGTTTCAGATTGTGGATTGGTATAGAATTTCAGAGTGTTTCCTTCCAGCGTGGAATACCACTTTAGACTGGAAGGAAGGTTGATTTTCAGAAATAGAGAGGACCCCCCATCACTAGTCTGTTGTCCTACTGCTATTACTGTCACGTCTGGAATCTGGTTGTTCTGGAAGTGAAATTCTACTTGGTCAGATTTTTGTTCAACCATGTGGCATGTGCCGTTTAAACTAACATGGTTGACACTCTGTTTTAATTTTATTGGTCGGCTAGTCTGGGTCCAGAGGACCTTGTTTACGCAATCTATTAGGGGTGACAACCTTCTCAGGAGGTCATTCCCTAGTAAACAAGGGGTGCCCTCTGGGGTCACAACTATGACCGGGTGTTTCAACTTGTGTCGCCCGATCTTAATGTCCAAGTCTGCAGTCCCCTCAACGGGAATTTCCTTCCCGTCAAAGTTCTGCAGTTGTCCAGGAAGCGAGGTGAGATGAATTTGGTAATTCTCTCCCCTTCCTGCATTCAGTTCATCAAAGGCCCTTCTGGACAGAAGGGTAGCTTGAGATCCAGTGTCCACCAGTGCCAAAATTGTACCCTGTCCCTGTACTTGTACCGGGGCATAATATCTTCCCTCCTTCTCCTCAAGGGGGCACAGATAATGTACATTTTTGGACAACTGGTGGGCTAATTTTCTGGTTTTGGACATCGCTAGCGAAGAGATTTGGGCAGAATTCTGTGGAGAGCCTTGGGAATCTGAAAGAAAAAGTTGGCAACTGGAGATCAGAGCCATTGTGGGTTCCCCTGGCTCCGGTTCTGGGCCGCCCCCCCCTTTTTGGAGGCAGTCACCAGGATGGGTTTGAACCAGGGGATTTTCTTGCGGTTGGTTCTGGGATGAGATGGTGGGCGGCGGTAGCTCAGTCTCCACATCTCCCCAGTCTGGATTTGCATCCCTAGGGACCCATTTTTCTTTGGGAGGAGTTCCCCCCTCTCTGAAGGAGAAGATCCTTTTCCCAGGATCCTCTGAGGATCCCGCTCCCTCAAATTGGAAGATGTGTACCTCCTCCTCAAACTGAGTCTGTTTGGGTCTTTTGTTTCTCCTACCCCCCCTCTGCTCCTTAGGAGGCAGACTTTCAGGGGCAAGAGATTTTGTTTCCGGTTCCTGGGTTTCCAGGGGCTGTTTACAAGTGAGGAAGGAAGCTTCCTCCAAGGCTTTACACCCCCCTTCCCCTTGTGCCTCCTCCATGGGAACCGGTGAGTTATCGGGGTGCTGCCCCCGTCATTGTTCTGGAGCACCAGGTCCAGAGTTGGGTGCGTTCTGCGCCGGCACGCCCATCTGAGGGTTCTGCTGAGCCCTCAGTATGTGACCCAGATCCCGCGCCATGTTTTGAACCTGGCGCTCTAACTGGGAAACCCGCTCAGGCTGATACGGGGCCCTGTTTTCTCCCCTGGGCTGATCCCGGGAAGGGTAGCTATCCCTTCTTTGGTAGTGCCCCTGGTTGGGACGATTTGGGTACCCCTCCACCCTTGGCCTCCCCTCTCCCGGATTCAGTGGTCTGGGCTCAGGGAATTGGGGAAAGAAGGATGGATGGTTTTGGGGCTGAAAGTCGGGTGGATATCTGGGGAAAAAGTTCTGCCCAGGGTTTGGTAAATTTCTGCCCTCCTGAGGGCAGTTTGGAGGGAAGTTCCCTGGGTTCGGTGCTCGGTTGGATCCCCCCCCTTGGGCTGGGGGAGTCCACACGTAACCCAGGATGGGTCGATTTCCCTTGTAGCGGGGACTTACATAATCAGGAGAGCGAGGGACCCCATTTGTGGGGCTGCCTCCTTGGCTCCCTGTCTGTGACTGACCCGAGGACCTCCTGGGCCTAGCATTATTAGGTGCAGGTAGGTTTTTAGGCCCCCCCATCTCCAAATCCAAAACGGGGGTGACCTTTACCTCTGCCACCTTGGCAGCAGCAGGGGTGCTGTTGGCTTTGGGGTTTTTCTGGGCATTACTTTTGCTATCTACCGGTTTCTGCACCTCATAGATCCGGGTAGCCTGTTCAATGACCCAGTCTAAAGATCTTTTCTCGTGAAAATCCCTCACGAGCTGGGTCATGATATATTTGGGCAAGGCATGGAAAAACGTATTAATAAATTCCGTGCTATCCGTGCGCACCCTTCTTGTGGTCTGTGCAAAAGCACGCTTTAACTCCTGCACAAATTCTTGTGGGGCCTGATCCTCCCCACATTGCAAATTGTAGGCTGCCTTGCGAGCCTCTTGAGGATTTCTGTGAACAGAAAAATGTTTCAAGATGGCCGCCTTATAGGTGGACCATCTTAAATGATTTTGGTCCTCCAGCCCTGCAAAGAAACTGGAGTATTCCGGGGAGAAGGTCCACTTTACATATTGAATACAGCTTTGGCTGTCCTTCAAATGGAAAGTCTACATCATTTGTTCAAACAACTCTAAGTGCTCCCAAACAGAATACTTAGCGTTCTTATGGTAAGGCGTGATGACGCTCCTGATCGCCTTAATCTGCTTTAAGGGGTCCTTAAGCAAGGCCCTTTTTGCCTTATTGGCCTTTTTGGTTCGGGTAACCCTTGTCCATTCTTCCTCGGACTCAGAGGCACTGCTCCCAGAGGTTCCCGTCTGTTCTTCCAGGTTTTCCCGGATTCTGCGAGCCTGGGAATGGCTGGCAGAATGTGGGGACCTGGTCTCCTGTGTCCTGCGCAGTTCAGAGGAGTCTTCAGATTCCTCCTTGCTGCCAGGATTTGATGGGTACCCCCTCCACTGACCTAACTGGGCAGAGGTTTTCAGGATGCCCTTAATGGGCCTACTCTCCTGGGGTTCCCCATTGAACTGTACTGTACTTGGGTGCCCATACCCGGATGCCCACCCCTCCATTCCTGAGTGGTACTGGCCTATGAGCCCCATACTCTTAGCTGGATAGTAATCTGCCATCCCTGCGGCCCTGTTCTCATGTGCGCCAGGGGACATGGGGGTGGTAGAGTCCAGGGACTGGGGGAGATGAAGGCCCCTGGTGTTAGGGCTCCTGCGGTTATGGTCAGGAGTCTCTCTTTCCCAGCGGACCTCATCTCTATCCGCCCCTGCTCCCTGTTGCAATGCAAGAGCCTGCATTTGTGCTTTCAGTTCCTCTGTTAAGGCCTTACTCGACTCTATCAGTCTCTCCTGCATCGCTACCTGTTGTTGGAGCCTATCATTGTGTTGACAGAGGGCCTCATTTTCCCTCTGTGCTTCCTGGTTGGTCCTGGAGAACTGGGCCAGTCTTTGCTGCAGGAGGGTTACCTCCTGAGCTGTGTCCCTATTGGCCTGCTCCTTTCTTGCTAGAGCATCCTCCACCCTCCTGGTGTGCTCTAGCAAGTTCTGGTGTTCTTTTTGGAGGTCACCCAGTCCCTGGTGGGTCAGGTGATCTTCTTCCATTTTTCTTTTTAAATGGCAGACTTCCTGGCCTAAGGTATCCCTTTCCTGACTGAGATCCTGCATCTGTGCTGCCAGGTCGTCCCTTTGCCTTTGGAAGGCACCAGCATTCTGGCGCTCCTGATCAAACTCTGCCTGGGTATCCAGGTCTTTCAGAATTAGTTTGTTGCTCTCTGCCTTCACTCTATCTAGGTGGCCTTGCAGGGTGACTACCTGCTCAGCACATACCCTGTTGAAGTCCAGTTGTTGCTCCAGCTTTTTCTGGCTTTGCAGTAGGGAGTCCAAACCTTCTTGGTATTCCTTCTGCAAGGCCAGAAATCTGGTATCCTGTTCTACCTTTTCCTGTTGCAGCACATCCATATCCTTCTTTATTTTAATGATGTGCTGCCTACTATCATCTTCTGACTCCTGGCTCCTCTGCAGCCTCTGCTCAGAAGAGACCAGGTCAGATTGGACCTTCTCTAACGCCATCTGTTGCCTATTTGCCAGATTTTGGCTTTCAGCACATCTATCCTGCATGTCTCCCATATATAGGTACAGGTATGCCGCTATCCTAACAATCTTGTCGTGTTCATCTTTGGCCTTAGGAGCCATATATAGTTCACTCAGGGCCACATGTAAGGGACCCTGATCTCTATATATATCTGACCCTGTTTCAGTGACCTGTTGTGTGATGGCCTGCAACCACACATCCTGGCCCTGTTCGGTCCATTCACCTCTCACAAATAGCTTATGCAAGAGGTGCTCTCTGGCTATTTTCATGTCTACTAAGGTCGTCATTCTAGAGATTGGTCTCTGTCCTGACTTACAGAAGTTTGTATTTTATTTTTGCAGAACAGAACTTTTCTTGGAGTGTCCCTTTTGAGGAATGCTTTACAGCGTAATACAGCGTGGTGATCCGACTGGATGTATGTATCCCGTCAGTTAGCACACTGTATTAAGCTGCACAAGTGGTATTCTAACCCAAACGTCCGGCTCGAGCCCCCAATTTGTATGAGGATTCAATTCAACACTACAGCTAAGTCAACGCCTAGTCTATAATACTGAATGAAAACCCTTATTGATATATCTTTATGTCCAGTTCATGCGTTCTGGATGACTACCCCTATATAACACCCCTCTGTTGGAATCCCCCTGACCCCACTGAGCCAAGAAGTAGTTCTGTTTTGCAAGTTTAAAAGGTTTATTTGACAATTTAAAATATATATATATCACACTTTATAATAAATTAATAATTGAATAGCACACTTAATCTGATATGATAAAGATCAACAACGGAGAATCTGGCACTAGCACACTTCTTATAATCACTAATGAGTTGACATGAAATGGATAAGGTAGCACACTGGTAAATAGGAACAAAAGTATAATGTGGTAGAGGATGCTTTATGTAAGCTCAGGTGGATGCAATATTCAATGAATGCAGTACAGAAAATACTCAATATGATTTCAACCAAACAATGTAATCACTTTTCTCTGGCTATTCACTCCCCCCCTCTTTATGCAATGCAAGGAAATGGGAGGAAAACACACAGTTCTCAGAAATGCAATCAATGTAATTCAGTTCAATCCCCAGCAAGCTTAAAGAAAACAGATAGGAGTTTTGAAAACACAGGCCCAAATGCTTTTACATGTGCTAGCAATGGATGAGAAATATGCTGGAAATGCTTTTAATTCCCTTTCAGAGTTTCAGGGTGAGTGGTATCTAGTTAATATTAGTCCAGGCTCACTCTTGCAATGATTCAGGAATGATTAGCAGGTTAAACGAATTTCTGGCAAATGGAAGGCAAGCAGCAGCTGATTTTACATGTGGAGAAATTTGCAAATCGCGGTAAAATTCGCGGATGCGTGTTCCGCGATTGCGGTAAAACTATAGGAGGTAGGAATGTGGTTCTTGGTGCGATTCAAAGCTAAGATTCTAAGCTTTCAAATGAAAGTTACTGCAAGTCTCTAGCACAAACGGTCGCGGAGATATGAGCGATTAAATAAAGGTCGTTTTTCAGATTTGAAATTTTAAAGTTCAAAAAGACAAGTGCAGCTTGCAACTAGAAAATGACAAGTGACAGCTTTACAAATGACAGGTGACAGTTAGGAGACAGTTCTACTTAGATTAAAATAGGTTGAATTATATTATTTTAACTAGGAGATTGGATCTGCACAGTTTTCTAGGTACTCACACTATATTCTTGAGTGAAATGGGCCACGCCACGGATCTGGTCAGATTTTAGACTCGCCTCTGGTCTCTGCACTTCACAGTGATCTGGGTCAGCTCTCTCTGGTTCTGCTAACAGGTCAGCTCTACTCTGCTTCTGGTCTGGCCTGATGGATTTGAAGTCTCTATGTTGCTCTCTGAAGGTTTGATGGAGGTAAGTATGGATTTTTCCGGCAGAGCGTCCCGCTGCAGATGGAATTGAAGGTCCCTATCTGTCCTGTCTGTCTGCTTTTATGTGTTTAGAATGTGGGTGTGTTCTAGCATCACTGACCCTACCTCTCTCTCAGCTTCTAATTGGTCAAACTTCCATTTATCATTTGATTGGGGAATGAACTGTGAGTCAGAGGGATGTCATTTTATGGCTTGCAGATAGGACACTCCTCTGTCAGATTGCACATATTCTATATTTGATAATAAAAGACATATTTCACAGTTACACAGTTGCTTGAAATTACATATACATGGTGTGGCTGAATTTAGCCATGTCTCTGTCCAAATCTGCTGTTTCTAAGAGCTTGCATTCAGAAATGGCACATAATTGACTTTTTAACTGATTTTTCACTTTCTGACATTGACCCAACTTTACATACATGTGCGCAGGGAGTATGGACATTAACTGATGAAGTTTCAGATTTCTAACATGCATACATTTAGAGTAATATCCACTTTTCCGCTAAAACCCCCCTGAACATACCACCGGTTCTAAAAACCTCTTAAACTGTGGGCAGAAAAATCACAAGAATTATGGTGTCATTTATAAAATTTTCACATGTCCGTACTATGAGTGATCCATCTTTTTAAAGTTATGTTCTGGCTCCAAAGGGGTGTGGTTTCCTCTCAGCACAAGGTAGAAATACTGTTTTTTCCAGTTCTGCCAAGCCAGCTTGCTCTCACAGGCAGTGCCCCTCCCCTTTCCTCAGGAGGAAGCCACTTTTTACGACCATTTACGACTCCTGCCAATAAAACCTTTGCCTGAGCCAGGACAGGGCTTTGTTCACTTTCCTGCAGAGCACAGGTAATTCAATTATCAGATAGATGGCATATCCTTAGTGTGAGCAGCAAAAGGGCAGCTAGGCCTGGGAACACAGCTGTGACTCAAGTTTCACTCCTGATGGGGGTAGTTGCCAGGCAGAATTCAGTTCCTTAAGCCAGGTTTCAGATAAAATGTCACTTTTTGTTCCCCAGTTCCTGCATTCAAATAAAACTAAACATTTTTACATATGCAGCTAGAATGCTGATTCTAAGTGCAAAACTATGACATTTCAACAGTTACAAAGGCATGTGACACCAAACATAGGTCCCTCATTTAATCTAAACATTTTCGATTTTAGTGTCTTTAAATCCAGTGCAACTTAAACTGCTGACTCCATAGCTCAGCCAGTTTTGTTATAAGCATTGTTCTGGGCTCTTCATTTCCCAGATTTTGTAGGCACACAAAACTCCATTCTACCAAATGTCTGCTGGTGTTCAGTGAATATTTTGCACATATTGCAATGTTTGAAATAGGCACTTTGGCTTGCCTTCAGAGAACACATGGTGGTTTTAAACTGCCGGCTTTTGGATAGTGGTGAGTACTGGTACTGCACCCATTTTTGGGATTTAAGAAAATGAATTCCCCACAATTCTAGGTTGCATTTGGCAATCAGCATTGCCATTCCCAATGGTTTCAGACTACTGTGCGGGTAGTCCAATGGTGATTTTAAAGCGCTTTGAAGCTAATCGGCGCTACTGTTTTTCCTTTGGCAACCCATTTCCCTCATGGCAACCCGGCCTTTCGTTCTCGCACTGGTGGGTGGCAAGTGAGGCAACCATTTCGGTGTGCGCACAAACTGCGCAGCTTTCCTGGATTTCGGCGCACATGTGGGTTTTCCGCCATCTTGAATTTTCTAAGCCCACGCACCAAATGTTGTGGCATGATAGCTTAAACGTGGGTCAGGACACCCAACATGTGCCTCATTACTAGTTTGGAGGCAGCCATGGCCTATTAAGGGCATGGCTGCTTCCAAACTCGGGTCCGGGTCTGTGGTCCCTGAATGGGGAAATACCGGGCCATTCCAACTTTGGAGGGCCCGATATTTTCCCATTCAGGGAACCCGGATCCGGACCATCCCCATTCCCATTTGAGCCCCCATAGGGCTCAATGGGAATGGGGAGGGAGCTAACAACGGGCCCGTCCCTGGTCACCTCGCGGGACCCGCAAAGGACGTCTGGTCTGACTAGACATCCAGAGCGGGTCCCGCAAAGGGACCTCGTAATAGGGCGGAATGGGTTTAAGGGCACCGGCAGCTCTACCGGCACCATTAAACCAGAGACGTTTTTATGGGAGGGCAAAAGGGGCACTTGCCCCGGGCCCTTACCTTGGAGGGGGGCCCCACAAGGCTGCCTGATCTAAAGAAATAAGATTGCATTGTTCACCAAACTTAAATAGTACATGTCAGGATATGTTATGGCATGCTGCTGAGGCTCTAAACCTATTGACTTTCTGTTTTGATAAGTACATTCTGCCTTGATCTATTAATCATGTAATGCTTTCTGTGTTCACTTTGGTGTACATAGTTTGTGTGTTCTTTAAGTCACAACTCCTGTAGAATTCTGTCCTCCCTTTGGGAATTATGTTGATCAATGCATATTGATATTGATAAATTGAGTGCCACAATGGTTCAGAAGTTATCTCTGTGTCTTAAGCACTCATTGCAGAGATATGTGTTCATGTGCAGGATTAGAATAGCACATTCCAGCAAGGCTGGCTGAGCCTTTCCTATGCCTGAAGTTTATAAACCTGCCTGCATATGTACTTGGATTTGCAGCACAACAGGTGCTATGATCAGAAATGTACCTGCAACAGATAGGGGTTGCTATAAAAATGAATATGTCATCGGTATGGTGAAGGTCTAGAAATTGGTTTATTCAGATGGGGTATTGTAAAACATAGGCAATCACCTCCATCAATTAGCATAAACTGTTTATTCAATAGGTGTATATGTATTCAAATTCAAGCATGTGGAACCAAAGCGTTCATGCTTGTATACCTTCTTTGCCAGCAGACGATACAGGATCAGGAGGTCAAATCATCTATTGGTTTCCCCACTCCCCTGACCCCCATCCCCTTCCGTCCCTTTGTCCTCACAAAGTGGCTGGTGGAGCGCCTGCTGCTGTGGTCTCACCTACCACCTGGAGACCCTCAGTGCACTACGTGCACATGCAGCATTGAGGTATGGCTTCCCCCCTGGCTACAGCGACATTGCGATCGATCGCAGCATTGGGCCAGAATTGTTGTATTTTGTGTCCGGGACCCATGGCATCTTTCTCCCACCTTTGGTGCATAGTTGGAGCTTTATTCCGTGCTCCGTTGGGGCTTTCTTGCTGATTTTGATACTCAGTACATTAGTGCTCTGCCATTCCAAGATGGCTGCACCCTTTGTTTCCTCTGGTGTGCCTGGTACCTGCATCAGGAGGCTGCGGATTGGATCAGGCCTTCCTTATATGACCATATCAGAAGGCTGGCAGGCTTGGCCGGCCCTCCCCACAAGGCCTACTCCTAAGGCCCCTGTCTGCTAGCAGGCTGCTCCAAGGTGAGATGCTCCCCCCCCCTTTCTGTATGCATCTGCCTGATTGTGCCTTCCCAACTTGACCCTCTGCATCTTTGAGTCGCAGTCGTCCTGCAACATGGGGTTAGGCTCCATAAATGTACCCATCTGATTGACCTTACTGCATTTTTGTGTCGTAGCCACCTTGCAACGTGGGGTTAGGCTCCATGAATGTGCTCACTTGAACTCTTTTTCTGCACTTTTGCTTGTGATGTAATTACTTCTGTACGTCCTGGTTTGGTGCGCTATATAAATAAATAAATACATTACTTGCATTACTGTGCTGTCTTCTGTGAGTTTTGCCTTCTCACATGGCGGTGGCATCGTTTAGCCCATTACTTGATCTTCCTTCTGATATAGGCCATTTGAGTGTAAGGGGTGGTAGACAGAAGAGAGCAGATCAGATGTTGCAGGCCTCGGGCAAGCATATTTTAAGGTCTGCTCTTTGACACACAAAAAAGGAGTTTCTGCACATTTATAAATTACATTTTCACAAGCCAGTGTTTCGGAAGTATTTAAAGCTTATACAAAAGACAACACAGCAGTCTGTTAAATCACATCGATTGGTATGCTGGTGCTTTCAAACTTCCCTTGATGATGGAGAAGATGAAGCTAGAATCATTCTGTCAGGATACAGACACCGTCCCATTTTGCGTAACACCCTTCTATAATAGTTTGTCTTTAAAAATGGTCATATTTGGTCATGTGATTTGTGTACTTTAAAAGTCAGTTTTATAAAATGAGATTATTTTAGTTCATGCTAAGAACTGTAAAATGACGTGTTCAAATACAGAAATTGCAGAGTTGGCAAAAATCCCAGCTTCACCCCTAAACTAACACATGATACTGGCCATCCCATGTAATCTTGTATTGCCTAGCCTCTCAGAATTGCCAGTCCCTAAACCTTTCAAAATTGTCAGACCTTCAAAGTGATTTCCTTCTCAGGGCATGATCTTCATAAAAGCCTCAATCATTTTTTCACTGGCTATAATGTTGCTTGCACTATAATAGTGAGCATTGATATATTGCACATCACAGGCACTTGTTTGTTTGATTTGTCATGGCAACACTATTTGAAAACCATGTCCCGGTCTGTCTGGATACAGACGCCGTCCTGGTAGCTTCTAATCTGCATCCGCTATCCATGCTTTGGTACGTGTAACTTTCTCCTTCCTTCCAGTTGGTCTCCTCTATCCATGCTTGAGCACTTTTGCATTCCGTGAGGCAGTTTATGTGAGTTATCTGTCTATTCCGAGTCACATGTACCTTTTAAATACATTCCTGCATTAATACTACGGGCTGTATTACTTCCTGCATGCTATTGATAAAAGGTCTCCTGTATCTAAACTAGAACAGAAGTAACCTCTTCGTCGACTGCTAATGTTGACCTTAAAATACTACTTGTCTATCATTCTGATTAGTGGGGAGGGTGCGAGTAGAAATTATTGATCACTTAATTTCTTTAGTTTGGTGTAGGGGCGCCCCAAAGATGTTCGTGCCCAGGGCCCCAAAAGTGCTTAAGATGGCCCAGAATTAAACCCATTCCGCCAGGTTCGTAATGAGGCCCTTTTGGGCGGTATTACAGTGGGTTTCCACTGCACTAAGGTGAAAAATTGCACTAGTGCAAAAACATTCTTTGAATGCATGTTTGCATCAGAGCAATGTTTGCCCTGGTCCAAGCACTAGTGTGACATTTATTGAAAGGGTACATTTTTGCACTAAGGGAATGTTTGCCCTGGTGCTAATTCCACTGACACTGAAGGAAATATGGGCCTTTGTATCTATAAAATAAAGACGACTAATGTAAGTTATCATTTTTCATACTGAAAATCGCAAACGGCAAAGTTTAAACGATTCAACAGGGCATTTTATCAAAATCAATGCTGCAGGTAAAACGTCCTACAAACTGGCACACGTTCTTGTCATGCACAGGTTGGAACACACACAGAGTAGCACCTCTGCAGATCACGGCTGACTAACAAAGGCATGAGAAACCTTCCCTTCTCCGACCACCCACACAAAACCCCCGATCTACAGCTCACGCTGACTGTGCTGCACAATGGCACACGTTGCTCTACAGGCGGGTAGCTCAATCAGAACGGTTGCTAAGTGCAAGAAACACAGACATTAGCACATGTTACACACTGTATCTATCTACAGAGAACCAGAGCATCCAGAAAACCTCAACCTCCCTTAAGCTCTCTAAGATTAAACATGGGGGCAAATTCATCTGCATGGGACCGCATGCAGGCCTCCACATCTGCGCACAGAGAAATGTTCAATTAGTAAATGAACAGAACCCATCATGTATTTGTTTTATGAATGCATATCTTGTGATGAATTGAGGGAATTTGTCCCTTCTCCACAAGGGAGGAGCCTCCCCAGCCCCTGTAAGTCTAGAGAGGTGAGCCCACTCCACAATACCCTTTCTATTGGTAAGGGCAAGTGGGAACTCACTGGGAGAGACTCCGCCTTAGGGGACAAGGACTCCCGTACCCGTGAGGAACTCCCTCAACTGGTGCATATGATGGCCTACATGGAATGTGTTACAATACCAGACTTGGTGAAGTACCAAGACTGGGACAAACAAACTGCAAAACTAGAAATTATGAACTATTACAACTTGGATGGAGTAACTCCTAATAGATACTGGGGGGCCATTACGACCCAGGCGCTAATTGCGCCAACTTTACCACCATGGTGTAAACTACGTTTACACCATGGTGGATGGCGGATTTACCACCCCATTCCAAGGTGAGTGGGGCGGTAAATCCCCATTTCCCATTTTCCCTTCCCCATTCCCATTTTTGCCCCATAAGGCATAATGGGAGTGGGGAAGGCGCTAATTACGCCACCGTAAATTACTGTGGCGTAATCACCATCATGGCAGGTTAGCGCCATGGATTTTAACGGCTGCTAAGAGCAGCCGTTAAAATCAGAATAGGCGTTAAGGGTTAACGACGGCGTTAACCCTTAACGCCTGAGTTGTAATGAGGCCCACTGTCATTTCTATGCTGTATTTATGGATTTCAAGATGGCCTTCGACTCTATTTCCAGACCTATTTTATGGCAAATTTTATCTGCTCGTAATGCCCCTCCATAGCTGATCTCGATACTAACCCTGCTATATTCATAAAATCAAGTCACAGTTTGCTGTGGCCTGGGGGGTGAACAAACGCAGGAATTTGAAGTCAGAAGGGATGTCAGACCGGGGTGTGTCCTGGTGCCCCTTCTCTTCAATATATCCATCCAGGAGATTATCGATGCATTGATGAAGGGGTGTCAGGATGGCCCTAAAATTGAGTGTGAGAGGTACCCGGCGCTCTTTCACGCCAATGATGCAATAGTCTTGGCAACAACCCTCAGCGGTCTGGAGAAATCATTGTCTGACTTGTCCAGATGCAACGATTTGCATCTGGATTTCAACATAGCCAAATGAAAAGTTTGGTTTTTAAGCCCCAATTCTCACAACATAAGCCTATGATACTTAAGGTAAACAAAGTACCACTGGAGGAGGTCCAATATTTTGACTACTTAGGGGTCAGGTTCGCTCAGTTAGAAAAGTCAACACCACAATGGAAAAATACAAGTGAGCCATTCTTTCTTTGTTTTTATCAGACATTTTAGTGGTGCTGTTTCCCCTGCCTTGGACATGCTTCAAAAACAATCAGTTTGGGGCAGCAACATATGGCTCGGAGATTTGGGGGTACACTGATTTAAAGAAACTGAACACTTGTGAACGCAAGTTCCTTAAGAAATTGCTATTATCAACCCAACATAGCTGATCCATTTTGAGTTTTATATAATGCCTGTGGGTTCTCAGACGGCTTATAATCCTGTCATATATTGGCTAAGATTATGGAGGCCAGAAGGCTTAGAAATTTATCAAGATGCCTTACTCCATTTTATGAGTTTGAATGGTGGTAGACGCTCTAAGTGGGTCAGCCATTTAAAGCACAGATTAATTGCTCTAAACTTGAGATATTTGTGGGATGACCCTATGGGATACCCAGGTGCTGTCGTTAGAAGCATTAAGACAGCTGCAAAACAAAGAGCACAGGACCAACATTTGGCACAAGCGATGACAGTGAAATCAGGCCCAGCATATGTTGAGTCGAAATTGTTCAATGAACCCAAACATACCTTGGTATAATAAATCCTGCATATGAGAGATCCCTTTATATGGACTTTAAATTGGGGATTTTACTGATTGGCATCTTTGTTCTTTGTTGGAAGGTACTGGAGTCAGATGTGTGTCCAATGTGTGGGGTAGCAAGAGAAACCTTGATACATTTTCTGCTGATCTGTCACAAAACTAAGAATCTTAGACACAGATATTTGAGGCCTGTTTTAAATGTAGGTGGGATTCGCAACTTTGGAGCAGCGGCACTGTATTTTGGCCAGTCAGAAAGTATTAGTGTTGTTTATCTAACAGCACGATATAGTCATAGGATCTGGATGCAGAGAAAGAAAGTGCAGAACCAGAATTTAGGATGATGAGTTTATTCCTCAAGGCTGCAAGCAATGCTCTCCTTGTTGTTTTAACTCCACTTTGGCCTACCCCAGACAGATTTGCGGGTTAAAAACCTATCAAATGTCAGATGTACGAATGGACTGCAATTTATATTTTTTGTTACTTTGATGCTATTAATATTGTAATCTGCTGGTTGGAACATTTTTAAGAAGAATTGTGGTGCTTAATCTTCTATATGATGCCAGAGCTCTGAATTGATGACATTTCATATTTGTATATTGTCGTATTGTGCTATTGCTTTCATGGTTTTACACCAAAATAAAGCTGTATTGACTGACTGCATTGACTGTTATCTGATGATAAAAGATGATGTCAATTTAAAACATTTGACCGATCCACTGAGACAAGGACGCAGATAAATGTGCATTCAGAGGGAGACAAACAAGAAGGAGAGAGACAGTACTACGTACATCAGCTTGGGAAGGCCCCCAGCTACGTAGACCTGAACTGAGCGAGCGAGAGAACCACATACGTCAGTTGGGGAAAGCCCCAAGCTATGAAAACCTTTTTTTTTTAAAACAATTTTTATTATTTTAAACAAACAACACACCAAACATTACAACCTTTTAGGACGTTCATAATCAATATCAAAACATCACATTATACAGTGTTATTCTCCATCCTCCCCCCTCCCTCCCCACAAACTCGAGCCGTCTCATCTGTGCCATCTACATGAGCATTTTCAGGAATTTCAGTGCTTGTCGACTCGTCTGAGTCTTCTGTTTCATGATTGACCTGGTGGGTGTTTGCCATTGAGGTCACCAGTTGCCTCCAGGCTATCAGGGGGCCTACTTCCTCCTCTCCCCCCCTAGTGAAAGCTTCAAACCATACCACAGTTTCTGCTTCTGCCCATCTCAAGAGGTCCGCCCACCATATCTCCACCCTAGGCCTATTGGCCGCTTTCCAACATATTGCAATTCTACGCTTGGCCAAGATATAGGCCAGGTCCTTCATCTTGCTGATATGCTTTGAATTACGTGGCCTGGGAAAACTCCCAAGCATGCATGCCCAAGCAGACCTAATGTCAAGCACCACTCCCCCAATGGCCATTCTCGTCTTTATTTCTTCCCAGAATCTCTGCACCTCAGGGCAAGCCCAGAACATGTGCAGCAGCCCTGCCTCCTCCTCCCCGCACCTGGGGCATTTCTGTATAGCCAAGGCTCCAAACCTGGCTATTCTTCCGGGGGTCAAATAACATCTGTGGGTGACATACAACTGGATCTGCTGGAGTCTCGCATTCCGGGACACCTTTTCATGGTACCTTTGAGCTCTATCTCACTGTCCCTCTGTCATGGATTCTCCTACCTCCTCCTCCCAGTCATGCCTCAGTTGGAGCAGCTCCTTCCCCTTCCTTCCCCTTCACACGGTTTATAGTCAAAATCTCGAAAACAAAATCTCGAAAAAAAAAAATCTCGAATACAAAAGGCCAAAAAAAAAAAATATTGAATTTTTTTTTCAATGTGTTTTTTTCCAAAATGGGGGGGTTCTCCCCCAACCCCCCTTTTTTTCATTTTTTTTTATTTTACCCCTTTTTTTACTTACCTGACCCCAAAAACATATATAAATAAATAAATAAAAAATTTGATATTTTTTTTTCGAGATTTTTGTTTCGGGCTTTTTGTCATTCAAGATTTTGTTTTCGAGATTTTGACCGACCACCCCTTCACACCCAGGAGCTCATTTATCCTATATATTTAATGCCCACCCTCTGAAACATCATACATCATTTCCAGGGTGGCATCAGGTTCTTCCGCTAGCACCGTCTCAGGCCACCTCTCCCTCACCGGTTTCATAAGCCTGGTATAAGTGATATATTGGCCTCTGTGCACCCCTGTTTCCTCCTGCAGCCTCTGAAATTCCACTGCCTCACCTTCCTGCCATATATCTCCAAGGGTAGCACCACCAGCGGGACCTGCTGAGAAAGCGGATCTGGGTCACCCACAGTTCTCCATGATCTGCGACAGACTTCCCAGCCCAGCACCAATAGTCTCCCTATCCCCGCCATTTTAGTTTTATGCAGCCACACTGTCTCTCTTAGAAAGTATGGAGCTGAATCACCTTGCAAAAGCCTAGCTTCTGCCGAGTCCTCTGCACCCAAGCTATGAAAACCTTGACAGAGACGGTAACCCCAAAGCCAGCGCTTACCTTTGCAGAACAGTATGTCAGAGTCACAGCTTACCCAAAACACAAGAGAACGGAAGGGAAGGAGCCCAATAGAAAGTGGTGGCAGGACCATGGACGGAAATCCATGGTGGACCGAAGGTCCAGGCAACATCGCTGATACCACCAATACTAGAAGGCTGCAGGGTGTACGGTAACGGCACGGAGGACCGGGACACAGTGAAGAGAGTGGAAATCGTGAGGAGGGTGGTGCTGGATAATAAAAGGCATTGGCGGTCCTTGAATTGGAGAAGTGTCTTCAAAGAAGAAGGCTCCGGAAGTCATTCTCCTACCGCAACAAAAGGTAACAGGGAGAACGCAGACATGGTAGGACCCAAGGGAATCATTATATCGCACAGTTAACTTGTCCTAGTACTTTGGAAAAATAATTGCTAAGCAACCAAATAATGAGAGAAGAGAAGGATGGATACAAATGCCCTGGAAAAATGGGAAAGCAACTTGAAATCCTCTATAAGACCAATATAAGTTTGAGGAAATGAGATATGGAAAAGAGCATAGAGAATACAGGCAATTGAACCACATATCAAGTAAAGCCCAACAAAGCTCAGTAAAAGGGTATGCTGAGAACCACAGACAAGAAAAGAAAACTAATATGAGAACCCCATGAGAAATATCCAAAGAGAAGAGAAAAACAAGTAACCCAGTTAAGGAACTGAAGAGTTTGATCCATGAAGTTACAAGAGACTATTTGCGGAGTACATACTAAAAAGACTGGTGCTAGAAGTACCCTCAGGACAAGAGAGCCATTCTCCAGAACTAGGTTCGTTTTCATAGTGGTAGGGTCAGAACAGGGCAGTTTTGGACAGTGTACTTATCCCTTTTGAACATTTCACCACTGACTAACAAGCACTAGTTATTAACATAGGCAGGGGTCACCCATAGTCATAGGGAAAGATAAACATTTTCCGTTTCTTCAACAAAATATTAGACCACATGTCCTTGGTGAGTCTGTGTCCTTCTTCAACTTGCCACAAAATATAAATGTATGTGTGTGTGTATATATATATTTCATAGGTTTTTATTAGTACAACTTAACCATAACGTCCATTTAACAACTTGTTTCAGTGAATTTCATGGGTTTTTACCAGTGCATGCTATTTTCCTACAACTTGCTAATATTATACTTACCAAATATAACAATATTTGTGTCAAATTTACAAAGTGTCACCTTAAAACTCTGCCATTTCCCACCTTCTAGAATCATTTTTAACACTTCTATACACTTTCTGCAACTATTTCAACTAGTTTTGCATCCGTAGATGTCTACGAACATCTGACTTTATTGCGGACCTTCCGGACAGTGCCACATGATCTAACGCTAGCGCGTGGCATGATGACGTATCCAAGAACCCGTCCGCACTTCCCAATAAGATCCGTCCTTCGTGGACAGTTCGTAACTGCATTTTCCACTGATCTAGGAACTTTCAACTTCAAAATTTCCCTTGCACAGCTTCTACACCTTTTCGTACTCATCATCCATTACCAATCTAGTACACAGTACATACTTGGAAGAATTTTATCAAAACTGCTATTTATCTTAAAAATGGCATCAGTTATTGACATCCCTCCTCCCCAAGAGCCACCACCACCACCAGCTGCAGGACCTTCACAACAAAAAAAGCACAGAACTGTCAAAGACAATGAAGAGGACAAAGACGATGAGGTAGAGGAAGTGCCTACCTCTAGCACCAAGATCGAATCATGGGTGTGCCGGTTATTTGCTACTGTTGGGAGTGTACCAAAGGCTAAAGCTACCAAAGTGAAATGCACTGAGTGCAATTTTGTGCTCAGTCACAGACTACCTGGACAGTACTCCTACAGGACCACCTCCATGCGTCGCCACAACAAATCCAATGACCGCAATGCTCTCAGAAAGGTTGTTCCTTTCTCAGCAAGTAGTAAGCTGTCTTCCTCCAGCTCATCTTCTTTAACAAATACTGTAACCACACAGCCTGATGCCTGCGGGCATTGGTACGTTATAAATAAATAAATAAATACATAAATAAATAAGGAGGGCTACAGACCATTATCGTGCATTCCAGCCCCTGAAATGCAGGATAAAGACCATTAGCACCCCTGGTTCCCAAAGCGGGAACCCGGGGTACTAAAACATAGATTTTTCTTCCTATATCGGGATGCCTGTGGCGTCCCACTGCAAGATGGAAGGATTATTCTTCCTACAGCGGGTCACCTTCGGCGTCCCGCTGTAGGAAGGAAAATCCTTTTCCAAGGGAGCCAACATGGAAAGCAAAGGCGGGGCTCCGTAAACACCCCCTCTTCCCTTGCCATGGCAGCCTGCAGAACCCTATGAACATATTACCACAAGCTCTTTTTTCCCTTTCAAACCTATCCTACCTTCGAATAACTTTACCACATAGCCGGTCCCAGGTAGACATAGCCACTTTAACGCCATTTTTTTCGTCCCATGTGGTCATGGCCAGTAGCCAGATTGTCTGCATCATGACCTTATGCCATGACCCAGACAATCTGGCAAATGACCATGGCCGCAGGCTATACCTCAGTCACCAAAGGTATATGACTATTTTTTGTACCTACATTTTTACACTTGTCAAAAAATAAAACATGGGCACATTTGCAAAACCGTGCTTTAATGTCTTTGCCAATGCTCCTCACGAGTTTGTTCGAAACCTGACCATGTTTTATTTTTTAAAAAGTGTCAAAATATATGTACATACAATAGTCATATAACTTAGCCCCGACTTGACAAAATCCATTCAGTCTTTACACAAACATTGAAGGTTGGGTCTATAATCTTTCTCAAAACTTTTGTCCACATTCGTCAGATAGCAACAAAGTTATAAGCCATCTAAAATTGTTGAGACCCCCGTCTAATTTCGCCCCCTCTTGAGAAAATCCCACCAAACTTTTGAAAACCATTTATATCTAGATCCAAAATCGTTTTGCCAAATGTTGTGCAGATTAGTCAAATGACACCACATTTATATGCCTTTACAATATTTTGGGACCCCCCTCTAATTTGACCCCCCTCTTGACAGTATCCTACAAAACTTTGCATAACCATTCAGGATCAGTCCTAGAATAAAATTGCAAAATGACATGCAGTTTCACTGAATGGCGCAAATGTTATAAGCCATCCAAAAACTGCTTTTCCCCAACCCTGTAATGCAGAAATAGGTACAGATGTCCTAGGACATCTGAATTGTTCGCGAACACCACAGGACTGCCCCAGGACATCTGGAGTGTTCGCGGTCTTTCGGGGGTGAAACAACCCGTTTTTTGGCTTCTTATGACCATTTTCCATCCCATCCTCACCCCCCACCTCCCCACAGATTGTTTTTTGTTGAGTTTGACAAGTGAAATGCTGTTTTTTTTTTTTTTTAAATCACTGCGCTGTCCGCAGACCCCTAAAAAGTCCATGAATCCAAGATGGCGGGCATTTCACGAAGACCGACGCATTTCACGTTTTCCCACCAGCCAATCAGCGGCTGCATCCCGATGTCCGCGGATCACGCAAAAGTCAGCAAATTTTTCGGCCAATCAGAGGCCGCTCCGCAGACAGCACAGCCAATCAGAGGCCAGTCTGCGGACCAAACAGGGAAGTGAGTCCGCCGAGCGGACATAGATATCACTAATATTTTTTAGTACATTTTTGTCATTTAAAAAAAAACTACTGGACAGATTTACACCAAATTAACAAAAGCATTCAGAGTGGGCCATATACTTTTTTTGCAAAGTTTGGTGAGGATTCGTCCAGGGAGAGCGAAGTTATAAGCCGCCCAAAAACTGCTCTTCCTATGGAATTAGCAACTTAACTGTAACTACACAGCCACTAACGTGGCTGTGTAATACATATATATATATATATATATATATATATATATATATATATATATATATATATATATATATATATATATATGTATATATATATATATATATATATATATATATATATATATATATAGTTTCAGAAATAGCATTTGCTAATAACCTTTCAACTTTTAAGTGAAAAAACCTGAAAAGTGCCACAGTAAATTTCATCCCAGAAATGTTTTATGGACATCTTCATATTTTACAAAAATGTTGTTTTAATTGTGTTTTTAATAGCTTTTAACATGGGGTTTCACACAGGAAAAAGAAAAATAATGGCACAAATCGCTCGAAATTGCGCACTTCGTGTTTTGAGATATTTGCCATGCACCTAAATCTCATCAGGATTTGGTGCACTGAAAACTGTTTCGAAAATAAAACTGTCCAATTCTCATGCACTGCACCTTTCTTGTTAAAGACGACAGAGTTGCTATTATTCGTGTGGGTATAACGCAAAAGTTAAATTCATTCCTGCGTCAGCATTCCTTCAAAGCAGGTTCATACAACAGCACTTTGGTAGCAAAATCTGCGATGGAGAAATTCTACACAGCTATCACGCATGATGCCACACCACCACCTCCACCGGTCCTTCCAATCCCAACAAGACCTCCTGTTCCTGGGACATAGCAGCTTCACTGTCTGACACCACTAAAAGCAACTGGATGCAAAGAATATACTGCAAGGAGGAAGAAAGCAATGCTCTTCAGCGCATCACGAGTAGAAGGCCAGCTGATGTTCTGCCGCCTGAAAGAACCACCATTGATAGCGACAATTACACATTCAAAGAAGCAGAAAGAGGACTGGCCCAAAAACTTTATAACAAAGAGAATGTGGTGCTGCAAAAATGAAGGTATTACACAAGGGAACAGAGAGCACACAGAATGGCTGCTGACTACATTATGAAACTACAAGAGCTAGCAGTAATGTGCAATTTCAAAGATCAATTAGATTCAGTGATTAGAGACATGCTACTGGTTCAGACCAAAAGTCCCAAGACACATGAAAAGGTCACACAAGAAAAAGATCTATCCCTAGACAGAGCACTGCAGACAGCATATTCCATTGAAGAGACTAGTGCCAGACGGCAATGGCTATCACATAGGAAAACATCAATCTTTTCCTGCAGGATTCAAAGAGCGCTCTGCCTTGGGTTGTTGGAATTGAAATAATATTATGCCTCCTATCGCAGTAATTGAATGTGTATTGGCCTACGCCAAGTTGTCTAAAATATCATGTAAATAGACTCCGCAGCAAGGTCTTGACCTTAACGAAAAGTAATGTAAGTCGCCATCTTGGATTTAGCCGCCATTTTAGGTTCTCTTGTAATGTGGAAGTCACCCTGAACATCAAAATGGAGGCCGAATAACATTCTGAGTGAGATTCTGGCCGTTGTGACCTCCGCACACACGAATAATTAATATGCCTGCAGGCCACTTGTCGGGGTCGCGAACTGAGACCTTGTCCTATCACTGACCTATGTGTAAATGAACAACTGTATCAGCGGAACTGATCAAATTGCATACATTATAGGATTGACCTGGCAAGGAACCCTAGGCCTGATCCCAAGAATGGTTAACCCGCGAGGGGGTTGGCCAAGGGCTGGATAAAGGATATAAAAACCCAAGTATTCCGAATGTACGGTCTCTCTACTAATGCATAGAACCCTTGTTGAAGTTCATTACGTTACTCTGAGAGCCGAATAGCTATCCGTTTGTCAATTGACTTTGGTAACTGTTGTAGCTTTTTAATAAAGCACTTGTATGTCCTTTTTAACCTGTGTTGGTGTGTTTCTTTTGGGCTTCCCGGCCTCATATCAATTTTTATGTTTTCACAGGGTCACGTAGGCCACTTTGCCAAAGCGTGCTGACAGAAGTTCAAAAAGACAGCGACAGTCATGTCAGGAAAAGAAACCTATAGCAATTCCATCAGCAGAGACGAACACCACCCCAGCCCTTGACTAAGGACACAAGAGATGGTCCAAGGCTCACTGTCGGGTGAAAGTGGACAGCAATGACATTTGGATAATTGAAGACTCAGGATCTGACCATAGGGTCATTCCATTCTCAACACATAAAAAATTGGTCCAGAAAGATCAGGTCATCGCACAGAAAGTAAGCGTTGATCCTACTACTCATGTCAGCAATCATGTGAAGCTGTTGTGATATGAAAAGTGAAACATTGAGTTCAAAGCCTGCATTTCATCATTCAAGGTATACTTTGCTGGACCTAAACCAGAAATTCTAGACTAAGATGACCAAGAAAAACTCAATATCATACTAGACCCTGCGGGTGAAGAACAAGTACTACATCTTTACTTGAGTTAATGTGAGAACATAGTAAATCATCAAAATACGCAGTTTACCACAAGATCAAATTACACCTGGGTGCTGTACCGGTTAAACACACATTTTGCCCAGAACCACAGGAGCTTGCCAAGCACTGAAATAATAGCTCCAAATGCTCTAAAATGATGGCACTGTAGAGCCTGTTGAGGCATGTGACAGGATCACAGTGCTAACCTTGTTTCCTCTCCCCTGTCTGCCTGAGAGCACGACTGACACCAGCGCACAATTTCATCCATGCATGACAAGACGAGGCGTGAAGTGCATATCTGGATGCACTGCTCCAATCCAATATGACCCACTTCCACTTTGGCCCATAATGGTAGCACCAAAGTGGCATCACCCAAAAATGTTTGCTGTCCAATCCATACATCTGATAACACACGGGTACCACAATACATTTGTTTTGTTACACAATCCATATATCCGGCACCACACAGCATCACAATAAACGTTGTGCTATCCATCCCATACATACAGCACCACAATTAAGCATTATTACCCGAGCGGCGGGGGCATTACCGACTCAGGTAATGCCCCGGGGCCCATAGTTATAGGCCCTGAGTCAGTAATGCCCCCACCGTGAGGGTCATATTGCTATTAGTAGCCCGGCCCGCATTATGTGCGTGACTGGGGCACTAATAGCATTTTTTTCTGTCCCGAAAAACTGCGGCATTTTGGGACAGAAAAAAAAAAGAAACGACCAAGAAAATGCCCGTCATGGAAAGGGAAAACAGAGTCCGTTCCCAGCGCGTCCGCTCCTGAAAAAAAAGAAAAAAAAGAAGCAGAAGGTAAGTGGGGTTAGGAGGGCGGAAGGGAGGGAGGGGAAGAAAAAAAAATGTACCTGCGTCCCTGCTGGAGGACGATGGAAGCCTCCAGCCGTGTGGAGGCGCGGAGAGGGGGATGGACCACTCCGAGTCTCCACACTGCTGGAGCCTGCTATTGTTCCGCAGCGAATACTCAGGAGCAAAAAGGTAAGTGGGGTAGGGAAGAGGGAGGGAAGGAAAAAAAAAGACAAAAAAAAAAAGCTTACCTGAGTTCCCGGCGGGGGTGAAGGCAGCCTCTCAGCCGTGGGGAGGCTCGGAGCGGGGATGGCCCCGCTTCCAGCCTCCTCATTGGCTGAGGGGCTGTCACGCCCCCGCCGAGGACAAGGCGGCTGGAATCACGGCTGAGAATCGAAGGATTCTCGGCCGGGTAAGGACCCGGCAAGAGCCAATCAGAATGCTTGTTGCGTTCTGCTTGTCTCTCGCCGGGTACTAATACAGTTTATGCTATCCAATCAATACATCCGCCACCACATAGGCAGCACAAACGTTATGCTATTCAATCCATACATCTAGCACCACACAGGCATCCCAATAAACATTATGCAATCCAATCCATAAATCTGGTACCACACATGGCACCCCAATAAACGTTATGCTACCCAATCAATACATCTGGTAATTTGGCAGAATGCTCCAAATTCAAAGGACATACTTCAACATCCCATCTTCATCGGCATTGTTGTGAAGAAAGGCTCCTGGACACTTCATATATGTTTCCACCAAGTTCCTTGATCTAACCTAAAGTCCCTTACGTCATAGGACAGGAACACACGGGCTCCCACCACCCAGGCTACTTCTTTCCAACTCCTATGGTGGAACGCCACCGACAACATTCTCTCACTCATACATACACATTCCAACATGCCATTATTCACTCTGACCTCATCCATTCTAAACCAGACTGCTTTCATTCATAAGGAAAGCATGTCACAACAATTATCCTGAAAACCATTTAAGCATGCCATAATCCCAACATAATCTGCCCTTTCTGAAAAGCTAATAAATATTATTTGACAGACTGCTACTATTGAGGCAATTTTTTTTTTTTTTTTGTAAAACATTTATACTGAAAGGGATTGGTGTACAAAATTTACTAATTAAATGTACCAAAACAAGAGAACAATAAGCATATATTAATATATTAAATATATATTAATATATTGATTTTAATATATTACAGGGTCTGCGGTAACAACTCTGTAGTAATGGTTAAATTACTCAACCCATAAGAAAAGCAGTTTTTTGGCGGCTTATAAATTTGGTGCCTTTCGACGAATCCTCACAAAACTGTGCAAACCAAGTATGCAACCACCTCTGGATTATTTCGTGAAGTTTCGTGCAATTTTGTCAAGGAGGGAAGTTAGAGAGAGGGTCCCAAAACCTTTGAATTCTGTAAAAATGTTTTGATTGCAGCTATAGCCCAAACTGGTGGGCGGATTTGCATCAACCCTGCGCGAGGAGGAGAAGTTTTTGGGTGGCTTATAACTTTGGCACAGTTTGACGAATCCTAAAGAAACTTTGCTAAAACAGCATGCAGCCAACTTTGAATTATATTGCGAAGTTTCGTGCAATTTAATCATGGTGGCGACAACGTATAGGGGGTCCCAAAACATTTGAAATCAGTATAGTCATGAATGGAACACATTTTTGTTTGCAGCTACAGCCGAAACCGCTGGATGCATTTGCAGCAGCCTGGTCCAAAAAGCGTGTTTTTGCAAATTTGGTGTTAATCCATCCAGTACATTCTTTTAAAATGCCCAAAATGTAGGTCAAAAATATTAGTGATGTCTCCATCCGGTCTGTGGAATCACTTCCTAGTTCAGTGTCTGCGGACATCTCTTAGCCAATCAGGGAGCCGCATACGGTTTGCAGACATTGCATGTTCCTGCTTATTGGTTAATTAAAATTGTGAGGTGCTTCAGAAATTATGAAAAAGACGCCATGTTGGATTTGCTATCTTCGCCCGCAGTTCACGAACATTACAGTAAAACATATTCAAAAACACATCACACTTGTCAAACAAACTAAACTATCCCTTGAGAGGTTAGGGATAATGAGGATGGGATGGAATATGTCTAGAAAAAGTCAAAACACAGGTGTCTTTTCTTCTCTAAAGTCTGCGTCAGATGTTCGGGGACATTGCTGTGGTGTTTGCAAACTTGAGAAATGTTCAAGAAAATGTATGCATTTCGGTGCATTACAGGGTCGGTGAAGAGCTGTTATTAGATGGCTTATAACTTTGGCACCGTTCAAAATAATTGCCAACATTTTTGGCATAAAACTATAGACCCAACTTTAAATGTTGTTGCAAGGTTTGTTGCTGTTTTGTCAAGAGGGGGAAACATTAGAGGGTGTTCCCAAAATGTTAGACATTGGGTAGGCTTGAAAGGGAAACCGAATTCTGCTTGCGGCTACATTGTTGGACAGAATTGCAACAAACTTATGCGAGGAGCATTGGCAAGGACCTGAAAGCATGCTTTTGTAAATCTGTTCTGTGATTTATTTTTTATTTTTGAAAAGTGTCAAAATGCAGGTTTAAAGAATAATGAAATAACTTGGGTGCCTGAGGCATAGTCTGTGGCCAAAGGCCATGCCCTGGACAAGCTGGCCACCGGCCATGGCCACCAGGGACCGGCAATAAGGTTAAAGTGGATAATCAAAATCAGGATAGGCTTGAATGGGAAAAAAATACTCTTGCAGCTACATCCTGAAGTGCTTGACGGGTTTGCGGGAAACTTGCATGAGGAGCATCAGCAATTACCTGAAAGCATGCTTTTGCAAATCTGTCCTGTTTTTTTCCCCTCCAAAGTGTCAAAATGTAGGTACAAAAAATAATGATATAACTTTGGTGCCTGGGCAGTGGGCCTAGCCCATGGCAAGGGCACATGTCTACTCTGCTTTGCTTGGTGAGGCGTGCCGCACGGCAGAAACCCGTGCCCCATGTATTACGAACCATGAACACTAAGTATTGGTCACATTATGGCGGAATAGTGGAAACTGGTCCTGAATGCAGGTTAGGTGAAGTGTAAAACGAGTGTGTTTTTTGGGGACAGGGTCATGGTCGAGCCTAATGCCCTGGGCAATTCAACCATGACTTGCATCACCAGCACCACCACCACCCTCCCACCATCCTTCTCGTCCTTTCCTCTTTTCACCCCTGAGGAGGTTGCTAGACAAGTCCGATCTATGAAAGCCTCTTCAAAACAGGTTCATCCCTGTTCCTCTAAAACCATCAAGGACCACATTGACACTTTTGCTCCGGCCCTTGCTGATTTTTGCAACCACTCCTTTGCCTTGGATCCTTCCCCTCCCCTCTGAAGCACTCCTTTGTGCATCCTCTTCTCAAGAAACCCACAGCTGATCCTTCTTGTCCAGCTAACTATCGCCCAATTTCCATTACTCCCTTTCTTGGCAAACTCCTAGAAAAGTTGGCCATCTCTCAGCTTAACCTTCATTCCAATTCTGTTGGCTGTCTCCATGACCACCAGTCTGGCTTCAGAGCTGCCAGAAGCACTGAAACTGCTCTCCTAAACATCCGTGAAGATCTGCTCACCAACCTTGACACTAACATTCCCTCTGTCCTCACCCTCCTCGATCTCTCTTCTGCCTTCGACACGGTCAACCATACGATCCTGCTCAACCGCCTCCGTGAAAACCTGGGTATCACTGATCAAACTCTGGCCTGGCTGACCTCTTTCCTCTCAGATCGACCCTCCGAGGTCCAACTTGGGTCCTTCCTTTCATCTATCTTCCTCTCTACCTGTGGTGTTCCGCAGGGGTCTAACCTCTCGCCCTGGCTTTTCAACCAATACCTGGCAACTCTCGCCCACTGCATTGCCATTTTCTGCTAAAATTTCCAGTGCTACACTGACGACACTCAACTCATTTTCAGGCTGCCCTCTGCCACTTTCTCTCCCTCTCTCGTCTCTGATTGCCTAACTGCCATTCAAGATTGGTGTGCCGCCAATGATCTTTGTCTGAATGCCAGCAAGACGGAGATCCTCCTCATCGGCACACCTTCACCATCCTTTCCCCTCACTCTCTGCCCGGCCACCCTTGGCCCTCCTCCTACCTGCGAGGCTAAGAACCTTGGGGTCATATTTGACTCCACCTTTTCCTTCTCTGCCCACATCTCTGAGGTCTCTAAAAAGTCAAATTTCCGACTGCACCTCCTCAGAGGTACTCTGCCTCTCCTCTCCTTCCCACAGAAGCTCATGGTATCTCAAGCTCTGGTTCTCTCTAGCTTGAACTATTGTAACAGCCTCTATCTGAATCTACTTGCCTCTACTTTGCGCCCTCTGCAACTAATCCAGAACAGGACTGCGAGACTTGTCCTTGGCCTCAAGCCCTGGGATCGTATCTCTCCAGCTCTGAAATCTCTCCACTGGCTCCCAGTGGATGCAAGGATTAAATTCAAAACCCTCTTCATTGTCCACAAGGCTTTCTGGGGCCTGGGTCCAAAATACCTTCAGCTATCCCTCCGCAAATACCTCCCCTCTCGAGCTCTTCGCTCCTCTACCTCCAACTCACTCAGGGTCAGTCATTTTTCTAAGAAATGAGCTGGGGGTAGATCTCTGTCTTCGGCTGGAGCCTCCCTCTGGAACAGCCTCCCTGCCACTCTAAAACTTGAGGAGAACCATCTCTGGTTCCGGAAGCACCTCAAGACCTTCCTCTTTTCTTCTGCCTTCGCTCCCCCTCTCCCCTGCTGATCTGTTCTCTCTTGGCACTGTGCACCTGGCCACCCTCTGTCTTTTGGGCCCAGGTGTCAAAAGAGAAATTATATTGTGCCTCCTATTGCAATAAATATATGTATATTGGCCTACGCCAAGCTGCTCGAAAGTCGCTTACGAAAGAATCCGTGTTGCAAGGTCCTGACCTTAAAATCGATGTAAGCCGCCATTTTAGGTCAATCCGCCATTTTAGGATTCGCTTTGTAAAGTCACCCTGTGAGTTAAAATGGTGGACAATGTCATTCCAAAAATACAACATGGCCGTCTTGACCTCTGTACAAAGCTAATTTGTAACTTGCCTGCAGGCCATTTGTTGAGGTTGTGAACTGAGACATTTTCCTTCGTTGACCTGTGTGTAAGGGATTACTCGTGCAATGAAACTAATCCACGAGCATACGTTGAAGACAATGTATTCAAATACTGAATATAGAACACTTGTTTAAACTACATTGTATTAATGTTTAAGAAGACTAACATGGAAAATCCCAGAATACACAGTTGCTGTATAGGCTTTTTGATACATGTATTAAAAGCGAACCAGTTATATGCGGTTGTTCGAGACAGCCTAGATCGGTGATGTATTAAGTGGAATATTAACCCGAAGTGGGGCTGGACATCGTGCTCACAAAGTGTATAAAAAGCCAATGCATTCTAATGTACAGCGTCTCTCACTGAACACACTGAACCACGCTGGAGTTCGTTGTGTTGTACTGAGGGCCGATAGCTATCTGATTTTGCTCTGTTTTTGTAACTGGATTCAGTATAAAATAAAGTACTTTGTATGTTCCTTTGTAACCCGTGTTCAGTGTATTTCCTTTTGGGGTACTCAGCCTCGATATTTTGATTTTGTTTTCACACAGGTACCTGCTCATCCTGCCACCCTCCCGCACTGCCTCCGGGCCACCCATTGCATTGGGGTCTGTATATGTACCCATGCAGCCTCCCCTTTTTCTTCCTGCACTTATCAGATCTACCCTGTCTGCTGCCTTAAACCTAACACTTGCAAATTGCTGGCTGCATTACCACTGTTTGTTGCCTTTATTATTTATTTATTTATTGTTATTTATCTGTTTCTCCTCTGCTTCTCACTTTTCACCTCTCCCCCTTCCATGCACTTTTCCCCTCCCCCCTCTCCCATGCACTTGCGCGTTCTCAATGTTACTGGGGCTAGTAAGATCGCTGTTTTGTTGTCCCCTGTTCCCCTCCCTTGCCTTGTCGCGCTCTGAAACACTTGTGTACGAGCGCGATAGAAATGAAATATCAATCAATCAATCAAGCATGCGCTGCTGAAAATGTCACACATCAGTATGCGCTGCAAATGATTTGTTAGTTAAAGGATGTTTATAGTCCTTTCATGTATTTTAAAAGAGGAATTATTAATACCTCATAAACAGTGCTGTAAGATCATGAAACATTTTCACTTATAAAAGCCACTGAAATTCACAGAAAAAAACATTGTTAAAGGGATGTTATGGTTAAGTTGCACTCATACAAACCTATGAAATTCATTGACATTTTTTTTTTGTTAAATGGATTTTATGATTGCAAGGTAAAATAAGAAAACCAAAAACATTTGCCAGTTATGGTGAGCTATGTAACCATAACTTGCACCACTGCCATGCACTGCTAAGGCTAACACCCAGGATATTAACAATGGCATCACAAATGGCATCTTCGATGACATCACTGATGACATCACATATGATTGCACTCCTCTGCAACAATACAGATGGAAAGTACCTACAAGGGGTTCTGTTTAGAGTGTTGCTAGCAACATAAGAGGGTGAACTACTCCATGCATCACACAGTGTGCTTATTGAAACAGAAACACTCTAAAGAAATGTTGTTCCTGGTGTGGAGTCCTAAAGTGTTGCTGCTAAACTTGGAGTGTTTCTTCTCTTTTTACCTGGACTGGGCAGAGCAGCACTACTACCACCACTACATAATCCCTGCCCAGACGCGAAGCGTCGCGGAGCGTCGTGGAGTGAGAGGGAGTGTTCCTGATGTTCGTGGTGGGCCGTGGCTGGTCAGCTGACTACCTATTCTGGCAGTCTGCTTCCCAATGGAACAGACTGTACTCAAGTCAGCCAATAGTGTTGAGCTGGAAGGAGGAGACCCTGTGGTGCTCCAAATGGCCACAGGAATTAGAGCCCAGATGCGGCGCGGTAAAGCTGACACTGCGCAACAGGGAATGGAAGAAGATCAAATTGAACCGCGCATCTGCACCCAAGTAAGTGAGGATCTAACAAAAACAATTGAACCGTCCCTGCAGCAGTGTTATGAAAAAAAGACACAGACCCATGAGGCAATAACCCACAGAAGTGACAAGGATGTGTATGCGATGAAGGGGGAAGGGGAAGGTGGGGAGGTGTTGCACAGACAATGCCATGCAACTTTGGGTGATGCGGAAATGAGTGGCGAACCCCCCTGCCCCTGCCCCTGCCTCACCTCTAGTCTGTGCCGCCTGGGTGAAGCTGGCTCGCTGCACGCACAAGAAGCTCATGGTGGTGGCAGCGGAGGGGGTGTTAGTGTCCTCCCTCTCTTGCATGGTGGGCTGGCCCCGCGAGAGGAGTTAACTCAGAGTGTGGGAAGTGGACTCGAAAATGGGTGGAAGTCCACCAAAAAAGTCGTAAACAATGGAGTTAATTTAACAAGGTCGCCTACCTCGCAACATTGCCCTCCCTCCGCAAGGTTTTTCGCCTGCAGTGAGAGCCCGTCAAGCGTCCTATGGGCTGGATGTCTCCCCACGGGGCCCGTTTCAGGAGCTTGGCGCGCTGAACACAGGAGGAGGAGCGCCGGTAGGAGTGACAGGGGCCTGTGCCAGGGAGCGAACTGCAAACAAAGAAAGAGGACTTGCGAAGCAAGTCCAATCTGAACCCGTATTAAATATCATGCCACATCTAAACAACAATGAGGACAATGAAGATCAATTGTCTGAAAGTAGCAGGAAAAATGAAGGAAAAAGCGCCGAACTAGAGGATGAAAGAGAGGAAGTTTTTCTCTCCACCGAAATGGATCAGTCAGTAGTATGGAACAAGATGAGAGAACTACAGACAAATATTCCTGTTGAACAGGAAGAAATAAATAAGGCAGGATGCCGCAGAGACTCCTTAGCAATCGCTGATCAAGTTATAAAGGATCTTATCACCATAAATGGGAAATTTAGTAATCAAAAGCAAACAGCAATGTAGCAGTTCGCATTCGAAGTTCCATAGGAGAAGAGCAAGTACCATAAAATCAGGAAATGAAAGCTGTGACAATCCACATGAAAATGACAATAGAGGGAAAAGGAACAGCTTCTCAGAAAGAGAAAAACCTCAAAAAAGAAGGAGATTGGACCCTAGTCCCAATATAACTGTGGCATGCTCACAAAAAAGAGCAACTCAGAAAGATAGGGTGAGAACCAGCCAGAATGGAAGCCTGTCACCTCCTGGGAAGAGACCATCCGTCTCTTACACCATGGAAGAATCCTCTGAGGAGACGACCTCTGGCTCCTCTTTTATTTAAAGGGAATTCCCGAAAGTGAGAAGGCTAAGAAAAGGGATGAAAAAGAGAACTATCCAACAGCAAAAGGAGGACTTGAGTGACAGTGGAACGAGAATGGAGCAAAGCCTGGCTGAAAGGGTCTATAATGACTTAAAACCTCAGATTATGTCGGTCATCGGAATTTCTCTGGCCCCCCTAACAAAACTATATGAGCAATTCCATGAAACATATAGGGATCAAAATACCATGCTGGCGCTCATGATCTCCAAATTATCAAATATGGAGATGGATATGATAGTTTGGGAGCAAGAAGTAAAAAATTAGAGGAAAAAAAACGATGACGCCCTCTCAATGATTAGAGAACAATTAAAAAACAACGCTGAGGAAAAAAAGGGTCATTGCAGAGCTTGCAAGAGAAGCAATGATAATATTGAAACAAACCAAATGTATGGAAGATGCAAAAAATGGAGAAGGAAAAGAACAGAACTCAACCACTAACAAAGGAAACAAAAGTGGGCCTGTGGATACCAGTGTCAAAGGAGTGGTAGAATCCCAAAGGTTTCAAATGGACGGATCTAGCGAAATAGCAATGAATCCGGTTATAAAGATATCTGGCCTGAATTTGAGTCATCCCTCTGAAATGCCAGAAACCGGTGTGGTGGACTTAACGCTAGACCAGGACAAACAAACTATCTCCATGTATCAAATAGCCCTAAACCCCGAAGAATTTGAAGAGAGCTCTGACAGATCCAATTGAGAACCTAAAGTCAATGACCCAGCTAATAAGGAGCATGTAGCCACAACCTCTGAAAATGCAGAAGGAGTTGTGGAGGACGGGAATCATGAGGACATGGTAGATGACACAGATATAAGAAAAATGAGCGAATTGCATGGGATCTTTGAAAAAGGCAAAAAAAGGAGACAAATGTTAATCGAAAGGAGGGACCAAATAATAGAAAGAGACAAAAGAAAAGAAAAAACATGGTGCAAAACAAAAACAAAATGTCCAAAGGATCGTTTAAGTTCCTGAGGAACCTGAAGACCCTAAATGTAACGATACGTACTGAGCATTCTGAAAATACGGAAGGGGCCAAACAGGACCTAAAAATCAGCCCTAGCAGCTCCGCAAAAACAATCTTGATCGAAGAACATCTTGGTGGAGTAGAAGAAAATGAAGCGGAAGAACTAAACACAGATGACCTGTTGAATTTCTCTACCTATGACTCAGAAGTAGGTGACGATTCTGAGCAAAGCGTCCAAATACCAGAAGCAGGATCTGTGATGCTTGTAGAGTCAGAATCGGAGCAAAATATGAGGCCAGAAAAGGTTGAGAGAGAAAATGACCTAAGAGCCTCACAGAAAAGTGTCTGTACCTTTGTATCACCCCCAAATAGTGTTCCCAAAACTCAGAAGTGAACGGAAATTAAGTTAAAGAAATATTTTTCACATTAGAAGGAAAAAGGGAAAAAAACTTGAATCTTGGTGAGAATAAGGACCAACAGGGGCAAAAGAAAATAAGAACGGAACCTTGTGATGACAAACAGAAGAGAGTCAAGATCGCGAATCAATGAATTGCCAAAGAGAAAATGAAGTGGAGCAAGGAAAGATGAGGAAGTGGAAAAAGACGAATGATCACTCGAACCTGAGAGAAATAAGTGTATTGTTGGAACGTTGTAGTCCCAAGGATGACAGGCTGGTCCTGAACAGGAGCAACGTGATGCAATTGTTGCACCACATCCCTCACCTAAAAACTATCTCTTCGAAAGATGTGAAGATAGTCGAATTTGTGGACGAGGATATACTAGACACGGTTCGAAATCATCTTCATTCCAAAATAATAAAGGAAATCCTAATTGAAAGTCAAAGCGAGCTGAATACTCTAGGATTCGACATAAGAGAGGATAATGGTTATACGCCCAGTGAAGAGACGAAAAGACCTATCAATAAAAAAGAACCTGGGACCATTGAAAACATAAGAGAGAAGAAAGGCTGGAAGAGGGCAAATGAGAGAACAATGGAGAAGAGAGGAGATGGAGACACAAACGCTTGAGCAGAAAGTGATGCCGTAAATGAAGATGTGAGCCCCAAAAAACAGATAAAGATAACTTTTGCTGGGAACAGTCAAGATCCGGGTCGGCAAATGGTGGCAAAAAAAACTATGGATGAAGGAATGGAAGAAGAAAATTGGTCCTGGATGCCAAGAGCCTTATCTCTACCATGACAAAGCTTATGCCAAAATGTGGATAGACAGAGGATTAAGTGCGCGACATGGAATACCAGGGGAAATGGGCACCTATTCTCTAAAACATCGGAGTTTCTTAAGAACTTGGACATTATATGCTTACAGGAGACCTGGTTGGTAAACCCTCCCTGTGTGGAAGGTTTTGAGGTAGCTTTTAACCCAGCATCCACTAGTAAGAAGGGCCGTCTGATATGATATGATATGATATGGCATTTGTAACGCGCCTATACACAAGAGTTTCAAGGCGCGACGAGGCAGGGAGGGGGAACAAGGGGAAGACAGACAACGATCCTACTAGGCCAGGTGTCATTTAGATCGTGCAAGTGCAGGAGTAGGAGGGAGGGAAAAGTGCAAGGGGAAGGGGAGGGGGGAAGTGCAGTACAGGGTAAGTAGAATAAAAAATAAATAATAGGGCCTGCTGGTGGCAAGGTAAGTGCAGACAAGTGCTGGGGAGGGTGTGCTGTAGGGATACAGAGACAGTCCCGCAGTGCAGGGGTTGCCAGGGAGGCAGTGAAAGTGGAGAGTGGCTGGGCCAAGGACCAAGATAGGAGAGAGTGGCCCAGTTGCAGATTCAGTGCAGTTACAGTGAAGAATTTAGCAGGGGAGAGGGAGAGAGAAAGCAGAAGCAAAGAGGAAGGTTTTGAGGTGCTTCCGGAACCAGAGATGGTTCTCCTCAAGTTTCAGGGAGGCAGGAAGGCTGTTCCAGAGGGAGGCCCCTGCCGCAGAGGGAGATCTACCCCCTAGCTCGTTGCTTCGAGAAGCGGCTGACCCTGAGGGAGTTGGAGACGCATAAGCGAAGGGCTCGGGAAGGAAGATATTTAGGAAGAGAGAGTTGAAGGTATTTAGGCCCCAGGCCCCAGAAGGCCTTGTGGACAATGGAGAGGGTTTTGAACTTAATCCTCGCAGCCACTGGGAGCCAGTGTAGAGATTTCAGTCCTGGAGAGATACGGTCCCTGGGCTTGAGGCCAAGGACAAGTCTCGCAGTCCTGTTCTGGATGAGTTGCAGAGGGCGGAGAGTGGAGGCAGGCAGATTAAGATAGAGGCTGTTACAGTAGTCCAACTTTGAGAGAACCAGGGCTCGGGAGACAGTGAGCTTCTGGGGGAAGGAGAGGAAGGGAAGAATACCTCTGAGGAGGTGCAGCTGGTAGTGTGACTTCTTAGAGACGTCAGATATATGAGAAGAGAAGGAGAGTGTGGAGTCGAAGATGACCCCGAGGTTTTTTGCCTTGCAGGTAGGAGCAGGAAGAGGGCCAAGAGAGGCTGGCCAGAGAGCTCCAGGGAAGGAGGGGGTGGGTGTGCCAATGAGTATAATCTCAGTCTTACTGGCATTAAGGCAGAGGTCATTGGCGGCACACCATTCCTGGATAGCAGAAAGACAGTCAGAGATGAGGGAAGGAGAGGAGGAGGCCGAGGGTAGCCTGAAAATGAGCTGGGTATTGTCTGCATAGCACTGAAAGTTGGGGCGGAGAGCGCCGATGCGGTGGGCAAGGAGTGCCAGATACTGGTTGAAAAGCCAGCGAGAGAGATTAGATCCCTGGGGGACACCACAGGTATAGAAAAAGATGTCAGAGAGGAAGGACCCCAGTTGGACCTGGGAGGGACGATTGGAAAGGAAAGAGGTCAGCCACGCCAGAGCCTGACCAGTGATACCCAGGTTATCACGGAGACGGTTGAGCAGGATGGCATGGTTGACAGTGTCAAAGGCAGAAGAGAGATCGAGCAGAATGAGAACACACGGAGTGTTGGAGTCGAGGTTTGAGAGCAGGTCCTCACGGATGTTCAGGAGAGCAGTTTCCGTGCTTCTGGCAGTTCTGAAGCCAGATTGACGGTCACGAAGACTACCAACAGATTCAGCTTGGAGGTTAAGCTGGGAGATGGCCAGTTTCTCCAGGAGCTTGCCCAGGAAGGGAGTGATGGAGATTGGGCGATAGTTAGTCGGGCAGGAGGGGTTGGAAGAGGGTTTCTTAAGAAGAGGGTGCACAAGGGAGTGCTTAAGGGGGGATGGGAAGACTCCAGAGGCGAAGGAGTGGCTGCAAAAGTCAGCCAGGGCAGGAGCCAGGGAGTCGATGTGGTCCTTGATAGTTTTGGAGGAACAGGGGTGAACCTGTTTAGACGAGACTTTCATAGATCGGACTTGTCTGGAAACCTCGTCAGCAGAGAAAAGGGGAAAGGCAGAGAAGGAGGGAGGAGGGGTGGCTGCAGAAGGGCCGGAGGAAGAGCCGGGAAGAGAGGGAGGGAGGTGATAGGAGGAGAGTGAGGACAGGATGTCCTGTGTTTTAGAGATGAAGTGAGAGGCCAGTGCAGTGCAGAGGGCCTGGGAGGGGACAGGAGAGGTAGAGACTGCAGCATGGTTGGCAAGCTCGTTGCAGATTTTAAAGAGTTCGGCTGAATTGTTAGATGCCGCAGAGATGCAGGATTGGATCAGGGCTCTCTTCTTGGTGAGAACGGAGAGACGGTATTGCCTTTGGAGCAGGCGGCAGGCCAGTTTGTCAGAGGATGAACATGAAGCACGCCATTTCCTCTCTGCCACCCTGCACTTGCGTTTTAGGGTGACGAGATCCGAGTCATACCAGGAGTTACATTTGGCTTTGGGCTTCAGGCGGATTCTCATGACAGGGGCAAGGATATCAAGAGTATCAGATAAAGCAGAGTGGAGCATGGAGAGGGCTGTGTAGGGTGGGAGTCAGCCGAAGGGGAAGGGGGTGTGAGAAGGTGGCAGCGAAAGTCTCAACTGACACGCGCTTCATAGGTCGGATGACCGAGAAGGTGGGTGTCAGTGATGAGGGTGGCTTTGCCTATGGGGTAGGGAGGGTGAGGTGGGAGGATAGGAGAAAGTGATCACTTCAGGAGAGAGGAGTGGAGAGAGGGACGGAGAGGGGAAGGTCAGAAGAGATCAGAGCATCAAGAGTGTGCCCTGCAGAATGAGTAGGCCTAAAGGGGAGAATAGAGAGTGAGAGAGAGTCACAGAGGTCACAAAAGAGTCCAGAGTGGGGACAGGAGGCATCCAGGTGGATGTTGAAGTCACCAAGAAAGAGGAGTTTCGTGGTTGAGGACAGGAGTGAGGAGGAGAGGTCAGCCCACTCAGAGAGGAAGGAGGAAATTTGACCAGGTGGCCGATAGATAGTCGCCACGGTAAGGGAATGGCTAGGAGAGAGAGAGAGTCGGCAGACAAGACATTCAAAAGAGGAGTAGGTCTGCGTAGGAGTGACAGTGGCAGGAATCCACTCAGGGAAAATAAGGGCCACACCCCCCCCAAACGGTTGGGCCTGGGCAAGGAGAGGATCTTGTAACCGTCAGGTAGGAGTGTGTCAAAGCTGGTGACAGAGCTGGCCGTGAACCATGTCTCAGTGAGACCGAGGATGTCAAGGTCCAGTTCCGGCCTACGACCCTGGTAAAAAGAAAAAGTGGACTGCGGATCAAAAAAGCAGTAAACCTCGATGCCTATAGCCAACTGACCTCAATTTACACGGAAGGATGTGGAAAATTGAAGCCTTGTCTCCACATACTTAACATATACTGGCATCATCAGCAAGTCGGTGGAACAATATTTGTAGACAACATTTGTGACATCTTTGATGAACAAAGGGTCCTGAATTCAGAAGATGAAATAATAATTTGTGGTGATTTAAATATCGATCTGATAGCCCGAGGTGAGGAAAAACTAACCAAGAACCTGCAAACGAATAAAAAATCTGATTTAGGTAAAACATGGATGGAAGAAATGGAGGTGGACACATGAGTATTCTGAATGGAAAATTAAAAGGTGATATACCTCCAAAAGCGACATGGGAAAGAGGGTCTCAACATTCTATAATAGATCACTTCTTCTTCTGTGAATCCATTTCCAAAAAAATGCTAAGTATGGAAGTGAAGAATGCACATGAAAGCGATCACAATCTCGTCATAATAACCTGGGAAACAAATGATCAAGTGAAGCCTGAAAGATGGAAAAATGCCATTGAAATCGAACCAGGCCAAAACAGAATAAGGCTGAGTAAAGGAAACATCTAGGAACTCACTAACATACTAAAGGCACAGGACCTGGTCGGTGAACAATCGGCCTATGATGCCTTCCTCTTGAAATACTCGAAAACCTGTAGTAGTGGCAGAACGAATGGTGCTAAACGCCACGTATACGATTAAGCGCTAGTGCTGAAAAAGATGGATTTGAGACAACAAATAAGAGCCCTCAGGGCATTGGACTCACAAGTAGCATTACACAAGAAAAAGAAATTAAAACCCGCTACAATAACTGGATAAGGAGTCATAAATATATTATGCACCAACAGGATGCTGAAAAAATGATGACGACATTGGAAATCAAATATTTGAGAGAGTTCTGGACTCTTATTAACAATGTAGGTGTGCCACAAGGAGCCCTAACAACTAATATGGTCTCAGAACAACAATGGATAGAGCACTACTCTAAGCTCTTCCAAAAACAAAATGGAAAGACAAAGGAATCAGGGATTCCTCCCCTTAGATGGGACATTCAGATATCCAAGTAAGATATCCTGCAAACTATAAAAAACAACAGTTCATCGAGAGCCCCGGGCCCCGATGGCATTATGAACTTAATGCTAAAAGAACATCCAAATGAATGAGCTGATTTTTGTGTGATACTATTTAAAAAGAAAAATGAGGGATGCCACTGTTCCAGCGTCGTGGAAATCTGCAATTATTGTTCCCATATTTAAGAAAGGTGAAAGATCTTATCCCAAAAACTATCGACCTATAGCCCTGCTTGATGTGCTAGGAAAAGTGTTTGCCTCTCAAATACTACATAGTTTGACAACATGGATCACTCAAGCTGGTGCCTTTGATCGGAGACAGATTGGCTTTGTAAGAGGAGTGGGATGTGGGCTAAACTTACTAATATTAAACGTACTAAAGATGGAAGCTTTAAGAAAAGGAATAAAAATCTATGCAGCCTTCGTGGATCAAGCCCATGCCTTTGACGGGGTAGAAAGACATCTATTGTGGGAGAAGATGACAAAGTTAAAATGTTCCCCGAGTCTGTTGCATGCCATAAAGGAATTAAATTCGGAAACAAATGTTAGAATCCGCCTTGACCAACGAGGAACCCTAACGCAACAGATAAAAACTACAAGAGTTGTAAAGCAAGGGTGCCCGCTGGGATCCACTCTGTTTAAATTACTAATTGCAGATGTGGGTGAAGTGCTGGAGGCAATTCCGGCTTTTGCTCCAAAAATTAATCCGAACAATATAAGCTGGTTGATATATGCAGACAACATTGGGCCTCATTACAAGTACTCCGGTCCGGAATTAACACTGCCGGTAAAACCATACCGGCACCGTTTCCATGTCCGCGCAATCATGACCCGCGGCCCCGGTAATAGCACCACCCTAAACCGCCACCGCGGAAATAGGGTTCCCCTTAAGTCCGTCTGCACGGAAACCCCTCTGTTACCGGCAACACTAAACACCGTGAGCATCACAACTAGCACGGACACGGAAATACCGGGAAAAAAATGGCGTAAAGACCGTGATCACGGTGGCGGAACCGCCGCCACCGCAAACATGGCGTTATACACTGCCTGCTGAACTGAATCAGGGCACAGGTGCACCAAATCAGCCCAGCTGGACTTAGCAGGCCACTGGGAGCATACAAAAGGGCCACACCCAGCCCAACACAACACAGAACCATGCAGGCAGCAGGTCTAGTAGCACTGGGACTGGGCCTACTCAACCAACAGGCAGTACTGCACATGGTGGCAGTAATGGCGCAGAGGAGGAGGCGTAGGCGGAGGAGGCGCAGGCGGCAACCAGCCAACCCTGCAGCTATGGCAAACCCCATTGCCCAGCCAGGCCGACCCCGCCGCCAGCCACCAATACCACGCATTAGGGCCTCACCCTGGAACCTCACCCCAGGACAGATCCACACCCTATACCGGCTGGACCGTGCAACAATCCTGCACATCACCGCCATGATTGAGGACAACATCAGCAGCCTAATTGACACCCCCACCGCCATCCCCCCCCTCTTGAAGGTTGTCTCAGTTCTGCATTTCCTTGGCACTGGCACCTATCAACACACGGTTGGTGAGCTGCATGGCATATCACAACCGTGTTTCTCAAAAATCCTGGTACAGGTACTGGATGCCCTGTTGCTCCATGTGTCGGAACACATAGCCCTACCCCGCACCCTCCCCGAGGTCATTGCCACCAAGTTGGCCTTCCATGCCATAGCAGGCATGCCAAATTGCATAGGCGCAGTTGACTGCACCCACGTCGAGCTGACAGTACCACATGCAATTGAGGCGGTGTTCCGCAATAGGAAACAGTATCACTCTTTGAATGTCCAGATGGTTTTTGATGCCATGCAACTGATTACACACTGCTGTGCACGTTTCCCAGGCTCATCACATGACTCAATGGTACTGCGGAATTCCACGTTGCCACGGTACATGGAACGCTATGCCGGACAAAACACGTGGCTATTGGGTGAGTACAGCTGACGATGCCACAACCCTGTCGGAGTGGTGAGTGTGTGTCCAGGCCAATGAGCATTGTGAGTGTGCCGCTGTGACCGCACATGCATCACCCCCCTTCCATCTACCAAATACACAGCGGATGCCAAACATCATGAAGGAAGACATGACAGGGCACCACAATGTGCCCGTGCACACGCTGCCACAGCCAATCCCGTCACTGTCCCATTAACCCTGTGCCACTGCAGACACCCACCCTCAATTGAAACACTGCCCCAAAAAGCACGGGAGGTGTGTAAATGAGACGACGTGTATTTACTACTTCCGTACAGTGGAGTCACTCTGCCATGTGTGGACAGCACTGCACCATGACATGCACACAATCACATTTCACCCGCAGGGCACAGTAAACATGCAAGTTAATGTGTAGGCCCATATGCAGTCAGCGACATACCTCGTGATGCCCAAGACATACCTCCATACACTGCATGGTACATATGCATGAATGAATGATGATACAAGAATGCACAGCAGCAGATGAGGACATGATGCCACAAACACTGACATGTTCCCCCATCTACATCCCATGTAGGTGATGCGGGATATGCACTCACGCCATGGATGATGACACCTGTACGGAGACCAAGGAACAGGCATGAAGAGGCATACAATAGGGCACATATCCGCACACGTGGAATGATTGAGAGGACATTTGGACTGCTGAAGGCCCGTTTCCGCTGTCTGAGCAGATCTGGCGGATCACTGCTGTACAGCCCAGTGAAGACGGGCAAAATCACGCTCGTATGTGCCATGCTGCACAATATATGCCTGCGCAGGAACATCCCAATGCCACCAGACGCAGATGAGGAAGATGGGGATGGGGATGGAGATGGAGATGGGGATGGGGATGGGGATGGAGATGGGGATGGGATGGCACCGCCTCCCCCTGGGGGTCCACATGATGGCCAGAGAGCACGGGATGCCCTGATTGGCATTTACTTTTGAGTCACAGCACATTCACAGAAATGCACAAACATCGTGACGACAATGAATTAATAGTTGCACTGCTAAATAAATGATCAATGTCCACACATGTATGTCTTGATTTGAAATGGTGATGTATTGATGTGATAACAACAGGGAAGAAGGTGCATTGGTTAGGGAAGCTGTACACCCGGGGCCACCCACCACCCAAACGTGCCCACCCCCACCCAGAGCCCATTGTCCAAACCCCCAAAACTACCTACCCCACCACCCAAACGTGCCCACCCCTTTCACACCCTTGTAGTCCACATGTGTCCTGCACTGCCCCACACACATGCCATCACTTCCGCATGCGCTTCTGTGCCTGTGCAACCTTGCCCGAAGGACCCGTTAGCCTACTCGAGCGCCTCCTTGGACTGGCAGTAGTGGAGCTGGATGGGGTGGTAGTGTTTGATGGGCCAGAATCTGGGATTGAGGGCATCCGTGCCAGATTTGCCTGCTGGCCAACCAACATGGCCTCTACAAGCCTGGAGGTGTGGTCGTTGCCCTCCCGCACATGGCGTGCAAGGGTCACTATGGTGCTCGCAAAGCGTCCAATGGACCTCGACAGGCGACGCACTGAGGCGCTGTAGCTCTCTCTCTGCAGCCTGGATTCCACCAGCTGGGTGAGGGTAGCCTGCTGGTCCTCCATCCGCTGCATGCGGGCATTCAGTTCGGCCATGGATGGGGTGGGCGACCTCATGGGACTCCCCAGTGAAGTGGGGCTGAACCCCAGCTCATGGAAGGAGCACAGGTCTTCCAATGTGGGCATCTCCCCCTGTGGCCCCGTTTCCGAGTGCTCTTGCGGGGCACTGTTATCACTGCAGGCCGCCCCCTCTGCAGTGCTGCTGCCTTCGGTGTTGTGTTGGGTGTCCATGATAGGTTCCTGTGGCACCTGTCTAGACTCAGCCAGTGTGGAGACGGTGGGGATGTCGGTGGTGGTGGTGTGCCGCACATCTGTAGTGGCTGGTAATGTGGCCAGAGGTGCAGAACTGCCGGCAGCATCCTCCTGTGTGGTGGCGGTGGCTAGTGTACTTGCCGATGCAGATTGGCTGGCCTGTTGTGCAGTATCACTGTCACTTGAAACGGCTGTGGGGACACAAAGGGCATGCAATTAGTGTTGTTGTGGTGGCAGATGGGTGCATCACATGCGTCATTGAGATTGTACATTGAATAGTGTTAGTCACATGCATCTGATTGCTGGTGTCTGCATTCAGTGATATTGGTTGCCATACGGATCATGATGGGTCCTTTGGCCCACACATGCACTGCCTGGGGGGGGGTTGTTAATGGGTCCTTTGGCCCACACATGCACTGCCTGGGGGGGGGGTTGTTAATGGGTCCTTTGGCCCACACATGCACTGCCTGGGGGGGGTTGTTAATGGGTCCTTTGGCCCACACATGCACTGCCTGGGGGGGTTGTTAATGGGTCCTTTGGCCCACACATGCACTGCCTGGGGGGGGGTTATTAATGGGTCCTTTGGCCCACACATGCACTGCCTGGGGAGGGGGGTTGTTAATGGGTCCTTTGGCCCAGTACTCACAACTGCATATTTACATGTGGCATTAATGTTTGGGCACTTACCGGCATCTGCAGGTGGGCTCACTCCTGCCTCAGCCTGCCCGATCCCATGGATTCCCTCTAGGTGGAGGACGCTGCTGCAACGCTCCTCCCATGCTTGCAGCCTCAGTGGGGAAGGGGGTCCTCTGCCTGTCCCACTGCTGCGTTGGCGGTGCGTGGAAATGAGGTTGCGTACCCTCAGCCTCAGGTCGTCCCAACGCTTGTGGCAGTCCTTCACGCTCCTCACTGCCACGCCCACGGCGGTGCACTTGCGTGCAGCTTCGGCCCACACCTCCTTCCTCCGCTGCTGTGTGGCACGCCGTTGGTCGGCGCTGAACAGCATCTCAGCATTGTCCACAATGTGCTCCACCAAGACGGTTAGCTCCGCCTCGCTGAAGCGCTGTTTGCGCTGCCTCTGAGCAGGAATCCTGGCAGACATGCTGGTGGTCCCTTTTGGCTTCTCAGAGTTAGGATTGTGCTTGTGCTGGCTCTGGATGGCAATGGTTTGTACTTTTATATGATGGCCGCCTCTCTGTTTCCTGTTTTGGCGATCATGGTATTTCCGGTTCCGTGTCCGTGGTGGCGGAGGCGGAAACGGGTTTAGCGCCACTTGTGGCTTCGTTATTTCCATTTCCGTGGGGTTTTCCGTGGCGGCGGTGACAACGTTTCCGAGTCCGTGTGGTGCGCGCGACCGACAGCGTGTAATCGGACGGTTTTTCCGCAACCTTGCGGACACGGAAACGTTTTTACCGCCGTCACGGATTTTGCACGGTCCCGGACTGGGAGGTTGTAATGAGGCCCAACATTGTCTTGCTGGACCTAACCCCAACAGGTCTCCAGAGAAAATTAACTCTGCTTGAAATTTATATACAGACAAATGGGCTTGAAATTAATGCAAAAAAAAACTGAGATCTTACAGCTATCTGACCTGAAAGGTCAAAGAAGATCAAAGAAAGTCCAACAGAAATGGATTGTGGGAAATGAGACAATTAGGAGCATGTCCCAAGGGACATAATTGGGAGTCCAAATAAGTGCAAGCATTACAGACGAACCAATGATAAGAAAAATAAAAACAAAATGTAAAGCACTAGCAGCGCAAGGAGCTGTACTTCACAAAAAATATGTGAAATAACATAAAAAGACAGATACCAATATCCTGAGAGGCATAAAGATATAATGAACAAACTGTAGAATCTGGAATGAACTTTACAACATACCCTATGTGGAACAGTACCTGGCAGGAGAGCACACCAGGTTTGTTCAGTTGGACATTGAATGATGCAAGGGGAAAGAAGCCACAAAAAAAAGCACACCGGGGTATGAGACCCATTAGAGGTTGGGCGACCTCCACCGGTATAAAACGCATGGGTCAAGAACCCATACAAGATTGAAGAACCACATAGTCAAGGGGCTAAGGCCCAGAGCAAGTCGGGGAGAGCCTGAGACAAGATAAGGGGGTCAGGGGCCCAAAGAAAAGGAAGTGAAGCTACAGAAAAGCTAAGGGAGATCCCCAGACAACCCAGATGGACCGAGGACGTATGTGTAAACCCCACAAAAGCAAAACACACAGGTTATGGACCCATACAAGATCTTAGAAACACATACTAGAAGTCTGGGGCCCAGAGCAAGTCGGGGAGAGCTGAGAGGAGAAAAAGTGGTCATGGACCAACACAAAAGATAAAGAAGCTACAGAACAAGCCGGGGAGAGCCTGAGGCAACCATGGGGAACCTGGGACTCATGTAAGAAAGAGAGGTGCAGGAGGATGAAACACAGGGTTTAGAAGCCAACAGTAAAGGAAAAGACATTTCCTGGAATTCCAAGATCTATAGTGAAGTCTGGAAGGATAGTGCACCAGACTTGACCCTAGAATCTTTGAGCCGGAGATACAACAAGGGGAAGAGACCTCCCCTCCATACTTGGGAACTGTGTTTAAAGAGACATTTTAAGAAGGTCTACAGTTAAGTCTGGCAGGATAGTGAACCAGACGTAATACTATGTTTGCAAACTGAAGAGAAGAACAAAGGGAAGAGACTTTCCCTTTGATACTTGGGAATGGTGTTCAAGGGGTTACTCATTGTGTTTTCTCATTAGGACTTGCTTCAAAAGACACCCAGTTTTTCCTTAGTTTAGCGTAAGGGACGGAAATAGGGTTGGACACAGGATGGTGGACATTTTACTTTACAAGATAACCTGACCGAGTCCTGTTTCTGTTGAGGTATGTAAAATAAATGTCTTTGACAACAAGCATACCACCACAGTTTCAGACTCATGATTATTCACCCGTACAATACACATAGGCAATGGCTGCAACATGGACCGTAGGAGTAGAGTAGTTTTAATATGGTATGTTTGGCCAGTAGAATCATACATTCAAGCCAATCAGAATCTTGACTAATGTTAAACTTGGAATCAACAGCTAACAAGATAAGAATTACTACAGATATGTGTTAGTACAAAAAATACATATGGAGAGAATCAATGCATACAAACTGTGGCACATACAGGGAGTCTCTGGTAAGCAGGAAACAAATACTATGACCAGAAAATGACACTAAGATTAGAGTTCATCATCATGTATAAAAATGGTATTGTCTGTCAGGGGGGCTGGTTATTGCTCCTTGCATGTGAACCATAAGCTTAGGCCAATCCCTAAGGAAAGGACTTTAAGAACATAGCACATGGTTAAGGTCTACATATACAGGGTCTTTAGAGTATGTGGATCGTGTTTTCAATGCAGCATGACCAGATCAAGTCCTCTGCTTAAAGTTCCTACTGTGACTGAACAAAATCAACCACCACGGATATGTGATGTCATCAATGATGCCATTTGTGATGCCATCCTTGTTGTCCTGGGTGTTAGTCTTAGCAGTGCATGGCAGTGACGCAAGTTATGGTTGCATAGATTACCATAGTGGCACATTTCTTTGTTTTTTCAATTTTAACTTGCAACCATAACGTCCCTTTAACAAACATATTGAATTTCATAGGTTTTTATTAGTGCAACTTAAACATAACGTCCCATTAACAACTTTTTCCACTGAATATATATTACACAGCCATGGTAGTGGCTGTGTAGATATGGTTACGTTGCTGTTTCCATAGGAAGAGCCTTTTTGGGTGGCTTATAACTCCGCTCCCCCTGGACGAATTCTCACCAAACTGTGCAAAAAAAGTATATGGGTCACTCTGAATTTTTTTGCAAACTTTGGTGAGGTTTGGTCCAGGGGTGGAAAGTTATAGGGGGGGTCCCAAAACTTCTTTTTTTCCCATAGACTGAAAGGGGAAAAAACTTTGCTCACGCCTACAGCCCAAACTGCTGGATGGATTTTCACCAAATTTGGACCAGGAGCAGCGGCTTCGCCCCGAAAGCGTGCTTTTGCAAATTTGGTGAGAATCCGTCCAGTAGTTTTTTTTAAAATGTCCAAAAAGTAGGTCACAAAAAATTAGTGACACACTTCCCTGTTCGCTCAGCGGACAGTGTCCTGATTGGCCAATTGGCTTGCGTCATGTCCGCGGACATGAAACGTGTTCGCTGATTGGACAGTGAAGAACGTGAAGTGCGTCAGGTTTTTGGAAACGCCCGCCATCTTGGATTCGCGGACGTCCGCGGAAAGTGCGGTGAAACTTGGTGGAAAAATACTATTTAGTAAAGTGTTTTGGTGTGTAAAACTGTTTGGGGAGGGTGGGGGAGTAAGAGATGGGTTAAATGTTGAATTTATTTAGGTGGCAGGAACCCCTGTTGTGTTCGTTCTGACCGTTGATAATACGGGTGTCCTGAAATGTTCGTAAATAAAGGAAATGGGGTGTTCTGAGGACACTAAGCCTGTCCGTATGGTTCCTAGGCAAGTTGTAACTGTTCTAAGAACACATCAAGTGTACTGGGATGTTCGTAAATAAACGAAATGGGGGTGTTCTGAGGACGGTAGAACTGTCCGAATTGTTCGCAAGCAAGCTGAAACTGTTCTAAGAACACACGCGGTGTCTTGAAATGTTCGTAAATAAATTAAATGGGTGTGTCATGAGGATGCTATGACTGTCCGTATTGTTCACAGGCAAGTTGAAACTGTTCTAAGAATACAAACGATGTCCTGAAATGTTCGTAAATAAACGAAATGGGGGTGTACTGAGTACGCTATACCTGTCCGTACTGTTCATAGGCAAGTTGAAATTGTTTTAAGAACACATCAAGTGTCCTGGGATGTTTGTAAATAAACAAAATGGGGGTGTTCTGAGGACGCTATGAAATTGTTGAAAGAACACCTCAAGTGTCCAGGGATGTGCGTAAATAAACAAAATGCGGGTGTTCTGAGGACGCTAGAACTGTCCAAATTGTTCGCAAGCTAGCTGAAACTGTCTTAAAAACACACGCGGTGTCCTGAAATGTTTGTAAATAAATGAAATGGGTGTGTCCTGAGGATGCTGTCCGTATTGTCCGTAGGCAAGTTGAAATTGTTCTAAGAACATGTGTCCTGGGATGTTCGTAAATAAACAAAATGGGGGTGTCCTGAGTACGCTATACCTGTCCGTATTGTTCATAGGCAATTTGGAACTGTTCTAAGAACACATCAAGTGTCCTTGGATGTTCATAAATAAATGAAATAGGTGTGTCCTGAGGACGGTATGCCTGTCCGTACTGTTCGCAGGCAAGTTGAAACTGTTCTAAGAACACTCGTCATGTTTGCGGACATTCAAAGTGCCCATATGGCATAGTTAAAATGTTTGACTCTTATGGGTGTGATATGCTGTGGTGGTTGCCGCCAGGGCATAGAGTCTTTGGAGCATGACCGTATGGGCATGCACCCAAGACTCTATGGCCTGGCAACAAACACTGCAGCATAGCACACCCATAGTGGCTTATCCAGTCTTGGGTGCATGGACAAGATCAAATTTATAAGCACCAAAGTTATAAGCTATTATGGGTGTGGTATGCTGCGGTGGTTGCGGTGTCCTGAAAGGTTCATCAATAAATGAAATGGGTGTGTCCTGAGGATGCTGTCCGCATTGTCAGTAGGCAAGTTGAAATAATTCTAAGAACATGTGTCCTGGGATGTTCGTAAAGAAACAAAATGGGGGTGTCCTGAGGACGCTATACCTGTCCGTACTGTTCGTAGGCAAGTTGGAACTGTTCTAAGAGCACATCAAGTGTCCTGGGATGTTCATAAATAAATGAAATACATGTGTCCTGAGGACGCTATGCCTGTCCGTACTGTTCGGAGGCAAGTTGAAACTGTTCTAAGAACACTCGTCATGTTTGCGGACATTAAAAGTGCCCATATGGCATAGTTAAAATGTTTGACTCTATGGGTGTGAAACACTTGTGTATAGGCGCGTTACAAATGCCATATCATATCATATCATATCATATGCTGCGGTGGTTGTGGCCAGGGCATATAGTCTTTGGAGCATGGCCATATGGCCATGCACCCAAGACTCTATGCTCTGGCCCCAAACACTGCAGCATTGCACACCCATAGTGGCTTATCCAGTCTTGGGTGCATGGACGAGATCAAATTAATAAGCAGCAAAGTTATAAGCTATTAAGGGTGTGGTATGCTGCGGTGGTTGTGGCCAGGGCCTAGAGTCGGACCACATTTATAAACACTGAAGCTATAAATCACTACGGGTGTGGTTTGCTGCGATGGTTATACTTATTAAAATATACTTACTGTTTGTTTTAGTAACTGGAGTACATGTATTCCTTGTTATTTCTGTGATAAAAGAAAAGATCATGTTAGTATTGGTATTTTGTAATGACTTATAACATGGAATAATCAACATTTTTTTTACCCTCATATTTAGTAGATTACAAACCAGTGTTCTGTGCAATTTGCTCAGTTTCTGTGTTTGTTGCTAAAATCATTGGGTCTGTGGGAAAAAAGAAATCAATCTTGGATTAAAAAAAACAACTTTTTTTGTTATGCTACAGTCTATTTGTTTGTTTGTTTTCAGTGTTCACTTGTTGTATCTGGCTAATGTTCTATATGTTGGCTTGTTGCAGATTTTTGGAGCAGTTAGATATCTGTTGACATATTGTAACTGTCTATTTTTTGTTATAATGAAGTGGTAGTGACTTATCTGTTTGGATATTGTAAAATCTTGGGGCAGTTAGATACCAGTTGCCGTATTCTAACTGTCTATTTTTTGTTATAATGTAGTGGTATTGATTTATCTGTTTGGTTATTGAAAATCTTGGGGCAGTTAGATACCAGTTGCCGTATTCTAACTGTTTATTTTATTTATATAATTTAGTGGTATTCATTTATCTGTTTAGTTGTTGTAGAATCTAGTTAGATACCTGTTGGCATATTCTAATTGCCTATTTTTTTTATAATGAAGTGGTATTGATTTATCAGTTTGGTTATTTTAAAATCTTGGGGCAGTTAAATATCAGTGGGCGTATTCTAACTGTCTATTTTATGATATAATTTAGTGGTATTCATTTATCTGTTTACTTGTTGTATAATCTTGGGGCAGTTAGATAGCTGTTAGCATATTTTAACAGTTTATAGTTTTTTAATAGAAGTTTTGTTACTGTTTAAGTACAGTTTAGTTAATACATTTTGGTTTTAAGAAGATTAAATAAGTGTTTGTGAGATTTGCAGGTAATCTCTGCTTTATAGTAATGGTACTATCCTTACATTCGAACCATCCACATTTTTTTTTTATATATGCAGTATAGTGACCTGCATTGGTTGTGGCTTCTGTGTGGTAGATTATACCTATTGTTGTGAAGGTTTTCTTACCAAGTGATACTTGACCATGTGTGAATCCAGTCAGCTTGCAGTTGTTTTTGGTACCATCTGCATTGTAACATAGCAGCATTATTATTACGTATTTACTATGTGTTTGTATTAGTAAGGTGGAGCGATTATCTGAATTGCAGGTAGTACATAATCTACCATGGTTTGCATTTTGTACAAGTTGCTGAAATGGAACGGATTCACAATTAGGTATTGATACATACATGAAGCGCTCATTGGGGATTTGTTCTTGTGTCACATTGTTGCAGTGAGTGCACGTATGTTTCCACATGTATGAAATTTGGAAGATTTCATTTATAGGTATGTTTTTGTTTTCCAGTACTTATAGTAAGTACATTAGAAATTCTTGTGGATCTTCCTGTGAGTTTATAGTGAATTTCACCATTCCAGCACAGCAGTCCAATTGTTGTCTTATTCCATAAACACTATACGTGTTGTCAGGATTATTTGTTGCGTTTCTATGAAGTATTAACATTTGCAAACACAATTGGCCTGTACTGTGTAAGTAAATGTTGTCAACAATTGGTGGTAATTGAAATAGAATATTTATTGCTACATTTGCGTAGCAACTTACACCAATTACATTTGAACGTTTAAATGGACCAGGTAGTTCTGTATCTGAGTGCTTTTTTTTGAGTTTGTCTTCCTTTTTTGAAGAAGTACCTGGTTTACTTTCCCTAATAGTTTCTTTTTTGTTTGTGGTACTTGATGAAGTATTCGTTTTTTTTACTCTCTTTGGAGGATTTGCAGTTACATCCTGTTGCATTTCTGTTTTATTTAGTTTTCTTTTAGAACATTTTACTTTTTGTGGAACAGGATATGTTTTTAGATGGGGGGTGTATAGTGAACAAAGTCTATTGTATTCTAAAATGCAAGGAATATCAGTGTTTACTTTACTTGCATCAAAGTTGATTAGAAGTAGACCATCAAGTGTACTTAAGTGTGATAGTGCTACGTAGCTCATGTCTTCTTTAAAGGCTGTGTTAACAATGTCTATCAATGCTTTGTCTAGGGTAAGACCTTGTGATTTGTGAATGGTGACTGAGTATGCAAGACTTAGAGAAAATTGTTCTCTGCATACATACATGTCTTTGAAGAGAAGGAATTGAGCTGTTGAGCATCCTATCCTTTTCACTTCTGAAAGTTTGTCAAAGAGAATATTGACAAACTGAATGTTGTTGTCACGTGGGTATGTTTGAAAGCCAACAACTGTACCCAGTGCTCCATTAACTAGTCCTTGATCCATGGCAAGGTTACGTTTAAGCATTACTCTGCAATTTAAGGATAATTTCAATATTTTTTCCAATCCAGCTGTGTTGGAGATTGAATTTTCTAAACTATTTAGTCTTGTTGTGGCTTGTTCACACATGGGTAGTGTCAGACCATGTATGTCTAGTTTGTCTATGGCGCTAATTTCAATTATTGATTGCATTTCTTTTTTTACCATTGTTTCATTGGATTTGAAACAGCTTGCAAGAGTTGGCATTAAGGCCATACAATTGACATTTTTGTGGGCTAATTGTTCCATAACATCCGTAGCACATACATTATCACCATAAAGGGCACGAATGTGCCGTGTTTTCAATATTGCTTGTGCTTCTTGAGATACTATGCCAACTCTAATACTGTTTAAGATGTTGGCATAAGTGAGATCTGCAGATTGCTGCATGTTTTCTGTTAATTCTCTGTATTGGAAATGTTGCCAAAGGTTGACATTTCCTATGCTGCCAACAGTTTTACGGCAGAGTTTGTGTCCTAAGGTTTTAAAAATAGGCTCACCTTTCACTGGTGTCAATTGAAGAAGATCTCTGAAAACAATAATGTGTTTTCCTCCAAAGAGCTCATCGTAGTTTGTTTTGAGTACTTCTTGTAATCTGAGGTGAAACAAAGCCAACATTAGGTTGGAGGCCATGCTCACTTCATCTATTAGTAGCATTTTCATTTGTTTTAATACTCTGCATAGTTCCATTGCAGCTTCTGTAGAAAGTTTGTAATAGTCTAATTTGTTTTGGTGTTCTACTGGCAGGAGTAGTAATCGGTGTAAAGTGACACCACCTATGTTGTAGGCAGCTAAACCTGTGGGGGCAGTGACAACAGCTGACAGTTTGTTGTTTGTCAATTGTTGAAGGAATTTACTGATGATTTTGATTAAGAATGTTTTGCCAGAACCTGTTTCACCACTGACGTACAGTAGTATAGGTTTGAAATTTTGGCAGGTGCATTCTTTGTTTTCATGCTGTACACCATGTGCAATTTCTTTTGTTACTTCTTGAAAAATGCTACGTTTCTCATTGTTTAGTTTTGATTGTAGTATAGTTACGTCTTCTTTATTTTCTACTTCCTGTTACAGAAGGTTGACTACTGTCAGGAGTGTCCTTAGCTAGTTGGGCCTGGAGTTCTTCTTCGTGTTGCTGTTCATTGTGCAACATTGTTATGTACTGTGTAAAGTTTACATTGGTTATAGTGCTTTCATTTGCTTTGAAAGTGTCTTCGTAGGAGTCATAGTTATCTAGTATTTCTTCTTCTTTTCTCCATGGTTTAAAGAGTTGTAGCAGGGACATGTAATATAGTTCTTTATGTTGAGGAGTCATTAATGACAATTTGATATGATTAATTAAATTTGGCTTGGTGAGTTTTACTAAGCTGCCTTCACAATTTGATACTCTGTATCTACCTTTTTTTCATCGGGTTTTATATTTTTTGTGTATGTGAAGTTTTGGGCTATGTGGTATAGACACATGGTTTCTAAAGTGGTACTTCTGTTTGGGTAGTATGTTTCCAGCAAATTGTTTTTTAAAATGTCTTGGCTGTTGGGATCAAGTTTGGCTATTGTTTCTATATCGTCGTATGATTTCAGAACTCTTTTTCTAGATTTAGCAGGACCAAGACTTAGCCATACTATATTTTCAGATTTTCCATACAAAGCAGTACCGGTTAAACGATCTGCTGCTTCATAGGAGCCACATTCTCTATGGGAGAGCATTTTTATGCCCAAGCTGTGTAATATCTGAGACAGTGTTTTGTCTGATGACAGGTCATTCCAGAGGTCTTGGAGCTCTGTTTTTTCTGCTTTGGTTAAGTATGCTGTAACATACCGTGCAACTCCAGTGGAATTGTGTGCAATGTACTGCACATCTATGTTTGCATTCCATAAGTGGGCAATGATTGCATTGTAATCATTGATATGTTTTTCTTCTTCTGTTTTTTTTATGTAATATGTATTTTTAGGTGATTTACCTTTAACACTATGTCTAACTGAAGACATGAAGTTGTTTACTTGACCTGTTTTTGTAACTGGTCTAGGGAAACCAAAGCGGCATTTGGTGTAGTATTTCCCTTTGTTTTTGTATTTGCGACAACAATATTTGCCACATTTGTGTCTTTGAAATTGTAAAATTTGTGCATGAAGATCACTATTTGTTGCTTCCGATGGAATTTCACAAGTGACATATTTTTCGATAAACTGTAACACAGTGGCATTATTGTCTTGACCAAATTTAGGAACATCTTTAATCCATAAAAGCATGTGGATATGTGGTGCTCCTCTGGCTTGGTATTCCTTTCTCCAAGAAAGGAGGAACAGTTTTATTACAAATAAAGTGTAGCACAGCAATGAAGCGATGGTGAAAATATCTTGAAACATTAACAGGATCTAGAGAACAAAGATCTCCAGGTGTTAGTATATCTATGTTTGTTTTGTTTTTGTTTGATATGCGTAGGAAATCATGTAAATCTTCCCTTGCATATTCTGCACAACTTAATGTAACAAATCAAGTGGGTACAACGTACATCTCCATGACGTCGGAACCAGTACTCTTTAGTATCACGCATGTTTGCTAATAGATTTGTAATACTTGATTGTAAAACCTCATCTTTTTGTTGCACTTTTTGTAATAATTGTGTAGCTGACATATTTTGAAAGTGGGTTCCTGATTTTAATGTGTGTGCAACTCCGTAACATAGAGTTGCTAGTTCACTTTCAAAGAGTAGGTAGGATATGTATTCCACATTTTGTCTAAATCTGGGATCTTCAGAATACATCCGTAACGAGCGTGATTCTGATGCTGTTATTTGAATAGGTCTATCATCGTACCTTCCTCCTTTGCCAGTAGGAAAGAGTAGAGGAAAAACATGTGCTTCTATACTTTTTTCCCATATGCTGATTGGTGATCCTTTTGTTTGTCGCATTTGGTATGTTTCTAGTGCATCTTCTATGGTGTCATTAGAGTGCATTAGAGTGCAATGGATAGATTGTATAATGGTCTAAAGTATTGGATACTGTAGCAGGATCTAGAAGCTGAAATTGACCAGCTTCTGACTTATTTCAGTGGTTTCTTTCAAGTTTTCTTCAATATTAATTTCTTTGTAGTATTCATTATTGTCTTTTAGATATTGCAAGGCTTGTTAAATCTACCAGTTGTTGCCAATTTTTTTTGTCTTTTGTAGGTACAATTTACTAAGTTAATTACAGATTGCTCCATTGGACGTTGCACTCCCAGAGTGTGTACATTTTGTTTTAGATCTAATGGTAAATACACTACTTTTCCACAAATACCTTTCACTAATTCAGAGGGACGTAATTTTGCTGTTTTTGGTTAAAGGCGTATTATTGCTTGAAAGGGGTGCACTGTTTGTATTATGATGCTCTCATATAAATTGAGTTGTTGTAGGGGTTTTGGTAGTGGAAATAATTCCAAATTCTTTGTGATAGCATGTGAAGGAGTTTGGTTGTTGTCAAGCTTTGTAGTGCAGTAACTGCAAAGTATTAAGGGGTCAGTTATTTTGTATTTGTTTTCTGCTATAAGGTAGAGAGCTAATTCAAACTATTTAGAATCTTCATAGTCTTCTATTTTGTATGTTAGGTCTACAGTTTTTGTGTTCCTTTTATAAAATGTTCTGCGACAACATACACACACATTGTTTGGTACTTCAGCAGATGTACTTTTAAATTTCAGTATTTCTTTTTGTATGTGTGTAGTAGAAGGTTGCCATGCACAGAATTGTTGCTAATTTGTTTTAAAGCTATTTCATTCTGTAAGTGGCTTTCACTTCCAAAATATTTTTTCTGGATATAGTCAATTTCTTCAAGTAGGTCTTTTGCTGTACCATGTAGAAGAATGTTATTTAAATTGGCTAGTGCTAAAGTAGGACTTTTAGCATGGTACAGTTCATAGACTAGATTTCTTATAGTTGAATGATGTGTTGAGATCATTTTGATATGATGGAAGGTGGTTTTGCAAGTAGGTCCTGAAATGCAGGCCAATGAATGTCCTTGTAGTCCTGTGTACTTGCACACTGGACAGGTATCCATATTTTGCAGTAGTTTAATTTTGATTTTGTCTTTGCCTTTCACATACTGATTGAGGAATTGGCACAAAGACTTGAAAGATTTTTTGGGAATTTTACACATTGACGTGCTTGGCCATTTCTATACTAGACGTTCTGATTCAGTTGAATGGAGAGGTAATTCTCAGTTTTCTGGGGATATTTTTGTAAGCATTATTTCTTGTTCCATTATGGTAATATTAACTTTTTCATAACCTCGTCCACTGCTATGTATGGCAATTGTATTTGTTCGTTTCTGTTTGTATGCTTCTTCATTAAAATATGGTTCTGTGCTTGTAGTGTGACTCCACTCTCCTCCACAGATATTTAAGAAGTTATTTCTGTTGACATTTCATTTATTGAGAAGTCTTTTTGGTAATTTAGTCATTAGTTTTGTTAGTGGTTTCATTTTGTTTAACACTAAAATAAATAACTTCCTTTTGAGAAGGATTGCACTGTCTATCAAAGCTTCTAAGATTAATTTTCTAGGGTATGTTTTAAGGGTTGTGCATGATTTCTCTCCTGTTTTTATAAGATTTTGAAGGACTCTGTGGTGGAACATTTTTGCTAAAATACTTTTTTTGGTATGCTTACTTGGCATATATCAAGATTTATATGAGCAGTTTTATCAGTAGTGGTAGCTGAATTCTTGTTAATTGTATTCTGTTTCCTTTTACATTTTGATAGAGGAGGCAAAGTTTCTGTACTTAAAGCTTGTTTTATTTCGCTAAATAACTGTATTAACTGTTTTGTTTGAACTTTTTTTACAAATTCTGCTAGAGATGGATGCTTATTTTGGACACTTCTATTTTCATTTTCTCTACTTCTGTGTTACTTTCTACGGACTTGATTTTTGATAGGTATTCTTTAGGGTCTTTTGAAAAAAACAAAGAAGGTATGTGTTGGAGTGTTCTGCAATGTATGTGTGCTGTGTGCATGAGTGTCTAAGTATGATTATAAAGATGTATGTAATGGTGTGTGATTGTCCATTGGGCAACTATAACTAGTTGGGATGGGTATTCATGAATTTAGGTTTGACCAATTCATGAATTGGGTTTCAGATGACAGTAGAAAGTAAGCTAGTGGTGTGGAGAAGTACAAATAGTAAATCTAATGGTATACAATTAAAACAGTTGCTTGTTCTATAATGTCAAAATTCTAGGGGCTGAGTTGTGTCAGTTGTGCGCCGAAAAATGGGAATTTGTGTGCCATTCTGCCTGTAAATCTCTGTTTAACAAATGGGAATTTGTGGACAGAATGGTGCACGATCTCTGTTTTTAGGTGCAGAAATCGCATGAATTAACCTTATAGTATGTTTGAATAATAGTACAAATTTAACTTACTTTTTTAATGGAAAGAGCAGGTTTATTCTTAGTTGTTGTTTGTACTTCGAATTCTGCTGCTGCTTTTGAGGAGATTGGTCTTCACTGCAATTGTAAAGGAAACAAATTAGTAATGTTGTTTGTATATAACACTGATGTTAATTTAGACATTGATTTTTATGTTTTTGTACAAGTATTGTTGTTTGATATTTGAACATAGGGTGTGCATGCAATTTTGTTTGACTATGTGAACTCTTTATATTTTACTTTAAATATGTTAGTTCAACATACTTTGCAAATGTGTGTGTAAACAAAATTAAATAGCAGATAGGTTTGGAAGTGACAGTTGATTATAGGAGATGGGAAAAATGACAGTAAGTTCATTTTATAGGTTATACAAGCTAAAGTCAGTACTGAAAATATGCATACCTGTAGTTTGTGTTCATGCATATGGATATGCATGCAGCTGCAAGTAGAAATCTTGGAGACTTGTACAGTATTTCTTGTAGAAGGTGCTTTCCAATGATATGACACTTGTACTCAGAGTGATTAACAGTACATTTGAAGTGCTGATCTATGATGATTCAGTTAGATGTAGAGGTCTTGGATGTGTTTGTTGGATGGTCGTGTGACTGCTTAGCTATAGCCAATGAGGGAATGGCACAGAAAGTGAAATGGAAATGGTAGAAGGACTGGCCATTTTACGACATGTCCGCGGACATGGCGGTAGTCCGTGAACATCGCGTGTTACATCTGGGGATTTTGGGGTGGGGAGGCATGAAAATGAGAATGAGCAGAGCAAGGGATTGGTCAGTAAAGTTTAGTGGGTGTGTTGTGCAGGAGAGAGTTTGTCTGATACTCTTTTTCCTGAGAGCAGAAGAGATAGCTATGTCTGTGTGTTTCGAAAACAGATTGTTTGGATTTTGGGAGACTCGTGGATGCATTGGTTGAAGGTGCATGCAGAAAGTTGTGGAGTAGCTGTAGATCTTGGATTCCCACATGTGGAAGGGCACTGGCATGGAGTACGTGGAATGAAGTGGTTGGACTTGCTACCTCTCTGTGCTACTTTGGAGACAGAGCATCATCCAGACATAATTGTAATTCATTGTGGAGGGAACAGTTCAGGACATGTGTCTGGAATTTCTTTGCAATTTGCAATTAAAGAAGGACTTGGGAAGGTCATGAACATGTTTCCAAATTCTCAAGTAATTTTTTCACGGATTGCGCAGAGAGAAATGTGGCTGCGTTCTTCTTCATTTGGTCCACAAATGGAGAAAGCAAGGCGCAATGTCAATAAGGCTGTTTGTGCTTTTCTAAGAGATGTTGGCATGTCCTCTTTTCACAATGAAAATATTATGTTTCGTAGCACATACATTTTTCACAGAGATGGAGTCCATCTTACTTATGCTGGCAATGAGATTTTTCTGAGAAATGTACAAAATGCATTGCGACCTTTTTTGGAATTACAGCATCCATTTTGTAGTAGGTGTTGAACATTTCAAGTTTTTTTAACACAAACAAGCACCACCAAAAGGCTCTTGCGGTGAAGCAGAGCGTGTCGGAAGCGACCACGTTACTCTGAGCGTGAGGGAGTAACTGTCGGTGCGGCTTGACGCGCATAGCGGAGGAGCGACTGGGAGTGCTGGCTCCCCTTCGCTAACGCCGCATAGCAGGAAGCGGCGATCACTGGCGTGTGGCGAGACGCGGATGCGAGACGCGAGACGCGGATCGCAGGACTGTGGATGAGATTTCACGGACCATCGAGGAGCCGAGGAGAGGCTCTGGGCGAAATATGAGAAGGTAAAGACCCGGGGGGTGAGACATAAAGCGAGGTGTGAGGCAAGTCCTATAAAGTCCTATAAAGGGGAGAAATTACGAGTGGCGAGCTGGGAGATAGTGATAGTTACATCCCCCCCGCCTTACAACATCTATCCCCCCCGCAACGCCTATCCCCTTCCGGGTGAGCAAGTGAACAGGAGCCCTCACGTGGGGCGATTGAGGTGATTGAGGCATACTGGACTGACTTGGCAGCCCTAAAGTGAGAAGCAGGTTTAGAGCCAGAAGAACTAAACTACGCGAAAGCTTGCCTCGCCGTGTACAGCCGTGGAATTTCCTCGCCTACTGTAATACGCCGCGGCACGGCGCGACGGCTCCCTGTGGCCTCCTGTGACACCTTTTGAAGTAGATTTGGAGTGGATTCGGAGACCGTGGGCTGTAGCCTTTGATCCGGGCTTGCAATTTATACCGGAGACTGCGGGCTGTAGCCTTTGATCCGGTTCTACAAGCCTCCTGGGCCATTGTACTGGTGGGGGTGGTACCAGTAAAAAGTGGAGAACGCTATATAGGCACCTCACCAAGGCAGTTCTAGAGGTACACCTTCCCTGGCCTTTAGTAGCTGCCCTTACCACCTTACCTGCGTAAGACTAACTAGCACTTTCGGGAAACTAACTCTCGAGGTGTAGCGAGCCTTAACGTAGACATGCAGCGGGGAAGAAGAGTGCCCCACTCGATTTATAATCTACGTAAAAATAAATCTCAACCCATAAAGGAACCCAAGGAACCCCTTAAGAAAGGGGGCAAATCCAAAAAGAATACCAAATATGATATCCCGGTGGTGCAAGGAGCCATAACTGAGTTCTTTCCTGTGAACCCTCCCCCGGCCACGAATTCTACTATTATTGAGGAAACACCGGCACCGATAGCGAGTGGCTGTGCTTCTCTAAATACTTCCAATTTCGAAGACATCGACAATAATTCCCTCCTAGACCTCTGTCTAACAATACAGAGAGGGATGCGATCACAAACACCCCTGAGGTCACCCAGTGGCATAACGCCATCAAAAGAAACAGCATGAATAGTGTCTCGGGGGTGCATATCAGCGGGGGAATTAGTGGACGTCTGTCTGCTTCTCCAAATCTGGTAATGGCGTCAATGGAGGACGTACCAGATAATGAGATGGAAGAGAACATCGAATCACAGCCTAGCTCATTACAGATAACAGAGCTACAATCATCAGTGGCTGCTCTTCAATTTGCCCTCAACATACTCCTACAAATGTCAGGGCGAATTTAGGCCAATACTAATACCATCACAATGGCTTTAGAGCAAAAAGATCTCCTCCGGGAAGAGGCAGAAATGAATCTATCTGATGCTTTACAGACAATCGAGGAGATTGAAGAACAGGAAGACATGGTAGAGGGGGGTGAAGCACAATATGTGCCCAATAGTGAGAGCATAATTGAGGAAATCCTTGTGGAGGCGGATGATCCAGATCATGAGCTAAGCCCCCGGTGTCCTCCCTCACGGAAACAACGAAGACTGGCAAAAAAGGCACTTAAAAACAAGACAGCTGCAAAAGGGGCCCAACCCTCTATAACAGCGCCCAAATCGGCACCTGAGACCCACTCAAAAAATTCTAGGAAAAGACTGGTGAGAGCAGCTCAAAGGGCGGCAAAGGCTAAGGGACCATTAATAGACTGGTTGATACCGGAAGAGAAGACAATGGGAATGGACCCTGATGATGTTTTAGATCTGACTTTTGAGCCTGAGGTGGAAACCAGTATACATATGCAGCCGGAGCCTCTCCCAGAAACACGGGCGGTGGAAGAACCTGCCGAACCCTTACCACTGGACCAGAAGAAGGAAGGGAAGGATATAAATATGACTCGTATTTGTTACATTAAGAATCTGTACCCTAGCGGCAAAAATCCTTGGTTGTCACGTTCGGAACTATTAACAAGATTATATCATATTCCTCAACTTCGTGTACTAAAATCTGAGGATTTCCTGTTTGTAGAACCCCTATCCGGTCCCAACCCTAATGTCTCTGCCTTACATTGCATTTTTCCGACTACGACGCAACTCATCAGAAAACACAAAGAAGATCTGAATGCAGTGGACATTGACATTGATGTGGACCCGCTGGAGAAGGTACCCTCAGATCAACAAGAGGACACTATGATAACAACTCCTGTGGCTAATGTGCACAAATCGGGACCAGGGGACACTCCTGTGTTAAAGGAAATACAGCAAGTCCTGAAGTCACTTTTAGAATCTATCCCACAACTGCTACAGAACCACTGATGTCTGTCCTTACTTTCTTGGAACTGCAGAGGCTTTTCCCATCTCCTGAGGCCGGAGGGCTCAGTAGACTTACTGTCCCAACATAGTTGTATATGCCTACAGGAGACATGGTCTCTCGACCCTTTGCTGCTCGATGGTTTTGCTATACATCAAGCGTTTGCTAAACGGGGCAGCAAGGGGCGTCCATATGGTGGTCTACTTACGGGGGTATCGAATATGTTTAAGTCCCGAAAGATTCAGTGCAAATCTGAGGAGCTGCTATTGGCAGTTGAGGTCGAACATTATGAGGAAAATGGCTCAGGAAGGTTCCTTTTAATTAATCTGTATAACCCCCCAGGAGAATTGTTTCGGGACTCACTACAAGAGGCAATACAAGACCTATTGTCTATATGGCTGCTAAAAACGGGCAATGTTGCAGTGGTGGTCATGGGTGACTTTAATTGCCAAATGACGGACGAGACTTTAATATCTTCTAACTTTGATCTCGATTAAAAATGTTGGATGTCCCACAGAAAGAGGGAGGCTGAGGGATTAGGCTGGCTGCAATTGTTTGAAGCCTGAGATATGGCTATGATTAATGGCCGTACGTCAGGAGATCGGCCGGGGAGACACACGTGGGCGAGTGGGATATCCACGAGCACATTAGATTATATATTCATGTGCCCAGTGATGCAGAGCAGAGTAAGCGACATGATAGTCAAGCCTAATAAATGGAGCGATCATGCGTCGCTACAGTGTATATTTAATATACCTATATCATCTCCCTCCCCTGCTAACATCGGTACCATCCAAACTAACCTGGCAGGATCTAGAATAGTGTGGTCCGAGCGGAACATAAGATTGGCCACAGAAGCTCTGGAATCCATTTTAGAGCGGGGCTCCTGTGACTTTGAACTTATGACGGCAAATGAAATTGAAGAGTGGATATCGGGATTCTCAGGTCAGCATGCCACGGCCAATAAAAAACATATGCTAAAAACTGGGGATATAATACTCCCCTTTAATAGGGAAATCAGGGATGCCAAGAGAGAATTAAGAAAACTAATCAGAGGCCTGAAACATATGAATGTATCGGGAGCTTTATACCGTGAAAAAGTAAGAAATATCAAAAATCGATATAAAGCGAATATTAAGAACATTAAGGCTACAAAGAAAAACACCAGATATCAGCGGCTGATACAAACGATTTGTACGAGAAATTCTCGGAGTATTTGGTCTTTACTCAATGAAAATAGAGAGAAGGCAAAAGGCAAAATTAACCCTATATGTGAGGAGACCTGGGTAAAATTTCTACTATGCCGAAACTCAGGGGAAGTGGAACCTAAGAGCAGAAGAATGGAGAAGGCTCCTATCCATCCGCCTTTTGATGTATCAGCTGAGGCAATTCTGAATATAATAGCTACCCTCAAGTCCTCCAGAGCCCCTGGCCGAATGGCCTAGCCAATGTAGTGATTAAGAACTATCCTCGATTCTGGGCCGATTTGTTCTTTTTATTATTCAATAAAGTCCTAGCGCAAGGGACAATACCCCGGTCCTGGCAGGCAGCGATTCTCGTCCCTGTATTTAAAAAAGGCAGCCGTTCTGATCCTAATAACTACAGGCTCTATCCATGCTCGATATCTCAGGTAAACTTTTTGCCTCACTATTGCTTTGTGAGATGCAGAAATGGGTAGAAGAAGCCAAAATACTCAGCAGATTCCAATGTGGCTTTAGACAGGATTTTTCCACCTCACATAACCTCTTGGTCATGGAAATACTTTGAACACGGGCGCTTAGTAAGGGGCAGCCCCCGTTGTACGCTCTTTACATCGATTTCCAGGCCGCATTCGATTCCATCCCTCGGGAAAGGTTATGGGTTAAGCTAGAGAAATTGGGATGTCCTCCTGGGTTATTATACTATCTTAGATTATTACATCAAAATACTACGGTGCGCCTGAGGTTAGATCAGGATGGAAATATGACCAGAAATGTGTCCCAAGACAGGGGGGTAAAGCAGGGATGTGTCACTGCCCCCCTTATTTATAACTTGTATGTGTACGATATTCCTGCAGTATTAGCTGAGGTTGACAATTGCCCCCCTACAATTGGGGATGCATTGTGTGCTGTATTAGCATATGCGGATGATTTGGTGGTATTTGATAATACCATAGGTGGTTTGAGGCGTTCCGCTACTGCCCTATGGGATTATGCTAGGATAAACGGATTGACTATCAATCTGGACAAAACAAAAGTCCTTAGATTTACGAGAAGAAGAGTCTCCCGAGTAAATTTGATAGTACACCATGATCTTATACCCTATGCTCCATCCTATCGCTATCTAGGAGTTGAAATTGAGCCCCTTGGTGATTACTTATTATGCAGACAGGGACGTATTACTAGGGCGTTACAAGCAATAGCATTCATTTCTGCCTTTACAAACAAGCAGGGTGGTTTTACTCTCTGGGGAACGCGCCACCTTTACATCCAAGTGTTTGCCCCCATGATTATATATGGCCTGGAGTCATTGCATACAGTAGACCTAGCATGGCTGCAAGTGCTGGAGGGCAAGTTCTGGCGACGGATATTGGGGCTACCCCCTATGGCCCTGATTAGACTGGAACTGGGCCTTCCTTCTTTGAAGGCTATGGTATTGAAGAAAAGAGCAGGGTTTTACCTTAAGATGAAAGGTGGCACAATGAACCCCTTGTTAACAGTGATACATCAGGAGGTGACCAAAAAACACACCACATCTCCCCTACATAAAGATATGACTAAATTCTTGGCTGATATTGGATGGACACATAGAGGGGCTACTATTACTAAGGAAACCCTAAATGCGCTAAAGAAAAAAGTAGACCTCTGGGATTGGCTCGAGAATTTTACACATAGAGGCAGGCTGAAGACATATCAATTTGTGAAATACAGATTATTCAATTATATGAAACCGCAAGCCTATCTATATCTTTGCCCCACTAGAAGACTCAGACGCTTCATTATTTTGTTCCGATTGGAACAATTGCCTACTCTGTACATCAGAGGAGCATGGGATAATATCCCGGTGGCTGAGCGTATATGCCGTCTGTGTAAATCCTCAGAATGTTTAGAGACTGCTCGACATCTCCTCACGGAAGGTCTATCTATGAAGAATACAATCATCCGTTATCTGGGGGAATTTGCACATGACCCTAAAACCATATGCGAAATAACATTCTGGCGTTATTGCACTAACACCAGCAACATGCATCTATTTGTATAACGTTTGGCAACAGGTAGAGATTAACCTGGCCCATGAACTGTAATTATATCAAACACTAGGAACGCTAAGGAACTCACTGAGTAATTTTTCGGAGATAGATGTTGTCTAAGGCTTAAAAATACTTACATTAATTACATCCGAGACGCAGACTGTCTTATGTAGCACATGTGGATATGAATTTTTTATATAAATAGCTCAAGAAAAGTTGTTGAATTGTGTTTTTTTTATTTTTAGCTGATTTTATATTATATGATCATTAACTCATGTTTTGGTATATTTATGAAGTATGTATAATGTTTGTTATTTGCAATATGTGTAAAGTTTGAATTTATTTTCAATCTATACCACATTAAAGAATTATTATAAAGGCTCTTTTCAGAGCCACCACATCCACCCAGACAAAACTGCAATGGTTATGATAGGGCAGCACCCCAACATTCTAGATGTTCGCGGACTGTCCGTGGACTTCTAAAAAATACACAAGGCCCTGCTTCATTTATTTTCACTTCTATTTTTAAACTGTGAAAGGCGGCTTTGAAAAGAGCCTTTTTTTACTTTTGTTTTTTTAATATTTTTTTGGTTTTTTTACACACGACACACTAGGAGAGGAGGGCAAAGGAGGGTAAGGAGGGGACACCAACCACACGGATCAGAAAGGGCGGGTGGAGAGAGGAAGATGTAGAGTGGCCCTTACTTAGGTAGTGAGCAGGTCTTCTCTTGCTCTGAGACCAGAGTCTCAAAAGCACTTCAAAGTCTCTCCCCCCTGCAGAGTACTGCGTCACAGTACATAAAAACAACTGTGACCCTCGAAAGGTAAGGGTCATCAGCATTGTGAATGGCCTGTGAGGCAGCTGGAGGAATACGCTGTCCCACAGGAGTGTTCCTTGTGGTGACAGGATCGGAAACAGAGGATGTAGTAGAGGAAGTCAACCTACTACGCTCCTCGCAAGGTACGACCTTGCGAACGGCCCCCACATTGAACGACTTTAGGTGTCGCTTCATAGTAGTCATACCAAAGCTGTACGAACCAGACCTCCCGTGACTTAGTACCATTTTGCACTGGTTGCAGGTGACTTGGTTCGCACACACCTTAGGTACGTTACCATGAATGGTAAATAACCACCACACCCAAGACTCACGGCGAATGCTGGTAGTAGGGACTTCCACTACCTCATTCTTGTCATCCTCTTCATCCTCCTCTGCATCCTCACTCTTGTTCCCCTCTTCAGGCCCTTGGGGAGGTGGTGGTGGTGGACGGGGTGGGGGTGGTGCTGAGGCAGATGTAGCACCAGGTGGCAGTAGTGCAGCCATGGATGCCATCAGGTTTCAGAAATAAATCTGGAAAATTAGCAGCAGAAAGGCACTGTGTTCTGTAAGATAGCCAGAAACACAATGAGGATGAGCTCTGGGGTGTGGCCTTTTATAGGGGTGTTTGTGCACGGTTCGCGGACACCTGTGCTGTCTGTGGACAGATCGAACACCAAAAAAAGGTTCAAAAAGTCCCAAAAATTATGTAGAAACTCAGGATATCTGTCTGGGACTTGTGCTATGGTGATTTATTAGTGGAAAATATTTTGGATTGCCTGAAAAGGTAGTTTTAAATTGTTCGGAGACACGAACAGTGTCCGCAGTCAGAACACACGCTCAGTGTGGGCGTGGTTACATGATGACTTCGCGAACATGTCCGCGAAGGAAACGGGTGTCCGCAGGACACCAAATGCACATGAACTGTTTTGCGCATGCGCGTTGGTGTTCTACGGACACTGTTCCGGTCCTGAAACTAATTAAAAGTGCGACACAAGCGAAACGAACAGTTACGAACAAGCGTTTGTTCTTAGAACAGTTTCAATCCGCTTGCGAACAATACGGACAGGCATAGCGTCCTCGGGACACCCCCATTTTGTTTATTTACGAACATGTCAGGACACCGCGTGTGTTCTTAGAATAGTTTCAACTCGCTTGCGAACAATATGGACAGCGTCCTCAGGACACCCCCATTTTGTTTATTTATGAACATTTCAGGATATTGCCTGTGTTCTTAGAACAGTTTAAACTCGCCTGCGAACAATATGGACAGTGTCCTCAGGACAGCCCCATTTTCTTTATTTACGAACATTCTGGAACACTTGATGTGTTCTTAGAACAGTTTCAACCTGCCTACGAACAGCACGGACAGGTCTAGCGTCCTCAGGACACCCCCATTTTGTTTATTTACAAACTTTTCAGGACACCGCGTGTGTTAGCTTGATTACGGACATCTCGGACACTGAATGTGTTCTTAGAACAGATTGGACTTGTTTGCGAACATTACAGACAGGCATAATGTTCTTAGAACATCTCCATTTTAGTTAATTGTGGATATCCCGGACATCTCGTGTATTTTTAGAACAGTTTCAACTTGCTAGCGAACAGTACGGACAGGTGTTCTTAGCACACCTCCATTTTCGTTTCTTCACGGACATTCCGGACACGCGTGCTGTCTGCGGACATCTGAACTGCTTTTTAAAAAAGAAAGAAATTAGGACACAATATATTAATTTTACTTTATTATATATGGATGTTAAATTTATGACAGAGAAGGTGAAGCAGAAACTGAGACAAACACAGGAGAATTGGGGGTTTCAAGAGGATTCATATGAGGTGAAGAAGGGATGGAAGTCTCATCAAAACGTTTTGGTTCATGGAAAGGGTTTGGGGACAATTGACTGGGATATGGTGAGGGGGGACAGGTACATGTGGGACAATGGTGTATAGTTTTTTGTTTCAAGTGATCCTCCACAAAGTTTTTTAAATAGTTGAAATTTGCCATGAGTAGGTCAATTTTTTCTTCCATGTGCTGAAGAGTCTTATCCAATATTTCATTTTGTTTACTATTTTCAATGTTTGTATGGTCTGTACAAAAAAATGTATATGTTAAATGAATATAAAATAATATTTATTAATTGGTTTATATAGAAAAGTGTTTACCATTAGGTTCACTATCTTCAGACATTTCCTCACATTGGAAATGCTCCTCTAGGCACTCCAGAGTACTAGACATTTCTGTGAGAAAAAAAAAATAATATAACTTTTTTTGTATCTGATACAGAAAGTTTAGAAATATATGAGTACAGTGCAGTACACTTACTAGCTTCTGGTAAGGTGTGTTCTTACTGGTTTGTAGATCTGCTGTTGCTCTTAGTTGTGGAGTTTCTTTGAGGTAATCATGTTGGAAGCCTATCTTTCTTCTTTTGGTGTATTCTATTTTAGAACACACTGGGCCTCATTATGACCCAGGCGCTAAGTGTTTAACGGCGCCGTAAAAGGCTGCGGCGCCGTTAAACACCTAGCGCCTAATTACGAGGTCCCTTTGCGGGACCCGACCTTAACGGCTGGTTTTACCAGCCGTTAAAGTAGGGACCCGCAAAGGGGCCTTGGTGCTAATTACGGTAGCGCAATTTGCGGTACCGTAATTAGCACCTTCCCCATTCCCATTGAGCCCTATGGGGCATGGGAAATTACCACCCCACCAACCTCGGAATGGGGTGGTAATTCCCCATTCCACCATGGCGGACTCCGGCATGGACCATGGTGCTAATAGCTTATAGTCCTAATGAGGCCCACTGTATTTAAATGAATGGTTAATGTGTTATATATATGGGTTACACTTCTTATTTATTACTACATATAATGTGTATGTGTGCTGGTTTGTGAATTTGTACAATGTTCATACGTTATGATATAATAATTAAAAATACCCCCCAGTCTTTTTGGGTAGTGTTCCTGTTGTCCTCATATGTCCGCGGACTTTAGAAGAGTTTGCGGGTATCAAATTCAGTAGAGGGGGTCCAGTATGTTCCATGTTACATGTACATAAAGTCAGAGATATTACTGTTAAGTTGTGCTACTAAAAACCTATGAAATTCAGTAAAAAACTTTGTTAAAGGGACGTTATGGTTAACTTGCGCTACTAAAAACCTATGAAATTCAGTAAAAAAACTTTGTTAAAGGGATCGTTGTGGTTAACTTGCGCTACTAAAAACCTATGAAATTCAGTAAAAAAAACGTTGTTAAAGGGACGTTATGGTTCAAAGTAAAACCAAAAACCCCCTGAAATTCGCTAGTTATGGTAAGCTAAGCAACTATAACTCGCAGCACCAATGTGCATTGTTAATACTAACACCCAGGACATCAAAGATGACATCACAAATGTCATTGTTAGGACAGAAGCTAGAAAAACCTAACACAATAGAGTCTCATGAAATACATTTTTGTACAAAATAAAAAAAATCATTGAATGGAGACCCATTAATGTTGCATTAAATTTGCACTTGACTACTATAGCATGCAAAGAAGCCTGAAAATGCACTTTAAAATATGTTTTCCTGGCATTGAACACAACTTGATAACGGGCTACTGTGACTGCGGAGAAACATATGTACCATCCAAAAGGTTATTTTCTTTGCTTGTTATATGTGTTCAGTTTGCTAAGTTCATTTACAGAGTTTTCAATATTTCTTTCATGAGGAACGGAGGTAAAACAGTCATTTTGCAGCAAACCCTTGGAAGGGAAATGTTGAGTAAACTGGTTTTGGCAATGCAGATATTAAATAACACAATTTTGCACGTGTTCATTGAGAAGTCTGCATTACTGGATTAAGCATTATTACAGTGAAGAAGAAAACAACGAAAGGCAAGCAGTTCCTCCAGATACCCCCGAGTCCTGTTATTAATGAAGTAAAGGAAATTCCATGTTCTTAATGCGCAGTGTCCGTCAGGGAAAAACCAAGCCTTTTTATGTGAAAACACATCTTTATGGCTGAATCCATCACTTAATGTTTACAACGAAAAATTGGATTGGGAGTGAAAACCACATACAGGAAGTCAGGAACGTTTATTTATTTATTGTTTTTTAGAAAGGCGATAAACCACAAGCTAGTCATTTCGTACCACTCCCAGAGCATAGTGCCAGGGAAGTGGGAATCTGAACATTCGCAGGTTCGAGAAACGTTCAGAGTTTAAATTGCAATTGGACAGGGAAAGGGTGAAAAGACTTAGAGCGTCAAGGTTCAAAAGAAAGACTGACAAGGGCATAAACAAGAGGAAGTGCATGTTAGTACAACCAAAAGTCAAAGGTGCAGGCAAGTTCGAGCAGGGCCGACGGTAAGCAGAACAACTGCTTGGAATTACAGACGTGCATGGAGCCAGAGACCTGGGGTAGACCATTTCAAGCAGGGGGGACGGTGCATAGCACAACTGACAAATGCTTCTTCCATGGCAACCAATAAACTGTACGGGAAGCTGCAGCCATCAGCCCCAAGGCATCAGTGCCCACATTGTTTTTTCCTAATAGCAGAGTTCACTGGAGTTCTGAAACTTGAAAATGGGAAGGTATCCTGTAGTTGGGCACTTTTGACCTTTCTTCCTTTATTCCAGTAAGCACTATAAATGAGGCAGAGGAATTTGGAGTCAATGCGTGCTCGGACAGGCAGCCAGCGCAAACCAGATGTGAATCCTAGGTTTGAGGCTAAGAATGAGTCTTGCGGCTTTGTTCTGGACAATTTATAGTTGACGTGTGAGGCTGTGGAGGAGTCAGAACTGGAGTCTGTCTCAGTACTCTGGATGTGCAAGAACTATAGTAGATACCTGAACTTTTGGTGACATGTTAAGAAGCAGGAAGATACGCCTCAGAAAGTGAAGCGGGAAATGTGATTTCTTTGTGAGTACAGGAATTTGAGGAACACAGGACACACAATTGTCAAAGCTGACACTAAGGTTTTTAGTTGAGGCGACAAAGGTGGGGCTGAGCCTATGAAGAGAGACCAGCTGAAGGGTGGAAAAGGGGCTACGGGGTTGCCAAAGAAGATGACCTCTGCTTTGAGGCATTCAAGCAAAGGTTGTTGACTGTCATCCGGCCCTGGATCTGGAGTCGGCATACTGAGATGTGTTGGTGAGTGGGTGCAGATTCCAAGGGATAGAAGGGATTTGAATATTGTCAGCACTGTAGTTTACAAAAATAGTTATGTATGGGGTGATAAGATCTGCAAGAGGCCCAAGGTAGGCCTTAAAAAGCCACAGGGATAAAATGGAGCCCTGGGGGACTCTGCAATGTTGGGTGCTAGAAAGGGGCCCCATCTAACGTGAATATCTGGGTTAGACAAAAAAGAGGCAATCAATTGAGCGCAGTGCTAGAGATGCCAAATGTGGTTGACTGTGTCGAAAGCCACCATAAAAAGATCAAGGAGGATGAAACTGGAAGGGCAGTTAGCATCAATAGATGACATGATCTCATCTTTCGTGAATCTCTGAGCAGATTCTGTGCTTCTGACTAGTCAACAACCATGTTGGTGATCATGTACACAAGCCATGAGTCTTTGAGAAACACAGCAATTGGACGGTGACCAATTGTTCAAGAATGTTGCTGATAAAGGGTGTGTTGGCAATTGAATGGTAATTTGAAAGGGTAATGGGTTCATCATTTGTTTTCTTTAGGTGAGGCGCGTCATGGGTTTTCTTTGGCTGTTGAGGGACGATGTCAGATTCTAAACATCTGTTCACTGAGGTAGTTCAAATTGGGGTGAAGGTAAGGATAGTGTCCTAAATAGTCTTGACACTGTAGGGCTTACCCTAGTCAGAGGAGGCTATCATGTTCCTAACCAGAGTAAAAAGATCTGGTTGGGAGATGGGAGAGAAAGAGGTGACTAAAGCATTGGTTTCCATATCAAGGATGGTTGGGGTAGGTGGTTGATCGTCTGACTAATTGCATCAATTGTTTCTAGAATGAAGGATAATTGGCAGTAGGAGCAGTTTTGAGGCAACTTAAGTGGAGGAATAATCTAATGCAGATCTAAGTACCTTGTAAATTTGGACGAGCACTACAGATGGATTGGGGGCAGATGTAACATGGCCGCTCAAGAAAACGTTTTCTCCTTAAGGATAGTTGCATTATAACCCTTCTGATGCCGGAAACAAGCTTTTCTATCCTCCCGATTCTTGGTTTTCTGCAAGCGTCATTCAAGAGCTCTGTTTACTTTCTGAATAGCTGCTACTTCAGAATCAAAACAAAGGTTCACTTTGGATGTAGGCTTGATTTTCTTTCTAATGACAGACACAAGAATGTTCAGATTTCTGGTATGTGCTATGTTAATATCCTCCAGTAAGGAGAAAGGTGAACCTGAGTACAAAGGTCGGTTTAAGAATGTTGCAGAGAAGGAAGCCAGAGTCAGAATTATGAGTCTAACTTCACTAAAGGCAAGATTCCCATGTAGACTTGTTTTTATTAATGCCAACTAGCTTAGATTGTAGAAGAAAGCATTCAAACAGGAGACCTTAGAAACCATGATGTGGGTAACATTCAAGTTTGGTGAGGAAATGATTGTGTCCAAATTGTGATGGCCAACACGAGTTGAGTTGGAATGACAACTTTTTCAGTCAAGGGAATCACATAGGTTAGAGGTAGGGATTGTTTGTTATTTATGGAGTCAAAACACATGTTGAAGGCACCCAAAACAATGATTGAATCAGAAGTTCTCTGAATGTTTGAGACAAAATGTGACCACTCTGCTAGGAAGAGTGTGGCATCTCCAGGAAAGCAGCATGCAGTGACAATAGTCAAACAGGTAGAGGCATCAGTAAGACATTTGCAGGCCAAGCTTTCAAAAGGGGAGACAATGCTAGCATAGCTCAAAGTAGTCAGGGTGGAGGCAGGATAAATCATTGTAACTCACATCCCCCCTCATGGCTTGTTCAATCTTCTACATACCTGATTCTTACTTCCCCCGTGTGATATAGTATCAAACGTATTCTCGTAGTTATCTCTGTTCAAGAAATCCTCCCTGTAGTCCCCCACTAAGTCATGAATGTTCATTGCATTAGGAAAATGGGATTCAAGGATTCGATAGATATCCATGGACAAGATTATCCAAGAGCAGCGTAATACACTACCCTCAGCTCAAGTTTAAGAATATTTGATGAAAGGGCTGATCATTCTTCCAAAATATCCAAGGGCTGTATAGTTAATTTTCTTATCTCAAGTTCTACAGTATTTGGGAAGGGCATTGACAAGTACCCTGGATATTTGCAAGTGATATAAATGGTCATGCCTAATTCCAGTTATATGTCTATTTCTTGGGTGTCTTATCAATTTAGCTAAACCAAACCCAGTGTAAACAAACCCATCTTACTCATGACAGCACATATTCTGAGCAAATGCATTAGTGAAAATGATTCTTATAAAGTACATTCCCCTTCCCAAAAAGTCTATAATGTGGACAATAATACCAATGGTAAGGACCATAATGCAAAGATGTGCAGACCAAATGGAGCGGGAATAAAACCCTTTGGTGAATTCCATGTATAGTGCAAATTCAATATCCATAAAATAATCTGCAACTCCATATTACAAACTAGTAACAGCCTGTACAACAGCTTGGCCCAAACTTAGCACATTAAAAAATAACGTAGTGAGAAAAAGCTAATTATAGAAGTGTTTCTCCCAAAATATTCTAGAACTGAAATTAAGAAGAGCAGAAATGTTTTTGAAGTTTTTTTTTCATTGAAGCTGCTGTGCAGGCAATATTTTCTATATGCTTCTTGGTCTAAGCTGTTATTTGTGCAAATGTTTTATTTAGGCAATAAGCCCCAAGCCGGTGGGCCATTACTGGATCAGGTAATGCCCCCGGGGCCCATAATTACAACGAAGGCTGTATGCGGTAATGGCCCGCTGAGGGGCTTATTGCCATTAGTACCCCAGCCTGTTAGACCGGGGTATTAATGGTGTTTTTTTTCCGGTTGCGAGACGCGTTGTGTTTCGCAGCTGAAAAAAAGAAAGAAGAAAAACAAATGGCCGCCACGGACTGAGAAACGTAGTTATTTTCCCTTTCCGTGGCAGCCATAGTAAACTAAGAAAATGGCTTCCATGGAACAGGAGAAGGGACTACACATAGTCCTGTCTCCCTTTCCATGGCGGCCATTAAAGGAAATGAAAAGAAAGGTAACAAAATAAATGCCCGCCATGGAAAGGGAGAAGGGACTACATGCAGGCCGCCATGGACTGAGAAACGTAGTAATTTTCCCATTCCGTGGCAGCCATAGTAAACTAAGAAAATGGCTGCCATGGAACAGGAGAAGGGACTACATATAGTCTTGTCTCCCTTTCCATGGCGGCCATTAAAGGAAATGAAAAGAAAGGTAACAAAATAAATGCCCGCCATGGAAATGGAGAAGGGACTACATGCAGTCCCTTCTCCCTTTCCATGGCGGCCAGTCCGGGAAGGAACCAGGGGCCGCTGCGGTGAGAGGAAGAGGCTTCAGAGCCTTTTCGGTGAGGTAAGGACCTGGCGAGGGCCAATGAGCTTGTAAAAAACAAGCTCATTGTCCCTCGCCCGGGCCTTACCTCGCCGGTAACTAATCATTGTTAATCATAAAAAATTGCTAGGTACTGTTACCCGATAGTCTCATTTTTCCATGTCCATCTCGTTCCCTCAGCAGTGGCTCCCTAGTAAAGGATTTCATAAGCATATTTGTCTTGGCTTGCCCTCCCATTTTACTAATAGCACTCATCACCAGAAGATTCTGCAATGGAGCCGGAAAATAAAGAATGGTCATGCACGGATGCTCAGTCATCAGCATTACGAAGTCTTGTTTCAGACGCGCTTATTGTTGCAGTCTTTCCTCTTTAGTGGTGAAAGATGAAGTCCGCTTGCATTTGCGGTTGGATCCGTAAATTGAAATTCTCATAGCATGTGATTGAAAGCGGCACTCAAAGCACCCAATCAATGAACGCCGGCCTGCAGCTAGATATCAGAGGACTTGCACAAGCTACTCATGTAGATGCTGCCAGTGATGCTCGATCCTATTGATCCAAAATTGATAAGGCCATTTCATTAAATTAACAACAGGACTCAATGGGAAATGAAGCACTATTGATCTGCCGGTGCTCAGATATCAGCACTCTGCCTGGGTCAGATTGGGACAAGTAATAGGCATGGGCTTCACAACAAGGGGCCTGCATTTGTGAATTGCACTTTATGAGAATATGATAGCGCAGGGGCAACGCGTTTGTCATGGAAGCAAGACAACGTAGAGCAATTTAGTTTTGAATCCCGGCCCTTTTAAGTTTCTTAGAAAAGATTAATTAATGACTTTTATGAGAAACACTGTTAGATCAAGAGTCCTTTTTTATAAAAATCAATTTTAAAAAAGCGACTTAGAAAGACCGCTCCATGACCACACAGAGCGGCCTTTCTAAATCAAACTGTCACGCAATGTCATACGAGAAACCGCTTTAGCATGCCCTTTGTTGTATTTTTCGGAACTATTGTGGCAAAAGCCTCAATTAAAAGCACATTGAGTCTGTAACTTTGATCAAAACTACCAAGTGCAAAGTGCACTGAGTTATCAAACTGGCCCACAATGTCCCACAAAGCTGGCCCACACTGACCTTTCGGGCAACGCCTTCAGTCAGTTTCTATTGCCAAATAATTGGTCTAAGCTGGTACTGCCCTCCAGCAGCTAACACTGTGAAATTAACATTGCAATGAGAATGCAATGATTTTGATACAGCTGAATAAAATGCACGTTAGCATAAGGACCACAGGCATTCAGCATTTAAAACAAAAACACAAGGTAGGTTCTCCAGAACTTCCATAGGCCAAGCATTTTCACTGGTTCTAGAAACAGGGCCAATTCAAACAGCCCCATTCTTGCTGCTTGTCGATTACCGAATGGCCAAGCACATTTATTTTTTCCTTTCTTATAACGCAGCAATTCACTGGAATGAAAGATTTGGGCCCATTTTTCTGACAGTATGACCGGGGGTGGTGCACATTATCTAGCACGCGGTCACACAACATTGTGAACCAAGGCCAGAAGTAAGGCGTAAAAGCAAGGCGCTATCCATGTACCCTCTTACTTGTACCTTTAGGGCGTTTTACCACCATTTGCAGAAGGAGCACACAATGGAACTAACATTTCTGCTGTGCATTCATCCTCTATCTTCTAGAGGCACATGCTTTGATTTCCTCCTGCATGAGATTTTCAAGCATGCACAAAGCAATGGGTTCACATGGAATCCACGTATTCCTAGCACTTGGTAGAAGCAGGCAGATTTCAAAGGAATCCATAGTAAATGTTTGCACAGCGTAATATCCCGGCAGCATTTACGTTGTTTACAAAAAAGAGTAAAAGCAAAGTGTAAAGGCAATTTTAGCCTGTTTTTTCCTCTGTACTTTTGAACGCCACGTTTGTAAAAGTTGAACATTTCAAGCAGGGTCCCAACAGACCGAAATTGCTATTTTTTGTAGTACTCTGGGTGCAATTAACACTTTTCATGAAATGAGGAAGATGTATTATTGATATACCTAGAACAGATTTCCATATAATATCACCCAACTCAAATTGGTACTCATTTATCGGCCACGGAAGGATGAAAGGCTAAATTGACCTTGCTGGATTTCGAACCTGCGACTTGCCGATCGAACACAGATTGCAGCAACCTGCCGAGACCCTAAACTGATTCGTCTTATTTTTTCTAATTACGCAAAAAGAAAAAAAAGTTGTTCCACTACCACATTTACAAACTGTTTTTCAATTGATTTTGGCCATTGTAAAACGCTTTTGTAAATCTGCCCGATGTCTGTTACATAGTGCAATTCGTCCCTAGCGCTTGGCAACAGGACTAAACACCGCGTGTTAAACAGCGGGTATTTTGCCAGGGTATTCTCTTTGCACACAGCTGCTTTTGCACCTCTTTGTTCTGTCAGAAAAGTACAGCGCCATTAGGGTGCGGGTACTACAGCAAAACTGGGGCAGGGTTCGGTGACGAAGGAGAATGTATAATATTGTGAATGACAGGAAGTACATGCTTCCACAGACCATACATGGCAGATGCGTGCACACGTTTCTCTCCTGGTCAGCACATGAACATTCAGAAAACAAACTTCCTGGGTGCCACCGCCGAGTCGCTAAACACTGACACATTTCTTATTTCAGAAAGTGTTGGCTATTACTGAGACCAACAGTTTTGCAATTAACCAACTTGTCTGCATTTTCCAAATATGATGCAGACAAGAGGTCTACGACAAGTAAGCATTTTTTACCAGGTTGCTTTTGTCAAAAATGTCACCGCATTTTACCAGTTGGACTACCCACCTCAGAATACGCGCAGTCGACTAGGGGACTGATTCTGAGCTCTTGTTAAAAGGTGTGGGAATACAACATTCTCCCATTGAGTTTTCAGCACGATCATTCTGAGGTGGTTGGAAATATTGGAGGGGAGATGTGCTTTCCAGCAGCAAGAGGTGCTAATCTCTCTCTCTTTGTACAGAAAATGAGTGCTCCAGCGGCATTGCAAACATTTCTTAATAGACTGCCACTTTCCAGTTTATGAAAGTTTTCTTAAACTTCCATTGAACTAGAAAAGTGATGCTGCAGTCTAAGAAATGCTATGTTTATAAAGGGAAAAGGTGTGCAGTGGAGCTTAACAGCGCCTCAAAGGTGACGTGTTTTAGCTCCTTTTATTGATGTGCTAAACCAGTGCTGCTGCGAGGAGAATCCCCTCCTGTGGCTGCCCTGCATTCCTCATTCCTCATAGTTGCTAGGGCTGTTGTCAAGCCATAAATCAGGCTCATGCTGAAGCCGAGGCTTTCATGTCTCTGCATCACATTCTTTCCCTGTCAGAATATGGTGCAGTTAAGAAATGTGTTGTTCCAGTTTGGAACAACACATTTCTATTTTGACACGGACCTCTGGTTCAGGCCTTTGGTGAAGAAAAATGATGCCTATGTCTGCAGGATTCGCAGCATCCTGTCAATGATAAAAGGATCTGTCCCGCAGCAGTGGGGAAGGAAAAACAAACAAAAAAAAGCGATGCAATAAAATGGATATTGTGTACGTTTACGGGCTTCTGGTGCATCCCTTTTATAAAAATATGTCTTTTTCTGGCAGAGCGGGGACTAATTTTTGCATTACTGGTTTGAGGTCACTCAGATCTTCATATTAGTACAAGGCTTCTCCACAAAATGTGTACTCATGTAAAGGTATAATGTTCACTCCCACCTGGGTGATGATAGGTCCTGTAACTTGTTGCCAAAAAACGTCACATAACAACTGAGCACCTACAGCAAATTTGTAGAATACAAATGTCGCTGGAGAACACCTCAGATGTGTCTTGAGGACCTTAAGCGATTCCGGTCTCCAGGCACCTGAAAAACGGATGCTAAATTGTCGCCAGCACAGCATACTGGTGCTCCATTTATAAACCTTAGAATAATGAAATCATGTGCTGGCCAGAGTGGGATCACGTGTGTGACCTGCGGAGTACTGGTCGTGTAAGTCTTCATATACAAGTTTCCTCTTTTTAAGGAGCTACGCCAAAATTAGAGTAGCTGTTATTAGTAATCTCAGTTGAAGACCATTAAATGCATTTATGATTATGTCAGCATTGCATAACGTCTATAAATATCGATGTTTTTTTTCTTGCTTTTCTTAAAACTCTTTTTGGGCCAATCCGACTGCACCCATACCACCACGCGGTACCACAGAGTGAGCACTTTTTAAAATAATTATGTTAATCTTCTTGATGTCATTTAAAAGAAAAAAACGGTACTATACTATTACTTGTACATGTACTGTACATCCTACACCAAACCCATTCTGCAAAAACTGACACTTGACCCGCTTCTTCCCCAAAACTACCGACCTATCTCCAATACGCGTTTCATCTCCAAACTGATCGACCGCGCGGTTTACAAACAGCTTGGCCATTTTGCTGAATCTAATAATCTCCTAGACCGAGCACAATCAGGTATCACACCACTAAGAGGAACAGAAGCCTCCCTAGTCTCCATCTGGGATAACCTAAAAAGAACAGCTGACGCAGATGGCTGCGCGGTCCTCATCCTTCTTGACCTTTCTGCAGATTTTGATACCATTGATTATATGTCTCTATTATACAGACTACAAACACTAGGAATCAAAAGCACAGCCCTGTCGTGGATCTCTTCTTTCACCTCTAACCCGTCGCAAATCATGCACATCGACCAAATCACGTCCATGTCACGTCCAGTTTGCAAAGGTGTTCCACAAGGAGCATCCACTTCAGCACTAATCTTTAACTTCTACATACAACCCATTCCCACAATCATCCGCTCGTACAACCTTACATGCTACAACTATGCAGATGACACCCAGATCATCCTCAAAATCCAAAATTCCGGAGGATCCCACAGCCCGGACCTATCATCGTGCCTCTCCGATATTGATCACTGAATGACGACCAACCACTGCATCCTCAATCTTGGGAAAACTGAAATCCTACTCTGCGGGAAAACATCCCTCATCCCCAACCAATCCCTTAGCCCGAATCACTAGGACAAGCACCAGCACCATAAAATGTGGTTTAAAACTCTGGATGCAAATTTGACTTGGATCTATCCCTCTCCAAACACACCACCAACGTATCCAAAATCTGTTTTTTTCACTTACGTATCCTTAGGCGGATTTTCCCCTACCTCACCTATCACCACCGTTTCTCGGCTATCAACTCCATCATCCTCTCCCGCCTTGATTATGGAAACTGCCTCAACCTAGGAGCCCCTGCATCCCAACTACGGAAACTCCAAAGAATTGAAAATGCGGCAGCACGAATGCTCCTTAACTTTCCCCACGAGAACCCATCAGCCCTACCCTGAGAGTTCTGCACTGGCTCCCTATTGCTCGATGCACCACCTTCAAAGCCATGTGCTTCACCCATTGTGCAATCCACAACACTGGCCCTGAATTCCTGCGAGACAAAATTATCCCTTACCAACCTTCCAGGAACCTCATATCTCGCAATGCGTTTCACTTAGTGATCCCACCGCATAGCTCCACAAGACTTGGCGGCTCCTCCTTCACTGTCCAAGCGCCAATCATCTGGAATTCCATCCCCCTACACATTCGCAACAACAAAAATCACCTAAAATTCGTGAAGGCCCTTAAAACCTGGCTTTTCCCAATACTTCCCTAAGCCACTGCACCCAGTGAATACGCCACTAATAAACTGCACCGCTTTCGATCATAAGTCAGGGGCCAGCAGCTCTTGCAGCGGTCTCACCTGACACACCACCACATACCGCTCAACAACACTACCTGCAGTCTAAAACTCCAGGTAAGCCAGCAGCCTTTGTTGTAGCTTTCCTGGTCCACCATCAATCCACCCACAACAACATTCCAACCCAAAAAGCACCCGAGCTAAGCCAGCTGTTTTCGCTGTGGATACACTCGCATCACACTCACCGCAAAACCCTGCCCACCAGCCCACATGAGAAACAACTAACAATGAGAGAAGTGGCCCTGGCTAGCACACGCACATCATTAACTATTCACTGTTACTGTTAACCCGCAACGCTCTTCCTGGGAAGCTCCCAACAATAGCAATCCCCCACCACAAACCTTTTCCCAAAACTAGGTACAACAGGCAATTGATGACTGTTACATTACGGATACTTACTATACAATAGGCTGTAACCTACGGCCTCTCAAGCCTAGACTTCTCTGCACCTACACGAATCGAGGGGTACCCCCCTCCGTTTGTTCATTATATATGGAGACCCCCTGCACTGCGAAACCGGGGCCACCTGCCTACTATAGAGGATTTTCAATTTAGGTGCAGCCTCATCCTTGGGTTACTATATGACGAATCATACTGCAGGACGATACCCGGGCCTCTCTCCTTTTCACTGAATCCCCGAATCTAGGTGTAGCCTCGATCTAGGTTCGCCATACGCTTAAACCTCTGGCATTGTGAAACACAGGCCTTTATCCCACTGTACAGGATCCTTTAATCTAGGTTTTGACTCCGTCTCTGCTTCCTATACGATGATACCAGCCACAATATGAAACCTGGGCCCATCGCTAGAGGACTCTCAATTCCAGACCCGGACATATAAGCAATCTTGCATTCTACGGTGCATATAACTCACACCACTAGAATGGACACAAGCCGCAGGCATGGCCAAACATCCATGCACGATAGAACACGTCTACGGCTAAGCACATTCGGCCTAGTTTCACACATAGCCTCTCAGACTGGAACACCCAACGTACCGCAACACCTTTGCCACTAGCATACAGCGACCACCTCCCGAAAGGGACCGGTATAGTTGGCTTCACATAGACTCTCTTGACAATCAACAATCTATCTCTAACCCTCAATGAGTACCCACCCACGTGTCTGACCTCTTCTGGGATGCTTAGTCGAGCCTTGCCAGCCGCCAATTCTTAGAATGGCAAAAATGCACACACGCATCTAAGCTAATCCCCTAGAATCTCTAATCACATTGGCTACTGTCACCAAGGGCTTTCAACCAAGGAAAAAGCGCATTGAGGCACACAAGTGGGGAAAGAGCGCTATATAAATAACAAAATACAATACAGTACAATACTTCAGTAGTCAACTTGTATTAGCATCCTGCGCAAGGTGATCAACGAGGCTGCTCCAAAGGCATGATGTGGTCAATGGTTCTTTGCTGCATGACTGCCTCGATGCCCCTGCCCGAAGTCCCCCAACCACCAGGTCCCTACAAGGACCTGTGATGCAAAGAGGTGGGTGCTGACGGCTTTTTCCAATGAAAACAAGAAAAGTTAAAAACCTTTGGTATCTGTGACAGTGCTCTGATGATTTATGGTTTGAGGGTTGTTAACGTCGTCATAATCAACACTAAAAACGGTCTTCTGAAAGGTGGAGTGGCAATGCAGACAAAAGCTAGGTTTTATCGTGTTTTTTTAATTGCAGAAAGCTTTTAGCAGCTTCCAATCACTGGTCCTAATGACAATAACCCCTGATTGTGCCCTCAAATCGCGCAGGAGAGTTGTTACTGGCAGAGGCAGCCCAGCCTGGTAGGTGTTATCGCCTCACTATAACTCAGTGAGCTGGCGAGAGTTAAGCAATCCCCTCAGGCATGTTTTTCTTTCATTTTACAGAACAGAAGAGCATGCATATATATTTCAAAAAAAGATATGTTCTGCTTACCTTGGAGATACTGTCCATTAATACATCAGGTAACACACGTCTCCACCGTCGATTTTCCAAAGGCGATTGCAGTGCCACCTCATCGTGCAGCTGAAAAAGCAAAAAAGGAAAACAAGTCACAAAAACTGGACACAAGGTGCAGGCTCTCTAGCCCGGCTGGTTACAACCTCTGCAAGATGAAGAGTGGCCCTTCACATCTGAAAATCTTCTAAAACACAATCCCTTGTTCATAACAAGGAAAATCCAGCCCTCATATTTGGATGGTTCTATGTCATTTTATCGCAGGATGTTTTTTCGCATTTTTTTTACCGAGGATTTTTCAATGAAAAAACACACCAAATGTTTTATTTTTAATTTTTGGGGGGCTACCCCCCAAACCTCCAATCCCCTTTTATTTTTTATATCATCCCGAACACCCACACCACAAATATATATTATTCTAACCCCCCTAAGAAATTCCATGAGTTTTTTTCATTAAATAATTCACGGTACAAAACCCCACGAAAAAACACCCTGCAATTAAAGGACGTTATACCCTTTGGACACACTATTGCTGTAGAAATATATCTTTCCCTCTGTTTACTGGACAGCCTTGTGTTCGGCTGCAGAGTAAACACTCTCCAGTCCAACCCGCTTTGAGTTATTTGGGGCTCACAGACACTGAGAGTGCACAATTTCATACAGCATGACATAGAGTCAAGTTGGTAAGGTCCCATACCTTGTGCTATGCCTTTCGAAATGTAATGCTGGAAATGCTGTGTCCTGCACTACAGCGCCTATATTTTGTATGTTATTATAGTTATTTGGAGCACGAAATCCCATCAAGCGGCATTACAGTGCTGAACAACAAACAAATGGACAATAATGAGAGAGAACATGGTACTTACATAAGCAATACAAAGAATACAGAACAGTGAGTAGCATTATTGGCTAACTCCACCCAAAGACGGATATCCCGAGCCAGGTTTTGGATTGTTTCTCAAAGGTTAAAAGGCCTGAACTTCCACTAAGGTGCACAGGGAGACAATACTCACAATAACATCACCTGACTTGGACCAGTGTACCACCGTTGTGTAAAATAATACAGGGGCTAAGCCTGTACAAGGAAATGCCAAAGGCCCTCCTGCTGCAAAGCAGGTAACTCTAGGGTCCTGTTGCTCCTACTGGTTTGGCTTTATGTTGTAATATGCAAGGGAGGCTTTCTATCCACTTCCAAAGTTGTTGGTCAAGTGTTATTGTTAAACAGGGAATCCTGTGACAAATCAGTACAATCCTGTTCAGTGCAGGAGTGGATGCAGTGTGTGCGGGTTCCATGCGTGAATGGCACAAATGATAAATTTCATTTTGTCAGATTGAAGAACTTTTGAAGTTTTACCGAACATTTTGCTGTGGAATTTGACAACTTTTTGCATGGAAGTTTGATTTAGAGACATTTTCTGAACTATCCACAGAAATCATCAATGCAATCAATTCCTAAAACATTGAACAGCATTTAAAAGAGAAAAGGTTATGTGAATATGTAAAACATCCTTGACCACCCTGTGGCCACCCGGGGAATGGCCTCGTGGGTTGGCTGGTAAAACGCAAGGAAAGCATCAACTCGCACCCATATTTCCAGCCACCTGATTGGCTGAGCGCCCTTCCCCAGTTGTGAATCAGTGTTCATTTATATTTTATTTTAGCTAGAGGCAGACATTGATAGGCCTCTGTAGCCGTTAGCAAACCATGTGGACTCCTTTTTAGCACTTGCAAATTGAACACACTGACTACTTATTTTATTAAAGTAAAAATGCCTTCATGTTTTTTTAGAAGCAAGGAATTCAAATTCTTTTTCAATAACTGTTTATTAACGACATTTCAAAACTATAATTGACATGGTCAAATAACATCATGAAATGTATGCCAACAGTATTACTCTTGTCATCCTTGCCCGAGTCATGAGGTTCTGCCTGAAACCTGCCTCTATGCGTAACACCTGGTATGACTCTGAACTTGCAGCCCTGAAACGAAAGTGCAGAGCAGCGGAACGGAAGTGGCACACTTCAGGTTCACCCTCTGACAAACTGGCCTGCCGCCTGCTCCAAAGGCAACACAGAAACTCCATCCATGCCAAGACAAGGACAAACATTCAGGCACAGGTATCTGGTGCATCCAATAACTCGAAGAACTTTTCAAAATCTGCAGGGAACTAGCCAACCCTTCCGCAGTCTCCTCCTCCCCTCTTCCTTCACAGGACCTCTGCAATGCCCTGGCCACCTACTTTGCCACCAAAACTCAGGACATCCTGAAGACCCTTGTTACTCACCCATCCAACACCCCGTTGCCACCTTTGGTCACTCATCCTCCACCTTCTGCCTTCTCCTCCTTCACACCTGTCACACCCAAAGAAGTTAGCAGGCTTGTCTGCTCTATGAAAGCTTCTTCCAAACAGGTGTTCCGCCCTGCTAGCCAGAACCATGAAGGACAACATTGGCTCTCTTGCCCCCACACTCGCTGATTTCTGCAACTGCTATTTCACCACTGGTTCTTCCCCTCCTCCCTCAAGTACTCACTTGTGCACCCGCTCCTGAATAAACCTTCAGTAGCCCCTACCTTTCTATCAAACTATTGCCCTATTACAATCACCTCCTTTCTGGGGAAACATCTGGAGAAGCTGGCCTTACCCCAACTCAACTCGTACACTGAACTTGTCGGTGGTCTCCTAGATCATCAATCTGGATTCTGAGCATCCAGAGGTACGGAAACTGCTCTTCTGAACACCCGTAAAGAACTGCTCGCATCCCTGCCCGTAAAGAACTACTTGCATCCCTGGACTCCAACTCCCCTGCTGTCCTCATTGTACTTGATCTTTCCTCTGCCTTTGACACTGTCAATCATTCCACCCTCATACGAAGGCTCCACAATACTCAAGGTATCTCAGAATGGGCACTGGAATGGCTGACCTATTTCCTTACTGACTGCTCTTCCCATGTCATCTTGGGCACCTTCTCCTCCCCTATGTCCTTCTCCACCTGTGTTGTCCACCAGGGATCCATCCTCTCCCCCTGGCTATTTAACATCTACCTTGCTCAGCTGGCACTACTCATCGCCTCCTTCTCCCCCAACTTCCAGTGCTATGCAGATGACACTCAACTCTTTTTCAGACCTCCTGCTGACTCACTTGCACCTTCTGGTGCTCTTCCATCGATCTCTGCCTCAATGCCAGCAAAACTGAGATCCTTCCTATTGGGACCCCTGACCCCTCCTTCTACCCTTCTCTCTGGCCTCTCACCTTGAGCTGTCTGCCGGCTCCCTCTTCTGAAGCCAGAAACCTTGGAGTCATCTTTGACTCCTTTCTCTCCTTCCTCTCTCACACTCAGGACATTGGCGAGAAGTCCCACTTTCAACTTTTCCTTCTCAAAGGAATTCTCCCTTTTCTCAGTTTCCCCCAGAAGCTCAAAGTTTCCGAGCCCTGGTTCTCTCTAGGCTTGAGTATTGCAACAGGCTCCTCCTGAATCTACCTTCTTCCACTTTGCAACCCCTTCAGCTAATCCAGAATAGACCAGCAAGACTTATCCTTGGCCTTAAGACCAGGGACAGCATCTCTCCTTCCCTAAAAAGTCTCCACTGGCTCCCGGTTGCTGCATGGATCAAATTCAAATCCTGCTGCATCATCCACAAGGCTGTCTGGGGCCAGGGACCACTCTATCTGCAACTTTGTCTTACAAAATACTCTCCTTCTAGACCTCTACTTTCTTCTGGTACCAACTCCCTGTGTGTAAAGCATTTAGCTTAATAGAGAGCAGGAGGTTGTTCACTTTTCTTAGCTTTATCCCTCCTATGGAACAGCCTCCCCCTCCCTCTGCATCTTGAGCAGGAACATCTTAAGGTACGAAAGCACCTCAAGACTTTCCTATTTTCCTCCTCCTTCCCTTCTTCCCTCCTCTGCTAATCTCACAGTTGCTGTGATTGGTACCTTGGACCCTTATGCATCCTTGGGGCCCCAACCACTCACACCCAATCTCCCCAGCTTCTGTCTACCTTCATCACTTGCCTCAGCACACCATCTGCACTGGGGACTAACACGTTTTCACCCAATGCAACCCCTGGCCGCATAGCACTTACCATACCTTGCACTTCATCTTTGGCTCACCCTTGAGCATGGATACCCCACACCTACCCCACTGCCCTCTTCCTTGCTGCACTTGCATGCTCCGAATACTCACAAGGCATAATAGGTTTGGCTGTCCCTTCCCCTACTGTGTTTTTTGTGTGTATATTTAAATTGTACTGAAATCCCATGTTCCCTCACTGTTGCTCTGTGGGCGCTTTGAAATAAAATGCATTTGCATAACAAGCAAACAATAAATAAACAAATAAATAATTGTTCTAATTTTCCAAATCCACATGATTGTGTTGCTTACCCATTACTCCGTTTTTTGAAACTAGCATGATAACTGTAATTCAAAGACAGCTTATTTCAGCGATATTGCAATGTTGAATTTTGCCTCCAAACCAAAATGATTCATGATAGCCATTGTGCAAGGGATTTTAACAAAGGTCAAGATGTATGTGACATTGTGTGTTCCAATCCTGAACTGTTTCACAGTCTAAACAGTTGTCTGCATGTCTCTTTGCTTATTAATGGGTGAATTAGGTGACCTGGATTCATTTTATAAAAAACTAGCCTAAGTACACGGCTTTGCCCGGGATGTCCATTCTCAGATTTGTTTTCATATTCCACAGAAAAAGGTGAACAAATATTGTTGTTTGCCATAAAGTTAAAACACAATACTTGTCAATTTCACTACTTAATTGAACACTACATTTTCATTTATCTCTGATTTCAATTCCCACATGAATGTCATATTTGTATGCTTAATCTGATTATTTGCAATGTTGTCAGCAGTGGTGGCCATTTTTGCTGCTAAACACACACTGCAAATAATCAGAGTAAGCATACAAATATGATATTTATGTGAGAAGTGAATTTGGCGGTAAATATAAATGTGGTGTTCAATTAATTAGTGAAATGAACATGTATCAAGTCTATTGCAAAAAAAAACAATGAAAAGAAAGACACATTTACTCTCTTCTAAAAAACAAATTGAAAACCAAAACACGCAAGTTGACTTCAGCATACAGAGCGCGACGAAGCACAAATTACCTGTAGATTGTGCGCAGAGCACCACAAAACGTAATGCTGTATATTTTTTAAAAAGTGTATTATCTCGGGAACGGGATGACCTATTGAGCTCGAAATATTTGCATTAATTCGGCAATGAAATAAAGGTTATTCCATGCTAAATCCATGATGCCAGACTTCACCAGTCATGATGAGTTACGTTCCAAAAGGTCGACGCCACATACAAACCCACAAACAAACACAACTTTGTTTTATATATATAGATAGCCTATATTACCTCATGGAATATACGGTTGTGTATTTTTAATATTGTACTGCTAGCGGGGGAAATCCTGAGGTGTCTACCAGTTTCCACATTGGTAAAAAAGCCAGACTGATTCCAAGTATCCAGCTCATTAGAACACTTGTGTGCACCCAGGGGATCATTTTTTTTAAATCTAGCTAAATCACCAGAAGGCTCTGATGATGCAGTCTGCCACCAACTTGTCAGAGAAGTCATCAACTTCCAGCCGACACCAACATGAAGGAGCCACGCTATAAACCGAATTGGAACACCAGGGCTTTATAAGGAAGATGAACGAAAGCGAGGCTTTCTTGGCAATTGTATTCCCCACAAATCTTATCCCCCTTCAACAACAGGCTGACTCAGACCCTAGTATTTTTCAGAAAAAAGCTCAAGACCCATTTCTTGAAGAATATTCTTCACTCTGTCTAGCAGCCCTGACCTTGTTCCTACCAGACCTTGAGTAATTTACCCTCACTCTGCCATGCCGCTTCCCGCTCAGCTCCAATCAGTACCTTCCCCTCCCTCCTTCCTGTCTTTTAAACTTATAGTACTAATGTCCTGTTATGGTATTCACAGCTCCACACAGAACTCTGTCCTTTTGAAAGCAAGATTCACACTCAATACATACACACCCACACATCCCAAAAATAAAATAAGACCAAATAAAATACATTAAATGGATCTATGACTAAAAACTGCTAGCATAAGAGTTATGTTGGTTGTGAAAGTCCACCATCTGAAGGCCCCTTCCACGACAAGGTTGTTATCTGCCAGCGCATCAATTTTGGAGGGTCTCCTCCAAACCCCAGTCGCTGCTGTGCCTCACTTCCCTCCACCTTCCCTGTACTCCTCTCCCAACTTCCACCCACTACGTCCCTTCAGCAGCACCACCTACCCACTCCTCTCTTTGCTCTCCTGCAGCTGCCAGGGCAAAGCGCAACACGCTTTTGCACATTGGCCCATGCTTGACACTCTTTTATGTGTCAGGCTTCAGCCTTGCATCCATCGGACCACAAACGATTAACATTGGTAAAATTAAATGAATGCAGTTAACCTTCTTATTGTGGCCCTCATTACAACTCAGGCGTTAAGGGTTAACGCCACCGTTAACCCTTAACGCCTGATTCCCACCTTAACGCCTGCTTTTTGCAGGCGTTAAGTTCCATGGTGCTAAGGCACCTTGGTGCTAATTACGGCACCATAATTTACGGTGCCGTAATTAGCGCCTTCCCCACTCCCATTATGCCCTATGGGGCAAAAATGGGAATGGGGAAGGGAAAATGGGAAATGGGGATTTACCGCCCCACTCACCTTGTAATGGGGCGGTAAATCCGCCATCCACCATGGTGTAAACGTAGTTTACACCATGGTGGTAAAGTTGGTGCACTTAGCACCTCAGTTGTAATGAGGGCCTGTGAGTGGTTCATTTAAAGACACTGGGCCTCATTACAACTCAGGCGTTAAGGGTTAACGCCACCGTTAACCCTTAACACCTGATTCTGATTTTAACGCCTGCTTTTAGCAGGCGTTAAAATCCATGGCGCTAACCTGCCATGGTGCTAATTACGCCGCCGTAATTTACGGCGGCGTAATTAGCGCCTTCCCCACTCCCATTATGCCCTATGGGGCAAAAATGGGAATGGGGAAGGGAAAATGGGAAATGGGGATTTACCGCCCCACTCACCTTGGAATGGGGCGGTAAATCCGCCATCCACCATGGTGTAAACGGAGTTTACACCATGGTGGTAAAGTTGGTGCACTTAGCACCAAGGTTGTAATGAGGCCCACTATGTAACACAAAGGAGAAGAGACAATCATCACATTTTCATACATTTGACATACCTGGAAAACTCATTGAATTTCATCCTGTTTCAGCTATTTTTCTCTGAGAAAACTAAATAACATTTTTGTGTTTCTGATCTTTTGCTCTAAACGTATTCATTCCCCTCGAATGACACCTATGGCTGGCTATTTCCTCACCGCTGCTGCACAAGTGACACACTGCTGCCTACTACCTCCTCCTCCACCGAGGTATCACGATTGAAGGAATGGGGGAGACTATAGTGGCCAGAATGCCTAGAACCTGTTAACAGTAGCAGTCATGCACACCTGGACAGGCTGCCTCCCAGATACTGCTAAAGGGCTTTATCATGTTTGGAGCAGAGCATCGATGAGCTGTGAGGCGTACAGTGCCGAGAAACGTAGTCCACCACACACCCCACGCAAAGAAAAAACACCCATGAAGAGGTTGAGTGTTCTTAATAATACTTTTGCAAATTTTTCAAGATCTTCTTAGGTGACCCAGCTCAAAACCTCTGCATAAAATACACACACAGTGGGTTGATTCAGTGAGCAAATACCTTTTCATGCCCCCAATCCATTTTCACCACACAACCAGTTTATGGTAGCCTTCTATTGCCTTCTATTGCGGTGTAAATCTCACTTTCACGAACATCAGAATGATGGTTCACCTGCACTGACTCCAGGAACACAATATAGCCACTGCATCAAGATCTAGGCTTACACTACACGCTACTGCGAGCCACAACCTCCTGAGAACAAACTGAGCAATCACATCACTTAGAAAGTAAAAACAAGGGACCTGATCACACACCACTCAGCCTCAGAAGGAACCAGTGAGCCATGCATTGCTGTTCATCTTGTGATGCAACAGGGAGAGCTGGTGATCTCAAAAGGTCTTCCAAGGGCCAACAGGGGACATCGATAGGGTGACCAGACGTCCCGGTTTTCCCGGGACAGTGCAGGGAAATCACCCTTTGTCCTGGGGTCCCGGTTGTTTTTTCATTTTCGAAACCCCATCCCGCATTTGCATGGTTGGGTGGCTATGGTCCCGGTTTTTGCTGGGACCTGATTTCGAAATCCCGAAATCGGGTCCCGGTGCGACTCTTCCTGCATGATTGGGGTCGTGAAATACTTTTCACGCCCCCATTTCCTCCCACTTCCCCTCCCCGGTCCTCTCCTCCAATGAGAGGAGTGCGCCTGTGAGCACACCCCCTCCATGCCCCCCTGCTGCAACAGGCCAGCGACATAGAAGTAGGACTACAGTGTTATTTGTATTTACTTTAGTCCTACTTGTATGTCTATGGCCTGTCCCAGTTGTTTCTAAAAAAAATCTGGTCACCGTAGACATCGCACATAGGAGGCGGGTGCTCTTCAGTAGCCACAAGAAAGCGTCCACGAGGAGCGCAAGTTTTGGCTGAACACAAGTTCCATACTTCTGGGAGGCCAAATGCAGCCAATTGAGCTAGGACCAACTGGCAGTCTTTCCCTCCACATTAGACCCAATGTAGGTCCATTTTAGTAGTGCTAAGGTCTCTGGTGACTTCACAAAAATCCAAGCATGTGAACAATCAGCAAAGTGCAGGAAAATGCTCGTTTTGCATGTATGAGATTGCTTAGGAAGTGGGCACGTTCGACTGCATCACCGCAACTCCCTGATATAGAAGGAATTAGAGGCCGCTCAAGATCTGGTTATTGACAGCCCCTACTCCACAGGATGAGGCGCGCAAGGAGGGCTCTTCGCTTCAGCGCCCCAGATGTAAGTCCCATATGCAAGACTCGAGGGAAGTTAACAATAAGGCGAACTGGCAGTGTTCCTGCCATACCCTGAGCTTGGGGTATGATTTAGAGTGATTGTCAGTTTATACATTTTAAGATACTGCTAATACGAATGAGCACTTTCCAATGCTGACGCGTGCATTATGCCCAACCTCTGTTGCCTTCACGGGGAATGAATAAGGAAGCCATTTTATCATTCTTTAAAAACCCATAGTGGAATAAGTGGCCATTCAGTATTTTCAAAACTCATGCAACGAGGGCCATATATACTCTGTACACTGTTCTGCTCACATTGTACAACATAAGTAACAATTAATGTTAAACTATTCATCTGACAGGCAGATGGGCTCTTCAAGACATGCTTAACGAACATTACCAGGCGAGGAAAGGGTTCCATTATATATAACTAGGCAACCACAAACATGCAATCATTAGCCCATATAAAATGTGCTATTAGGTGTTGAAATGAAACAAAATGATGAAAAGAAAACAGCGGAAAAAGAGACCTACATTAACATGTCTAGCACTGGTGGCAGCTCCAGTGTTCTTCCCTGCGCTGTTTAGCTACCCATTAACATATCCACCACTGGTGGCAGCTCCAGTGTTCTTCCCGGCGCTGTTTCGCTACCCATTAACACATCCACCACTGGTGGCAGCTCCAGAGTTCTTCCCGGCGCTGTTTTGCTATTTATTAACATGTCCAGCACTGGTGGCTGCTCCAGTGTTCTTCCCGGCGCTGTTTCGCTACCCATTGACACGTCCACCACTGATGGCAGCTCCAGAGTTCTTCCCGGCGCTGTTTCACTATCTATTATCATGTCCAGCACTGGCGGCTGCTTCAGTGGTCTTCCCGGCGCTGTTTCGCTACCCATTGACACGTCCACCACTGGTGGCAGCTCCAGTGTTCTTCCCGGCGCTGTTTCGCTACCCATTAACACATCCACCACTGGTGGCAGCTCCAGAGTTCTTCCCGGCGCTGTTTTGCTATTTATTAACATGTCCAGCACTGGTGGCTGCTCCAGTGTTCTTCCCGGCGCTGTTTCGCTACCCATTGACACGTCCACCACTGATGGCAGCTCCAGTGTTCTTCCCGGCGCTGTTTCACTATCTATTATCATGTCCAGCACTGGTGGCTGCTCCAGTGTTCTTCCCGGCGCTGTTTCGCTACCCATTGACACGTCCACCACTGATGGCAGCTCCAGTGTTCTTCCCGGCGCTGTTTCACTATTTATTAACATGTCCACCACTGGTGGCTGCTCCAGTGTTCTTCCCTGTGCTGTTTCGCTGCCCGATGTTTATTGCCTCCCATTTAGACTTGCTGCCAGAGTTGTGCATTGCTGGTGGATGCGCTGGCCATTGTTTGCACCATGTACCGCCTTCCTCCCCAACATGGTCTGGCTCCAATAGCCAGACCCAGTGACGATGTGCTTTGGTGTGAGGTTGGCACCCAAATGGCTCCTGCGCAGTGCAAGGAGAAATGTCAGCACTGGCTGAAGCCTGCCTCCAGTGATCGCTGCCAAGTCTTGGGAGGATAGCTCAGGGGCAACGTGCTCGCCTTGGAAGCAAGACGACACAGAGCAACACAGGTTCGATCCCGGGGTCCGCGCTTAGTAACCTCTGGGTATTAAGCGAGTTATAAATAACCTATCATATAATATCATAAGGAGGCTCTTTTGTGAATGAGGTATTGACCGACCAAGATTGCATATGGTACCAGCATAAAAATGGCTCCTACAATTGCACCTGGTAAACCGATATGCATGTATGATGTTTGGCATCCAAAATGACGATTAATCCTGGCTGGATATAACGCTCCATGATTGTACACTGTACCACCATACACCCAGTAATGCTTGCTGAACTAAACACACCCAGTTGACATCAGGCTTGTGAATGATGTTGCATGCCTAACACTAACAGATCGACAAGGCAATATCTCACTACTAACTGAGACCTGTTCTCGCCTCCCTATTAATACCTGGTAATTTGTTTGCACTGTGTGACACTGTTCAGTTTGGTAGTTGTTGCCTAAACTGCCTAAACTGCTCCCTACTAGTCTTGCCACTTCCCCAACAACGTCCACCACATGTCACAATATCACGAAACACCCAACTTCATATGACTCGAACTGAAGAACCACTAAGCAAAGCACTGACCCAAAACACATGTACTGAATCAGGACACATGGTGATTCAAGATTGAACGCTCAAAACTATCCCAATAGACCACCCTCACAACCGCAATCATGGAGCTGTACATATACATTACAACTATCCTGACGAAGACTATACGTAAGGACACGGCAGAAATAGGTTGCACGTTTTTTTGTATCCAGATGCACTTGCAATGGTGAAGGATGTCATGAAATGCCCGGTGGTGATATAATACATCCAAAAGGATTTATTTATTTCCTGACTCCTTTTGTAAATACATAAGGTGCACATGTGAGTGTTCAAACACAAGGTAGCATGTTGATTTGATAGATTTGATTTGCTTTGTTTATTTATATAGCGCACAGAACCTGGAGGTATCTAGGCGCTTATACTTGAACGATTGATTACAGTGCTTCAGGTTACAGAGGGGAAGCACAGAAAGTGATTACAACATAGAGGAACATACAGAGGTAATACATCAATACAATATATAAAGCAAAGAAGGCAGACTTGAAGTCCAAGAAAATAGGCACTATCCAGGCACATGTGTGCGTGGGTCTATTTTACTGTACTCTTATCTCGGGGAGGGTGTGTGAGAGGCAGATTGTGCACAGAAGACAGAGAAAATCCCCCCCCCCCCTAGCACTCCCACGGTATGCCGGCAAATGCAGAAAGGAATATCAGGTCGACATGATCAAGGATCGTAATCAATGAGGATATTGACATCATTTATAAATCCCACTGTGGCAGTAATGATCATCAGGCCTGCCCTGCTAATCAATGACAGAGGCAGAGTTCTTCGGGGAACACCAGGGGCACCTCATCTAATGCAGCACTGATCATATGAAGGGTGTGCAGAGTTCTCAGCTGTTAGCAAGTTAGTCCACTTTTAAGATCACATAAGGTGCACGCTTTGACACCATGTTGTGGACTAACTGAAAACACTATGATGCAGAGATGGAGCAAAGCATTAGCTTTCGGAGTCCCAGAGACGTCTGCATCAGATGGTTAAGTGTCGCACAGCACCATCTGCCCAAGACGTGTGTGTGTGTGTCTTTGGAAACCGATGCGTTGTTCCATCTCTGCACAGTACTTCAAGTTAGTCCACTAAAGGGGATTAAAACCTGCATCGTGTGTGATTTCTGAAACAAGCCATGTAGCGCCAGGAAGCACCAAATGGCAAAAGCTTTGCGGAGAGAAATGCTGATGCGCGTATTCTGCATGATCACAATTGCAGCCTTCCCTGCTTGAAACAAGCTAATTTTATTTACGAATGTAATTTGCGACTGAGTGAAATGTGATAAACACATTTTTGAGCCAAGTTGTAAAACAAGTCACTTCTTGTACATAAGTCTATCCTGATAAGTTTGTAAAAACACTCGGAATTGTCCCATTTAAGAAACTCTTCCCCAGGGGTGGTGCTAGGTCTGGAAAAGTTCCGGGGCTACGCTAATGTCGGGACGGTCGGGACTGGGGCTAGCTAGCCTTTTGGTTGTAACTCATGAGTTTCTATCCAGGGCTATCACCAAAAGACCTGGGGCTATAGCCCCCTACCCCTCTCTTCCAGCGACGCCTCAGCTCTTCCCTAAAATGTAAACAATGTGCTCCGGTCTCATAAAGAAGAAACTGAGAGGGTCACTGTCCACAGTGCACCAGGCAGGAACCGTGCTAGTCTATTCATAATGTGGGCATTTACATGCTGTAATGCCATATTCTCCCCAGGCCTAAGTGCTGCTCTTATTAGAGCCCAGTTCAATGATACTAAATGGGTTATTTATAACGCGCATCATACCCAGGGGTTTGTAAGCACGGACCCGGGGATCACACCTGTGTAGCGCCAGTCGTCTTGCTTCCAAAGTGAGCACGTTGCCACTGAGCTATCCTCCCGAGTATAAAGGACGAAAGGCTGAGCCTGACCTGCCAGGATTCGAACTTGAAGGCTCAGGCTGCCCCCTGCCAGCAGTGACCCGTAACCTGTGACATATGTGCAGAGGAAAGCAAACGTGACACTGAAAGGAGAGTGTGAATCAATGCGCTTGTGTGTGCTCAGGGAGACCGTATCCAGTGCAGCGGCCCTCACTTCTCTTCCACCTGGCTTTGCCCACTGAGTCACTTAGAGTGCTGGCTTAAATGCCATGCATACCCCATGACACAGCATAAGGGACGAGGTCTTGAGCAGGTGTGCACCATTATGCCGATGAAACGCAGCTTTACTTACGGATTCATTCATCGTCTCCCGACTGCCATCAATGGATGATCCTGGATGTCCTCTGACTGCACCCAACATGGAATTTCTTTCCTTTTCTCATTCTAATACTTGGGGGTCCATTCTGTCTGACGCCACTGTCTTGGTCGCTCCCCCTGTGTCTGCTTCTTCCGCAGAATCCTTGGGTTTTATGCCAGAACCCTGCTGTCTTCCTTATGTTCCATATATTTGTTGGTGAAGGCTGCAGCCAGGCTAGTTTCAGGGGCCGGCTAGTCCGTTCGGATCCCCAATGGTATTGACTCCGTTTGGATGCCAGGGTCCTGTCAAAGTGGGCTTGATTGTTTAACACCCAGATCTGCTTATTCTCAGGCACCGAGTTGTATAGCAAGGTGGTAATTTCTGGGGGCTTGAGGAGTATTTGCAGTGGGTATATTCTCCACCTGGTGGATCTGAAATACTGCTGTCCCTCTTCCTGGGGGATATCTTGCCCTGAAGCAGCTCTTGTGGGCTGGAACTCGCTTCCACTTACTTGGCGTTTAACTTCTGATCTCCGAAGATTTATTCGAAAATTACAGAAAGCCTGGCTATAGAACACTGTTTTTTAGCTGCATATTTGTATGTTAAGGCACGTTTTTTAACTAGATTATTGTGTTATATGTGTTTGATCATACATGCTTACAGTGCTCAGATGGACCTTGGTGTCATGCTCACGCTAAATAAAAGCGGGAAATAAATAAATATTAGTCTCCCTTAGCGACGAAGCAGGAAAGGGCAGAGCTAGAAAGGGCTTCTTAGCTTTTGTGGTGATGAGGACAGCAACGGACGATGTTAGCGACCCCTTCAAAATGATATTCAAGGTATGTAACTTTATTCTGTGATTAACATCTAATTCTCAACCTCATACTCCAACAGAAGGCAACCCAACTCTGGACTAGGAGACATCACAATCTTTCTAGTCTTAATACATGAGATAGAGGAAGCCCTCACTCACCAATTTCCCTTCTCTAGAGCTACACATGACTCCTTCCATCCTCTCATTCAACATATGCAGACCCACACACAGGGAGTGGCTTGCTCCTTGGGGAACTCCTACACTCAGTGTGGATGCAGTGGCAGCCCAGACACACACTATGATCACCGGCACGCACACTACTGTCACAGGCACGGACAACGGGCTTTGGCCTGCAGAATGCCAACACCCATCAAACCCCAAACTCGTGCGAAACATGTCAACTAGTATGCAGGGAGCAGCGATCCCCAGAATGCCTCGCTGAGCTCATTGAATTATGAACTTTCATCTGCTACACTTGCCCCCTCTAACCTACCCACACCCATCCGTTTTTTGCTTAAAGGATATCAAGAAGTCATGTGAATGAGAGACGCATGCTCTGATAAGACCCAGTTAAATAACAAAACAGCAGAAAGAGTGGCAAGGGTGGGAGGGTATTCTTCAGAGCAATGGGGAGAAGGAGGAGGAAGGGCCAGGAGACATTTTGCACATTTTAACTCTATGATATGATAGGTTATTTATAACGCGCTTAATACCCAGAGGTTTCTAAGCACAGACCCGGGGATCGAACCTGTGGTGCCCCGTGTCGTCTTGCTTCCAAGGCAAGCACGTTGCCCCTGAGCTGTCCTCCCAAGGTATGTGTACGTTATGGTTTTGCATCGTGGAAACCGAGCAGTGAATCAAGAGAGTGCTCTAAAACAAGGGGCTACAGTAACAGGTTACACTAATATGCATACAATTATAAGGATATAATATTAAGAGTACACTTGGAAAGACATGGAGAGAGGGGCACAAGTTTGAAGATGACGTTTTGGCTGGTGTTGATCATGGTGGATCGCCAGGTGTGCCCCTGTTAAAGCTATATTACTGTGAGTTTAACACAGTCAGACCTGCCTAGCTGCGCCATTGAGTCCATGACATTGCTGCTGGAAGAGTGATTGGGAATGTGTGCAAGTCAATAAAAAGCAGCTGCCTGGCCTACTTTTGGCCAGTGGCCCTAGGCATGGTTTGACATTGCTGGTAGCTATTAAGCTCCTAGCTCTACCGTAGCTGAACAACAACAGCTACCAGGAGCTACTTTCAGCTCCTCAGACCAACTCTTGCCCTACATACATATTTGACATTAACTGCATGATTTTGAGTGTAAATAAAGAAGAATGAAGACACATGTAGGACACATCTAAATATAGTGGATCATTCGTATAGGGCAAAAGGTTAGTGTACATTTGATGTGGAAGTTAGATTTGCAGCGCACTGTGTACTCACTCCCGGTCTGCCAGCGGTAGCTCCTGCCTACTATGTGATGCCTGCCACCCATGATCTGGTATTAGCTCCTGCTCATCGAATCTTAATTTCAAACTCTGCCTTGGCATAGCCAGTATAATTTTATCATGCAAATATGGGACACAGATTGGCAGTTCGCTCAATAGTTATTTCTTAAATGTGATTAAAAACCTTCTTTTAAAACACATTTTCCAAGCTGAGGCAGTATGTTCATAAAAGATGGGTTTAAAGTTCTTAACAGGGAGCTCATTATTTCTTGCCGACACATAAATAATTTTTTACCAGCGCCTCAGCCATCATACCAAATACCAGAAGTGTTGCTAGGCGGCTCGGGGGGCTCTAGCTACGAGCCTTCTGGTTGTAGGCCCGGATAGAAGCCCCGGGGCTAAAACCAAAAGGCTAGCTAGCCCTGTGTCCCGAGAGTCCAGATGGTAGCGTAGCCCCAGATCTTTTCCAGACCTAGCGACACCCCTGCCAAATACTCTAAACAGTTGATTTACTCCTCTTGCACCCTCCCCAGAATACTGTGAAAGGAGAATTAATACTCATATGTTCGGGTTTTGTTGAAAATGAGGGTGCATTGTGAAAGCAATGATATTTTTGCGACTGGGAGAGGACTGAGGGCGGCAAGTGCGCTGATGATTGCGACGCATTGTGTGATCTGCCCTGTTGCTAAGGAAGGAGTTGCATTGACACAAATGTGTGCAAGCCCAAGTTTGAGGGAGACTGAGCAGTGCTAATGCTTAATGTATAAGCTATGCACAATGTCAGAGCTGTGTTGGTAGAAGGCATGCGGTGCATTGGCGGAGCGGGGAAGAGTGGGGTTGAGGGTGCAGGTTCATTATGAGAGCTCTGTACCCGTTTTGGATTGGACACGGTTTTGAGGTGTAATGGCTGAGCTCTGTAGGAAGCAGAACAAAAGTGCATTGGCAAAGCTTTCTCAGGAACAAAGTAGAGGTGCAGTGGCCCAACTTTCTGCAGTCTGTAAATTTCAATTACTCGAAAAGAGTAGCTCAAGCAGCAAACAAACTGAGATGGCAGGGCAACGCAGAAGGGCCAGGTGGTCCATAGGAGAATTGCGCACGAGGCTGGAGAGGTTCTGCAAGTCGGGGCTGAGCATGGAGTTATGGTCACAAGGAGGAACAGAGGAAGAAGAATGTTGACAGGCCTCTCTTACAGTTATCAACACAACATTAATGAGTCGACTATGTGTGGAACCCTGCAGTGTGAAGTGCAGTGCAAACCTATTGAAATAAGCTTCTGTTGGAAAGAATGAACCATTTGCTAATCTGCCACGAGCAACTTGGCAAGGTCTGCTTTCTCACTGCAGAGTGTTGTCAGGCCTTCTTTTGTTTTCATTGGGTCTGCTTAATAATGATAATGATAATGATGTGTTATTTATATAGCGCCTTAATCCAAAGCGCTTTACAGAGCACTGACCTGTATAGTGTTGTTAGGCCTGCTTTTGTTTTCATTGTGTTCATGAGGTAGGGTCTGCTTAATGACCTCTATAGTGTTGTTAGGCCTGCTTTTGTTTTCATTGTGTTCATGAGGTAGGGTTTGCTTAATGACCTCTATAGTGTTGTCAGGCCTTCTTTTGTTTTCATTGCTTGTGTTCATGAGGTAGGGTCTGCTTAATAATGATAATGATAATGATGTGTTATTTATATAGCGCCTTAATCCAAAGCGCTTTACAGAGCACTGACCTGTATAGTGTTGTTAGGCCTGCTTTTGTTTTCATTGTGTTCATGAGGTAGGGTCTGCTTAATGACCTCTATAGTGTTGTTAGGCCTTCTTTTGTTTTCATTTCTTGTGTTCATGAGGTAGGGTCTGCTTAATGACCTCTATAGTGTTGTTAGGCCTTCTTTTGTTTTCATTTCTTATGTTCATGAGGTAGGGTTTGCTTAATGACCTGTATAGTGTTGACAGGCCGTATTTTGTGTTCACTGCTTGTTTTCATGAGATAGGGTCCGCTCAATGACCTGTCGAGTGTTGCTAGGCCTTCTTGTGTTTTCATAGCCTGTGTTTATGAGGTAGGGTCTGCTTTCTGACCAGTATAGTGCTGTCAGGCCTTCTTTTTTGTGTGCTTGTGCTCATGGGGTGGTGGTCTGCTTTCTGACCAGTAGGGTGTTGCCAGGCCTTTTGTTTTCATAGCCTGTGACCTGTAGAGTTCTGTCAGGCCTTTTGTTTCAGAGCCTGTGTTCATGTGGATATCTTAATGTATACTGCAAGTGAAAGGGCATTTGCTCTTATTGCTTTGCTTTTGTAAGAATGAACCTTCAGAAATGTTTACATATAGGTGAGGTGTGTGTGCAGTTCAGTAACAACTGTATTTAATACTGCACTGCATTTTTGAAATTACAGTGTGCATTTCCTGTGCACAAAAATATTGAGCCGCAAAATCAAAAAATGCCTAAATTAAGACTTGCAGTCTACATAGGAACTCGCTGCGGAGCCATATGATATTCAAAGAATGCAAATCCTGGCATCGAACTTACAAAGCACATTTTGAACATTTCTTTCATATTAATGTACCATTTGTAGAGGCTGCTTGGGGCGACCCGTTAAAAATACATGATGCTGTTCCCCAGCGCGCAGAATTAAGTGCTTTAAAGCAGTGTACAATGAGGCAAACTAGTGCTGCCGGGATGTGAAGTGTAGCATGCATGCCACAACACGAAAATTAACCAAGCTTGTGCAGCTTTCCCCTAATCATATGTCTCTCCCCTCTCACAGTCTTGATGGGAGCAACCAGCTATCTTTTAGAGGTGTATGAGAGGATGTGAGAATAACAGGACATCCCTGGCACAGAGGATATTTGCACGACAAGGGCTTGTGTTGATACAAACACTTATAATTCTTTAGCAGTAACTATTCAAACTACAACAGAATTGTCCACATGGTAACACAGTGTGTATTAAGGGACCAAACTGAAGAAAAGTGTGGGGGTTACTAGTCTTCCAAGGTGTCTCCTCTTTCCCCAACCAAAATGCTATGTCCTAAATTCAGGTTTCTAAGTATTCCCCGTTTCCGGTCATAATCGCTCAAGGTGCGGGAGAGGATGAATGCCTATCGTTCCCTTGGGTTTCCATTACAATTTAAACAAAAGTGGTCTGCTGTACAAAAGTGCTAGGTGGAAGAACACAATAAGTGTACAGGTCTACTCTAAAGAGCCACGTTTTCTAGTCATGGTTTTCCCAACTTATTACGGGTCTCATTATGAGTATGGCAGTGCAGGAAAAAAGTAAAGGTAATGGAATTACCACCACTTTTCCTCCTGCTCTGCCAGACTATGAGTTTGGTCCTGGAGTGGGGGATTTACCTCCAGCACTAAACTGGATGTAAAACCCCCCAATTTCCACCAAAAAATTGGCAAAAATGGTGAAATTACCACAGCAGCACCACCATTTGTAATCCAGCAGTAAATCCGCCAGCCCAAGTGGTGGTAATAGTAATTCCAGTGGGCAGTATTCTGGTAGATTCACCACTGGAATACCACCCAACTTGTAATGACGCTCTATATCTCTCCCCTCTTGCTAGGATTGTTGTTAGACTGAAGCTATTATCACCCACCAGCTCACAGTAGACTCAAACTATCCCTTTCTGGTTATAGGGTTTACTGATAGTCCTAGCAGGATGTGTACGGAAAGGCCATATAGGCCCAAAATGTGCAGAAATATATCTTTCTCATGGAGAGGCACACTGGCATAGGAGTCATCAACATACATCTGCCATGATTAGCCGAGTCAGAGTACATATAGGTTGTAATGTTTATTTGTAAGGTGCAAAGTTTTTACATGTAGTGGCTTTTTAGGTGACAAATATGAAAAGTGTACCTCTGGTGGGTGTATTCACTCTTCCAAGGAATTCAACCATGGAATTCCAAGGGCCAATCGGCAGATAGGGACTGAGCACTGGTGGAAGATAAGGGGATACATCTCCAATAAAAATTCAAGGCATAAGTTAACACCTCCTGATTTTTTATATTTCGAAGGAGAGGCTCACAGCTTAAAAAGTGACTGCACAAGCCAGAGAGTGAGAGCTGCCTAAAAATCGTCAAGGACAGAACTGCCTAAAATCATCTGGGTGAAATACTAAAAGAAGGTGGCAGAATGTAACTTTGCCAGGAGAGCTGCTGGGACCCACTCCATTAGAGGGGACGGAGGCTGAATTGAGTGATTACGCCTGGAGAATATCCTTGACGGATGGTGGATTCTGATGTCTCTGTCCTGTCCCTGTAAGGGGAGCCCTGCTGACTTTCCTGAGTACCAAAAACAGAGATTTCCAATTTAAGTAGTTTGTCCAAAAAAACAAAGTGTGGGGATTTGTTGATTTAATGCCTTCTTAATAGTTGGAGGGTCTGGAAGTAGATCCTTAATATATTTTGAATAATAATAATTTAATGAATTCCCCTACAGCAGAATAACACAGGGTGAATGTGTTAACTTCCGAAATTGACACATTTCATGCCCAGTGTACTTTAGAAACTATAGTCTGTTAATGTAATTGGGTCTACCTATTTGTCCTGTCAACCACAGATTTCCCTAAAGGAAAGGGGTGCAAAAACAAAATTCCAAACAGTGACCACTCCGCAGACCAGGACTTTAAGCAGAGGGGTGCTGAGTGTAACTGAAGCCTGGGTTTTTGGTGCTGGGTAGAAAAGTGCTTTGCCAAGTGAAACCAAGTGTAATTCTCCACTGAAAAATGCACACTCTTTCCTGAGAGTGAGAAGGTGACCCTGATCCTGAAAAGTATATGAGATTTCAAAACTGCTAGCAGTTTCAAGTGTGCAGGGAAATTAAACATATAAAGTGCTGCATGTGAAATTGCATTTGATTTCAATCTAAACCTTATCAACACATTCTAATGCTCATGATCTAGTAAGGTTCCAAGGTATTATTTGATGTTGACATAAAAGGGATTCGTGGGACAAGAGGGGACAAGAGGGTGGAGCTGTTATTTAGCCTGTGTTCCATTGACAAAAGTGAAACCTAAAAGTAACATCCCCAATGTTTGTATTGAAGCTTTGTTTTGTGCCACATAGAAGGTGGTGTGTGTAATCATTTGGTGCAAATATTAATTAAACCTATCATTTAAATAAATATATATTCTTTCTGTACCCCGGCCTGGTTCTTGGCTCATTGTTGACACAGGCGGAGGGATCTACGTGGATCTATAAGAATCAAAGATAGGGCTAGCCTGAACTAGATACATGATTTATTGTGTGGCACCTTCATTGGGGGGAAAGGAACTCCCCATTTTAAGGGTGGTCTCTCAATATATAGTTACATGGGTACTGACCGATAGCACCCAACGTGCTTGCAGCACTAAGACACTTTTGCTTTCCAGGTCTGAGTCAATGCTTTCAGTGGACCAAATGTGTCCCTTATTCCTTTGATGCTGTTATTACTAAACAGATACATGGAAGCCCTTATTAGGCTCAGAGTTCTCCACTCCTCCTGCTCACCTGCTGCATCACCTTCGCATTGCACCACTGTTGTGGCTGTGCCAATTCCTGCTCTTTCTGCTTCCCTGTTGTAGGGCTGTATGGGACTTTAACTGACTGGTTCTATGTGGTTTTGTCGAACACAGTTTGTGAGTGAACAAATGGTTTGACTTGTTGTGGGTAGTTCTATCCTTTTTTTCCACACCCTCCTACATGAATATATTTTTGGCTAAAACTACCCCAACAGATCCAAGTAAATGTACTCTCACAAAATGTGGTTGAGGAAACCACCATAACCTTATTGACCATAAAGTGGCATGATTGGTTGCTGAATTCTCTCATCCCATGTGAGTCCCGGAATTGGCTCTGCCCTAATTTCTCCTACTTCCTTTCAGGTGGTATGTCTTTCCAGATTATATCTCTAAGGTGCAGACCTCTATTCATCTATTTTGCTATTGGTTTGTTTGTTACCTCTCACAGCATGCACTGGAGGATTAACGTTTTGGTTCGTGTACTAATGAGATCCTTCTGCCTGTTGGAAACACAGTGATGTTTGCAGGACATGGGGCTGTCCAAATTTGAAGATCATAATGCGAGATGTTCCCTGTCTCTAAAGTGGTACTCCCCAGCCTGTTGGTAAAAAACTCTGCTTGCCACAGCTTATCAGGTAGTGCACACCACCGCCAACTGCCTTACACAGAAATCATTCAGCTGTCTGCAGTGCTCCTAGTTATCTGACCCATTATCCTCTGGCCACTTATTTACCCATGATGTGCATCCTGATGTTGTTGGCCCTTGCCACCTGCCCTCTGTCACATCTTCAAATGGTGACTCATCCCCCAGGTGCATAAGAGGGGTGGCATGGACTTTAATTGCCAGCTTGCCTTGCTGACTTTGCCATGCGTAGGATGATTATACTTCTTGGTGTCTTTCCAGGTGATGGTGTGGTGGTCATCTTACATTGGCCGCCGACTAAGCTACCTTTTGACCATGTTATTACTGCACAGGCCAGACAGGGGTATCAACTTCAGTATGTAATTTATGTTTCATTGATCTGTCACAAATAATGAATACTGCATTACTAATAGATACAAGAGCAAGTTGGGTATCAATTCACCAATTAAGAAAGAGAACATTGTAATATGCTGAACACATTGTCATATATTCAACAACCAATATACATCTGTGGTATGAGTGAGAATTGGTAACTTGTTTTAAAAAAATAATCATGGTTCCAATGACATTCGGCAGTGGGAACAACTTCCAAGATGTCTGCCGTTTGGTAATATGTGGATAGAACGAGATTTCCCAAAATAAAAATGGCCACCACTTGATTTCCATACACGATGTCGGAGGAGATCCATGCTGATCCGCCTGACATGCTCTGCGGGTACGACTCATTTAGAACATTTTTCGTTAAATTCAAATGAACATTTTCTTACACTACATGTGCAGCATTTGAGCGCCAAATATGTGGGCTGGTTCAGAACATGAATTTTGTTTACAGCGCTGAGTCGTGCATTTTGGTTCGGGACACACAAACGTTGGCATTAGCAACATGTGTTGTTTCGTTGTTATAAACAATGTATTTAATGAGACACAAGATTGATTGCTGCATATACCAAATGTGCAAAATGATAAACGGCCAATTGAATATGCACTCCCTACGGTAAAACTATACACTGTGTTTGAGGAAGGACCTTAGTTAGAAGCAGCTATTCAGGTATAACCATTTGGTGGATTACCCAAGAAACACATGGAGTTCCATTGCAACAGTTAATATATTTAAAATGACACAAGATCAAGGCATGTAGAGAGTGTGGAATATGTATAAATGTTGGCATAGTGAACTCCCCATGGGAACACATAATTTGCTCTAATATATAGGAGTTTCATAGCAGCATTTAGAAAGCACGAAGAAGACAACTGTAATGGCTGACAATGTGAGACTGTTGTAAACACCACGTGATATTCTGTTTTACAGATTTCCTCAGCGTGGTTTAGAATTTCAAAAGCTGAATATGGACACCGAGTCCTCATCCCTCAATGAAGAGGTGAGTCAGTTAGTAATGAAATATTATGGTTGCATTATCCATTGGGTGGATTGCAAATAGTGCCTGTCATGTGTTACAGGACATAAAATGGAAAAAATAGACAGCTTTCATATGAAGTGAGAAACACGTTTTGGCATGCACAAAAGAGGTTTTGCCTCCCAGCATTTATGATTCAAAGAAGACATATTAACAAATATATTGGTTTGGATAAATTTGGCTTTGGATAGATTGTTAACACACTGACATGGCTGGTTTTTTTTTTTTTTGCAGATGTGGGACCACCGAGTAATATATCTGGCCTGATGAAGGCCACCACAATTTAGCGCACCAAGAAGCCCAGAAGGCCGAAATACCGGGTGTCAACCCATATTATATGACCTAAACAATAGTTCACTGTACAAAAATATAGGAGTAGACAAAGAGAAAATGTTTAGATTCTGCCTCAGAATTAAAGTGGCTCATAAATAAGTGCTCATGAATTGAGATTCTAAAACAAGAGCAAATGAATCAGTTCTATATTTGAAAGAAAAACCAATGGGTGGAAATCATTGGTTGTATGATATTTATCCATATGATTAATGTACTGATGTATAGTTTTGTAAGGTAATTGATGTTTTTGTGTATAGAAAGGAAATCTATTTTTGTATATGTACCACACATCGGTGAGATGTGTTTAAAGTATCCAATGTTTTTCAATGAATACAATCGCAATACATAGAAAATGAAAAATAGAGTCTTAGCTGTGTCTGTCAAAAGCCTTTACTGTGATCAGTGTTCACGTATACTTCATCTAACATTGGGACAACAGTATTTTAGATAGCATGCTGTACCTCAAGTTTGTTCCACAACAAAGTTCCTCATTATTTAGGTCTGTCCTGTACATTTCTACATTTGTAGCTCTTAGACTCTGTTCTCATGGTGTTACCTGGACTGAATTTGGATTTTCCTAGAATTGCTGTTTGTCATTCTTCCATTCTGGTTCATATGTTGCTTTTGTACCATTTCCCCTGAACCTTCCTTGGACACACAGAGGCGTGCCTCTGTGTGTGTCGTTGGGTTTGCACACTACCATCATTGAATAATGGACCCTCGAATCTCATCCTCTTGTCACCGGGTTTGCAGACTTGCATCAGCAGACTTTGGACCCACAAGCCGCGTCCCGTCATGGATGCACTTTTTCGCTAGATGGCATTCATCTTGTTTCCTAGAATCACTTCTCCAAATGTTCACTGAAAGAAGCAGGTATCTGCAATAAACTCTGTTAACAGGAAGGATGGGTAGTCGCTGGCATTGCCATGTTTTTCTTTTGCAGCCATGGAAATAAACCCAGGGATTCGCTTCTCTTTCTTCATCCTCAGCTTTAAGATATCTGTCCAAGCTGAGAGTTTTGGGAGAGGTGTGGAGGGATGTCTCTGTGGTCCTGGGTACACCTGACACTGCTCTGCCCTTATTGCCCTGTGGGCAGTGTGGGCCAGTAAGAATTACTTCAATGCTTAATTAAGAATCTTTCATGCATCAGAGGGATTCTTGTGGAGGAGAGTGTTTACTGGATCTGGGGTTTGTGACTATAAAATGCACCCCGGCTTCCACTACTATTTAAGTGAGACCATATCAGATAGGAAAGGATGTTCTTAAGGGGAGCAGGAATCTGGGAGATTCTCCTTTTACCACCTAAGGGTAGCTCTTAACAGCTCTTGTGGCATCCCCAACCATAAGGAGTGACATGTGAGGGACATCGTGAACAGACATTATATGTAACACCTCCCCATCCATTCCACACACGCATTGAAAGGTTAGCAGTGACAATAAGGACAACATTTGAGTTTAATTACAGGGAAACAATGAGGGAATGAGCATTGAGTGAGTACACTTAAAAATGCACCTTTGCAAACAAATCACCCCAAGGTGTCACACTTCAATTCCAATCAAATCAAACAGTAGCTTTGACACGGGCAGCCTGACATGCTCATGGGAGGAAAACAAATCATTTCAGCGAGGACTAGAAACACTGTATGGTGTGTTACTAGTATTTTTAAAACTAGATACTGCGTTGCCATTCGTTTATTTATTTATTTGATTTTATTGAGCGCTTATAAATCAAGAAATTGTGTTTCAAAGGTCTAGAGATTTTTCCATGCACAAAAAAGGGCTCATTATGAGAACTGCTGGGTTGCTAACAGAGCTGTCTCGCTGTTATGGGCAAGAGGAAGCCATGACTGTCAAAAATGATTAATATTCATGAACAGACAAATTAATCAAATATTTGTATAACCGAAATCTGCAAGCTAAATTGCCTCCAGATGCCTCCCGGTTTCGGGTGATTGGCGGTACAGATGAAAATATGACGAGACTGATTCACAGAGATTTGTGCTGGATCAGATCATGCGAATCCTGTGGATATCTCAGATCTTCACCTCCAATCTTCTATCTGAACCACAAAGTCTAAAAACACAGTCAATCCGGATTCCGGAAGCGTCTCTGAGATGCCCTTGAGCAAACCTTTGTGAGGGTGGTGAAGGTGGGGGTCAATTGAGCTATTCTTGGTCATGGCTTGTGCGGTAGTGTCAGGAACAGTTCCTTTGTTAAAGTATTAGTTTATAAAATGAGGTGTGTGGACTCGGATGTCTGCACACTCTTCAATGGTTTTGGTGAGTAATGGGTTTGGCGCTACAATGTAGATTTTTCTAGAATATGCTTTGCAGTGGTTTTGTCAGCAAAACAAAAGATGGGTATCCCCTACTTCGCTGGCAAAGGGGAAGCAACTAACAATGATAAACAGGGATCAAACCAGCGGATTAAACGACAAGTTCACTCAAAAAGATACAGTCCCATCGGCAATGTGAGAAAGGTCCCTCAGTCAACCCCACAGATCACCTCATATAAAACAAAACAAAATTGTAAAATACTAGATTTATTTATTTGATTGGAATCATTAAAAAGGTATTACATGGTTTAAAACTCACATACAAATGTAGCATACAACAATGTAACACAAATAAAGTGCATGATGTGATAAAAGTGCTGGTTTCAAGTAATGGCTGCTGACAGATCACTGCAAAATCACAAACAAATAGGAAATCGCGATAATCCCTAATACAAATGTACAGGTGCCAGGCAAATAACTCCATCGAGAGAAAATAATCTCTCGAATGGGGAAAGCCTGGTCAACTGGACAAGTCTGAATATCAAAGATCAATTCATATGCCGATGGAATGAAACCATCACAATTTCAAGAGGAAGTGGACAAGTGATTGTTCCCAAATAAAGCAGTCCAATTGTATAACAAACATGAAACTGTAAAAACTCACAATCCTAAACCCATACACTAAGTCTACCATGGGATGCTATACGTCGACTACTATGATGGCATGCGCAAATTAACAAAAATAAACAATACAATGAGCATGGCACCGTTGAAAAAGTAGTTTCGATGGAAAAAACATCTAACTCAAATGCAGATGATGTCCATCTTCTTCAGGACGTGGCATTCCCGTGCATAAATTCTTGGAAATTCATCTGTTTCTTTTATGAACATACACAGATATAAACATTAAAACACCTTTATACCATAGGTAATATCTCATTATAAAGACAACAATTGTTCCTGTCAATGTGAACGTCGCGTCTGACCGCAAGCTTGTCCCGCAATTAGCGCCCAACGGCGCCAAAAAAGCAGGACTGAAGGCAAAACTCAAAAAGATACACTAGTTAAATATACATCACATACGCTCAGCATGTATGGAAAAGCAGAGAAAAGAAGTGGCATCAAATTGCATACCGCGCCTGCCCGCTCGCTCCCCCCAAAAAAAAAGGTGAACGCCCAGAAGCACCCAGTGAGGACGGCACATGGCGATAGTGTGTCCCGTGAAGACAATAGTTTATATGCAGAATTTATCAAAAAATGATGATCAAATGCTGAGGCAGCCTGCACTATTCCTTGGCAGTAGATAAAAACAGTGGAAGCATACCCAAAACCACACGTATCTAGATATTACCAACTGGCCAATTGGCTCACAAAGTTAAAGAGTGGAAGTATCTCGCAGCATCTGCTAAATCACCAGTCTATTTGTTAAACAACGCGTCTCTATGACGCAACAAAACAACGGCGCGTTGGTGGAAGAGGCCTCCACACCGACCACTTGAAATCCTGGCACTCCACCACCTTTAGAAACCGTGATTCGAAATTCTGAAAAAAGAGGCAAAGTCCTTTCTGTGCTGTCTCAAGTACAAATCTGGACACCTTAACACTGTCTTTAGATAAACTCAAATCTGCGCTCAGCACTCCTCCCCTGGGATAACTGGTCACACTGTTTGTCAGATTAGTGCTCTGAAGCAGCTGCGCTGTGTAATGGGTGCAGTGTGAATGCAGTTTATAAAGACAAACACACATTTTAATGAAAGAGTGGACATCTTTTCTGAATTAACTAATATCCGGCGGGCCTGCTTGGATTTCTCATATCCAGAATACATTGACATTGTTTCTCACCTCCTGATGAGGGCCTGCCTTTAAGCAATAGTACATGATGATGAAAGAAATGGGTTTTTTTGGAACTAGTTTTAAAAATAGTATATACATACAATAATATCAACACATACAATCGGAAAAAATCTTAGAATATTATAATGGAAATACCCAACCCACCCCATTGCACACCATCAAACTCGATACAATATCCAATCTTAAAAGCTGAATAAAAAGTTGAAAGGGAAAAGAGAAGGCAAAAAAAGGGATATATACATACATACAGATTACATTTCAACCTACGAGATTACAGTAATATATATACAAACATAAGCATTCCATCCAAAAAATAGAATAACAGAAATGTACTTATCTTTTTTGTCAACTTCTTCCTGTGACAAAATCTCAGACCATGTCCAAGCTCAAAAAGGCCCCCCAAAATTTCTGATATAGGGATCCTTTCTTCTGCATTCTAAAAACCAACTTCTCAATATTGCATATCGAATACAGTTCTTCTACCCACGAGTTGCATGTTAAAAAACCTGTCAACTTCCTATTCCGCAAGATTCGTTTTTGCCCGCTAAAGCTCCTTTTAGAATCCAGGTCACTTGATGATGATTTAAATCTTCCAAAAACCTTTCTTCTCCTAGGATCAATGTCTCTAAATCATAATCTAACTCTTCCTTCACCACTCTATTCATCATGCTGATAATCCCTCTCCAAAAGTCTCTAACCTTGTAACAGTCCCAGAACATGTGCTCCAATGTACCACGGGCATGACCACAACCCCAAGAGGTGTCTGACATGATCAAACCTTGCTTATGCATTCAAGCCGGAGTCCAAAACACTCTGTTCATTATCTTTACTTGACATGCCCTTTTGACCTATATCTAAAGACATCCCCTTGATGTTCCTGCATATAGCTTCTCATCTCCCTTGTGTCATCTCCTCCTTTAGGCATGCCGACCATGTCTCCAAGATCTTCTTATTCCCTTCTGAATTCCTGCTTAACATATGATACATCTTAGAAGCCATGTTCTCTTGAGAGAGCTTGTCAAATATTGAGCTGCAGGTGCCAGCTAGGGAGTGTTTGGATGCAGAGAGATATACACAATAGATTTTAAATCCTATATAAGTGAGGACGCACATTTGAGTTCTGCTGGTTAATAGCTTGAAAGCTGGAACTAAGAAGTGTTTCATTGGCCAACAGGCAATTATATATCCTAAGGAGATTATAAAGAAGTCCAAAACAGGAGGTGAAATCATCTCGGGATCTGCAACATTTGGCTCGCCAGATGTTTTGGGCTACAGCTACCAACCCGCATTGCTACCATAGTCAATGGTGAGAGATTATGGAAAACCTAATGCAAAACATTGGGAGATCAACGGGTTGCAGACCGTGACAACATTCAGGCCGGTGTCATTGCTAACTTCGGAGCCCAAGTGGGTCTGTATGCACAGCAAACAATGGTACTTACTACAGATAACCACACCATCACTCTACATTAGAGCCATAGCTGACAAGTAATAGGTTTAACCAGACGCCAGTACATCCTGCAGATCCCTCAGCACAAGCCAGGAAGCCCCTGGTTTACAACTGCAGGGTGACCTGTGGCTCTCTTCTTCTGAGAAACCAGGAGTCTGGCCACAGCTTTCCATGCTGAGGTGCCTTTTCTTTCTTCCCAGCACCTGAGCTGCTGCTTTCATACTCCTTGCCGCATATCATCTTCCTACGCTTCTTGGACATAGAGCACACACTTCCCAAGCAATCCATTCCCTGCTAAATCCATTCCGGGTTTTGTGACTGTCACCTTGGTTGCAGGTACATTCCAGGCAGGCATTCTGGAATTGTAATAAGCACCCATTAATGATTCACAGCTTTGATCAATGCTGGACCGAAGGCCCCAGGTACTGTCTGACACCTTATCAGACAGCCTGTGATTTAACTACTAATTCCCACCGACTGATTATTTTTTATTTATAGTGAACCCTCTCTATAAAAGCAGACTGATTTTCTGCCTCTTTGTTCTACCATTTACTTCGAGCTACTCACCGGCTGGGTTCTGTTGGGAACTCTCTCCAGGTATCCTGCATAATTGGGTACCCTCTGCACTGTGGACAAATAAGGAAGTGGCTCAGCAGGCCAGGTGCCATCCAGAGTCAGTGGATTGTGGTCGCATGGGTAGTGTTGTTTCTGAGAGTATGTGTATGGGTGAATGCAGAGATAGTCCTCATGGAATGTTATGATGTATGCTGAAATGAATGGGACCGTGAGTTTCCATGAATGACAGATACATGACTTGGAGTATAGATAGGAACCAGGGTGGATGCATGAACCCTTCCCTCCCACTTCTAACCACTTATGCAGTTACTAAGAAGAAATAAAGCATCCTGTTTGTTCACACGTACCTGTGTCTTGTCTGGTTCCTGCTCCATGTTAATTTAGATACCCAGATACTTCAGGTATACTGGGGTGGATCCCTGAGTCACCCTCCCATTATCTGTGTTGTAGAAGGAGCCAGTCACAGAGCCTCGACCAATGCCAGTCCTGGGAGTTTGAACCTTCCACAATACAGTAGCCACCGTGGTAGCTTAATTGTAAAAACACCACACCTGCCCAAAACTCTGGGAAACCCTCCAGGGTAATGGAAAGGGGCCCTCTCCCCAACTGAGAGATTATGCAGCCCTTTACAAACAGACCAACAACTCCAGTGAAGATATAAGTGCTATTCCTTGTTAGGAAAAATATTCATCATCACAAGACATTGCTAGTACGCACAGTAGGATTGTTGAAAATCTATTCGAATCATCAGGGAAGTTATTTTACTAATTAAAAGTGATATTAGATGAATCATGCAGAGAAGCCCATACAATATTTCAATCCAACTGGGAATTACAGCAGAGGAAGAACCAAACAACAAAAGCATTGTGTCATGGCACAGAAATCCAGGTCAAGAATACAATGTTACAAGTACACACACTATTTAGTGAACCCAGGAGTACAGAAGGCGTACCCTGTCTGTTTCCAATATTTAATTCAAACATTGTGAAAACAAAAGCTCTCAGTTCAATGCAGGCAGCCACTGGGGGCTGGGGAGTGGGGCAGATAAAGAATTTTAAAATCCAAAATGGTGCACAGGCGAAATCTAGGCTTGGTAACACCCCATTAACCCAGAATCCTGTTCAGCCAAGTAAGCTAACCAATCCTAGCCCTCGCTACTCGCAAGTGCAGGCCTTCTCTGAAAACCACACTCCAGATGAGGAGCGAACAGAGTGTACATGCAACTAGCCCAGTTGCTGAATGTGGGTAGAATTAGCAAGAGGTTCATGGTGAGGGACAGCTGGAGGGGGCTGGTGAAGGAGAAGGGTGTGAATCTGCAGAGGTGACAGCAGGAAAATGGATGAGGTGACATCTACAGAGGAGAAAGAGGTGGCATGGCTAGAAGGGAAGGAGATGGTGACAGCAGAAGGGAGGAACATAGTAGTAACAGGAGTGCAAGAGGTGGTAGCAAAAAGATTGGAGAGTGGGGAGCTGGTGGGACCTGATTGGAAAGTGGCGTGAGATCGACAAGGGTGATTAAAGAGGTGGTGAAGCCAGAGAGGAAGTATAGGGTAAGATTATAAGGGAAGAAGATGGTGATAGGTAATAGGAGTGGCAGAGGTGATAACAGATAGGAAGACACTGTTTAAGTAGGTGGTGAGACCAGAGGAGAAGGTGGAAGTGGGGCAAGGAGAGAAAGAGGTGTCAGTAGTGACAGATTTGACAAGGTGGAAGTGGTAAAGACAGTGATAGTAGAAGAGTTGGAGGAGAGCCTATATTGTGGAGGGAGATGAGCATAAGGAAAACTCACTGTGGTGGAGATGAGTTGGTGGATAGAAGAGCAGATAAAGGTGGTATGGAGGAGGTGGTAGTGAATGTTAGTGAGGAGGTCATGAAGCACAAAGAGGAGTCAGTCATCACAGACATAGAAGAGTTTTTGAGTGAATAATATTAGAGTAAAGGTGAAGAATAGTATAGCGAGGATAATCTGCCTTAAAGTGACTAAAGGTGGAGGAGGATGGAGAGAGCCGCTTGAAGAGTGGTTCATGCTGTCAAAATACCTGAGAGGAGGCTAGTCAGATAGAGCAAGAAGGTTCTCATGGGCCAGGTCAGGCCAGAGGAAGGTCCAGGGAGTGGGTGGATATTTGCTGGGGTTAGGGAGCTTAATGGTAGATAATTGAGGGACCAGGAAAGAGCATGTGGCTGCCTGGGAACAGTAAGGAATTGTAAAAACATATTAATGTCATATTATAATGTTGCCCTAAACACACACACACATTGAACCGCGCCATTGTGGTTTCCCAAAAACACAATTTTAATTGTTTTGCTCTAATTTCTGAGTTTCCATCCTGAACGCAGTAAAGACATACAAAATCCTTACTTCGAAAGATTCTCTAAACATGCCCCTGCACAGGAATGTTGAAACTGCTCAGCACATTGTTGTTCTGTAACCAAGAACCTTGAAATACTGACACAAACATAGATAATCTGCAAATTAGGTGCCTTCCTGTCTTCCTGTGGGCTCTCGCCTTCCTGCAGCTAATTGTTAATGTGTCTCCTGATAATTAAAGCAAAGCACAGTTCATGACATATGTTGTTCTAAAAACTGAGCTACTGAGTAGAAATACAGACTGACCTTTTAGTATAGGAAATAACATAGATAAAAAAGTGTGAGGAATGTTAGCTTGTGTTAGGAACACGATATACTCCGACACCCGCTCCGCTCCTCTTCCCAGATAATAAATTGTCTGCAGGATGACATTGAGTATTGTAACACATGTTGCTCTGGTATAATGCTCACGTCTGCAGGTCTGTAGGTCAAGAGCCATCACCACGTGATGAGCTAGCCCGAATTCATCATGGTACTCCAAACTTGTATAAAATACATTGACTCCCCCATGTCTCCGCTCACTTTTTCTATGCCTGTATACATGCATTGCGAAACCTGAGACCACTCTCGAGAGTTAATAAACTGCTGTTTATATATTTGTTCCTTGTGACTGGTGTGTCTTCATTTCTTTGCAGTAGCCTCATATTCTTGGACAAACAGAATGATCTTTCTGCCTCTCCCCAGGCTGACACCTATGCCATGTGCCAAACCAATAGCATCTTACAGAGCATTTGAGAGTTGGTTTGTGGTGGAGTACAGAAGCTAAGAAAGCCTGCATCTAGTCTCACATGTGCAGGAGAAAAGGGTTTTGGATACCATTGAGCCCGCAGTGCCTAAGAGGGGTGATACAACCCCTTGTTAACATGTCAGAATAAACCTATGGGGAATTGTGAAGATAAAAACTGTTCCATAGTGACTTTGTCGGGGTGGTCAATTAAGGTCCCCTTTATTGTGACTGATTCTTGTTGCACACACCATACTGATGGCAGGAGGGGGATGACAGCAAAACTGGGGTAATGTCACAAATTCATATGAATCACGTTGGAATATGAAATATTAAAACTACGAACATAAACTCATACAGGGGGGGATTTTTTACACAGGCATTCTAAAGTGGCAGGGACATTCTTGATGGGAAAGAGAATTAGTTACTTAGTAGTAAGGTCATACGAACAGGGCAAGGTTCACAGTCCTTGCAAAGGAACAAATGTTATCTAGCCCTTTATATTAAAATCTTTAGAGGAGATGAGTCATTTGGTTGGTAGTAGTAAACCTAAGGTCTGAGGCCAAGGTCCGACATTTAAGTATTTTTCCAGGTCATCAGAGGGGGCATGTGGCCGCAAAAATTAAATAAAGGTATCAGGAGTCTGTGGAATGGAGATGGCTATTTGTGAGTCAAAGAACAATCCTGTTTAAGTAGACATCTCTCTATTTTCCAAATACGTCAGTAGAACCATGTGCAATCATACTTAAAGTTAAAGGTCTTATGCCAGATATTGCTAGCAATTAATTGTGTTTTCAATACCAATATTTAATCATGTACTGACATCAAGACCTGCTACAAACAATTCCAAGAAGAGGTGTGTTTTGGATATGATCTGAAGATAATAATTAAGATAAGCCTGACCAATCAATATTGAAGAATTGGAGAAAGATGGGATTCCCCTGAAGAGTTTTTCCCCAATCATATTTTTGGGGTGGAGGGTAATAAACATATCTGGGAGTGTTTCCAATTGTTGCAGAAAGTATGTAAACTGCCAACTGATGTTGTATTGTTGAGACTTGGGTTAGTTTGGTCCTGCAACACCATCTAACCCCTCCCCCGAGCTTTTGTACAATAAAGTTGCTTCATGTACAACTGTGTACTCGCTTCTTAACTGGTGGGCCTGCACTGGGTTATGGTGATTAAAGGTCCACCACCACAACGTGAAGGCGTAACAACTACATTTAAGAGCCACTGAGACAAAGACATTTGGAGACGGTCATCCTGGATTTGTTTTTGGGAAAAATTCCAGTGTTTACCTTTAAGTTGGCCCATCCCTGGAAACTTCCCGTAGTAAAACTATTGAACTTGGAGAGGTTTGTCTAAGCGTTCTTCTTGATCCAATGTGTCCGTTCATGTCTTTCCATCTCAGGCCGAAGGTCTGATTTACGAGTTCTGCTTCCCGCTTATTGCCCCCTTGAAAGACATTCATTTGCTTCCTGTGGCCCATGTTACATAGACCATAACAGCCTGGTTGTTAAGATAATGTCAGCCTCGCGGTGGGAAGGAATACAGTTCATCCTGGTAGATAGTCAATTCTGGCTGCTACATTGAAGAACCTGGCCCTGGGTGCCCCATATTATGTGTGAACATGCCAGCCAGTCTTGACTTTTTAGCAAATGATACTTTGCATTCTGGAACTTGAATCCCCATACTAAATATGGAAAAACAATACAAATCCCAAAATACATGATGCTTCTGTCTGACATCACAATATGGGCTCAAAGTGTCACATACCGTGAGACCACTGGGCAGTTATACTGAGCTCTTATATGAGATGGTATATATCACAGTAGCTTAGCTGTGAGAACATTATTTCAGTGGAGTAGAACCTAGTGCAATAGTGTAGGGAGTGACATATCTTACATCTGGTTGTGCACACATTTATGCTACAAGTGGGGAGCTCCGTGAGGCTCATGTAGGTCACTCCAAGTGGATGGCTTAAGCTCAACTTGTGTTTCATGAAACTGGCCACAGTAGGCAATACCGGAGCCCCACCTGCTCATCCCCACAAATAAATGTTTGAACATAATTGTGCATGTCTATATGTGGACATCATCTGGTTTGTGACGTAGCACATCCCTCAAAGAGACCCTCAATCCTGGTGGCTTCCAAAAGGTATCCAGCCCTCGAGATCGCATTGAGAGAGAATGTGGTCAAGCAGAGAAGGGGGCATGGCAGGACCTCGCAGATATCATTTTAACACATCTCAGTGTGTTCGTTGATTGTGATGAGCAGACACAAACTAATGTGACTGTTGAGTGATAAGAACTGTAGCAGCCATTTCTATCTCAAAGATCTCAGCTAGCTCCAATTAACTATGTGTCGTCTTCTGAGATGAATACATTGCTCGTTTATTTCCTTGATATCTCCTTGTTAGAGCAGGTTTAGCTTTTTTGTGGGCCATCACATTGTCTTCGTAGCATGCATAATAACACATGGCACCACACAGTCACTGCACAGATGGCCAGATGGCCATGCCACACAGCTTTGTATGTTTTTTGTGTTATAGGGCCTGCGGCGGTGGGAGCGCAGGTGTGAGTTTTTTGTTGTGGAGGCTGGATATGCAGGTTGCCAGCTGCTCGTCTTGTGTTTTAAGGGATGTTTTAAGGGATGGTGAGGCAGAACGCCATGCATGGGTCTTGGCTTGTGATGGGCTTCTAGAGCCAAGCCAGATCATCTGTTCAGGGCCTGGCACTGCTCTAGCCAGGAACGATGTGGATCACAACCTTATTCCATTGAACACTTGGAATCCCTGCTTTGGTCCACAGAAAGAACGATTGTGATATTTACTTGCCTGCGATTGGCAGGTCCATATTCCATTTAGCATTACAATTGTGTTAAATCAACTACAGCCCTGGCTGTCTAAGAGCAAGAGTGCCTGCTTCCCGGTGGCGAGAGAAGGCAGCATTTCACTATTCAGACAGGGCTCACAGCAAATGAGCTCCTCACACTTCAGTCAGCTGTCTTCATTATCCTGCCAGCCTGAATCAGAGACATTGTGATGAAGCAGCCCAGGGCAGGGGTGTGCACCTTTGTGTTCCTTAGCACAGAATGTCGACTTCCTATCAATCCTTTGAAGAGAGAGGGCCCTTTCTTACATTGTCTGCGTTGCTACCCGGAGAAACCAGCTCTGTTGGAAGAATGGGTATCACCCGTATACTGCGCATACCATTACTACGCGGCTGAAAATGTTGCATAGATTACAACAAATCTATATGAAAATACGGAGGGCTGTGGGTCATGGTATTTTTTAAATTAGGGGTCTTTAGGGGGTTGCGGGAGGTCTCACCCCGCATTTATTTTCGCATTGATTTTTCAGTAATGGGTGGGCAGTGTTCACATAGATCCGGCAGAATGTGTTGTTGGATAAATTCGAAGATGGGAAACCACAAACATATTACACAAATAACGGCGATAGTACAATTATAACACCATATCATTCTTTAGACAATGAACATAGCAGTGACTAAATCTGAATCAAAGTTTGGGTAAGCACTATAAACAGAAAGCATATTGCTTTCTTTCAGGCCTTGTGGTGCATATGTTTTACCACTCAGTTCTGCTCAGCAAGCAACAACAATACCGCCTTAAGAAAGACCAAGAAACCTTGATTTCCTCTCACTCTAATACATATTTAGTTTGGTAAAGTATTGCAGTGCGAAGCGTGGGACCTGGGTTTGTCTGGTCGAAGCACCGAGCAAGGCAATTCCTTCATCTGCTAAACACTAGCGAGAGGGCCTCCTAGAGGCTGGGCACTGCCCCTGGCACGGGAAAAGAGAGCTGCTCCAAATGCCTTCTGATCATCTCCTGACAATGTAGGCCAGGCCGTCAGACCGTGCTTTCAATGGCTGCACGAAATTGTTATTTAAAGGGCAATTATGTACACAACAGTAAGGACTCTGTGTACTGAGGCACTGAAACATCACGTGTTGATAGGGTTTTTTGTCAACCGTGAGTTCTCTGTGGTTCCAGGGCTCACTGGGAGTCTGCACTGTCTTTTTGAGATCACAGTGAGTTTGCACATACCCAATGTTGGGCTAGCGCAGGGGCCACAGTTATAACCAAGCGAGGACTTATTCTTTCAGTGTGAACTGATCTTGATTCTCAGCATGGTTACACACATTGAGCATCTATTGTGGTGTATGCAGTGGTGGGCTTTGTCTGCTGCATGGTTTTGCGGAACAGTCTCTTTTGGCCCCATTTCATCTGTCCCTGCTGTCAGAATCAGATGCCACAAGATAGTGAAGGGTCAAAAGAGTTGGAATGTGTACACCACTATGAAACACCACTGTACGCAGTAACTTGGGATCAGAGTCATTTGTCAGGTCACAAAAGTCCGGGTCACGGGTGGGAATCTTTTTATAGTGTGTTTTTTGAGATTTTTAGCCCTGGCTGTCAAAGTGTCCCCTTCTTAGGTCAAATACCACCATGATTGGATAGGGGTCCCTGCATTTGCACATGGCACATGTAACAGGCCGGTAGAACCTCCGCCTGTCACTATGTTCTGTGATGATTTGCAATGTATCGTCACTTCTCCCCAGGGGCGGGGCCCTTTCCCATGAGCCTAGGGAGGTGCAGCCACTACCCAATAATCCCCCATGGGGTGGTACAATGCGCGAGGACCTCTTAGGAAGGGACTTCCCTCTCTGGGAATAAGGGCAATAACCTAGGGTATAGCCCATTGGCCATCGTCACACCCCAACCTTCCCTAACCTCTCCCTCCATACCAAACAATTTCCTTGAAAGTAGATCCATGTATTTCCGTAGTGTAGGAGAAACTGACACAACAGAAAGTACTAGGATGAAGAAGAGCACAGAAAACATGAAGATTACCAACTGTGCTGATACTGGAACGAGGTGACCCCCGATGAGGCATGGAGATCAATCCATCAAGAACAACAAAGGACTTTGACTATCCGCCAGGGCGGGACTGGCAACATTATATAAAAAGAGAAGAAGGACTGAGCTCAGTCGGGAGAGGCAGCAGGTGTGAGCGGGAGTTTCAAATTCTGTTGGCTGACTGGAGAAACTGAAGAGCGGAGGACGTCAACAAGGTGCTGAGGTAGTTCTCCATGGGTCCAATTGGAGTAGACCCGAACACGAAGCAAGAAAGAAGCCAAGCAGTCCAGGAGATCTTGGAGGAGCCGTGCTGCTGCATAGGCAAGGAGGAGAAGCCATAGAGCCAGAGAGACGTGCCCCACTATAAGGGAGCCCTGGTGTCACACAGATGTCCCAACCAAGGTAATGGGAGGTAAAAGAGACCCAGAGGGGATAAAGGGGTGGAAGAGAGGCAGGCTCGAGAGACTCTCTGCTGACCCAGTAGTAATAGCTAAACTACTGGGAAAGGTGCATTGACCATCAGTGGAGAACCTCCTCATTGCAGTGGCAGCAATCAGCCCACTGACCACCAGAAAAGTGTCTGGGACACGAACACAAGCATACTGAGCATCAGAGGAGAACTTCCACATCACTGGGGCAGCAATAAACCCACTGACTGCCAAAGAATGGTCTGGGACCCCAACGCAAGCACATTAAGCATCAGAGGAGGACTTCCTCATCACTGTGCCAGCAATAAGCCCACTGACTGCCGAAGAATGGTCTTGGACCCTAACACAAGTATATCAAGCATCACAGGAAAACTTCCTCATTACAGAGGCAGAAATAAGCCCACTGACCATCAGAGAAGGGTCTGGGAGCTGACATAAATACTTTTCCGTATCCGAGGAAAGCATCCTCACAGTGACAGGGAAGAGTCCACTGAGGCCCCGAGAAGGACTTCGAACATTACCAATACCAGGAGAAGGGAGCCATTCTCCTGGTTCAGACAGTTGAAGAACACTGAAAGCCATTTTGATCCAGAGACACTAGGGGAAGGGAGTAATTCCCGCTGGCTTTGAAATTAACAATATTGGAGTGAGTGAACCACTACAGGAGAAGGGGATCATTCTCCTGGATCTGGGAGTTGAAGACATTGAAAGTCCTTTTGATCAAGAGACACCATTCCTCCTGACTCTTGTGTGGACTATATTGGAGTGTGTGAACCAAAACCAGGAGAAGGGAGTCATTCTCCTGGTTCTTAAAGTTGACTGCTGTAAAGGTTTGTTGGAACCACGAGCTAGGGGAAGAGAGTCATTCCCCCTGGCATCCTTTTTGCCAAAACCATTTCTGGGAATATGACTCACCCGCCAGGAGAAGGGAATCATTCTCCTGGAGAACAAACTTTTCTGTTGACTTATTTTTTAGTTGTAGTGTAAGGGATAGAAGGTGGGTGTGACACAGGATGGTGGAGTCTGATTTCAATGGACATTCTGACAGCCTGTATTAGTATTACTTTGAGGCAAGGAAAACCCTCTTAGAAGATAGGGATAGTGAGGGTTTCTTTTTCTTTGTGTTGGCTTCCTTCTTCGACACGCTTACAGCTCCAGGAATGGAGAATCAGATGCCAATTATAGTTTGAGGGATTTTATTAACCTTTGTGTACAACCTAAAATAGAATGTTTCAGAACGTCAGCAAAGCTTCATAAACAAGGTGTCAAGAATAGTGTTCACAAGTGTCAGGATGGTAGTGACAAGTTTCTCTAGGTCCCTACAATAGATACAGGTGCAAATCAAAAGGTGCCCACGTCAAGGAGGATGTTGTTGCTCCTCCAGGTGTTAGACTGATGTTGATCATCTGGTCCTACAACCTTTGCCTCTGTCATGAACTTTCTCCTACAGTGAACCCAAGACTCATAAGTGGGCAGATATTTGTCATGTAATCATGATTGCTTCCTCCTCTGGGGTTTCTTTGGGGCACACCCCCTGTGGGCTGACCATGACTTACTGTCAGGCAAGGAACAAGGCTAGCACTTCTGGGTGGGACTAGTAGAACCTGGTTGAATTTCCCCTGGCCTCTTTTTGGCCATGTCGACTCTCTTTCCTGTCCCCAGTGCAGTTACGCTGTCTCGTTCCTCCACACACCTCTGTACTCTCATCTGGAGCAATGGGTCTGAGGAATCTGGAGTGTGGTTTTCCAAAGGAATGGCCTGCTGCAGTGGTGCGGGGTGGTGGAATACTTGTGCTCATTGCCTGCAGATCGGTGGTGGGAGGCTTCCCTGTGTCTTGTTTCCTTTTGCCCAGCATGCCAACTCATGTGGACCTAGAGGGAAGAGGTGCCCACATTGTTAACCGACTTCCCTTGCAAGACACTGTTGTTGCATATATGGCAGGTGGCAAAAGGAGTTTGTTGCTTTTTCTCTGTAAAATAAATCCAAGGTCCTGATTTTGCAAGAGGGTTGAGACAGGCATTCCTCCCTTTCTTCTTGGTTTCTGCTCTGTGCACTTTACAGTGGATGCTGTATGTGTGCTTTAATGTGAGTGACTGCCAAGTTGTACTACCACCTTCATGTGTTTTTTGGATCGATTTATGGAAACAACTGTGTATAGGTGCACAAGGAATGTCCGAAGCTTGCTTCCTGTGTTGACCTTGACAATTGCATGGGGTTATCAATGCCTGCAGCCTCTTCCTCTATCTCTAGGGCTGCTTCGCTATCAATGTCATCCTGAGTCTGGGTGTGGAACACAGGATTACTGTCATCTGTTTCCAAGGTGGGCAATTTTAAGGAATCATCTCTCCTTCCTCAGCCATGGATTGCTCTCTTTGGTGCTGAGATGACGTCATATTTTCTTTTTGCGACTTGATTGATCATGCCTCAAATTCTTCCTCCTTCTCCTGAACTCAATCCTCTTGTACCCGAAGCATATGTAAAGACACTGCATGCATTATTACATTTCTTTCTAATGCACCGTATTCATGAGACCTCACCAACTGGTTCTGCAGAAGCACAGATCTGCAGCAATATATTGACTGTCCTGGCTGGTTACAGAGACACACGCAAAACCGCAGCTTCTCCAATGAGAACAGCTGCTGTCGTAGCAGGTGACAAAATGCACAGCAGGTACACGCGTCCAACGAGCCTTAACACGTTTGGGGTCTACATTAGACTCAGACATGTTCTCCATTTAATCCATGCCCTTTTTCTCCACCTAGTAGGTGCACCTGGATTCCTCAGTCTTTTGGTGTTCTCCTCCTACATAATGCATGTGGGGATCTCAGTGCTTTGGCCCTCCCCTGTGGTCAGTAAATGCAGAGTAGGTTCTCAGTGCGTTGGCCTTCTCCTACACCTAGTCAATGCACATGGCTATCAGACCCCAGCTAGGATTCGAGGAGGGAGCATCTTACACATTATTTTTATAATAGGAGAATACGTGAATGTTCAAGACAGGAAAAAGTGCTTTGCCTTTTGCAAGAGAACAATAAGTATGTGACCTCCATCAAGCATGTGCCAAAGCGTAAAACAGAGTAGAAATCATGAGGAACAAACAACAAACATATCTGGATTCAGACAAAGGGGAAACCTTCACCTGCTTATTAACTTGCAGTCAAGGGCACCACTTAGCTGCTTCTTGTTGATGCTTTAACACCGGAACTCTGCCATTAGGTACAATTGTGCAGCTAGGAAAGCATCCACCTCGACAGCATAATTCATTTGTTACAAAAGGAAAACTCAATTGTCACGGTCCGTTTCTTTTTTTTTTTTTTTTATTGTTGCATGAGTAGTTTACATAAAACCTTATACAACATCAAGTACATTCCTAACAAATAGCAAAAGTATATTTCATTTTATGAAGACAAGAACATTTGTAACATATTTATCACCTTTTAAAATCATTCCCTTTTAAAATCATTCCCAGCCGTAAAATCAATATTCCATGTGTTTATATACAAATTACATTTCATATATCATGTATCTTTTCATGTACCATTGGATCTATCTAGTCTCTACTCTTTGAATTCATTATTTTTAGCTTCAAGTTCCTCCTGAATATTAAGAAGAAGTGAATTCAATGCGAGGATTAGGGAAATATTTGCACCCCACATGCAGCGACTCCAGAACAGATCCTTCGACATTTCCCAGTCCGCCTCAAATCTATATGTCAGGTAGAGAGATCTTTTCTTCCCAAAATGGGTGCATGTCAGAAGGAGGTGTCTAAGAGTTTCTGTCATGTCGGTCGCTCCACAAAATCGACATGCGAGATTTTTAAAATTATCCTTCGATCCTTTTTCTATATGATTCCAATGGTAAATTCTTTCTAGAGTGGGCATCTGATTAAGTCTGAAACGCATAAATGTATTTTTCGCCTTCTGACAAGGAAATCTTTGAATATATAGAGGAATTGATTCCCTTGCATGAAGAAATTTAGCATACTCTTTGTAGGTAACATGGGATTCAATATCATTTACTGTGTCTACTCAGTCTGACCTAAATAAAGATTTTTTGACTAGTCCCGGTCGTTGAATCAGATCGTCCAAGCAGAGTCCCAGCGATTCCAACAACCAGAGCATTCTATCGCTAAAACTCTTAATGGATAGTACCGTCCCTGTTTTGACAACCTTATTCAATAACTCATATAAAGTATTTATCGGAGGATCATATATTTTTCTAAAAGAGGAGAGTTGCCTCCACAAGTATCTGGCTTTAAGTGATATGAGACATGACTCGTGCCGAATGATGGAATTGGGGATAGCCATCGAAAGGCCCATAGCTTCCTTCCACAATTTCCCCTGGATCACATTAAGGTGGGAGCTCAAGTCTTTTGTACAAATATCCAAACCGTACAAAAGAACCGGTTCACATTTCGCAAGGTAAAATCGTCTAAAAGGCAGAAGCGAAAATTTACAGACCTTTCCCCTCAGAAACTTCATCTGATTCTTTAATTTAGCTGTTTTAGTCCCAAGATTCAGTTTCCACATCTTTAAGCTAGATTGGTTGGAAAAATTGTAACCTAGATAGGTTATGGCCTGAACCTGTTCCACCGAGTTATCTCCCATCTTCCAGATACAAGGTTTGGCAACTCTTTTCCTAGAAATTACGATTGTTTGGGATTTCGAAGCGTTGGGGGAAAGATTATTCTCCAGAGCATAGTGATAAAAAATATCCATCTTTCTGCGAAGGCCTCTCGGGGTACGATCAAAGAGGATGAAGTCGTCTGCGAAGGCCATCCACTCAATAGCCAAGCTACCCAACCTGACCGGAGTAATAGAAGGGCCCTGCCACAGGTCCTCCACATCACTGACGTACAGGTTAAAGAGCGTGGGTGCAAGGGAGCAGCCCTGTTTGACCCCAACCTCAGTAACAACTGCCTCAGAAAGGGAGCCTTCTTGAGTTAAGCGTACCCTAACGGTGGTATTCCTGTGTAAGAGAGCTAAGATTTGGACAATCTTGCGTGGAACGTTCATAGCTAGCATTTTTGTCCACAATCTAGCTCTGATGACCCCATCAAAGGCATTAGAGAGGTCCAGGGAACCCATGTATACATCTCCCATATTACTTTGGTGGACTGTGTCTCTTAGATGAGCCAAAATCATCCCATTTAGGTCGGTTCCCAAGCCCTCTCGGAAGCCCACCTGGAATTTACTATAGCAGGCCTTCCCTCTAATAACCTTATTAAGGTCCCTCAAGAGCAAAATGCCAAAGACTTTGCTCGCTGCATCAAGCAGTGCAATAGGCCTGTAGTTCTGTGGATTTAGGACATCCCCTTTTTTGTAGATTGGAATTATAATGCTCTGCGACCAGGTTTTAGGGATAGTGTGATATGTAAATACATCATCAAATATGGGTTTGAGTAACTTAGCCCACATTTCTGGGGCCGCTTTTATAACAAAGGGGGGAATACCATCTGGGCCCGGTGGTCTAGAAGGTTTGAGCTTGTTAATGGCCCATTTGATATCTTCTATATCCCACAAACACTCACATACAACCAGAGGACCCAAGTTCACATCCTGTTCCCTAGCGAGATTAGCGGGTAGAGCGAACTTTGCTTTATAAAAGAGAGTCCACACATCCGCTTGAATGGGGCAATCTAATTTGTCTTTAGAGGGCGTTAGTATGGAGTTGATGGTGGACCAAAATTTAACCTCTCTGCCCTTACATAGATTATACATCATCAGTTGATGTGTTTCTTGATAGTGATCCATTCTAAGAGACTTGATAAAGTTTTTATATTTCTGAATTATTTTTTTCTTTTTCAGCCTAAATTCCTCGAGAGGAATAGATACTTTTTTTAAGGCTTTAATTTCCCTATATTTAGTATGCTTGGCTTTTTGAATTCTGGGATCAGCCACCCTCACCCTCAGTGTCGGCACCTCCTGATCTCTGGCCCTACTAATTTTGAAAACACATGACACAATAATATTATAGTAGGAACCTCCCAACTCAATGTCATCTCCCCTGATACTTTGATGCTGCACCTGAGACAGATTTTCCAACACCATATTATTAAATTTCTTAATTATTTTCTTATTCCAAATAACTCTTCTCGCATTAGTTCCCACCTCTAAACCTTGCAACATGGGATTGAGAGAAATACTCCTAACGGGGATCAAGAGAGAAAAACATAAGGGAACGTGGTCGCTAAACTCGCCCTCCATATGTGATAGTTTTCCACAAGCTTGCTTCCAGCCATTAGATACATAGAAGAAATCAATTCTAGAGCTCTTATTTCCTCTTTTCCAAGTATGTTTAGGAAGATTCCAATCTGAGGCGTGGTCTAAAAGACCCAAATCCCAGTTATCTAAGTAGTTGTCCCACCTTATACCTCTTTTTGTCGTCGTGCTAAGCAGTCTAGGTAATACCCCTCTTTCATTAAGCACCAAACCATCGGCACAAGCTGAGTTGAAATCTCCTCCCAAAATAATACGATTTCCTAACCCTTTCTCAAACCAATTTCCCAAAATTATATCTAAAGAATCCTCCACCTCCTCAATGTCTACTTTTAGCGGATTCCAGTAGAGGTTCAAAAGGAGAATCGGCTCTAGATTATTCTCCCTCGATAGCATAAGAGCCAGGAGCCAGTTACTCCTAAATATCACCTCACCTACGAACCCCAAATTGCGATCAATGGCAATAACCAGGCCTCCGCTGGGTCTGCCTAGCTGACCCCTGGTAGCTACTGAAGAAAAAGTATAGAAACCTTCTATGTGCATGTCTGAAAGCATCATAGTTTCCTGTAAGAAATAGATACGGGGGCGTACATAATTTTCCCTTTTATTCAGAAATGTGTTGAGATTGATTCCCCCACAAGAGTTCCAAGAGATCACCTCAATCTCTATATAGTTAGGAACACCTCTTGTCTTGTCTAAAAGTTTCCAGGGTTTTGAGTGCCGGTTGTAACCATGACCAATCCTGATTGTTATTCAGGAGGCTTGAAATCAATGCCAACCCTGGGCCCAAGTTTTCTAATTTGTTATTATCAAGTTGAATAATTTGTTTGATTTGACTGTTATTCGGTTCCTGATATTCAAGAAAATCATTGGCCTCTTTCTTATCTGCCAATGAGAGTAGATCATAGCCCAAAGAATTGAGATTTTTTTCTTGGGCACGCACCATATCTGCCACCATTTCCGAATGAAAGCAACTTACCATTCTGTGGTTGTTGCAGTTGGGAAGAGATATGGCATCTATATCATCTGTTGTTATAGCTCGTAACACAGGGATCTTTTTAAACAGATTTAAAAGATGAGTTCTGTTCAAGTTAACATGTGAGTCTGTTATATTATTGTTAATCCAACCCACTATTTTCCCTGTACAGAGCTTAGTAGGGGCCTGAATCACAGTGGATTGTTTCTTTGTATGATCTACTCTAAAAGGGCTCATAGTATCGTCTTCCGGATCTTGTGTTTTAGGGGGATATGTATTTTGGGGATTTCTTTCCATAGTATTAGCGGTAGAACCACTAGCCCCCCCACACGATTCGGTCAACCCCTCAACTGGATTAGGAATATTAATTTCAGCTGGCTGAGTTTCTTGGGAGACCGTGGGGAGTTTGACCTGTTGTGTGCCTAAAGATGTTCTGGCGTGTTTTGTGCTAATTATTGTGCCAAAAGCTGTCATCTTTGTTTGTTTGGTTTGAATAAGTTCAAATCCGCTTTTCGGCAAGTTATTCTTTTCCTTATTAGCATCTGTAATAGTTTCCCCCCAAGCCACCGGGCCTTTATTTTTCTTGCCCTGGACTGAATTATCTTCCTTATGGGCATTCTTGGGCCCCCCCCTCACTTCCGTCTCTTCCAGACTCACGATGTTTCTAATTCCTTTAAGGTTGGCATTTCTACCTTTAACTTTTGTATTGGGCATGTTTTTACTTTTTTTAAGTGTCCTCCCTTGCTTTTTAGATTTGTTACGCTTACCCACTGGGGATTGGGGCACCTCATTTATATTGTAGTCAGAAATATTCACAGGCACTTTTCCGTCCTTATTACTCTTTGCCTCCAATTCCATCTCTTGGGTTGGTGAATTATTGTCTCTATATTTGGTCTTGTGTTTGCTTTTTAGCCCTTTAATTGGTGTAGTGTATTGAGGGGATCTTGTATCTTCACTACTGATGTTCAATAGTTCTATGTCATTGAGGGATACTCTCGTATGCATCTGTGTGCTATGATTATCCAACTCCTGATCTTCGGAGCATCCTTCAGTTTCCATCATTATGACATCTATGAGGGTTGAAGGACTATCGGGGGAAACCATTTTCTTTCCGTAATTATTATTATTGTCCTCGTTATCTTTTTGGCCCTGGGAATCGCGTTCCCCTAGCTCTCTCTTGGACGAAGTAGGACGGTCTCCTGAAAGCATAACTTCCAACAGAGTGGTAATTTTTGCATCCATGGTAGTTAATCTTATATCCTGTTTCTTTCTAAATTTGTCACATCGACTCTGTTCTTTAATGATGTGCTCCTTCATGGTCTTGCCCTCTACTATTCCCTCCAAAAATGCCAGACGAGACACCAGCTGATTGAAAGCCGCTTGTTGCCCTATCATAGAGCCCGCCATGGTCTCTTGAGACTCCCCCAGTGTTTTCAATGCCAGATTGAGACTAATGTGTAGGTTCGATAGGAGTGGTAACAAATAGTCTCCTTTCTCCTTCCTACTTAAACCAGGTGTTTCTTGTTTGTTTTCCTCTACTACCTGAATTTCTCATAGGAATTGCTGGGAATCTGTTGCTTTGTCTTCCATTTGCACTATCATTTCTTCCCCTTTATCTGTTTGAGTAGAGGCTGTTTTGTTGTGTATAGACATGTTAACTATTTCTAGGGGCAATTTAACCAAAGATTGTTGCGTACCCACTAGTTGATTCCCAGTTATGTAATTGTTTTCATCACCTGGATTAGAATAAGAAGGTGCTCCCTCCGATAAGCTCCTTGTCCCCTTTCCATTATGGCCAGATCTACCTGCTGGAATCTCTAAATCCACAATTTCTTTAAGCAAAACACCAGTAGCATCTGCCATAGTAAAGAAAGAGTCATCTAAGTCGCTTTCCCCAATAGGTTGATTCGGATTATACTTAGGCCGACTAGAGGTCCCTTTAGGGTGCCCCCCCCCTCATTTAGTTTAAGGGTTTCTATCCTTGGAGAATTTATGGGAGACTGCACATTATCGTTATTCTCCTTTCCAAAAATGAATGTAGCTGGCAAAATATGTGAAAATGGCGTAAATCCTGAAGGGTTTGTACCCTTCCAGGGTAACGATTCTGAATTGTGTCCAGCTTGTGTTTTACTATTCAGAATCTTCCTCTGAAGGGGGGTAGAAGCGTGATAGCGGACTACCTTTTTAATACCAATAAAACTTTGTTGGAGGCATTCTTCATCTATGAGTTCCTGTCTGAGTTCTGGCTTGTCCCTATGGACCCCATTGAATTCGGAGTCTACTGACTTCATAACCCAATTACTAGGGGTTACATTATCGGACACTACGAGGTCGGTAGTAGAGGAGCTCCTTTGCCCTCCTTCAATACTAAAAATAGACTTTTCTTTAGTCTTATCCACAATTAAAATAGGATTAGGCATATTTCCCGTGAGATTTGAGTGCACAGATGTGTCGCTAAGCCTCCCTAAGTCGAGTTGAACCTCCATTGTAGGTGCTTGATTCTCAACAGTTTCAAACCCACTTCTAATTGCGGGCATGTTGAAAGTAGATGCACAGGTACTAAGATACTTACAGAGGGGAGCACAGCTCGCAACCTCTAGGTATTAAAAATGATCTCTCCGAAAAGGCTCTAAGTAAAAGCAATAAAAACAGTAGCTGGGAACAAAAGATATGCGAATAAAAAAAAGCCTATAATGCTCATCAAATATTTTTAAAATCAATATCACATTCATATAAAAGCATCACCTTGGGAACGCCCGGTGGCTTGAGGAGCAGCCAGAGTCCGTCTCTCCTCCCCAGTGTCCAGCTAAGAGGAACAGTTGACCCTTGTAATTATTCTTAGTAGATGGGACCCGACCGGGCTACCTGCGCCACCCAGAGCCAAACAGCAGCAAAACAGTACAGCTAAAGACAGACTGCAAAGCCCTTTACTCCGCGAACGGGCTTAACGCCGCAAGGGCGGTTTGGGCTGGTCTATCAGGCTGCACAAAGTCACGTGATTGCCCACGTGATCGCCGGTTGGCTCCGCCTCTTCCCGGAAGCGAGCGTGCCTCAGCAAGAGCCCTCCGTGGCTCGCAGTGCCAAGGATACTGTTACCCAGAGAACGATCGTGCAGGTGTAGTAGCTCTCTCCTCCACAACAAAATACACCGCAAGGGCGGTTTGGGCTGGTCTATCAGGCTGCACAAAGTCACGTGATTGCCCACGTGATCGCCGGTTGGCTCCGCCTCTTCCCGGAAGCGAGCGTGCCTCAGCAAGAGCCCTCCGTGGCTCGCAGTGCCAAGGATACTGTTACCCAGAGAACGATCGTGCAGGTGTAGTAGCTCTCTCCTCCACAACAAAATACACCGCAAGGGCGGTTTGGGCTGGTCTATCAGGCTGCACAAAGTCACGTGATTGCCCACGTGATCGCCGGTTGGCTCCGCCTCTTCCCGGAAGCGAGCATGCCTCAGCAAGAGCCCTCCGTGGCTCGCAGTGCCAAGGATACTGTTACCCAGAGAACGATCGTGCAGGTGTAGTAGCTCTCTCCTCCACAACATCCATTCCAGTGTTGCGGTGATCACTTTGACTCTTATGGCCAATGGGAATTTTGGAAAAAGTGCAAAAGAGCTTTTGGAAACGCACGGAAACGGATGCGTTGATATTACAAGGCTTGTACTATCCCTCCGTAGGATGGGTGAAATCCCTCAGTAACAGGAGGAGCAAATACCTGCATTCATAACAAATCTTTATCAAGCATGGCAGTCACTCACTGCTCACTAGTCTCCCCTTGACTTGCTACAGATGCAGAGTGAGGAAATGTAAACACGCAGTGGTCGAAGTGTACGAAAAGGAGTAGCGCATCTATGCTCCCTGCTGGCCTGCACCTGCTCCCCACAAACCCCATCACCACGCCCCCTCCCACGTGCAATGCAAACACCCAAACCAATGCGCCTGTTATTTAAGGGAATGTTCAGTACAGTGCACTGTAGTGCAAGTTTCAACTTCTTCCTACACTTTTATTTTAAAACAGACGATTCGGGAAAGGTTTCTTTTTAAAATAAAAGTATAGGAATGGTAAAATGCAATTCAAAAAGTAGAGGAGCACCTCTCCCAACTGCTCCCCCCCACTTCGACCACTGTAAACACACCAGACGTTGAAAAGAAAGAAGAATTATTTTTCTCACTGCCAGGCTCTAAGGCCCTAATGCCACAGATCAGAAGAAAGACCTCGGTTCTCAGACAGCTATGGCCTGATATGTCCATACGGATACAAATGTACACAGGAGTCCTGCCAGCTGCACCCACTTGCCCTTTCCTAAAGAGGCAGTTCAAAAAGATTTCAATCCCTGAACAGGCCTGATGGACCTCTTATCTGGAGGCCCGCATCTGGGGTTCTCGGTACTTTAGCCTTCTCCCCCAGGGGCAGCTTTTGCCCAGACAGTGCCCAAAGTGAAGAAATAGTTGGCGACACCAAAAAAGGAAACATACAAAAACATCATGGCAAACCACGGGTTGTCTGTGTTTCCACCCTAGGCTGTATTTCAGAGAATACAAACTTTGAGCCTCAATTTAAAGACTGATGGGTCAGGCGAGTTCGAGTAGGAGTAGGAGGAATATTTTTTGCAGGAGTGGAGGGAGAGAGGAGTATTGAGAGGAGTGTAAGAGGAGAGAGTTGGCTGTTGCAAGGAAAGTCTGCAGAAATTTGGAGGACGCAGAAATTAGGAGAATAGGTACTGAGGAGGGGTAGAGGCAGACCAATAGAGGAATGGAGAGGGTTGTGAGGAGGTTGGAGGAAAATTGATACCAGCGCGAGAGCGTTTGAGAGGGAGAGAGACGATAGAGTGGTTGGAGTAGAAATACCATCAGGAGACCCACTGTCCACGAGTGGGGGTGGAGGTTGAAGCTGTTAACATTAGTGGCAGAACAAGAAGAGGTTGAAGGGGGGATAACCTTACTACACCTGAAGGGTTTGGGGGAGAACAGATATCCCTGCTAGAGCGAGAACTGGGTGTTGGTGAACAAATAAACAGTGTCCTAGTCCCAACCACAAGAGCATGGCAAAGTGAAACCCTCCTAGGAAGACTCACCCGGTGTCTTACTCTGCTGGAGGAGACCTGCCAACTTGTCCAAGCTCTGAGAGCAGTGGCTGTGGAAGGCATACAATTATACTCAACCAGGAAGGGTTTGGAAACATTGCAAACCTGCACCCCAAAGACCTGGGTTATCAATTGGACTCGGAAGCAGGCATGGATGGACCCCTTTGCAGTAAGAGAATTTCGGTACAGTGTATGACAAAGATTTATGTTACCCTTCCTTTGCTGCTGGGTGATCAAAATAAACCCTCTTCTGTTAGTGAAACCTATGATTGTGTCAGAATCTTTGTGCCTCACACCTGGTTATCTTATAATAGTTTGCAACTGAAGTCAAAAAGGTGACAAATTGATAATCAATAACATATACCAGAACCAGGAGTTCCCGTGGTAGTTCTAGCACTATATTCCAAACTAACCATGCAATGTTAAAGCTCAAATAGGCTTCTTGATTAACAAGACAAGGAACTGGACCACTGCCTGCATAAGAAGACTTCCAATAAATACATGTGACGTTCTGTTGATGCAAATAGTACGCTGAGTTACTTGTTCCCCTAAAACCTTAAGGGGCGACTGCAATATAGTCTTATTAAGTATTCTTTTTGTGACTTACTCTTTTGTAAATTCAACTTTATCATTTCCATCGCAAGTCAACAGAACTATATTACTCCCCATGCAATGTGTTTACCCTCCCCATTAAGGCCTATTCTAATTTTGGAAAAGGTGCCTGGTAATAATTGAGAGAACAATCAACAAACTGTTGGATTTTTGATTCTTTAAGCATCATATTTGCAAATTGATTAGCCTTAGAGGATATCGATTAATTCCCTGACCTTCCCAAGGTAGCAAGAGGCAGATCGGAGCCTTGGGCTATTTTTACCCCGCATATAGAAGGGTTTCTAGATTATAGAGAGCAAACCGGGGGAACTTTATATCCCTGGGACACTTGATCTTTCACTTACAGGACATTTGGACAACCTAACAATAGATTGCCTGCAGGTAATTGTGGAGATGGAACACTGCTGCATTCTCTGCAAGTAATATCTGCCCTTTTTGGATATGGCAGATTTTATCCCTTTTAACCCAAAGCTGGGCAACGGCCCCCGTAACCCTCTTTAATCCTCAAGAAGACGAGACTATGGGAATGTTGCAACTGTGACATGGTCAGGGCCTTGACCCTTTCAGGAGTGGAGAGGGGCCCCTCTCAGCCTGGGGCAGGAGGACTTCCATGGTTTTCACCAGAGCCATTCCTGCCCAAGAGGTGGGCTGAGGGAGAAGGAAGGGACCCGATCTCTGGCCACCTGTTTGTGCCATGGAGCATTTAACAGGTACCACTGTCTATCACCCAAGGCCTGCTTTACAACATTGTGGCTTGAATTCTGTTTCTATTCTTATAATACTACCCATTGTAGAAGGAAGTGCAGAGGAGGGAGCTCACTGCCCTCTATGGGACAAAAGCAATGGTGTTGCCAAAGGAAAAGAAACATCAACGCTGTTCCAGCAAAGTGTTTCACTTTCAATTTCCAATTCCTCACATCTACACCTCGGTAGAATAGGCACAAGCACTCACAACAAAGAGATTGCATTACGTGCTATGCATGGGACGGGGAGTGGCTAGTGAGTACTTTTGAAATTTTCCACGGTTGTGGCAAAACCCCAGGGAAAACACGGGAGACAGGGTGCGAAGGACTGCAGAGGGCAAGGAACACAAGGGAAGTCAGAGGTATAAAAACCCAGAGAGAATCATAGAAGATGAGGGGTTTTCGGGTGAGGTCAGGAGAAGCTGATGCAGAACAAGTGACCAGGCGTAGGACGGATGGTGGAGAAGAGTGGTTTGAAGTTCATGGTGCAGCTTGTTACAGCTGAGGTGCTGATTATGAGAGAGAGTGATACCTGATTAAAAGATTGCACCTGTGAGTGTTTGAGGGTACAAACAAAGCTGTGATTTGAAGAGGTTGAGACCATGTTGGGATGAGCATGTGATGCGGCAGTGAAGGACAGGAGCAGAAGAGTTAGCAAGGACATCTGGAGGGTAGAGGTCAGGACCCTAAGGAGTGGAGTTGATAAGATCCTCAAAGTTAACCCAGTAACAGACAGGTCGGGCAGGCTGCCCCTTTCAACCAAAAACTCCTTCCGCTTTTGAGACTCATGGTGGGTCGCAGTGGCAACTACAGCAACTGTACATGAAGAAAGAGGTGACCATACGCCACTGTAGTGAGAGACGAACCAGTTGAAAATACCTTTGGAATCAACACGGAAGGGACAGTGATGGCAAATTATCCCGTACCCTTGCGGGGAGAGAGGGTTTGAGAGAGAGAGACAGAGAGAGAGAGAGACAGAGACAGCCGCAGGCAGATATAAAGATTCTGTTCTCTTGTTTTCCCTTTGAGGGATCTGAGAAAAGGAAAGTGCAGTGGAACTCCAGGGGTCGATAGACACAGTATTCCGGAGACAATGGAAAAGAGGCAGAGGTTGGAGTATGATCCATGTCGATCATTGGGACAGAGTGGAGAGCAGGAGGGAAGGACCACTAGTGACAGGAAGGAGGATGTCGAAAGACGTGAAGGATTGGGGCGACACCGTCGGTGAGAGCACGGGCAAGGAGGAGTGTGAAAGCAGTGGAGAGGGGGAGAGGAGGAACATCAAAAGGAAGAATCAGGAGGGTGAAAGGAGTAGAAAAGAGGCCCATATGTGAAAGGAAGAAGAAGGCTGAAAGGAGTGGGGTGATGCAGAGAACGAACATCCAAGTAAGGAAGGAAGAAGAAGTACATAGTATGGAAGTTGTGTTAAGTATTTCAATCAGGCACACACCCAGGTCTCACCTAGCATGTAGTGCGCAATGAAATACTTATTTATTTGTGTCTGTAAGTTCTATATTCTGAATGATATACCACTCATATCACACCCTTCTCAAAATACCCCCCTATGCCACAGTGGATCAGGAATCAGGCTAGTTTGTAAAGGTAAATATTTATTTATTTATTTATTTATTTAATATTCAAATCACACATACTTTTATATATATATATATATACATATATATATATATATATATATATATATATATATATATATATATATATATATATATATATATATATATGTATATATATATATATATATGGCAGCAATCACCTAGCGGTGACGATACAATTCAGAAAATAAGTAAAGCAATTGAATTCACTTATAATAATGTAGAATAGAAAACACAGGAAAAAGAACAGTTTTGGTTTTGTGAACAGATAGCATTTAGGTTAATATTGTCCCCTGCAACATTCTTTAAGTTACCATTGAGCAATCCTACATAGATGTCAGTTATCAGCAGGTATTCAGGAATGAAAGACCGACCCTGGCGGAACGGGTTAAACGGCGCCGTAAAAGGCTGCGGCGCCGTTCAACCCGTTCCGCCACATTACGAGGTCCCCTTGCGGGATACGTTAAGCACGCCTGGGAAAACCAGGCGTGCATACCGGGTCCCGCGAGGGGAAGAGGGAGCAAACAAAGGGCCATCTCGTGATGGCCCGTTGTTTACTCCCTCTCCCATTCCCATTCAGCCCTATGGGGGCTGAAATGGGAATGGGGATGAACCGTGTCCGTGTCCTCGAGTGAGGAATTACCAGGCCATCCGAACTTGGAATGGTCCGGTAAGTCCTCATTCCGAGGACACGGACACGGATGCGGATTTGCCGGCAGCCATTCCGCCAATAGCGGCATGGCTAACCGGCATACCTCGTAATGAGGCCCAATGTCTAGAGTTGGGTGCAATCTTCCCTCCCCAAACAAGAGAGAAAACCATTTTTGGAATTTGACACTTTTAAAATGACAGGTTAAAAATGGCTTTGTGACACAGTGCAAAGTAGGCAAAAATGCTTAAATGGATAAAATCCTTATGAAAACAACACTAAACAGGTCCTAACAAACATGAGCTACCAGATAAACAACAGTACACACTTTAGATCAGGATGGGAGTTTAAGAAACACTTTGAATGGGAAAAAGACACGTGTAAAGTTTTGAAAATTGCAAATTTGCGGCAAAATTTCACTATGCGATTTAGTGCGTTGCGGTTTTTGGCTGTGGATGTAGCTAAGGGTCTTAGGTATCAGGTATCTTAGGTATCAGTGTGAGTTGAAATTTTGTTTCTATCTATAAAATTGAAGAAGTTATGGAGGTTTTAGTGAGCCGTTTTTTGCAAAATAGGCGCCAAAATGAAAACAGAAATTCATTTTTAAAAATGACAGATTGGTTTCATTACACTATATTAATTACTCTGAAAAAGAGAATGCCACAAATGAATTTCCACAGTTACGTGGCCAGCGTAACCCTTCACGTGGTGGATACTCTATTTCTTTCTGGGATTTACTTTAGTTACTCAAAATCACTAATAACTTATGGTTTTGTAAAACAGATGAGAAAAAAATCAGCGCAAGAATGGTTTTGACAATACTAGGGTTTTGAAGTTAAAGATGGGATGGGTTAAGATTGGAATAAGACAATGCAAAAAATATACTATGGGTCACTGTTCTACCTATTTTCAGTTTTATTGGCCTAAGGACTCCTTCATCTTCCCTCCCGCAGCCCCTGCTCCCCTCCAGGCTTCCTGGTTCCTCTTAGTCCTGCCTACCTGCCCCCTAATTGGCCCAACACTTGTGTGTGTTTTGTTGCCATCCACTGCACCTTGAGCGTTTTTCCCCACTTCCATTGCGGCCATCTGGTGAGTAGATCTTGGATTTCTGACCATCCAACCTCCATTTTCAGTTTTTTTGGCCTAAGGACTCCTTCATCTTCCCTCCTGCAGCCCCTACTCCCCTCCAGGCTTCCTGGTCCCTCCTAGTTCCGCCCACCCGCCCTCTGATTGGCCCAGCACTTGTGTGTGTTTTGTTGCTTTTGCTTGAGCTGAGCAGGTGAGTGCTGCCCCCTTCCGACCTCCATTTGGCCCATATTTTTCTAAAATTGGAATGTTTCCCAAGTCCCTTTGCTTGCATCCCCCGTTCTCCCCTTCCTGCTTCCCTTCCGTCCCGCCTCCCAATCGCCCCCCCTCCTGCTCCCAGCTCTCTGCCCGTGCAGCCCTCAAGTGTCAGCATGTGTCCAAAGGGGAAGCAAAGAAAGCCAGCAGTGAACAGACACCAACAAAACTGTAAGTGTGGCATGAGTGGGATGTAGAGCAATTACTCTACTCCAGAAAGCCCTCACAACTCTACCTTTCCTCTCCATAACATTAACATTGAGTGTGCCTAATAGTGTAACTGTAGAAGGTATTCCAACATCATTGAGTGTGCCCTAATAGCGTCACTGTGTTAAAGTTGAACCCAGAAAGTGATCCCTAATAGCATCACTGTGTTAAAGTTGAACTTAGAAAGTGTGCCCTAATAGCGTAACTGTGCAAGGTATTCCAACATCATTGATTGGGCCCCAATAACGTCACTGTGTTAAAGTTGAACTCAGAAAGTGTGCCTTAATAGCATCACTATGGTAAAGTTGAATTTACAAGTGTGCCCTAATAGCTTTACTGTGATAAAGTTGAACTTAGAAAGTGTGCCCTAATAGCGTAACTGTAGAAGGTATGCCAACATCATTGATTGGGCCCCAATAACGTCACTGTGTTAAAGCTGAACCTAGAAAGTGTGCCCCAAAAGCGTAACTATAGAAGGTATTCTACCATCACTGAGTCTGCCCTAATAGCGTCACTGTGTTAAAAGTAGAATTTTGAAGGTATTCCCAACATCACTGTGTGTGCCTGGTCGCAAACACTTTACTGATTACCACAATATCACACTACTACGCTTACTCTCTCCTATACAGCACCATTCAACTAGAACACAGCCGTACTATGAAACATTCGGTAAAGCTGTTCTCATACTAACATGACTCATCAAACTACCCATCATCCTAATAAAACCCTGCTAGCTAGCACATACCGGCTATCTTAGGCATCTCCTCAGGCCATAACACAGCCAGAACTCAGTCTGGATGTCCACCCACCAGATTGAACACATTCGACTGACCTCCTCAGCACCACACTTACCGCTAAGAAGCAGCTATCATGCAACAACCACACCAGCTGCACACATACCTGGTGCGCCCACGCACTTTACGACTCTCTCTCTCTCTCTCTCTCTCTCTCTCTCTCTCTCTCTCTCTCTCTCTCTCTAAAATGACTTGAACTGCGGTTCCCGAGGGCGTTCAACCTACCAGCGCCTTGAGATCATACCAATGGTACATAAGGCGCTATACAAATGCAAAATAACATAACATAACATAACATTAATACTTACAGTCCCTTGTGATTAAAATTGGTCATGGATCGGCTCAGGTCTATCGGCAGCAGGGCACCTCTGGAGGGGTCAGTCAGCCTGGCAGTTCTGGTCAATTTTGCATTACTCTAAAGCTCCTCTTGGCTGATGGAGGAATGAAAGACCACCCAGTGTGGTGTGATGGCCATTTACTCAATGCTCTGGCCACTAGTCCACATGTCCATGTTTTGTCACTTGGACTGCTTCCAAAACGTGCTCCACCTGGCCATAATCTTGTATTATAGTGCTGGTTCCGGCTTTGAGGTAGAAAAAAGGTGTTCTGCGACTAAACAGCAGTGATCCGCTTTTCCCAAAAGCCACTAGAATCCAGTTTTATTTAAAAACGTATAGGGCAAGAGGTAATTTGCCAACATAACAGGCAGGTTAGCACAGAGCAGACACTGTGACTTGAGATATTGTTGTGACTGTTCAACATTTCCACAGCACTAGCCAGGGGCAATGGGTATTACTGCCATGCATTGCTGGGACACTCTGGGTAATGTCCTGCATCCCAGACAATTAAATAATTATAAATGTGTTCATTTCATTGCATCGATTTTGTGCAGTCTGCTGGTCTTTTAACATTGTCCCATTTGCCTGAGTGGTGCTGCATCATACCGTACCCAAATGGTCCTTGACTTTCCCCGGCACACTTTTTTCCAGCAGACTATACACACGCCCAGATTTGGTTGCTAATTATTCTGAGTGAAGTATTACCAGACTTTAAGTATTTGTTAAGGTCTTGGTTACTAACACTCAAGTTGGGCTCAACCTGGTGTGATGTGGCAGAGGTGCGAGTGCTGTTCTGTCTGCATGTGATCATGATTTTGTACTTTCCAATCTGTGCCAGGAAGGTTTCTCAAACAGACCGTACACAGTACTACTACTGCTTCTGTGTCAGTGGGGGTACTCTCCTCCGCCACCTCCGTAGTATCACTGCTTTCCAGAAGCAAAGCACATTCCTACCTGGAGGATCATGATCTTCATACCAATCATCCATCATTCATGCCACAAACACCATCCTTACTCTCTGACTTATCAATGGATGTCTGTGCAGTGATGGAGACCATGAATCTTAATTCTCCTGCTGCCATTCAAGTAGACTACGTTTTGTTCTTCCCTGATCTTCTGTAGATGAGATCTGATCTGCACCTCTGCACTGCCTGTGAGATATCGAACAGAACTGAAAGTGCAGCCTCCTCTATTAATCTCGATGGACGTTCATTGTGGTGCAATAACTGTGAATGTACTTGTACTGGTGAATGGTCTCCAGAGTGACTTGTGATGGGGTCTATGGGACATGAGATTGATGTGACCTTCAGATGATCCAGTGCAAATCTGGTACCCGCAGTGCACATAGCAAGTGGAACGGTGGAGAGGAAAAGAACAAAGTCAGACATCTCCCTCCCCTCAGCCTCTATCTTATGTGAGTGCTCCTCGCATGCTGTCAGTTACGAAATAGCCATTACTAAGGGAGAACTAAAATATGAAAAAACACAAATGCAGTGAGGTAGGAAGTGGAAGTCAAAACAGGCCCGTGTGTGGGTGTGTGCGCATGTGAGTGTACACGTGTATGTGTGTGTGTGTGTGGGGAGGGCGGGGGGCGTGCCCACCTAAAATAAAAAGACGCTGTACATCAAAAGCATAAATTGAAGTTAAAATAATGTAGATTAGGGAATGAACAAAACACATACATCCTAACAAAAAACATTGCACAGCAGGTCCCAGCAGATTAAACATGACATGGCAAAGCATAACATAACATAACAAAGAATAGCATACCAAATTGAAGAAGGCATCCTAACAGACAATCATTGCACAACAAATCTCTGTAGCTTAAACATGACTTGGGGCCTCATTACAACTCAGGCGGTAAGGGTTTTACGGCGGCGTAAACAGCGCCGACCCTTACCGCCTGAGTACGAGGTCCCTTAGCGCCATGGCGGACTTAACACCTGCTTTTAGCAGGTGTTAAAATCCATGGCGCTAAGGGACCATGGAGTTAATTACTCCACCGTAATTTACGGTGGCGTAATTAACGCCTTCCCCACTCCCATTATGCCCTATGGGGCAAAATGGGAATGGGGAAGGGTAAATGGGTAAATGGGGATTTACCGCCCCGCCAAGGTTGGAATGGGGCGGTAAATCCGCCCACCACCATGGCGTAAACGTAGTTTACGCCATGGTGGTAAATTCACGGCCCAGGCGGTAACTTACCGCCTGGGTCGTAATGAGGCCCTTGGTGTAGCATGACATCAGTGTAGCACACCAAACTTAAGAGAGCATAGCATTTCAAAGCAAGGCAGAGCCAAGCAAAAATAGCATCGCACAGCAACATAGCAAAACCCTACTTCAGCATAGGATAACAAATAAATAATATAACCCAGCATTTTTATTTTTTAATGTCCCAAATAAGACATTACATTACGTGCTGCTACACACACGCATACCCTATGGACGATTTGAAGTCTGCTGCTGAAGTATGAAAATATGTAACAATAGCAGTCATTGCATACTTAATTATGCATGCCTGGCTTTAGTGCACTTAAAATACTTTATTTTTGTATGGATGTGCCCATGTGTGCCCCACCGAAGCAGTCATGATGTATGACTGGCGCCACCAGACACAACAAATAAGTGTAACTAAAGGAGCATCATCCTCATATTGTGGTTGGACCACCTCCAGCAAGCACACTCTGCCTTCCCCACACACATAAACCATGTGGGGAAATCAGACCATATATTTATGATGCACGTATGATGTACCTTCTAAGGGAACTGAAAGGGTTAACAGCCTTCTGACTGTAACCGAGCACGCAAGAGGTACACACAGGCCCTTTTTATAGCTATCTCATCAACATTGACTTGTGATAAACCTTCCTAAACCTACTCACCGCCACCAGCATTACCCGCCACCAGCATTCCCTATGCAAGAGTATGAAATCTACTCACCGCCACCCGCATTCCCTATGCAAGAGTATGAAACCTACTCACCGCCACCCGCATTCCCTATGCAAGAGTATGAAACCGACTCACCGCCGCCAGCATTCCCTATGCAAGAGTATGAAATCTACTCACCGCCACCCGCATTCCCTATGCAAGAGTATGAAATCTACTCACCGCCACCCGCATTCCCTATGCAAGAGTATGAAACCGACTCACCGCCACCAGCATTACCCGCCACCAGCATTCCCTATGCAAGAGTATGAAACCGACTCACCGCCACCAGCATTCCCTATGCAAGAGTATGAAATCTACTCACCGCCGCCCGCATTCCCTATGCAAGAGTTTGAAACCTACTAACCGCCGCCAGCATTCCCTATGCAAGAGTATGAAACCTACTCACCGCCACCAGCATTCCCTATGCAAGAGTATGAAACCTACTCACCGCCGCAAGCATTCCCTATGCAAGAGTATGAAACCGACTCACCGCCGCCATCATTCCCTATGCAAGAGTATGAAACTGACTCACTGCCTCCATCATTCCCTATGCAAGAGTATGAAACCGACTCACCGCCATCAGCATTCCCTATGCAAGAGTATAAAACCGACTCACCGCCACCAGCATTCCCTATGCAAGAGTATGAAACCGACTCACCGCCACCAGCATTCCCTATGCAAGAGTATGAAATCTACTCACCGCCACCAGCATTCCCTATGCAAGAGTATGAAACCTACTCACCGCCACCAGCATTCCCTATGCAAGAGTATGAAACCTACTCACCACCACCAGCATTCCCTATGCAAGAGTATGAAATCTACTCACCACGACCCGCATTCCCTATGCAAGAGTATTAAATCTACTCACCGCCACCAGCATTCCCTATGCAAGAGTATGAAATCTACTCACCGCCACCAGCATTTCCTATGCAAGAGTATGAAATCTACTCACCGCCACCAGCATTCCCTATGCAAGAGTATGAAACCTACTCACTGCCACCATTACTCTGGAGATCTTATGCTCCACCCATAAAAACATACTAAATCAATTATATAATAGTGTATGCAACAAAGCAGTCTGAAAAGGTTACAAGTTAGCATTTTAACCTCTCTATGAATCCCCCTCTTCCCCCCAATAAAAAGATTATCTAATTTAATGCAGTGGCCAATGGAAGGTGCTATCCATGTACAAATTGTAAACCACTGTCAAATTGTACATCTTTGAACTAATCATTTTAGAGTTTACTCTACTAATGACTACACTTGTGGTATGGGCAGCCATGCATACATTGAGAGCAATTCACAAAGAAGTTACTAGGATTAAGCAAGGAGTAAGGCAGAGCCATTTACATCAACTTCTTTCGTGAGTCAAATAGCCACCTACAGGTTTACGTCAAGAGCAAGTCACCCTCACTGACAGTAACATCTTATGGATGCAGTCCATTTGTGTTTGATCCAAAGACAATGGGGGTCATTACAAGTGAGGCGGTAAGGAGTTAGCGCAGGGATGTCATTTAGGGGTCACCAGAGGTCTCTCTTGCAACCTCTGCAACAACAAAAAATGTTGTAATGCATGTTCCTGGGCTGTGGCCAGCACCATGTGACTCTTTGCTTCTGGAGTGGCTGGCTTTCTTGTTCAGGCCCCTTAAAAAATAAGAAAAATAAGAACAGGAGTGCCACAAGTCTAACACTTTCAGCACTGACCCTAAATAAGAAAGAATAGGAATACCAAATAATGTGCCTTTATGGAATTCTATACAATAATTGCTAGACTCATTAAAGGTTTATTTCAGGCACACTTCAGGGGGTGAGTCACTGATTTAGTCTGTTCTTAAACGCCTCAACTCAGCCTTTCATCCTTCTGAGGTCGACAAATGAATACCAAAACAAGTTGGGTGATATTGTATGTATATTTTTTCTATATAAAGCGCTTAAGCGTAAGTGCTATATAATAACGCATCATTACCATTTGGTCATGGACGTCTGCTTGCATTAATAGTAATTTGGTAATATGGGCCTATACACACTGATCTTAATGATACATATGGCGATCCATTCTGGTATGAAAAGTACATCACATTATAGTGATATCGTACCCATATTTTTCATAGTGTACATTGCTATGTGATGCCACTTCCTGTTTTGTCAACGGGTGAAAGGTTGTGTTCCATCGCTTCCCGCGATATCACTTCTGGGTGGGATCAAATGACATCACTTCCTGTGATGTCATCAGGGGGGGTCAAGGGTCGTGTGATGTCACTTCCGCTACCCCTGGCATTTTGGTGAAATGACGTCCCTGTAATGGTGCCACAGGCGTCAACCCTTTACCGCCTCATTACGAGTCTGTTCGCGGGAACCCGCTAAGGACGCCTGGTTTTACCAGGCTCCCTTAATGGGTCCCGCGAGCAGACCAGGGTGCTAACAACGGGCCCATTCCCATTGAGCCCTATGGAGGCTCGAATAGGAAAGGGGTGGGTTCCTTGAATGAGGAATTACTGGGCCCTCCATAGTCGGGATGGCCCGGTAATTCCTCATTCAAGGAACCCGGACCCGGTACCCGGTAAGGAGGTAGCCATGCCGCTAATAGCGCATGGTTACCTCCTACCTTGTAATGACCCTCAATGATTCCAAAGACATTGAGCCTCATTACGAGTTTGGTGGTATTCCGGCAGTAAATCCCACCAAACTCAATTACTGTTACTGCCAATATGTCTTGTGAAATTTACTGCAGGTTTACAAGTGGTCATAGGATGGTGTAAGTCCACATTTCTGGACTCCACTTTTTGGCTGAATTACCATCAGCAGCAATTCTGTACATTCAGCTTTCAGCTGGCGGTTTACCCTCCACCTTACCACCAAACGTATAATATGGTGGTGCAGTAATGGGGCACTAATGCATCAGTAATGGGATTACCTTCATTTTTACAACATCTCCGTACTCGTAATGGCCCATTAGTTCCAAAATGCTGTCGGGTACTGCTTGATTTATAAACGTGCTTTTGGATTATAGGTTTCAGAGGTATATCGGTTTAGTTTACAGACATGGGTTTTAACCATGTGCTTTCTTCTCCGTCCACTGTGAGTGGCACAAAGAGCTCTGTTCAGAAAAAGATTTATTTTAGCTTTCACTTAAAATATGTCAGCTGCCCAAATGTGCTGCGATATTGATTTGATTTGGTTTTCATTATCTGACAAGTTGAACCTGTGATGAAGGTGTTTTATCTCTCTAGTCTACGGGCTCTTAAGATGATACTCTAATGGCAGGCTAAAATTAGGGTGACCAGATTTTAAAAGTAAAAAAGTGTGACAGTGTAACTAACATAAAAGTAGGACTATCTCTTGAAAGTTGCTGTCAGGGCACTACACTTCAGTAGAGTTTGCAGGAGAAGGGGGTTTAAGTGTTACTGTTCTAAGAAACACATATTATAATTAATTAATCACAAACTAACACTATCTTAAGTTGTAAAATGCAGCATTTCTTCTGTGCATTCCTGCCTGCCAGCTATGAAGACCTACTACAAAAAACCGGGACCACTGCAGTTTCCAATGGGAACATATTCTTGAGGAAGGGGGACAGAGCACCAATTACTGGTACAATCCCGGAAAAACCGGAACTTCTGGTCACCCTAGCTAAAAAGTGCCCAGTTAATTCCACTGAACTCAATGGTTAAATTCACTCTTTTTTCAGATAAGCAAGTGAAGGCATCACACAGGGCGGAAATGAATGTTCCCTCAATTCTCCAGAAAGAAATGCTACCCTCTTTAACATAGCAAGTCGTTAGCAGGGACCTTTTAGAAGACAATGGCAGTATCTTATCAATGTTTAAAAGACCGAGCTGGAAAAACATGTTTCTACTGCAGGGGATTCCCTCGTGCGCTGCATTGCTGGGAGGTTTAGGAGCTGCTGCTTCCTCCCAGTAGCCTTCTCTCCTGTCAGTGTTGGCACACTGCTCCATATCTGACTGGCAGATGCCGCCGTCCAGGGGCGTTGCTAGGTCTGGAAAAGACCCGGGGCTGCGCTGATGTCGGAACTGTTGGGACTTGGGGCTAGCTAGCCTTTTGGCTGTAGCTCCTGAGATTCTATCGGGGGCTACAACCAAAAGATCAGGGGCTATAGCCCCCTTAGCCCCACCCCTAGTAACGCCCCTGCCGCCATCCATTCCACACCCCAAAAAACAGCAACAAGGAAAAGGGACTAAGCCCGACAAGCCGCTGATGAAGTTCTCTTGCTCGATGGTCATCCCAGAGCGGGTTTCCTTTTGTTTTTTACTATTAATATTTCTGGCCCGGCAGCTGAGTGATAACAGCATTATTGCCCTTGAACTGTGGGGCAATATGGGATCTTAAGATCCCTTAGCCACCCTTAGGTACCCGGGCCCATAAATCGGCCTTCTGGGCTCATGTTGGAAGGGTTTTAGTCTCAGAGTTTTTTCAGAAAAACCCAGTAAAAATCTTTTTTTATAAACATTTTTTAATTTGTTTATGGTTTAATAAAAAACCTTTACAAAGTTTTTACATTTCAACAAATTAAATAGATCTAAAAACAATTCCAATCCGTTTTAATATAAGATATAACAAATAACATTAACATGTTCACTATCACACTAATACATGAACAACTTCAAGGTTAGTTCATATAGTAATACACAGAGATCACAAAACATATGTATTTTACTAAATGGTGGTTATGTACTGCCAACCACAACACATAATAAACCGCAGTATTGAACATTACTCCTTTTACACTTCAAATCAATAAGAGTAATATAGTGCCAGTATAACGATACAACATACAATATGTCAATTGCAACACTAACTGTGCGGACACTTAACTGAAATAAGAGTCGCTTTAGTATAACAGAAAGGAATTAGAGATAAAAGACTATTTACAATTAAAAAAGGTCAACAATCAAGTTTCACTTAATTCAATGCACGAAATATCCCATAGAGTACATATACGAGTACTAGAACCTAATACAAGTTGCATATCATAACGGCCCACTTGTTTACCATAGACTTGTGAATATGAAGTTAGTGAGCTAATTATATTTTTACATCGCTACAGTCATCAATCACTAATTCAATTTCGATGGCTTTCAATAACTGTATCAGTGCAAATATCAAAGGTTTATAGTTGCCCAACCTCATCCTAGTCCATAGGGATTCAAGAGAGTCGTCAAATTCGATATTGGTAAATCTCATTACCAGATTTGTTCGCGCAACCCTAAAGTAGGGCATTCCAAAACTAGGTGTTTATGGTTTTCGTTTGGTTCAGTACAAAATGGGAAGCAACAGTTTGCGCATGTTCGTGCCCTTTTGCACTTTCCTAGTGCCTACTCCTTTGTCGTGTATAAAATTGATTACGTTTTAAATGCATGTAATAGATGCGGGTGATATATTACACGGAAACATAATTAGGTAAGTGCAACGCGGAACTCTTTTCCGAGTGTTCTTTGCATATTTGCTATAGGTGCTGTATCTACTGCGTTCATCGATTGTGCTGATCCAGTCCCTTTCAAATAACTCTTTTTTGACGTATGCTGGTCTAGTACATAAATCATGGGTTGTAACATCTAGTTCATCCAGCAGACATTGCATTTACCCATGAAATTGACTAAAAGAGCCTACACTAGTTCACCGTAACATTTGCTGAAAAACCTGATAAAGAGAATCCCTGCGTGGATCAAGAATTTTAGCATAGTTAACCAGAGCTCACCAGTCCCATCTACAGGAGAGTGAGATAAGTTTGGGATTGATACGGAGAGGTGCAGGGCGGATTTCAATAAACGCCCCAGCAAAGTATTGAGATATTTGTTAAGATTGAGCAAGCAAATGTCTAAGGTATGTAATTAAGATTAAAGAATTCGAGCAGCGGGACCAAGGAGAATTTACAGTACATAGAAAGGATCACCTTCAGATGGCACAGTAGGGGTCTTGCTTTCAGGTTAAAACCTTTAGCAATGGTGTGCAGAAAATCAGAACATCTTCACCTTTCTCATGATATCTTCAAAGAGCCAACATGTATTCATGCAATAGTCACACCAACAAATACCCTGAATGGGGCAAAAAAGACATAGCATATTCTGGGTAGACTACAAGCAAAAACAGTAAATGTGTGAGTGACGTCATGGTGGAATTTCAAAGGGAACAACACATCTGATACAGGAATGCACAAAAGTTGGCAGAGAAAGTTTTATCATGCAATTGCTTTATCTAGCTGACAGGCTGCAGGGATGATGTGTTGCTCATTTCTACGTATTCTACACGAATGTTGCAGTACCTTCGAAACCGAAAAAACTATGTGCTCAAAAATTCTCCACTATCCTGGCTTTACTCCACGTTTCCTTCCATTAGAATGCTTTGAGAACGTCACAGTTCTCACCTCACGACTTTGCTCTCTTGGCATTTATAAATATAATGTTTGGTACACGAATTGTAGTTCTGCACACGGGATTTTACATTATGTTCAACCCTTCTGCAATATATGTTAGACTTGTTGTCAACGTCGTTAGGGGAAGGAGGGATCATAAGGGAGGGGGAAGAGAGGAAGTGACGCGCAGAGCAGAGAGGAAGGGAAGGGGCACTCTAGGAAAGACGTAAAATAAAAAGGATTGAAATAAACTCCATGTTGTGGCATATTATTTAACAAACGGTGATCGCCAGCCCTATTGGACGACTCATTTGGCGACGAGCGAGGTCGGCACCCGTGTGCACATCGTGCAATGAGAAGCAGCGAGAGCCGATTATAGGCCCTGGAAGGTGCGGATCAGGGGGAACCCAGGATGCTCGGCGCTTTTACCCTGGTGGAGTGGGAGTGCTCCCTGGTCCGTCTGGATGGCCGCGTCATGGATGTAGCCACATTGTGTGAATGAAGGATGCTGCAGTCAGGTGCTAGCCGTGAGAGACATGGTACTTGAGGAGAGAGTGCCCCCTGACCCTGCCTGCAGTGGCTGAAGAATGGTGGGTGCTACGGACCAGGCATAACAGATGCGCAGGAGGAGGATCAGTTTGTGGTGTTGAGGACCAGTCAGGGGACGGCTACTGCTTCCCGAAGATAGTGGTTGTGACTGGCGTGTGAGTCGCATGGTGGAGCATGACAAGTAAGCGGCTGAGTGCTGTGGCATAGCCCTTTCGGCCATGAAATTCCATCCACTGTGATAACATTGTGAGGAATTCGACTATCTACACGATGGGTATGCGCACGCTGTTTTTTTAAAAGAAAAATGTAATAAATGGAATGATGGTAGACCAACGTCAAGAAAATGTGTGGGGCTAATCCACACACATTTTCCTATGCTCATAGCATGACAAACACATAGACCTGTGTACTCTATGTGGACACAGCCTACAGCCACAGTCCCCCCTGTAATATTTAGTTGGGATATGACATCCAGGGCGACATGATGCATTTCCAGAAGGGGAGGACCAAATCTTCCCCGTGCCATGTCCAGCCTGATTAATTAACAAAGGCTCCAGGGATCCGCCCTGCTCTTTGGGCCAGGCCCCTCTTTTAGCAGATCATTTGAAGACTTTGCCAGTTGCCAGGAGTACGAAGAATAACTCATCATTGCAGCCTGGCTGAAGGTACAGCATGCCTTACATCTCCTGCCAGTGAAGGAAGGACAGGACCTCCAAAGAGGGAAGCAAGATCACTCCCCTAAACATCTCCCAGGGAACAGAGGGAGCTATCAGATCCAACGGACCCTCTAGCCACTCCAGAACCGGTACCCAGCCAGCACACTGCATGCGCTACTAGGTTCTGCAGCAAGCTTCCTAGGTATGAAGCACCAGAAGGTCACTGAACATACAATGAAGGACAAGGCAGCTGCCTGCAAGCCACTCCTCCGCTTTGGGCCATCCGCCTTAAAGGACGACACAAGCTCAGCGAAGAAGCTGGGAGAAGTGCCTAGATGAGCATCTACTGATGTCCTCCTTAAAGGACGTTTTCAAACCAGTCGAGTTCCTCGAGCTGCAACCGCCTGTAATTCTGACCGTGCTTACGCTGCAGTCTCTTAAAGACATCCGAGACGTCTCAACCAGTGCTTCAGAACGGCCGAAGTGAGGGGAGCGGCTGAGAGCGGTGCTCCTATACTTTTCTTTTTTGAGTGTCACCATTCCTATACTTCTATTTTAAAAAGAAACCCCTCTGGAGCGATTCTTTTTCAAATAAAAGTATAGCGCTAAAATGTCAATAAATCAGCACTCGGTCTGACTGAGATGCAGGCCTGCTGCAATGCCCGGATCATACACGGTAAGCCTTGGCCCACGCCTGCGCATTGAGCAGGGGCTGAAATTATGTAACTGCACGTGACCCACAGCACGCAAGCGTGGGCCAAACCTAAACACCAGTAGGATCCGATCGATACATCTCGATATCTACAGCAGGAGCCAGAAGGACGCAACCGCCCGCCAGTCAGTCTATGCTGGCTACTAGCTGAGCCCCAGCCCTAGCAGGCAGGTAAGTGATTTCATCCAAAAATGGGTGCAACTTCCATCTAAGTTGTTGTAATTGTGCATATATTAACAGAAGGTACGAGGCCAGGCTAGGTCACACTGAAGTAATGCTCACCATGTCCCGGTGTGAACATTAGAAATGTGCATTATTAGTGGCCTCATTATGAGTGTTTCAGTAATGTTCAAACATGCCACATTTCGCAATAGCACCTGTGGTATTGCTCCAGCATTTTGCAATACCACCTGTGGTATTGCTCCGTATGGAACCAATAAGTCAAAAATCAACATCTGCACAAAAGCATAATCAGGTGCAGTATTACTCATTGGGTATTACCACATGAGAACTAACTGAAGGTTTCCAATTACTCTAAACTAAGCAAACCCTTCCAGTTCTGCATCATTACTGCATGTAGTAATGGTAAATTAGTTTGGCAGTATTTCAAAAGGAAATACTGCCAAACTCGTAAGGATGCCCAAAGTGCTATTGTTATTTTCACTGGTCATAACCCTGGTCCACCTCTTTAGGGGGCAGCAGTTTCAGGCGCTCTCAGCACTTCTGCCGTATGGAGCAGCCAATTAGCCCCATGTCAGGCGGAACCTTCAAGGAATGGTTCGGTCAAAATATTTTATTGCCCCTATGGGTCGGCCATGTGTTTTTAAGCCTAAGTCGCTTGATTTTAGAAACATTTCCTATGGTCCTTACCCAAGTTTTCGTCCATTAAACACACGCGAAAACAGGCATCAGGGAGCTGCCATTTTGTGATAATCCTATCATTTCCCCCATCGCCCTGGCTGACCTGCTTTTGCAGCACTAAATCATATCCCCCACCCCTGAACCTGTCATCAGCAGACGCGTACCGCCCATTTTACAACGCCAAAGCATGTCTCGTGTCAACATTTGCTGCGCTTCAGCTAATGACGTGTCGCCATGGAAATGGCAGGACGCCTCTTTCCTCAATAAGTATAAACAGACCGTTTCACAACACACAGCAGCAGATTTTCGATTCCATTCCTCTCTCTGTGTTACTTTGAGTATTCTGTGACTCGTTTCTGTGCTCTGATCAGCTACCTTTGTTGCTTGTAGCCCGTGTGAACAGATACCAGTACCACCGCTATCAATTATTTTAGTTTGTTTAACACACAATGGCTACAATAATGCCCTACATGTACGAGCCCGAGTATACCGAGGAGGAACTACTGGAAAGGGAAACACGCGAAAACGATGGGTCTTCGGACGGCAGTTGGGAGGACGATTCAACAGCTGAAGAGCCTGGACCTAGTCGCATGGACGGTGTTTCCACGTGGTGCACATACAATCGGTGCGAGCTAATGCCAACCGAGGACGAGAACTGCTGCTGCTGTGAAAACTCGGGATGCGTGGCCTACATTTCGGAAGGCGAGCCCCGACCGCAATGCATCACCGAGCTGCCAGACATGGTCCGTGTTGAGGATAATGATGGTGCTTATGCACGAACTTCGCGCAACTGTTCGTCCTCGTAATCCGAGTAACGAGTAAGTATACTCTGCTTGTCATGCCACTCCTATTTCATGGTCTTCTACTATATCCAAAATTACATGAACATATCATTGTAACGCATGAAAGTCGTTCAATAGTGTGCAGTGTCTAGATAGCATTTGTCCAAGCAGAATTCCATTAGTTACAAGAATTGTCATTGACAACAAACGTTTATTAAATTTATCTTGGTCATTTAAAAACAGTTTGTTTCATTCCTTTTCACAGGTGGTACAGGCTGGTGGCCTATCGTTCCTTTACATGGTGGCTTCACGGGAGGCTTGGACACCGCCTTCGAAGAGTGATACCCGCCTGTGCCGTTCGTGCAATAAGAGAAACGTTCCCGAGCGACAGCGGTCAGTACAGGGGGTTTTTCTCTCGCTGTGCTGCAACCTGACCTGTACAATGTTTAAAGTCTTGTATTTTTTTGTCATCAAAATAAGATACAAAATAAAACACCACATATATTTTAACAACGGTTGTTTCGATTTTTTAAATGAATCAAGTGTGTCTCCATTCAAGGATGGACGTCAGACATCTGTGCTCTGAATGGGAGAAGGTCAGGTCGCTGTGAAGCAGGGTGATCACTATCTAAGCTAACATAATATATTATCAATAATGCATGCACTAAATAACACTTGTTCAAAGTCTTTCAGTCAGTTATGTCTCTATAAAAGTCACACATATATCTATACTATCAATTAACATTGGATTATACAGGCCTTAGGTCAAGGGTCTCGACCACTATAATACACTGTTTGAAGTGTGGGTCTGTGTGGGTCTGTGCTCACAAGAATCTCCAATATGTGGCATTTGTTATTGATAGGCAACGATATACTGCAGTAGGGGTCTAATGTTAGTTGGGGATCTGCTAGGTGGGCATCATGGCATGGTCAGTAGTCTGACACATGAAGAGAATACCTTGCAGGGACACAGGGTCAGAATGGCAGTAAGTTTCCACTGGCGAGGGTGCGTGGGCAAGGACACGTTTGTGGAGATGAACGAGCTATGTGCTTGATTCAGGCCGGTTCACATGCAGGGCCGTGATCTCAGAGGAAGAGTGATGTGTTACATTTATTAGCTGTTGCAAATACCTCTGGAGTTTTCCAGTCAGAGTGGGAACGAGGGTGTGGGCCATGTGCTCTGCGTGCTGTACTATCGCAGTGAGGCCTGGTCACCAAGATGGAGTGGAAAGGGGGTACAAAAATGGATGCCCCGTGTCCTGCTCAGTGTTCCCATGTACGCGAATGTCATCCAAAGTTAACATCACATAAGGGCAAGGGGCAAACCCACTACTGGAGGCACTTGGTACGAGTTTCAACTGAGAAGTAAAGGATGAGAGGGGCCTGATGGCCCCTCACTCCCACACACTTGCCTGCACGCCCCAGGCCCATCCATCCCACCCCCTCTATCAAAGGCGGTTCGCACCAGGGGATGAGCGCTGGCAAGGGGGGCTGTCAGGGGCGCAAACGGCCAAGGTGCCAAACAGCATGTACACTTCAAAAGGTATCCCACGCCCAGGGGCCATCCCTCACATGGCCTCATCAGACCCCTTGTCTCTAGGCAGGCCTCCCCTGAGGCAGGCCGCCCCCCTGCAATAAACATAATACCACGACATACACACGTCATTCATTCACAAACACACCCCTGTTTCTAATACTTTATAAACCACTTGATATGTCTCATGAGAACATCTTTGTGCTTTGCAAGTCAACTCCTGAACCTTCTACCTGAGAAGCACTGAGATCTATGCTAATCTGCTCGTCGTCGTGCTATCTGTGACCGCTTCGAGCAAACTCGTCAGTGTGCTACTTGTGGCCATCTACCTGTTCTCCTGCAACATACTGCTCGGCCTGCTGAATCCAACTGTTTGTTGGTCAAGGTAAGGCCATGTATCCTAGTCATATTTCGGTCATTTTTACATTTCTATCTATTTGCGATTACAGTACCCAATAGAGCTATGGTCATTGGTCTCATTGCTATTGATTTGAGTTTCAATTGTTATGCTATCAATAGATCAATTTATTTTCATCTGTGTCAATTGTCATCGAATTGCATACTTGGGGGTCCAGTCTATAATGTAAGCATGTTTCCTTTTCGTGCAAGACAGAACATCCAAGGGACGAGTCACATGTTCAGAGTTTAGTCACATAATTTAAAAAATGTCAGTAATTTATGCAAATACTAAGCCGCACATGATGAACTGGTATAGTTCCGGCGACCAAAACAAACCTTGCATTGAGCATGGTATGGTTCATTTACTTTTTTATGACATTTTTATTCATCAAGGTTTTATAATAATCTTGATATTTACTTTACAGAATTTTCAACAATGCCTGCCTGTTCGATTAGCGGTTTCCCTTCGAAGACCCATGCTAAATCTGAAGGCACTACAATGCATGTATTCCCGAAAACTGTTGATCGAAAAAGAGAATGGGTCAGACATTGCGGATATCCACTGGATGAGCAGGAAAGTAGAGTCCAACAAGTCTTTGAGGACAAGAGGGGTGATCGATACTGCATCTGCAGCCGGCACTTTCCCTCGAACATGTACACCACATCTTGGGTAACAAAGAAGAATAAACGGCGATCGAAACAAAAATTGCTCGCAAACGCTATTCCCACTCTATTCATCCACATTCCGCCACTGGTGAGTCAAGTGTCCGTTTGTAGCTTTAGGCCTTGCGGTAGTGTGTAGGTAGCCGAATGGATTCATTGATATTTTAGGTGTTGTTTCCAATTTGTAATACTTTCGACATTGATATGAGTGTATAGCTTTTTGAATAATGACATTTATCAATATATTATTTTTAGATTTCCTAACCGACAAACGAAATCTATATATGGGCACAGGGAACTGTGCTATATTACGCATTACTCAAGTATTCTGTCTCCTTACATGGCAATTTTAAATATTGGCATTTCATTATCAAACAATAATATACCTTTACAACTTCTTGACTATCCCTTGAATCTGAAGCAAGAACATTCTACTTCCGTGACGTGCTCACAGTTATCAACCACTTCTAGCGCTACAGACTTGTTTTATGCATGTCAAGTAATAGTTTTTATGTATCGTGTGATTATTTTACCAATTGTTTGGTTAGTGCTTTCCAATTGATATACACCTTAGTTGTCGTCTCCTGGTGTTTGTTTTCAGTTATAATTAGTGTTATCCATACTAATGCAAGTACTGTCTTTCAGGGAGATGTTGAAGCGTCCACCACATTGACAACAGCCCTAGATGTTCTTCTGCAGCACGAGGTATGGATACTGACAGCTCCATCGACCATTATCATCAGGACTGGAACACTTGTCGTTTGATTGTTCTACACCATGTTTCATTCGTGGTTAGCCATTGATATGTACCTGTGCGGCCGACCCCAAGTGTGTGTTGTGTTTTCAATATTGTAATCCTTACTAATGCAAATACTATGTTTCAAGCAGTTGTTGAAGCGTCAACCCACGCACTTGATGCGGAGCCTGACATTCAAGTAATTCCAGGGGAAGTGGGACCATGCGGATACGAATCGGCACAACAGCCTTCGGAAGTGCGCACCACATTGACACAGCCCTAGATATTCTTCAGCAGCACGAAGTATGGATACTGACAGCTCCATCGAGCGTGATCATATAACGTGATTCCATTTGCTATACTTTCTTCCCTATTAACGCAAGTACTGTGTTTCAGGGAGACGATGGAGCTTCCACTACAATCACAAGATCCCATTTAGATGATGCAGATGTAAAGAAATCGGAGAAATAAGTCGATTAAATCTGATCATATTTAAATATTCCTTGATTCTTTTAGACAATGCAACATTTGAGGTTATCTCTTTATATGTACCCGTGCCGTCGACCCTAAGTGTGTGTTATGTTTACAATATTGAAAACCATACTAACGCAAGTACTGTGTTTCAGGGAGTTGCTGATGCCTCCTCTTCAATACAATCATTTGTGGCAGTCCATGCAGAGCCAGAGGTATGGATACTGACAGCTCCATCGAACTAGGTCATCAGAGCTCAAATACTTGTCATTTGATTGTTCCACACAATGTTTAAATCGTGTTGGCTATTGAGATGAACATGTGTGTTCGTCCTCACGTGTGTTTTATGCTAACAATATTTTGATACACAGTAATGAAAATACTATGTTTCAGGGAGTCGATGGAGCCTCATTCCGTGCTGTCTATGTGGATACAGAAAATATAGTCGTTGCAGCGCAAGAGGAAGGGGAGACATGCGGATACGTATCGGAGCAACAGCGTGCAGATGTTGAAGGTCGAGTCAAAAAAGTTGCAAAGAAAAGATTCACACAATCTACACCCGCCAAAAATTGCCACCAAAAAAGCTGTCAACATTGTTGTGTTCTCCCATCAATGTTGAAGTAGCAGATGTTGAAATGACAGTGAATGAACCAGCAGCAGCATTCACCGACGCATCAGAACTTGATAGCAGCGATATTTCTTTCAAATGTGGTGATATGTCCTCAACGTCACAGGCCGAAACAACTTTGACGCAGGATGACAGTCTTATTAAAGAGGGTAAATACATAGTTTTCGACAGTTGTTTGATGGATATCATAAGTATGCTGAGATGTGGGCATTCCGTCAGAGGGAAAGTATGTGGGAAGCCATTGATTCATGTGACTCGTCAAAAACAAGGCAGTAACGTCACAATACATGTCGCCTGTACATTACGTTTTCACGGTCTGCACAACCGATGCTGGGGAAACTGCCAGCAGGCAATCTACTGTGTGCAGCTGCATTACTTTTTAGTGGCTCCAGTTTTAGAAAGTTAGAGTCTTTCTTTCAGTTTGTGGGACTCCATTTCATTTAAAAAACGCAGTACTACAAATACCAACGTGATTATCTGTTTCCGGCCATTAGTGATGCTTGGAAAATTGAACAATTGTCTCTAGCAAGTACATTCAAAGGCAAATGATTCAGGCTAGCCGGCGATGGACAGTGCGACAGCCCTGGATTTTTTGCCAAGTACTGCACCTACCACTTTCAAGACATGGATAGTAAGAAAATTGTGAGTTTGGTGGTCGTGCAGGTAACACAATGTACATCCTCAGTGGCCATGGAGAAACTAGGATTTATAAAATCAGTGGAATATCTGCAATCAAGGGGAATGCACAACGACCTCATAGCCATGGACAGACACGTTTCAATTGCCAAGACAATGAGAGAGCAGTTCCCACATATTAAACATCAATTTGACGTATGGCCTCTTGCTAAATCAATCAATAAGAAAATCTCGGCTGCAGGGAAAAAAAAAGGTTTGGAAAGTATTTCAGAGTGGTCCCAGTCTATCAGCAACCATCTTTGGTGGAGCTCCAAAACTTGTGAAGGGTCATTGGAAATACTACTTGAAAAATGGCGGTCACTGATGCACCACTGTACCAATGTGCACCGCTGGTCAGAAAACCTAAATTTCCACCTATGTGAACATGGCCCTTTGTCCCCAATGGAGGCACGGAAGAAGAAGTGGTTGAATCCATCTTCACTGACACACAAAGCCATTGAGAAGATTGTTTTCGATAAAACTCTATCAAGAGATTTGAGGGGACTGACAGAATTCTGTCACACAGGAGGTTTGGAGGTGTTCCACAATATGTGCCTAAAGTACAGGCCAAAGCGCTTGCATTTCAGCATACAGGGCATGGGACATAGGACTCTACTAGCGGTCCTGGCCCATAACGAGAATCTCGGCCGTGAACAATCTAGGACTAAGGGTAATGTAAGGATGCCTCTCTACACTAAAGCCTTTTCAAAAAGAAGTAAGCAATGGGTGATCAAACCAGTCTATGAGGAAATGGAGTTCGACTTTGTCAAAAGCCTTATTGTTGCTGTATTAGAGAAGCACAGATATGGAATTTTGAACGTTTCTGTGCAGAGCACTGATCCATTGCCACCCAACATTGCCACTGTGCCATGTCCACCCAAAGGAGAGCTGGTTGTGAAGTACAAATCCCGGTTTAAATAATTGTAATACGATTGTCTTTTTGTAAATAAATGTTATTATACAGTGTGCATACAAAGTACGCTAACCCTAAACCCTACCTTCACCATCCTGAGTGCCGAACAACCTGGGTGTCATCTTTGAATTCTCTCTCTATTCACCTCATATTGCTGACCTTGTCTATATGTTTATGTATATATTTTTGTTGAATTAACTAATTTTCGCAATCTCTTGTAAATGCTGCGCACTGTTAACCGAGGGGAGGCTTGCGTATTGCAAATAATAAAACAAACAAACAATAAAACTCACTTTCAACTCAACTCCTCGGGTACTTTATACTTTCCCTGACCTTCCCCAAAAAATTAAAAGTCTCAATAGTTATGGTTCTTTGGGGCTTCAAAGCTCGCAGACAACGAGGACAACATTGGGGGCCTTAGAACGCGCTAAGCGAACCGTTGCAGATGGGAGAGAAGCCAATTCGCATTTGCACATTGAGGCGCACTACATAGATGGATTCGAAACTTCAAGTTCTCACAGATGGCTTTACTACGGGATGTTGCAAAGAAAGAATGTATGCTCATTTCTAGTGAAGGTCAGCGGCTTTGATTTTCAGCTCGCGCCCTGAAGAGGCCCACAACTCGCACTGGCAGTATAAGGTTCTATTGTTTTTTGACCTTGAGAGACAGGGATAATGCCGAAAGAACTTCATTTGAAGGGGGAAAGGGGGTCCAATAACGTAAGAGATGATAAGGCAGAAAATTCTGAAACTAGACCGAGTTTCATGTTAGTTCAGTATACGAAAAATCGTTGTCAAGAGCACAGTGGGATTTACGGACTGCATTACGCAGAGACACAATGGAAATTGCAAATATAATGTAAGTAACTCTTTAGACGCTTTTATACCGGAATGAAGAATTAATGAATGGATGCATGAATAAATGAATGAATGAAGAGCTTGGAAAAAGTTTGTGGGATCGTCCTTGTAGCAGGCACATGGGCATGCAGGTCCACATTCCACACGCATGTAGACAAAAAGTTGTTTCTCATTGTGTAATAACCTCGATTTATTTCGTTCGTTTTCGCATTGATTTTAGAGCCGAATATACTCCATTGCACTATCCTTGAAAGCAAATAGTTTCAGATCGGCCGTAATAAATAAAATGAATAATATTAATAAAGATCGGCTGGCGAGACTAATTATAAATGTTATGTTTTCAAAACAGGTATATCCTTCCCTTTTGCTGCTGCCACCAGTTTCAGACACCGGCAGATGGGTTTTTTTAACCGCCAGCTGCAGCTTAATGTAAACAACTGCACAATCCTGATGATTTTATGGGACGATTGCCAAGGGCCCATATGCCCTTACGCGGTACTAGCGGCTAGAAGCAACATATCAACCTTTACGCTGGCCTAGTGCCTACTTGATGGAACAGCCTTGTGGTTCAACGTGCGACAAAAGTGCTTCTTTTAACGAAAACCAACACTCTGTGTACCATAAAGGAACAGCGCGTGACTCACGATAAACGTTTACGGATTTGCGGATAGAGATAAAAGAAAATAAATGGCTTTCGGAGTTCATATGGCAATTGCTGAATATTCTATAAACATTTAATGTCATATAAATGTACTTTACCAAATGTACAGTGTTGCTGTTTGATTTTAAAGTACAGTTTCATATTCCGAATTGTGGCGCGGTGTGTTGTGAGTTGATCTGTGTTGGTTTCCGGGTTCTGTGTGAAGTCGCGTAGAAGACGACTGGGCGCGTTTGCCTACGCAGCACAGAAACGTCACGGAGAGAGGCGGGGAATATGAATGTTTTGATAATGTCAGGCTCAGTGGGGCGGGGGATATGATTTAGTGTACGCAAAAGCAGGTCAGCCAGGGCGATGGGGGAAAAGATAGGATTATCACAAAATAGCAGCTCCCTTATGCCTGTTTTCGCGTGCGTTTAATGGACGAAAACTCGCGTAAGGTCTGTAGGAGATTTTTCTAATATCGTGCGACTTAGGCTTAAAAACACATGGCCGACCCGTAGGGACAATAAAAAATGTTGACCGAACCATTCCTTTCAGCAGAGCTCTCAACCAGATGCATGCAGCGTTTGTATTCTTTGTAAGTCCCATAATGCAAAGACTAAAATAGGACTGGGTGGACTGCACCCACCTGAAATGGGTCTAGTTTAGAGCAATGCCTGCAGCCTGTTCTGGCTTTTTTTACTTGCAAACACTTTGCATTCCTGGACTAATAGGCCCACACTCAGAAAAAGTAAAGCAAACCACAGGCTCCCCAATGCGAAGGCTCCTTTCCTTGAACATTGGGACTGATAGGAAGTGCTAAACATGACCAAAGGCTTTGTGACGGCTATTCCCAAATACCATTGCCGTAGCAGCTACTATCGACAGGGTTCTGTGAGCAGGAGTCAGTGCTGTTGTGCCATTTTACTGCCATTGGCTGGCATAGACGTTGGGTCAAGCATGAATAGAGGACACTGTTGTGAAGTTAAGACAAGAATAATCAATAAAGAGAGACGAGAACACAGACACCTGAATGCGGTCGGGAGAGTTGCTCTTAAGGGTTGGATGTGCTAGTGGGCAAAGTTCTGGATTTCAAAAAGCTTCTCCTTTTACAACGTCGTCTTTGATTTCTAAGCTGTAAAGCAGATAGTGATGCTGGGAATGTGCCAACGGGGCTGCGGCTATGGCGGGAATGCCGCCCTGGCAGCATGTGCGGGGAGCAGAGCTGACCGTCCAAGGTCAGCAGCAGCAGGTAGAGTGATAAGCGTAAGTGAATCCCATTTTACAAGGACAAACAAACCGGATAGGGGTCCTATTTAAGGCACTATCTCAAATTAGGTCTCAGCTACTAGATGGAACTTAGAATCTATCAGCGATAGGCGTTTTCAGGGGAGTGGGGGGCTAAGGAGGCTATAGCCCTGGGTCTTTTGGTAGTAGTCCCGGATGGAAGCCTCGACAGTCCAGACCCTAGCATAGCCCCAGATCCTTTCCAGACCCAGCAACACCCTTGGGTGCATTAAAAACTCCTGGAAAGGGCGGTGGAGGGGAATTAAATGTGAGTCAGGTGTGCACATGCTGCAAGATATTAGCTGGAAATCCATTTGCTGGCTGCCCTAAGCACTTCCATCTTGATGCTGCAGTATTTTATGAATATAGAACAGTGGTTCATGGAAACACGTGCCTGTGCTTTTCATTTCAAACAGGGTCAGAATGCTCTGCAAGGTTGTTAAATACCTGACTGTTTATTCTTTCATGTAGGTCTGGGTCCTCTGGGCACACTTTCTTCACTGAAACTGTCAATATGGGTCTGCTCTTAGTATTGTGTGATAAATGTAGGTAAAACCGGCAAGGCTACCTCCAAACTCGCCACCGGTAATTGCCCTTTCACGGGTGCCAGGCCCGGTACATACCCATTCCCATTTGAGTCCCATAATGCTCAATGGGAATGGGGACGTCCGGCACTGTTTACAACGGTGCCGGTGTATCCGAATTGTTGTGCTCACGGGTGCCGCACTGCCCGCCAGGTCATAGTATGGAGGTACAGTACTGGCACTGTTGTTGTCTTACCTCCATACTTATAATAAGGCCCATTGATAAGCAAAGGCACACAATGTGCCAGGATGGGTCATCATATGCTCTCATACTCAGATCAGATTTTTAGACATTACTGCAGCTGGTATTGCCATCAAATGTCCTGATAATGGCATCAAATCTCAGGTACTGTTACAAACCAAAGCACATGTTCAGTTACTGTTTTAACGTCTTAGTCGTTTTTCTGACTTGCATTGCTAGGCAGTGCCTTCTAAAGTAGAGGTGCTAGGGAATGAGGACAGGGAGAGGCGTACTGGGGTGTGTCCCAGAAAAGAATGGCCCAATGGGAGGTGCGCCGTGACATAGAGACATTAGCACTGGGGGGCTGAGGGAGAAGAAGGAGGAGGGACACAGGAAGTGGTCTCCCACTGACATGTACTACCCCCATCCTACTCCTACATATGTGCGCCTGTCAAGTCACGTCTCTGTAGGTTCAGGCGGGTCATTTTATGGTTATGTACTGTGAAAATGGACTCGGGTAATCCCATCAAATGCGAGATGCCCCATAGAAAGCCAGGTATTGGCTTCAAATATCAATTTACTCACACAGTATGCCACGTAGTGCAGTCATGTGCAGAGGTGCATCCACTAGCAGTGGGCATTCCCGTAATGTTGCAGTCCTGCCATCAAATGCCTGGTTTTGCAAACAAAAGACTGTGCACTCAAAGAGCATGTCAGGCATTGCCCCGCAAAGTGTCAGGTATGCAGTTGTATACATATGTACTCCCATTAAATGGCAGGCACCATCATAATAACTCAACATTGACTACCTATAAGAAGAGCTCATTGGTTCAGAAGTCATAACATTGGAGCACACCATCCTATCTCTCATGTGCTTTCCTTAACATTCTGGCTTTGTTCATGCCCAGATATAAAGAGCATCAGCAATACCAACTGTTTCGGCTTTTGTGTAGACTTAGGAAAGGTATTTGCCAGTTACTGCCTTGGTGGTATTAATTGGCCATCGATGGTGGCAGCTGCAAAGTTGTGTGAGTACCTCGTCATATAATAGAAGTGCCTGGCAAATGCCTACTACTTATGCACAAGCCAAAACTGTTGGCTTTGCCATTGCTTGGTTTTAAGAGGTCTTCAGAGAAGGACACGCATTGTGCTTACAAATCGATTGGCTGACGGCATTGACACTTTTATTACACCAATAGCACGCTTACAGGTCCAATTAAGTCCTTAATTCTCAGAAGACTGCTTTTAAAAAACACTGGCAGACACTTTGAGCATAAAGTTGATGCTAAGGCTTGATAAAGGTGGCTCAAAGAGATTCCAGCACTTCAGGAGGATGTGTTTTGGGTGGGAAGGGGCAGGATATGTGTGGGAATCGCCATAAGGATTAGCATTGCTATGGGCAGTCAATGGGTGGGTAAATAACTAAACAATGTCCCTCCTCACATCTCATCTCCCATCTTGCTGTACTCCAAAGCAATAGTTTCAGCTTATAGGTGGTGCTGTAGTGCCACCCAATAGCCAAAACAAATAAATTAGATGTTCAATCACTCCACACCCAGGGTTCATACTTGAGGATTTTCCTCCAGCCTCTGATGTTACTATACTTTGATTTTAAAAGGAAAGCGTTTGGGAATGGTTTTAGTTTTAAAATAAAAGCATAGGAAGAAGTTGAAACTTGCACTTCAGTGCACTGCACTGAACATTCCCTTCAACAGCAGGTGTGTTTGTTTGGGGGTTTGGATTGCGTCTGGGAGGGGGCATGGCGATGAGGTTTGTGGGGGCGGGTCAGCAGGGAACATAGTTCCACTACTTCTTTTGTTGTACTTCGACCACTGCCAACCAGCACTGAGATAACAATTCCTGACCCTAAACCGCAGTGTAGGGCAGCCTACAGCTATTTGCCCAGCTTTGCTCGACGAACCGTCTTGCAGCATGACACCCAAGGCTGACTCCTGTCTTAAACTCTGAAAAAGAACCCTGCAAAGTGCCCTGAAGCTGACTTGACCGTGTCGAGAACCAAGAAGACCTACAACATAAGGTACACTCTGGATCTGTTTCCCTGGTCCTTCCTTGAAGGCTCCCAGAAACACATTTAAGACCCATTGCTCCATTTGTGCTGAAGCCAGATAACCTTGAACTGTTGCGATTATTTAGCATACCGACTACCTTCCTGTCATTGTACAGAGTGCATCCTTTTTCCTTCTTTGAAACTATGTGTCCTCTGCATTACTTTACAGGGTGGGTTGTATTTTGTAGTGTTGCTAGTACTGGCTGGTTTGATAATAATAAAGTAGATGTTTTTAAACAACCCTGAATGGACAGTCCCTTTTATCATTGGGTAATCATTGTATTTTCATTGTGTTGCTACTAACCAACGATCCACGACCTTTCGGAGATAAGCCTGCCGTTCTGTTCACATTACCAAAATTGGACAAGGAGATTTATAATGTACTTGTTATTCCAATCTGTTCGGATCCCTTTTGGTGAATTAGAGGTGTAGGGCTGATTGATGGTTTAGAAACCGATATTCACCACTGGTACCCCGGAAGTTGGTTTGTCACAGGCGTCATCACCCAAGATGTTTCAGCAGCCAGGGGGTGAATCCCTTACCCCACAACTACATTCGGCTTTTGATTTGATGGACATCCCACCATGGGCCCTAGGTGTATGAGACTTCACCATGTATATCGATGCTTTGGGTCACATCAAAGACCATAGGAAAAAGAGCCTCCTGACACTGGGTGCCTCTGTGAGAGACATCCTATATGAACTGCCTAAGGAATCCATAGCCTCATATCCGAACTGAAAGATACGCTCCCAGGGTACTTTGCCCACCCCACACAAATGTGGACTATAAGAGGTATGTATTCCATTCCACTGTGCAAGTGAAAGGCAACTCGATGGATGCATTTGTGAGAGCCCGACTGAAGCATTGTGATTTAACTCATTATTCCAATGCTGAGGCATTGAGGTCTCAGATTATCGCTGGGTGCGAATCTTCGGTGTTCAGGAAGCAACTGCTGCAAATGGCAAGCTCTCTAGAGGAAACAATGGCAATGGTGAGGGCAGATTTAGCTATAGAAGAACAGATGGTGTCAATGGACAAGCTAAAAATCACCGCACATCTTGTGGAACAAGCAGCGGTGCATTGAGTGACGTTCACAATACCAGTCGTGAAACACACTGATAAGACGTGTTTCTGATGTGGATATGAATTCCCACATGAGTGAGCATATCCAGGGATGGGACAAGATGTACAGCATGTGGTGGGCTCTGTACAAGGCTGCGAAATATCAATTAAGGGTAGCAACGTCCGCCCACGCACCATTGAGACACAAAAGTAAACAAACAAGGAATGCCTACTCAGAACAGGGTCAGAGGTCAAGGATAGCCGAGAGGACAGATGATCTCTGGAGCACAGACATCGTCCCAAGGCGAGGCAAAATGTCCGGAACCTGGACGCTAGTCTGGGAGTGAGTCTAACTCAAGTTCTTTGCAAGATGACAGGTGAACGAGGGGACATGTTTACGTGCTGGGGAACAAGTCAGCAATGGAAAACAGCCTCACCATGCTCCCGGTTATCAATGACTTTCAGACAGAATTTTTAATTGACACAGGAGCTACTGTAGATGTTATCAGTGAACAGATTTACAGACAGCTGCCTCATGTCCCACACCTGAAGCCATCTCAAGTAGACATATATCCGTAAAGGTGTGAAACACTATTACCACGCAGGGGTTCCGTTTCAGCCACAAGCAGATACAAGACACATTCAGCCAATATACAAACACATATGCTGGATGCAGCTGCTGACAGTGGGTGCATATTGAGCTTCAAGGCTGCGCTAGACATGAGTTTAATGCAGCAAGATGCAACTTAGAGCACATGTTTTCTGCATTGATCAAAGGGCTGGGAAAGTTGAGAAACTGTCAAATTCAATTACACATTGATGAATCGGTAAAGCCGGTTGCCCAACACTATAGAGGAATCACGGTCAATATCCAACATCAGGTAAAGGTGGAACTACACTAGTTTCTGGAACAGGACATTATTGAACCGGCCGTAGGGTCAACGCCACGGGTAGCCCCAATAGTCCCAGTTCCAAAGAAGGACACAGCAAAATCAATCTGCTTATGTGTGATACCCAAACCAGGCCATCCAGAGCGAAAGGCATCAGGTACCCCGAATCACATGCATGATACATCTACTAAATGGTGCCACAACCTTCTCCAACCTTTACCTGAATAAGGGATATCATCAACTGGAGCTAGTACCTTAGTAAAGTTACATTACAACCTATGTGACGCATCTGTGCCTGTTCTGCTATTGGTGACTCAGATTTGAGGTGTCGTTTGATATGATATGATAGGTAATTTATAACGCGCTTAATACCCAGAGTTTCTAAGCGCGGACCCGGGGATCGAACCTGTGGTGCTCTGTGTCGTCTTGCTTCCAAGGCGAGCACGTTGCCACTGAACCATCATCCCGAGACGGCAGCAGAGATATTTCAAGAGGAGGTGCAAAAAATCATCAGGTACTTCCCCAATTGCATCAACTACAGCAACGGCATTCTGGTGTTTGGCACAACCCAGGATCATCACAATGACACATTACACATGTTGTGCATGGTTTTGCAAGCGGTGCACCTCACACTCAACAAAGAGAAGTCTGAATTTGGAAAAAGACAACGTTTTACAGCTACATCTTTTCGGAGCAGGGTATGAGACCAGACCAGTGAAGATTGTACGTTAAATGAGGGTCCATGCCCCAAAGTGTATCTGACCTTCCTAGGTCTGGCGAGTTATCTGCAAGACTCTGAAAAAATCAGCGCCTCGTTGAGGCATCTCACGAAAGAAAGGGTTAAATTTATCTGGACCCCTGAATGTCATGAATCATTCAAGGCCATCTGCCGAAATACTGTGTTGGCTGAGGATATGGCCTATTCTAACTTGAATCACTGCACAGAACTCACAGTAGATGCAAGCCCCATTGGACTGAGGGCCATCTTGGTGCAGTTTGTCCCAGAGGCGCCCCAACACAAATTCATCATCTCATACGCCAGCAGCAACCTCGCTGTGACAGAGCAGGCTTATTTGCAGGCAGAAAGGAAGGGGCTGGCAATGGTATGTGTGTGAACATTTCCACCTGTTCCTTTATGGGAAACCGTTCATGATATATATCGTCCATCACGCACTGTTGACCATCTATGGGAGCCCAAAAGCATGCAAGCCTCCCCATATCGCGGGCATTGAGGTTGTAGGATTATGATTTTACTATTATGCACAGTTCTGAAAAAAAAGGACAATCTGGCAGACTTCTTGTCCAGACACCAGACAGCGTCTGCGAGTGTGAAAACATCTATCACTGACCGAGATTCATCAACTACATAACACAATAAACCGCCGCTGCATGCCTGGCTAGAGTCATGCTGCCTAGAGAATCGGAGCTGGATATTGCATTCTCTTTCACAGAACGATACGTGGAACAGGGGAGATCAAAACACGCCAAACATAGAGAGGAGGGAAATGCTGGAGGTGCAGGAGGAAGTCCCATGCTTACTCCTTGTAAGGGAACAGCTCTCCTGGACAGAGGATCACCTACTACTGAAAGCACATATGATTGTGATCCCCTCATCCCTACGACAGAAGTTGCTGGAGCAGACCCATGAGAGACGTGTGGGAGTGGTGTCGACCAAATGATTACTCCAGCAGAGGGTGTGGGATCCACCCTTAGACCTGGGAGTGGAAGGAGCACTAAAAGATTGTCATAAATGTGCCGTGATTGTGCTGGTCGTGAAAACTGAACTGCTGTGCATGACACCCCTCCTGGACGTGGTGTGGGAAATGAAGGCAAATGGACTTGCGGTGGAAGACGAATACTCAAGTTTCCCAGAAGTTTAATTAGGAGCCACAATGGCTGCTTCTAACATCAATCCATCATTGGATAGGATCTTCATGGTATATGGGGTCCGCAGGGTTGTGATGTTGGATAACGGATCCCCCTTCACAGAACAGGACTTCAAGAACTTCAACAAGTACTTGAGTAACAATGGTGTGGCATCAGGCCAATGCAATGGCTGAGAGGTTCATGGCCAATGTGAAGAGGTCCCAGCTTATCTCCCAACTAACCAATCATCCTCTAGAGCAGGTGCTCTACCAGTTATTGAGGATATACTGTAACACACCTCACTGCTCCATGGGAAAGTGTCTATCGGAGGTGATGTTTGGATGTCTGATCAGGACCCGATTATCCCAAGCACAAGAGGAGGAGGGTTACTATTCCAATGATTCCGACATGCGCTGGAGGGATGCACATGTGAAGAAATATGCAGAGCATAGGAAGAAGGTGGAAGAGTCAGGGTTTGGCACAGGAGATCCAGTGGTAGTGCGGCGGGCAGGAATGTCTAGGGAAATTTTACCTTTTTGTCCAGAACCATTGATGATTATCCTGCATCATGGGTTGATGGTGAATGCGAGGAGCCGTGAAGGGGGAGTGAGCACCAGTAAGTCATCACATTTTCGAGCAATGGTGGGAACCTCTGAACATAGCTCTGTGGAAGATGAGAGGAGTGAAGGAGGTCAAGAGTCGAATGTCTTGTATCAAGCTTTCTGTGAACTATCAGATATTCAGTGGAACACCATAAAAATACACGTAACCCCAGAGAAATCCCACACGGCGCGCGTGAAGCAAGCCAATGAGACTAGTTGTGGAATGGACACGAAGAGTTAGAGTTTAAAAATGGGGAAGATCTAATATATGTTAGATGTGTTGTCGACGTCATTAGGGAAAAGAGGGACCATAAGGGAGGGGGAAAAGAGGAATTGTTGTGGGGTGCAGGGAGGCAGGAAGTGGGCATTCTAGGAAAAAAGTTGAATAAAGAGGTTGGAAATAAATCCCTCTGATATGTGGTGTATTATTTAAGTAAAAGGGGCAGCCAGCCATAGTGGATGGCTACACCTTCCTCCTCCATTTAGGTGAAATGGAAACAAAGCATATTTGATGCTTCTATTTTCAACATTTGCCCTATTCTTGATTGATTAACCTTTAACTATAATACAAATGTACACCAGTAATTCAAAACCATTTCCTTTTCCTAAATCCTTTGCCGGACACATCCAGTGTTCGAGGAGCCTGCCACTTTTATATCCTGGTCAAAGGAGACTGTAAATCGAATCTGCTGTCTGACCTTCCATCAACAGCTTATAAACGAAATTCATCACATGGTTATGTATGTATTATTGGTTAATAAGGTGCCCACTGCGACCACGTTTGCCTCATGGAAGCCCATGGAAAATTGGGGACAAGGGCAGATTCAGATCCTGTTAGCGTGAGGGGTGTGAGAAAAGGGTAAGAGCAAAATAAAGGCAATGTTCAAAGTTCAGCCATTGGCCAGGAGTGTCCAGAAGAAGCAATCATTTCTATTTGTTGGATCACAGGGAACATCAAGGAGACCTCATGTGCTAGGTGTGGAAGAAGACTTTATCAGGAGGCCAGGGCCGACCAATCCAGTTGTGCGAGGGGAGGGTGCCCACAGCTTTCATATTCCAAATTCATATAATTAATCTAGAGTTTCATGCAAGTGCTACAGGGTCAGATGATGGAGCGAGGGAGGGGGGGCGTGACAAGGTGGCAAGTAGAAGAGGTCTCTCAGTAGTAGGGAGCTGCTCAGCCAGTCACTTCTTACATGTGGCCAATTTCTTACAGGAGCCAGGTCTTCAGTATTTTCTTAACCTCGGGAGATGTTCCTCATTTCAAAGGTAGGTGGGGAGGCTATTCCTCAAGGTGGTTCCAGCATACGCCAAGGACTGCGTGGTGCAGGTGAACTGGAGGATTCTTGCAGGATTGTTGTCCTAACATTTCTGGTGGCAAGATGAAGGGCCTTTGGATCATGCAATGCGTTTTAAAGGTTTTGTTATACTTGGTGGGGAGCCAGTGCAGTGTTTGGAGGGTCCCAGAGACATGCTCTCTAAGTACGAGTCCCAAAATCATTCCGTCTACATTGTTTTGAATAGGTTAGATGAGATGGAAAAATGTGTTAGGAAGGCAGAAGTATAGACGTGTAATAATACTGGTGGCAAGGAACCATGGCTACGGAAAGCACAATATCATGCAACATGTTAGTGCAGTGCTGGGCGTAATTTTTCTTATACAATCAATGCTGAATTTGTTTAAAAGATCGTACAGATCAGTAGGTGACCTGTTCACCATGTTGGGAACACCCCTCTCTTTTTGGGACAATTGGGCCTCATTATGAGTTTGCCAATCCGGATACACCGGTACCGGTAAGCTTTGCCGGTACCGTTGTATCCGGACCGCCAAACTCCAAGGTGTGCTCGCGAATGCCTTGCATTCCACCAGGTCTGACCTGGCAGAATGAAAGGCACCCGCGAGCACAGCATGTCTGTAGCATAGGCACGGTAATGATTGGTGCCACTGCTACAGGCATCCCCATGGGGCTTAATGGGAATGGGGACCACCCGATTCCAGCATCCGCGAAAGGGCAATTACCGGGTCTGGTGGGGCCAGAATACCCCGGTAATTGCCCATTCGCGGGTGCCGGTCTTTCTTGCAAGTTTGGAGGTAGCCTTGCCGGTTCTACCGGCAAGGCTACCTCCAACCTTGTAATAAGGCCCATTGTGCTTTTCAGACATAGAAAGCACATGGTGTTTACCTCAGGACCCGTCTTGTGCGTGTCACACACGCACACACAAGCCGCGCCTGAGGTAAACACCATGTGCTACGACACACACAAGCCGGGCCTGAGGTAAACACCATGTGCTATGCGCACAAGCCGGGGCCTGAGGTAAACACCATGTGCTTTTCAGACATCGTCCCAAAAACAGAATAAAAGTTTCACAAAAAAGAAGTATCGGCCCATATGGACCACATGGGAAAGAACCACCCGGGTGACACACGCTGTTGCCTGATTGTGAGGGTGGGGTCTCCCAACACGGTGAACAGGTCACCTACTGATCTGTGCGATCCTTTAAACAAATCCGCCATTAATTATAAATGAAAAATTACACCCAGCACTGCAATAAGATGAACAACTGTTTTTAACTCCTCACCAAGTCCGGCATGAATGCCCTATCCTGTCCGGTGGACACCATGACTAGTAGCACGCTCTAAAATACAGGTCCTGACGAAGATGACTGCACCCAACATGTCACCGAAACTGGTCGACCCCTCCTCTATACGATATCCCTAAAGGAACTGGGGATGCGGTATATGTAAACAAAACCCTCTAAGTTTCCGACATATAATTGGTGATATCTGTCCTATTTAAGCGGCCAGACCAGAATAAGACTGGAATTATAGCCACGGGCAACCAGCACAATAGCTTTTTGGTCCCACCCAATTGATCTCAGTGACATTATGAAATATGCTTTTTTTAAAATTCTTTTACATAGATTGAGCTAAACCACACCCACTGTCCCGCACTCTGTGCGGATTTGGCTCAACGACCTTTTTAATTTTAATCTTCCCTGTTGAATCGCTATACATTGTAGACATAGGGATAGATCCTATCTCCCCTCTCCTATTAGATAGGAGGCGCACTGGCTCTTACCCAGCGACAGAACTACCCTACAGGGATAGGGTGTGCTTCTTACTAGGGACAGTGCTAGCGGATACATTTAGTGTATGTTGTTAAAAGACTCATGCCAAAGAAAGAAAAGAGCTCTGTCTGTTTATGTGTGATATAATACATGCAGTACCTAACAGCACGGCTTATACCCTCAAAAGGTGTACCATACCCTAACTGATTCCCTGATTGTTTTTTGACCCTCAGTTTCCCATCACTTTGTGGATTGCGCAAGCAAGTTCTTCATTTTTTCTTGCTTTCCTTTCTTCTTTCTTTATGCTTCTTCCTTTCTTTATATCTTTCCTTTTTTCTTTTCATCTTTTTTCGTTGTTTCTTTCTTCCTTTCCTTCTTTCTTTAATGTTCTTCCTTTCCTTAGTTCTTCCCTTTTTTCTTTTTGTATTAGTTTTTTCTTTTTTTCTTTCTTGCTTTCTTTTCTTCGTCCTTTATTGTTCTTCTGTTCCTTAGTGCTCTTACTTTGTCTTTTGTTTGTTTCTTTCTGCATTACTATTTTCGTTCCTTCTTTGCGCAGAAGCTTCCCTGTGCAGTTTTTTCAGATGCAATCATGCACGCGCTGTCCATGTTTGATTACCTAAGTAGGTGGCTGCTCCAGAGGAAGTCAGTGGACTGCCTCTAACACCACAGGACTTTTCTCATTAGCAACGTTGCATCTCCGAGTAGACCAAGACATGAATTAATCTCTTTCCAAGAGATGGGGTGGCATCCTGCTCAGCGGTAACATACAAACAATTCTAAATGCTGATAGCCTGCACTAGAGTATTGTGTGGAAGCTGAGCTCAACGTTTCATCAGACCATAAGGCAGAGGTATTCAAACTGTGGGGTGCGACCACCTTGAGTGCCGCAGCCACATGTCCAGGAGGTTGTGCACCAGAGTCTAAAAGAGAGAGAAAAAGATGTTTTCTTTTTAGTCTAGACTCCTTGGAGTTTACCCTTCTGGGCCCTTGTGTATCCAGGTCTCTCCAGTCACAGGCATTATGCTTTGTCTTCGTGCGGTGGCGTGAAGTTTGCAACTCCCGCTTGTGGAATTAGTGAAAACATGGCGCTCTCTCCAGCCACACAAGGATGGATAGGGGGGAAGACCATTTCATTCACAGCTAGACCCTTGCTCTACTAGCAAAGGTTTGATGCAATCCTTAGCTGCTACAGACCTAGAACCATGGAGGCTCTTAAAATGGTGACAAATGAAGAAGGCAAGGCCTGCCCGTTTCCCACATTCTCTTGGCACTCGAACTCGACTCGAGTCCATTTATACCCTTGCACAGCCAGTGTCCCGTATAAAGAGTACCCAATTCAGGAATGAGTATTTGCCACATCCTCTTTCTCCTTCGTTTACTCCACTGGAAACGTATAAAAAGAATGAAAGACAAAAACAATGTAAATGAATATAAGGATAATGGCATATTAATCGGGAACTCTCAGATAATATCTGAAAGGTGAAGTGGAGAGTTAGGCGTGTGATGCTGGTGTGGGAGGTGATTGTGTGTTGGTTTTAAGGTGTAACTACATTGGTGTCTTCTAGACTTGAGTCCGTCTTTTCACAACATTTTACTATTTGGGGGAACTTTGACGCATTAGGGACTTTGCCCCAATGTCGCACCCCCATGCAGTAGCCACCAAATCCCTGTATGTCTCAGGCATCTATAAAGGATGTCCAGTAAAAAATACCATGCCTTCACCCTGCCCCCCTAACCCACCAGCGGCAATTGCAAACTCTCTGGCTTTTTACCCACTTTATCGAAAGTATGCTCTAAAATGCAACATTTTAACCCATTATTTAAAAAATGCCCTTGTGGGAGTCTCCTCAAACCCACCTTGATTGGTTTCGGCTCCCTCGCTATGCTCAGTCGCTATGACATATCTGGGTGAAATATTTAGGACCCTCCACTTAAATAATTCACCATCCGCCACTGGCCCTAGTACTGTGCTGGGAGCAGGGTGAGGGGAGCCCAGGGACTGTGGCGGGAGCAGGATGGGGGAGCAATGAGATAGTGGTGGGAGCAAGGTGGGGCAAGCCCTTGGTCTTTGTTGGGAGAAAGGTGGGGAGAGCCCAGGGTCTGTGGTGTGGTGGGGAGATCCCAGGGACTGGACTGGGGGTGGGATGAGGGAGCCCAGAGACTGTGATGGGAGCAGGTGGGGAAGCCCAGGGACTATACTGGGAGTAGGGTGAGGTGACGGCACACACTAGTCCATAGCCATTTGGACTTCCAGTCCATTCTGCATTTTTAGGGGGGCACGGCCTTCCCACATTTTGCTCAGAGGGGCCCTGGCCAAAAGAGTTTGAAGACCACTGCCATAGAGGAAGTTTGTTTAGCAGATTGCTCGTCTTTATATGGATCTGATTGGGGAGGTCTTGGCATCATCGTCCTTTTGGCGCTATGGTGAGAGGAAATCATCGCTAATCACTTAACTGTCAAACCTTTGCCCTTGTGCAAACAATGGAGCAAATTAATTCAGCACCAATTTTGCATAGTTAATACATAATGGAGCAAACAGCAGTTAACCCATTTCTTGTTATCTGAATATGTTAGAACGCGGACATACATGAAGCAGGCTGGTTTTTTTCTTAGTATGTTTGCTACTTAACATAAAAATAAATGTAGTAAGCATGTATCTTTATGTAACACAAACAAAATAGCACAAAACAGTCTGCTTAATGTTAGCCCTAGGGCAGATGTTTCTAGGCAATATGGATTGAGATGAAACCTGCTTGTTTCTATTCTGTATTATTAAAGCAGGAAAACTGGTGCAAAGTGCATTTGCTCAATTTTTGCAAACATTAGATAGTCTGGCCCCCGGCAGACCCTTTAATTGCGCATGAGAATGGCTGGGCATGAAATACGTGCTCATACATTGCAAATCGTTTCCAATTTGCACAACTCCAGGATTTAAATCCCGTGTGTCTCTCCTGCGTTTGTCCCTTGGAATGAGACTGCTTGCTATAATTATCACATTATTTTTGGCTGAAAGTAACAGGTTGTGCTAGTTAGTCGCGCTCGCCTCAACAAATTATTGCAAGTGAAATTATACAGCATTCTTGGTTTATTGCAATCCACTCTTAAGAAAATACAGCCAACACGTGTGTCTACATAAAGGGCCTCATTACACGGACGGCGGTAAGGGTTAACGGTCACCGTTAATGGCAACGGTGACCGTCAACCCTTACCGCCGTACTACGAGGTCCCTTAGCGGGTTGGTGCTTTAACGCCTGCTTTTTGCAGGCGTTAAAAACCAACCCGCTAAGGGACCTTGGAGCTAATTACGGCACCGCAAAATTGCGGTGCCGTAATTAGCGCCTTCCCCATTCCCATAGAGCCCTATGGGGCAGAAATGGGAATGGGGAAGGGCAATGGCGGAAGGGGGATTTACCGCCCCACCGACCTTGGAATGGGGCGGTAAATCCCCTTACCGCCAAGGCGGTGCCGGTAATTTAACGGCATGGTCCAGGGTGCTAATAGCGCCCTGGATCACCGCCTTCCGTGTAATGAGGCCCAAAGTCTTTCTCAAGGCTGTAGTGATGCAAACATAAAACAGTATTGACAGGTTTCAAATGATAACAGTAAGCAAAGTTAAAGATCAGAATCAAAAAACAAAATCAAATAGAGTTTCAAAAAATAGATGCCAGAGTTAATGGTTATGGCATGTGAACCGAGGGAGAAAAAGGTAATCCAGACAAAGTCAGGTGTGGGCAGATACAAATAACAATAATACACATTATTTGACATGATTGTGAAATGATATCTCGAAATCGAGATGTAAAGGTGATTCTCTTGGGTTGAGACTACAGGTAGCAAGTGAATTATATAATGGGTGACCTGCAGCTAAAATGGATGATCGGAAATGAAGCACCCAAAATGCTCTCATGTGATGTGATAAAGAAAATGTTTTCCCATGAGTGGTGAATTAGACTCCTTCAATCATGCGGTTGACTAAATATGTGCACGCCAGCAGTTGCCAAGCATGCAAGTGTGTCAAAAAGGCTTGCCAGTTGCTTAGCACTATATTTATAACGTTAGGCATGGGGTTGCCACTCACCAATGATCACTAATTGGATGTCCCTGTTGGGTAAAGCAAAAGATAAATTCCTGATAAGTTCTAGCTATTGAGAAACATGAAGCTAGTCAAAACACTGTTGCATACTAGGTAATAGTTTAAAGGCACCTACCTATGTGCCCTAGCGAATTCTTCTGGTTGTGGCGGCAGTCAGAAATGCCTGAGCTGGCGAGTGGGTTTGTCTGTTGAAATAATCATCAGATGGCTATTTCTAGAAATCATTATCTTGATGCAATAGAATATTCTGTAGATTCACAAGCTACTCTGCACTCACCTTATATCCTTAGTATTTTAATATATGGTACTATTGTTTGCACAGATCAGCAAAAGTATATGATCCTGCAAAAAACAGGACATTATGTAATGTGATTGTATCCGCGTGCAATCAGTGGTAGCTAGTTGCTGACTCAAAGTTAGTAGGGCAAAGCAATAAATTACAAGAGCGAGTTTGTAGCACCTCTGATGGCTAGTATGGTCAACTTCTAGCGTTTGATAATAAAATAAGGAGTTCCTACCTTGAATGGATTGGATTCCCGATTAAGGGGGCCCTTACAGAAGATCTCTGTGTCTTAGCCGGGCGGGTGCCATTTTGTGGTTACTATGCATGTGAGTGGCGTGCGTGATGTCACAGGTAATGCGTTCGTGACAACACAACCGTGGCTCATAAGGTAAACAAACCTGCCTCAAAATTGGTGTTGGTTTATGAAATAACGTGACATAACGTGATCGTATTGCCAAATAGGATGCAAACTATTGAAATAGAGTGTTGTAAATCCAAGTATTGAAGTATCAAACTTTACGGAAAGTAATAGATTCAATTTAACCATGTTCAATGTAGATATGTAAATCGAAAAAACCAATACATCTTTTATCACAGTATTGAATAATAATGATTTTTGTCTTTGTCTGACAGGGCACCGTGATGACACATGTATTGATTTTTTTGATTTACATATCTACATTGAACATGCTAAAATTAAAACTACTACTTTCTGTAATCTAACTGAAGTTAACTTTACTCTCCACACCACCAGTTCCCATCGAAAATCCTCTACAGACAACATACCTGCAGGGGAGTTCCATCGGGCTCGAAGGAACTGCAGTGGGGACTCCCACTTTGATAGAGAATATGCATTATTGTCAAAGAGGTTTCAGGCGACAGGATATTCGCCTCCTGTGGTCAAAAAATCTTATGATAACACCAAAAAACTGGTCAGACCAGATCTCATACATCCAATCCCTAAGACGAGTACTAACAAGAGGAATACTACTATGTCATCACACGGTACTCAGGGACTCTCATACCCTGTACAAAGCAGTGCAGAAACATTGGCAGCTCCTGTATATGATCTACAACAACACATTGATCCCAAGCCCAAACCATTAGAAACATGTTATGTCCCTCATTTCTAGAAAGCGGACGCCCGAATCTTAGTAGGGGCAGTGACTGTCTCAGAACCCTGCCAGGCTTTCATCAATGTGGGACTTGCAGCATGTGCCAATTTGCACATCCACATTGTGGCTATTTCTCCTAGAAACCTGGCACAGAAATCATTACTAGAGACTTCATCACTTGCAAAATGACACACATAGTATACCCTATTATATGTGTGTGCACACATTGTACATTGGAAGTACCACCAGGCAACTGAGAATCTGAATTAGAGAGCACCTCGCCAGTCTTAACAGCCAAGGTCCCAGGTTACCCTTGGCACAGCACCGGCAAACCAGTCACCAAATATCTGACAAGAGAGAACTCAAATTTCTTGGCATATTCTGTAAATTCACAAGATACTCTGCACTCATGCCCTGCACTGCGTCTGTGTGGCTAAGGCACGCAGATCTTCTATAAGGGCCCCCTTAATCGGGAATCCAATCCATTCAAGGTAGGAACTCCTTATTTTATTATCAAACGCTAGATGTTGACTATACTAGCCATCAGAGGTGCTACAAACTCGCTCTTGTTATTTATTGCTTTGCCATACTAACTTTGAGTCAGCAACTAGCTATCATTGATTGCACGCGGATACAATCATATTACATAATGTCCTGTTTTTTGCAGGATTATATACTTTTGCTGATCTGCGCAAACACTTAGGGTCAAGAGTAGGACTTCACTGTACTACCTACACTGCACACCATACACCACAATTTTAGGACTGGAGCGCACTGCGAAAGTCAGGCATACTCAATGGTCGTATGTATTTTTGGCTGATTGTGCTCATGAAGGCGTGTTTCATCTCTACTGAGCGGCGTGCAGAGTATGTTAGAAACAAAACCACCACTGTAAAGTATGCGCCAACTAAACACAGCAAAACAATTATTTTGAGCAAGCTTGCTGGTAAAGCTGACAGAATCATGTCAAGTTAGCATGCAACACCTGCCGTTCCAGCCTGCTCCCTCCCCACCTTCAATTAATAACCACATTATTGCGGTTCTTTACTTTACATTAATTTTCACCTTTGCGCTTGCCATCTTCTTTCATTTTCAGTGGTGTCTTCTGATCGCAAAACCAAGTAATATTACCCTGGGTTGTCTGGACCCATTCCTGAAAGTGAACTTAAGACCACCCAGCTGTCCTTAGTGTTGTTTATTCTCCATTGGGGCTTGTCAGCTGCCTTACGGTTATGCATTTGATAATAGGCAGACATTGGTGTTGTTCCTCAGCCGGGGTGGGCTACCCCAGCTTCCATACACACACATTGTGTGGTGGGCCGGCTAGAGGGCTAGCTTTCACATTGGACGAAAGGGTCAGTCAGCAAGAGCAGCAGGATCAGTGAGTGCGATGCCTAGTAAGAAGGAGGACGCATCTATGTCTCCTGAGGATCCTTTGCTGAGAACCTGCCCTTCAGCGTCCAACACCTTGTTCCTGGGTAGCAGATGCATGGAAACGACCGAGTCTGTATGGAGACTTAACCTCCCTCGTCCCTGGCTCTGCAGCTTCTTCCCTCTCTTGCAATTAGACAGCAATGTCCATGTTGCTCATTCCAAGATCTCCATCCCTGTTATTTCGCTACTCAGGACCTGCTCCTTTCTGGAGCCCCTCCCTGTTCGCCTTATGCCAATGCTCTCCTGCCCTAACTATGGCTTCTGTGTTAAGCCCCTTCCATCTTCTCACCAGCTGCACTTCTCTTCCACCAGTGGCCAACCTCTTCCAAATCTCGTGAATTCCCAGCCCACTATCCTTAGAAAGGCATCTCGTAAATGCTGAAACACACACGTGAAGTCACAGAACGCGATGATCCGTAAGGCATACAAGCCTTGACCTCCAAAGAAGACTTGCTGCTCTGAATATTGAATCACATGCCACAGTATGTCAGATCTGTACATTTACCAAAAAAATAGCCTTTGACAGGGGTCAAGTCCTAAAAATTAAAGTGGGGAGACTCATCGTCACCACAAATTAGCATATGAAGGTGAAATATGCACATTTCACTAAACTGATTCTGCATAACCACCCACATTAAACAGGACGAATGGCATTTGCCTTTCATAAAATCAACACGCACACAAAACGAAGAGAGGATATTTTCTTCTGTTAGCGTTTGTGAAAACGTTAAAAGGTCTTCATGTTTTAAACTCCAAGAACCAATACAAATGCTTTCCCTGGGACTTACAGTACCGAAATGGCATATTTCACCTTTAGTTGTTTGTTATTTTTCATCAGGTTATATAGTGCAGTGGTGAAGTATCCAGCCTAGACTGCGGTTTGATCCCAGAGATCTGCTTTAATTCGTAAATTTAATGAGGACATCCAATCATTTTCTATTAGCTACGGGGGACTGAGTCCACCCTCTGAAAAAAGTGAAGTGGGTGGACTCCGTCCCCGCACGTGTACCCTCGACTTGAGCCCTGCATTAAACATGACAATTAAGGCTTCTAATACTCTTGGATCTTTATGCTCCCACTTCACAAAGAGAGAGAGAGAGAGAGAGAGATGGAGAGAGAGAGAGAGAGAGAGAGAGAGAGAGAGAGAGAGAGGGAGAGAGAGGGGGGAAGAGAGGAAGAGAGAGAGAGAAAGAGAGAGAGAGAGAGAGATGGTGTGTGAGCGGTGGGTGTGATTAGGGCTTTGACAAATAGGGAAGCAACAATGTGTCTATATGGCCTTTTGAAGGCTCTCTGTGGGCATAGCCTCTGTGAGATTTATTGAAGACATTTTGCACCAGCATACGAGTGCGACCGCACGTGGGGCACAGCTTTATTTTAGGATCTACATATGGAAGTTAGTGAAGCTCCTGACAAGGTCTGTACAATGTTTGTTATCACCCACACAGCTCTGTCTAAAGCCCTAATATGGCTCAGCTCTCTCTTGATTTAAAATATATGTTCTTTCAGTCGTTACACTGTGAACCTGGGTTCCATATTGTGCCATCCCAAAGAGCACACTGTATCGATGGTTGTTACTCCTTCTAAAGGCAATACTAATAGAAAAAAACAAGTGTTTCACAGTGTGTCAGAAATCCCCAATCAGGAAACAAAGTAATTTAATGCGTAATTAACGACAAAATCATAGACCGAATGAACTGGTAAGGGCTAAATTATATACACATTGCATTAAAAAATGAAGACTACCTGTGACCAGACCCTGACAGGAATGTAGCTTGACAAATGTTCCCAGCAGCTCCCCTGAGGATCAAGTGACCTGAATTCACCAATCACAATCTCACTTTCAAGCACCAAATAAACACAAACTGCCTGATGCAAGCTCTCATTTCTGTCTATGATCAAAGCTTTTTTGCTTCAGACTTCAGAACTCTCACCCCAGCCCTTGTCCTCTCTCCCCTGAATGGTTTCAGCGTCGCCCTGGCAGGTGTGCCAGCATCCACCCTTACCCCATCTCTGCAAGGCATCCAGCAGGCCCATGCCATTCGAATCAGAGGCACAACACATTTCAACTGCACCATGCCCACCCTCCGGGAGCTGCAGTACCACATCTCCTCCTAGGTACACCACAGAGACAATACCATCTCTGTACGACATCAACACTCCAGCAACCTCATCATCACCCCAATTAAAACCAAGAAAAGTGAGAAGGAACAAAACAAGAAAACAGGCCTCATCTTGCTAAGCACCTGTACTCGGCAACAGCAATGTGATATCGATAAGGACGCCCCCCTCTGCTTGCCTTTCAGCAAGGAAATGAACACGCGACTCAAAGGGCACCTGATCAGCCGCTGAGTTATGGCTCTTCTATGGGACTCTCCTCCAGATCTCCCCCACTCCTGTTCTCTCTGTACTCTCCCCACAGTAGGTCCTAGGTCTGCTGTGTCCTCTTTCTCCTCTGATCGGACACTGCTATGTTGCTTTCCGGCCAGGTGCGCACTGTAGAACGCCCCCTTACATAGCCCGGAACTGGTGGCACAAGAAGATATTGATTTTCACTGTGTACCATACATGCAGTGCCATTTCCAAATTCACTCAGAGGGCAAACATTACTCTTTGAAAATACTTTGTACCAATTCCTACTCTACCCGCTTCTGTGGAAACTTTGATAATGTTGGCCTGAGGTTAGTCACGGATGAGAAAGATGCACAGCCCATATCTCCTGCTTTGTGGTACCATAAGTCATACCTAACCATGTTTACCTGATATCAGCTACGACTACAAACCAACAACATGAATAGACACTATATGACTCCAGAAATCCTATGCCATTTTAGACCAAATAGCTTTTACTCGCCACCAACACAGACTGAACCGATGTGCATAGCCCTTAGCTCGGAAACCAATCCTCAATGTGAGCTTTATCACCCCCTGAAGCTATTACTAGCCTAAATGAACTCGAAACTGACTCCATTCCATTCCACCAGAAATTGATTCTAATTGATTCCCAATGCAGTCACTGTAGCTTCGGAGAATTTTCTTTTTCATTCCTGAGATCTCCCACACAGCCCGGATCCTGTGCTATCTGTCAAGGACATTCATATTCTAGACACACCCCGACCATCCAAAATACCATCGTCTAGGATGTGTTCAGCAAAGGGGGTTCACTTTAGTTGTTCCAAACTGACATATCTCTCTATGCTCCATGCTGCCTCTTTCTGGGTCATGGTATTAGTTATATTATTCAAGATCTACAAGTCTTATATCATGCCTCGCCATGCTGCATACCTTCTCATGCTTTGCCTCTTACGTTTGGCCTATGCTAGGTGTCGTCTATGCTGCTCTAAAGCTGAAGGGTACGCACTATGTCTTATGCCTATGACTTATGCCTTGCTACGCTATTTTAGCCTTTATATTATGTTGTATAGGATTGATATCCGCATATCTCGAGTGATATTCTCATTCTGAGCTATTAGTCTGGCTAGCTGTTCCCGGCACACAATGAGGGCTCCTTGCAGACTCCAGGGAGAGATCTAGTGCAAAGGAGTCTTTCTTCGCTCTCTAATGCCCCAAATATAACTCCTGTTGTGTGCATTGCTTGGAGTCTTCAAGGTTCCCTGCAATCCTTACCAAGACCAAGAAATCGTACAGCCATCACGACTCCTTTAGTCACCCTTTTTCTCTGTGTAAAGATTTTGACTTCCGCCCCCCTGTCCTCCTCCTGTATCGTTCATCTACACCTCACTCCCCTGTCTCCACCCCTGAGTGCTACCCTTTTCCTGTTGCTGTGTGCGTACAATGCCACTGAAATTGTTACTGTGATAATGACTGGGGAAACTGTTGCAATAATAAAGCTACAAGGGTATTGCGTTGTTTTGCCAAAATGATTTTTTTCCGAAGCAGTTTTTATTGCAAAGGTTACAACGAAAAAACTAATTGAAATATATATCGGGGTGGGTAAGGGACTAAAAGGGGTGGGGAGGGGGAGCAGGTAGGGGGTCATAGCAAAGGGAAAGAGGGGCATAGGGGACCCATGAACATTTTTGTAAAAATCTTGATGAGTTTTTTCAGTATACAGTGTTTATAGCGAAACTTTTATATAGAAGGAACATATATCGAATATTTTATAACGAAAAATGTCATAGTGAATGCATTTAGGGGTGGGGCAAAAGGTTAAATATTTTTTGTAAACCGTTGGGTGGGTTTTTAAGGGTGGGAAACGGGATTGGGGGGACCTCCCAAAACATTTTTTTTTAAATGCATTCTCTATAAATCGTTATAAAATATTCGATATATGTTAATTATTTCTAAACGATTTCGGTATAAAGACATGTAATAATTGTTTCATTGTAATTTGTGTGGTTAAAAATTACTTTAAGAAACATGTTGGCAAAGGGATAGAACCAGCTACAAGAACCCAGGAGTTACTTGTCAGTTTTCTCAATGTGCAAGTGTCTCCTCACTCACACTTTGAAACATTTAGAATCTACCCCAAATACCTCATGAGGCAATGCTTTATTTTTTTATGAATCTTATTCTCACCTGCCATGAATAGACACTTTCTCTCTGAACAATACATGAGTGCTACTTATTTGATCATATGTGATTGGCCGGAAACCTTAATGCAGGCTTGCGATTGGTACTTTATATTCCACTGGGAGGGAATTAAACAGCATCTGATTAACCTAGGTGAACAACATCGCCCAAACACTAACCCTGTAAAATTGACAAACAAAAGTTGACCAAACAGAAAAGGTGACATCTCCTCTCAGCCTGTCCCTTTGAAATTCTTCAGAATGCTTGATCCAGCTTAAATCAACCGCTGCTTTATTCCTTCAAGTGAAAAGAAAAGGCATCCCAGCACCATCGACTTTTTCTGCCTGATCTATAGGTGCCAAACAGATCAAAAATAACCACCAAAACGGCACCTATTGCTTGATAGTGGAGAAGGCCCAGAATCCCTTGGAGGAAAAAGACAAAGGCCCTCATTACACGTTTCCCGGTATCCCACCGGTAATTCCAGCGGGAAACTGATCGACTGTTTCTGGTGCCTGATATCCTGATATTACCAGGATATTCCAGGTGTCGGCAACTGCAATGAATCCCCATTCCATGGAGTCCCATAGAACTCCAGGGAGGGGATTGACGGTGCTGGTCACGGAATTACCACCCCTTTCACCAGCACCTTTCCCAGATCTACAATTTTATAATGACCCTCTACGCAATGACGGGTGACATGCTTGCTCTGTGAGAGAGACTGACTGGAGGGACAGGATGGAATATTAACAGCATCTAGGTGAATGCAGTGAAGGTCCACTGCAAAGTAGTGCCCCCACGTCAAGCGTTGCAAGAAAAAGAACAGTAAATGCAGGAGCTTGTTGAAGGCTGCGGACAGGCCTGACATGGAGGGAATGAGTAAACAGCAGTTGCCCATGGCAGTGAGATAAAGCACTCTTGACTGTGGACTTTCTTCCCTACCTGAACATCAACATTTACTGTGTGACAGCAATGCAGCGTGGAGTGAGTCAGAAACGTTATCTAATGCCAGAACGAGCACAGATGCCTCTAGGCGCTAGTCAGAAGTCAACCGGCTCCATCCTCCTACGTTCAGTGGAAAGGGCGTTACTCAAACAGATGGGGCCGATGCAGGTTGTGCACATCATTCCTGGATGGGGCATTTGTAATGTCGACAGGCAGTTTGTTCCAAGCCTTTGGCCCCCAAAGAACAAGGCACCTGGCACCTCTCCTGGTGAATCTGGAGCCATGGATGCTTACACACCTAGATCGAAAATCCAGGACCCCTTCCAGGGAAGTTCCATTCCTACATATCGTTAAGATGGACAGAGGCTTATTTTGAACATTTTTAAAACTGATTCCTCTTTGCTAGAAGCCAGTGCAGACCCATTCTTGCTTCAGACATATCACCAGCATCTAAGGCCAGTAGTTATGGCCAGTCCTATAGCTGCATCATGGAGACTTTTTGTAACTTGTGCATCAAATGAGCTTTGAGACCTGCGACCTACATGGAGAACAGTGCACGTGCCTGGACATGCATTTACAGCCCCCCCCCCCACCCTCCCCAAACAAGCACACTGTTCCCTGGGATGGTGGAGCAGGGGGAAAAGAGGGTGCTCTTCCCCAGTTGAGGAAGCAAGATTCCGCCTCTTCTGTAAATGACATGAACCCCTTGTTGCCTGGTCTACAGCTGCATGGCTGCCGCATTGACCTGTGTCATGCGTGACACCGCGAGTAGGCCCTGGTAGTTTCGTGTTCCCCCTTGTAAGGATGGGCCTACGAGTCCAGGCATGCAATGTGGAAAGGCCGAATTGGCTGGAAGTGTCATGCCTGACACAGGGCACCCTTGTAACTATGCAGCTATGACGTGACAAGGGTAAATAAGTCACAGAACATTACCCTCAACATGTGTCATGCAGTATGAAATGGACCAGAGAATTGGCACCCAATAAAAATGTCAATCTGCCCTCAAAAATACCATTTGCGGCCTATACATCTACACTTTACATTAGACGAAGAGGTGTGTGCAGTAATGTGCCAGAAAGCCATCCCTCGAAATTGAAGACCGTACACGACCTCAACCTTAATTTACCTCATTAAATTCCCTTGCGCGTGAAAGAATGCCAGATTCAAAAACACGCTTCCCTTAGTCTGAACCTCAACAATCTGTAACATTTAACATGCAGGTGTATACTGCGTGAATATTAATTTGCCAATCTCGTGAAAGAATAGCCTCGTGGATATTTAACCTGCCCAGAGCACAACGTGGCACTTTCAACGCTAAAAAGGCATTTTGAAAGTACGGCACGGCACTTAGCAGCGTGTATTATTACTCCCCTGGATGCCGTGCAGAAAACATCTGTTCTCTGGTCGCCCCCCCCCCCCCCCCTCCCCTTAAGTCACCCACCCCCACCCGAGTTTCTAAAAGCATGAAAAATAGGTTCCCTACCATAAATACCCCGGCATGAGTCACTGGCGCGGCAGAGCAGCTGCCTGTTCATTAGCCAAATGTTCTTAATTTAAAATCATACAGTTAAGTGCACACCCTGCAACAGGCAGAGTAATGAGGCAGAAAGGCGTTCCTGCAGAGGAAAGATCGCCTTTCTTTCGGAATCGCAGAAGACAGCGTTCCGTGCCACTTACCTGCCGACGTAAGGTCGCTGTGCCGCCTGGTCCAGGGTCCAGGGTGTCATCCCTCACTTTCTGGCGTTGCAAAGGCAGTGATAGGGGAGGGATGACGCTTTCCCTCGCTAATGGCGTCAGAATTTCGAGGAGCATGCGCGTTCCCTTCGACCCGGGGAGACAATTGAGCATCCACTTGGGCCGGGAGGTGCATTAGCGAGGAAACAGAAGACATCTGCTCACCCTCTGGGACGGAAGGGATCGCCACCGTGTGCCCCGCGCTAGAGAGAAGCATCTGCTACCCTCTAAGTGAATATTTGGGAAGAAGGCATCCAGTTTTATGAGAACTGATACCAACGGGTGCATTACATTGAAAGGTAATCTTGAACGAGGACCCTAAGACTGATAGTTTTGGGATCTGCGTAGTAAATATATATAATGATAATGATGTGTTATTTATATAGCGCCTTTACCAAAGCGCTTAACACACACTGCTAAAACACAGTCTCGCCCCTACAACACCAATAGAAAATTGGCCCTCATTACGACTCCGGCATTAACCAATGGCGCTAATAGCGCCATGGTTAACGCCGGTAATTTACTGATTACGCCAATGGTAAATGGGGAATTACCACCCCATTTCAAGGTTGGCAGGGCAGTAATTCCCCATTTACCATTGGCCCTTCCCCATTCCCATTTTTGCCCCATAAGGCTTATGGGACTGGGGAAGGCGGTAATTACGGTACCGCAAATTGCGGCACCATAATTACCTCGAAAGTCCCTTTGCAGGTCCCTACTTTAACGGCTGGTCTAGACCAGCCGTTAAGGTCGGGAGCCGCAAAGGGACCTCGGAATCAGGCGTTAAGGGTTTAACGGCGCCGACACCTTTTACGGCGCCGTTAACCCCTTAGCGCCAGGGTCGTAATGAGGGCAAATGTTGTGTTAACCATTGCCGTGACTGAGCAGGAAATGAAAAGTTGCAAGCCTGGCACGTGTTTTTCAGCCACTACAATTAGAGGACCAGTTTGTGGAAGTAAATGCCATATTAGTCTGTTGAATTCCTGAAATGACTAGTGGTATAAACAAGCCAATTACACGGTACATTTTAAGGTGATCACTAGTTTCCATTTTGATAACAGCCAAAAGCCAGTACTGGCCTGTGTAAGTCCAGGAGAATTAAGGCACAAGCCTCATTCAAAGTCGCGCAGTCTGATAAAAAATTGCCAGTATTCGTGGATACCTGCATTTTATTGGACTGCCCGACTACGGGTTTGCCGGTGGGGCACCTGGGTTACCTTCAGCTGAAAGCCGTCATTACTGCCACCGTGATGATGGCCAATCCCCTCATGAATGGGGATGAACACCGTCCCGCCGGCACTCGTAGTATGGTGGAAGTGCTGCCAGTCCGAGTGCCAGTAAAGGAAAGTCCCAAATGCCGGTATGCTGGCGGCTCTAACCGCCAGGATAACGGCTGGGTCAGAATAAGGCCCATTTCAAGATGGCTGTCCAGTGTTTCAATTTAGTGAGCGCCGTTTTAGATAGGTCCAAGATATTGGATTTTATCTTTATCCGTGACATAATTATTCACATGCATTTTAAAATGCACCCTTTTGCTGTGACTTATGGTATCTATGATTGCACAGCTTTATATGTTCTGATTCCTTGGGGGTGAATTCTAGATTTACTTATCACTTACCAAGTTATTTAATGCACCTTCTAATCCAGACCCTTTTATTTTGATTAAATAGGTTCTCATGTTGTTAAGTTATCAAGCTTTTATGCTGCACAATCACCAGCGTTAGGGGTATGGAGAAGCCCTAACACTTCTCCATACTAGCAAATTGGGAAGATGCAATGGGGTAGAGGGAAAGGGCAATGTGGTTGTGTAAGTAGGGGTGCGTGTGTAATGGAAGACGGTGGATCAAACGGACAGCTGATAAATAAAGGGGGAAGGTAACAACCTGCAGGGTAACAAGAACATCCGCCATAAGTTAAACATCTCCACATGGTTTGTCAATTTCTTCCCCTTGTATGTATTATGCAGATGGTTTAATAATGAATGTTGGGTGTATGGATCGAAGCTACCATTAGGCGGCCATGGTGTTGTCATTTTGTTGTCCGTCCCCTGTGTCCATTCTATGCTATACTTGATCAATTTCTCTCGATGGGGTGACAGTGTTTTGCATATGTGCTGTAGTGGGGTAGTGAGGGTGTTCCCCCATCCTCCCGATCCTGCTCCGTGTGACATAGCAGCGCTCCACTTGCTATCCTTCCCCTGTTTGGTAGCTGTTACACACAACCTTTTACCTTTACCTGGCCCCGTGAGTTTGGAGATTTGCGATAATCTGCTAAGGAAAATTATTAAAATATAGTATTTACATCTCCATATTCTGTTCTTCCTTGTCTTCCTTTACAGAACACCCTTGCGGCCCCCTGCGGCCGGGCGCACGTAGCCCCCTACGGCTGCGTACCCCTCGTGACGTTCTTATACAGTCGTCCTATTTTCATTTGCTCCTCCTCCCTCTTCTACCCTGGCCGTGGCCGGCGTTCTCAGTGCGCAGCCACGTCCCCCGTTTCGCCTTTTCCCCGATCAACTCGTTACCGTTTACCTCCGTTTCCACTCCCTTACCACAACTCTCTTCCCCACCACCCTCCGAAAGAGAGATGCCTTGTGTTCGGGATATCCTATGAAAGCCCTACTGGTGACGTCACCGATCTCTTCACACTAGTAGTTAGGTCTTAATACACTTACACTCTACCCCCCGTTAACCCCACAGCTGTCTTCCTGTCACGCCTGGAACAAGGTAATCAACAATATATAATCGGACTGCGCACGCTGCGTCGCCTCGCGTGTGATACGCCCCTCGACAGGAGGGCTTAACCAGCCAATTATCTTCCGTATTGGGCAACCAACTAGCTACCGCCTACAGGGAAACATCATCTACCTATCGAGTTTCTTGCTCGATCAATAGGGATCCTCATCTACTCATTGATCTATAATCACCAAATCGTAGGAAACCGCACACACACACACACCCGTACACGTAGTCGCGACCTAGGCCAATCAGTGTCTACGAGCGGCCACACGTGGTGTTTTCGTGCTCCGCCCCCCTCTTTCGCGTAGCGTAGCCGACTGCTCTCGCACTCGTTCGGCTACCATTCATGTCATAGCCAACACTAAATTGTCAACCCTTCGCCGCGCACCTGTGCAACACCTCCCACCTTCCTTGTTTAATTCCTCCCACCTCCCTCACAATTTCACATTGCTTGTTGGGTGTGGCATACTCACCAAGTTCTCTCGATGCGCGGCCGCTCGACTGCGTGCACCCCTCCAAGCGGCTCACCACCTCCCCTCGTCTGGACCACGTCTGGACACTCGCCAACCGTGGGCGGGATACTTCTCAACCGGCTCCCGAAGGCCAATATCCGGATTGCGCCGTCCGGTCTTCTCGCAGTTCCGCGATGGTCCTGTAGTCCTCAGAAGGGGGCAGCGGCAGAGGGGGCCGCGCCGCCGGGCCTCCTCGCAGCGGGAGCACTCGGAAAAATAAAATAAAAGCAGACCTTAAACAGATCTCAGCAGTGCCTCCAACTTGTCGGGGGGAAATTCTGCCGGGGTCGGCTGGGCCGTCCGCGGACCTCCGGGCAGGGAGGCCCCAACTCCTCCCGGGTATCACAAAATTGAGTATGAGACGCACACAAGAAGCAAGGTGGTTCTGCTGTTTATTATACAAACGGCAGGGATGGGTCAAGGAGCGTACGCGTCCGTCCTGACATACACACAATCGTGGGGCTCGCAGGCCCTTTTTACCTTGGTATGACGTGCTACTTGCTTCACCTCGAAAAGTTAGAAAAAAACCTATCTCCACTCTGGATTGGTTACTTGAGTGGTAGGTTTAGTATAGCATACATATAGAGAAGGGTGTTAGTGGCTAAGGGTCAGTCAGGTGGTATACCTGGGTTGTCCCTACAATTAGATACATGAGAATTGTTACATGAAGACCCCTGAGGATTGGTCAATGTTAATGGCGTCAGTGATAAGAGCCCCATGTTCTGATTGGTGCATTCGCGAGCCTCCCAGCCTGGGACCATCGCCGTTCCCAGCTCGCGGTGCACCTGTCATTTGCAACAATGTTTCACTATGGGTACGTGCAGACAATGCGAGGACTTATTCATAGGCTGGAAGGCCGACTACTCCCACTGTCGCAGATGTCCATCGAGTCTTTTATTTGTATCTGCTTGTGTCTCGTAACGAGAGATCCAGGCGCCTCCATTCTCCTAGTCTTGGCATCCATTCAGGTGTGGCTTGGTCACGTGAGGCGGGACCGTGTTTGAGGCCGAATTCTGCACAATTAATATTGTTTTTCCCACTGTGTGCCTTGTTTAATCTGCAGGTGCGACCTTGACGTTGGTGTGCGGCGTGCGAGATTGCAACATTGTGGCTTGACTGTCTGCCTTTCTCCGGGCTAATTCTGCAGGATCAGCAACCGGACTCTTGTTCATTTTAATGTTCATGGAAGCTCTTGCTTGCGGCCTACTTGAATCAGGTGCATAAATGGAGTCGTTGAGTGCACAGGCGCTTTAGGTTATAGGGTTTATGTGAAGCGTAAGCAAGCCATTTAGATAAGTTCATCGTGCGTCTTGCGTTCCTGCATCTTAAAAGCCTATGTGAAAAATAATAAAGATGCACGTCCGTGGATGTGTCCGTCACCTACGTCATAGCGCTGAGTATATTCTTCGTGTAGGTTGGTGTGTGAGTGTCCAGGGTGCATGGTCGTCCAGGTGTGACCGTTGGCTAGGTCGTCATGGCATCTCTAACGATGTGTTGGTTTTAGTCGATTTGGTCCATGTTGCAGGTGTCGGCCTGGGTAGGGTGAGCTGCTGGGCAGGTAGGGCAGGTGGGTGGGCACATCTGTAGGTTCCTGTACCACGGTATTTGGTCGTCTGGTAGATGGGCAAACTCATCTCGTGGCGGGTGTCTAGGCCGTGATCCTCTAGGCCAAGGGCGAGAGGGGATTGGCGGGAGCCTGTTGTTCCATTCTCCCACTTCAGATGGCAATTTATAGTACCTTGGAAGGAAGTTCTAAAATATGTGATAGCACGATGGCGTGATGGCCATGAATTGTGCTTGAGAAGCCCTTTGGTGTGTAGAGGCCAGAATGTACAGCTAGGGTATTTAGGCACCCTAAACTCTTTGGTATGATCTGGGACTACCGAGCAAACTGCCAGAAGTGACAGATGCAAGGATTACAAGTGTCCAGAAGATGAATGCAGGGAAACTGCAGTGGGGGAGAGGGAATAGGGATGAGGAAGTGGACAATTCCCTGCCTGCAAGAGCCATACATGCATGGCCTCTCCACGTGGGTGAATTCACTAATGCGAGTTGTGCAAGATATGGGTGCAGCGTGATGTCAGTGCATGTTTCCTCTGCTTCCATACGCTGTTCTTGTGCTGTCATCACTGTCTTGGGTGATGTAGTAATTCATGGCCCATTTAATGATACTCTCCTAAGGATGCAGAGAAGTTCACTGGGAGAAAAATGAATTCAGGGTTAAGGTTGTATAATAATGCTAGCCAAGTCAAAGGAAATATTCACTGAAGGCCACCCTCTTCAAGGGCAATTGTCTATTATTAGGCCTGTATGCAGTGACCATCTGGCACCCTATTGTATGAAAAGTCCCAGTAATGCCAGTATCCCTTTGGTTCAAGGGTGGTAAAGCTTTGAGGTCTTCCTGTGCCTCCTGGATGTGACCAGCCAGTGCAGACAGGAAGCAGAGAGCGAATGCTCCTCTACTTGTTCCCTCAGCCCCGAATGGCCATGAATGGCCAGTTTCCATAGAAAGGAAAGCTGGAAAGAATTCTGCACACTCTTAAATGAGGGTGGCTTTTGAAATGGGGTTGCACTGGGAACAATGCACTGGACAGATTCTGACCTATTCTGCAATATTCATGCATTGTATTGAAAGTGGCCGATTTGGTACCAAGTGTCTTGAAATGATTTTCCGCACTTTCACAAAATACACATAGGTGGTTGCAATGTTATAATGCATATATGAGGGAGATTCATTGACTTAAATGATTCTTCACAAGTTTTAGGGATCAGCAAGTATCAAACCAGCTCTTACATTTACATAATGCCTACAGGTGTCTTATTATTATTATTGCACAACCTTCTTACCCTTTTCATGTGTTTCATGACATATTTGAAGTGCCGGTTTCAATGCACATCTTTGTCCTTGGATGTCTGGTAGTATAGCATCAATTACCTGGGGCATAATCGCTGACATAAATCATACTGACTTTGGTAGCAGAGAAGAATTTGCTTATCGGTTGCATTTTTCCAATTCATAAGCTCCATTAGGAATTGAGACAGTTTCCAATACTGGCTTAATCTGATCTTGAGAACTTACAATACGGTTATCAACCTTTCAACATTTTCTGGAATGTGTCTGACCATACCTTTCCTCCCTCCATGGGTTCCCCACCTACATTCACCTTTCACATCGGTCTTCACAGCCAAACCTCCACTAGTCAACTCCCAGACCCTTGCTATTCACCTTATGTAAAGACCTCCTGGCCCAATTGGGACATTTGAGGAGGACATTTACACTTTACTCTCCAATAACCTTTAAAACCACTTCTCAACTACTACTCCTTGGTGACTTCAACCTGGGTTTCAATGACCCATCAACAAATATGCCACAGCCACCGCTAGCATTTTCTCTGAACTTGCTCTATCCCAAAAAATTACTGAACCCACTCATAACAAAGGGAGGACCCTTGATTGGGTGGCAGATTACAATTGCACTGCCAACATCACATCCATCTCGCCGCAACCTTGGACGGACCACTTCCTCCTGTCCTTTGCACTCTCAACTACCAGACCACTCCATCTAGTTACCCCTATTGCCCCTCCTTGCCCAACAAGGAATAAAAATAATATCACACTGGACAAAGTGATCCCCACCATCCTCCCTATCCTTAACTCGCCTGCAGATGACTTAGACCCAGGAGCACTTGTTGAGGACAACAATAAAGTTATGCTTTTCTCACTCGACACTATTGCCCCTATCAAACTTAGACCTAGCAAGCCCAAAACCCACCTGAACAAGTGGTTCACGCCTCAGCTAAAGGATTTAAGAAAACTAAAAAGGAGTTGTGAAACCACATGGAGGTCACTCCCATCAGAAGCCAACAGAACTAAACTAACTGAAATTTCATCCCAATATAAAAAGGACATTTTCCTGACCAAACATAATTCCTACAATAGGCGGATCTCTAATGCCAACTCTAGTATGAAGGAATTGTTCACCATTCTAAAGGAATTAGAGTCTCCTATCGCCATCCCAGACACCTGCAATAAAGACAAAACATGGTGCTCTGATATACAAAAGGCACTCTCCAACAACGTAACCACCCTCCAAAGTAAAATAGCCTTGCCTTAAAAAAAGCCTCATTAAATCAACTATCTCATCCAAACGAAACCACCATCGACCCCCCCCCCGTCGAAGGAAACATTATCCCACTCCATGACACGATTCAACTTTACTAAAACTTCCATCCTCGAGGTAGAGAAAGTTATTCTCTCACTCAAGCCCTCCAACTGCCAGGGAGCCCTCTGCTCAGCCCAGCTCATAAAAGACGTGGAAAGGGACCTTGCCCCTTTTATTTCCAAACCTATTAATGCCTCATTTGCAACCGGCACTGTCCCCAACAACCTCAAACAATCCTAGGTGCTTCCACTACTAAAAAGGCAAACCGTAGATTCACTCATACCTACCAACTACCACCCCATCACGACAATACCCTTCCTGTTAAAAAAATATTGGACAAGATTTCCTACCTTCAAATTCAAAAATATCTGGAACTTCACAAACCTTTAGGAGCGCGACAATCAGGCTTCCGCCCCCAACACGGAACTGAGACCGCCCTTATCGACTTGAAGACAGAAGCCGATGAGTTAAGAGACAAAAGGAAAACAGCCCTCCTCCTACTTCTTGACCTCTCGGCTGCATTCGACCTCCTGGACCACAAGGTCTTATGCAGCCACCTAGACTGAGCCGCCCACTTCTCCAAAGAAGCTATAACCTGGATCAAGTCTTTCTTAAGTGACAGGACAATGAGGGTCTTCTCCCCCTTACCAGTGCAGACCCTATTCCCATCACATGTGGGGTGCCCCAGGGCTCCTGGTCTCCCCTACATTATACAATATATTAACTAAGCCCCTTTTTGATGATCTGGGCCTGCTTGGTATCACCTACACTAACTATGCAGATGATACCCAGATTCTCCTCCCACTTTCCGGGGATTATGTTAAGGATTAGGCCTTGGTGAATAGAGTGTATCTCATCATCCAGGCATGGATGGCAACCCACGGTCTATGCCTGAATGATGACAAAACTGAGCTCATCATCCTGGGTACCCATTCCAACCTCAAGAAACTAGGCCAAGACAACTCCTCTTTCATAATTGATGGCAACCTCATTAAGGTGGCCAAGAAGGTAAAAACCCTCAGTTTTTACCTTGACTCTTCTCTTTTCTTTGTCAAACAAGTGAACGCCATGGCCTCTGCCACGGCATATACCTGTAAGCTTGTTAGAACCGGCAAACCCTTTCTCTCTGATGACAATTGCATTATCCTGGCTAGAGCCCTTACCCTCTCCAGGCTTGATTATTGTAATGCACTATACATCGGAGTCAAAAAATAAATTATCCAGAGGATACAAATCCTCCAAAACAATGACCTAAGAGCGGCACTTGGTGTGGGTAAAAGGTCACACATATTATGTGATAAAGCGCCAAAATAATTGGCTCTCAACGTACAACAAAATCCAGCTAAAAACTGCTTCCCTGACACATAAAGCTCTGAAAAATGCAGCCCCTAGCTATCTCATGGATACATTCCAGAGGAGAACTTCGTCCAGACCTATGAGATTAATGAATACCAACTGCCTCACCATCACCAGATTCAAACTGTCAAAGGTTGGTGGCTGTAGCTTCCCCCTCAAGGCGGCCCAACTTTGGAACTCCCTGCTACATACTATCAGAGAAGAGCAACCTTATTTAAATTTCAGACTTAATTACATCAAATGGCTTAAGTCTACCGATATCTAGGTCCGCTCATGTGATTCACACTGTTATACCCTATCTGTATACATACCTGTACCCTTGTATTATATTAATACTCCCTCTTCTATGTACCTATCAACCTATTTCTGCTATGTATCTGTATCATGTATCTTTGTTTATACTCGTTAACATGTGAACTTAGCCCCGCATTGTCTGTAACTGCTGCGCCCTGATACCCTTGGGTCTGGTGCGCCTTATAAATGAATAAACAAACAAACAAACAAACATATGTCTATTCTAAACTGGGTTACACTTGGCCTCCCGCCTTGGTTGCTCCAGAATAACTATTCATATTTTGATGAGTGGCAAATATCAAATGGTAATCCTGGGCAAAAAGCCTCCTTGCTGCAAAGGTCCATGTGAGCGCATCTTGAGCCCTACATGCTACCAAAAGCTTCTTGTTCTTAATTATCTATTGGTTTTGGAGACTGTCTCAATTAGACAGTCTGAAAGATTGAAAACATATTAAAATGTAACTGCAACGAAGCTACCAGAAAACATGAATCCCCTCTTTCTGCATCCTCACGGCCCTTAGTCTATGGCAGCTGCACCCTCATTCCCCTTCCTCTTATCTTCCCCTGCTGCTTTGTCTTCAGCAGAGTAAAGTCTGCATATCCCTGGCAGACTTACAATTACCCAAACCTACAGACATTCCTAAGTGCTCTGAGGCCACTACAGTGCTCATTTGCTGCAGTATGATAGCTCTCTAACATAAACGAACACAACATAACACAACATTATAGATGGTGGGTTGAAGTCAGGCGTTCAGTCTATGCATCCCCACACTTCTCCTTTTCATCACATACATACAATTTCGACCACATGTTGTAACATTTTCAACATGATTATTCTGTGCATGAAGCCTAACCAAATTCAGCAGAGTGCTGCTGATTTGGAATGTTGCTTTCCTACAGTTTTTAAACAATACAGATTGTTTACCTGACAGAACAACCATCATGTTTCACCAAAGCATATCTACTGTGTAGAAGAATGGCTCCCAACCTGACCCTTTTGTGTCACTAAATGTAACTATGTCATAATGGATGGAATATCTAAAGGCAGTTTTTCTGTTGAGGCTATTGCAAGTTCTCTTTCTCTACCTCATTGGATTAATTTGGATCAAGTTTAACTCTGTCAATTGTGGCGACAAGGGATGAAGAGACTGACCAGGTGGTGCCAAGGTGATTGCTACAGACTTTCATTTAAAGTAAAAGATAAACTTATCTGTCCTTAACTCTAATGGGGTTTCCCTAGCTAAACTAAAGAAACTCGGGTGCTCATCAGGAAGTCAGTGAAAGTCCAAATTAAAACGCACCGCTCCAGTCCAAAAGCTCCTCACTATCTCTGTCACTACAATAAACAATAATAATGTTCGGGTTCTGATTGTGACCCAGGAGACTGACTCCCTTCTCCTGGATGCAAAGTGTCTCAAAGATACCAAGTGTTCTCGAAGCATAATTTTCATTAACGTTCCAAGTTTTTATTGCAAACAAAGAGTTCTACAGGAGCCTTGTAGGGCTAGGAGAATGACTCCCTTCTCCTAGCTGGTTCCCCAATGTTCTTTATAGAGTTCAACAATAATTGTAGTTCCTTCAAGCAAGTTCAACATATTTCCCTTTCTTTATACTCTTCATCATGTCCACACTGGGACGACAAAGATGCTCCTCGAGTCCCTCTTCACTCCAGCACCACATTCTTATGGAACTGCCAGGGAATTGTGTAACAGCTTCATCCATTTCTTCATGATTGACAGCCCCGAGTCTTCCCTGCCCCCTCCCGGACTTGCACTTGTTCACATTACCTTCTCCGGGGGCACTCTTCACCAGCTTCACCAGGGATCGAGGGTCTTCTCTCTCTGTTTCAGCTTCTTTTTTCATGCTACTTCTGAGGTCTGCTTTCCTATACAGCCAACTACTGTTGGCGGTCTTGGCATTGTTGTTGGACCACTCAGTCCACACACTACACGTTGCATCACCACCGTTCCGTCTTTACAGGATTTCTGTGCCGGTTTCCAACCCACTCACAAGATGCTTCCTGGCCATCCCACTGTTTGTCTCTTTAACTTTGGAGACATGCCTCGCTGCAGTCTCCCAAAGCCCAAGTTTGGCCTTATGGACTTCAATGAGGCCACCTCACTCTCTGGGTTCTCCTTCTGGATGTACAACAGCTCTCGGCATACCAGAACCACACAGACCCCTGCCGGATGGGTCAGAAGAAAACGAAGAACTCAGTCCTTCTTTACTGTTCAGTTTAAATATGGGGACGGCCCGATGTAACATCAGTCCAATTGACAGCAGCTGATCGAGCATTACTCCCGCTCAATTGTAGCATTCTCATGTTCTTCTTCGTCCCTGTATCTATTACATCAGGGTGGTTTGATATTCTACAATAACACATTGGGCCTCATTACGAGTTTGCCGGTACAGTAACAACGGCACCGGTAAGTTTGCTGGTACCGTTGTTACCGTACCGGCAAACTACGAGTTCTGCTCGCGGGTGCCTTTGTAGCCACTCGGTCTGACTTGTTGGCTGTACCTGCACCCGCGAGCAGAACATGACGGTACCACTGGTACCGTTATTAACAGTACCGGTACTACCACCCTCCCCATTCCCATTGAGCCCTATGGAGCTCAAATGGGAATGGGGAAGAATTTTTTCCGGCCCCCAGAAAAGGGCAATTACTGGGTCCGGCAAGGAATTGCCCTTCACTGGGCACCAGAAAAAAATGAACACCGGCGGCAGCCGCATAATGAGGCCCCTAGTTTTGATTGTGATCTTATGTGTAGTAGATTTGGGCATTAACATCAGCCTGCGCGGTCAGGACTTAAAGGGGCTGTGTCTCCCACTCATGTCCCTATCCCCAGAAGGGGAGTTTCTCTTAATGAGATCTTCCCTCATGTTAGCACCCCAAGGGGGACTATTGGTTAGCTGCCTCACCTCCCTAGCCTCATGGAAAGGGTCTCCCCTCTCGGGAGAAGTGACGTTATCTGATGGATCGACACACAGTGACCAGAGACCTAGAAGAATCAGGACCTCTCACTGTTCCTGGTATAGATATGAGCACTGAATTCTCCATAGCTATATTGAGGCACATAAAGGAGGAAGTTTAGCTGCAACACACCTAGGAAGAGGCACCTAGGCCCTCATCACCCATCCACAATATACGTTTTGCAACAGTTCACCACCGTGAGTGAAGAATAACTAATCTTTGTAACCACCACAAAAAAGGCATATGGAGTTTTACAAAAGGTTCCGCCTGAATAAATCATTATAGGGCACCAAATATAGGTGGTTGATGAGTTTCATATACATTATGTTGTCACTCCTTCCCAGGAATTTTGGTATTATGTGTAAAGCTAAGCATTGCAAGGGGCTCTAGATCATAGCCTTCAAACCTTTCTCTTCATGTTTTCCCAAATCACCTGTAGAATCGCTATGCAAACCAATAGCTGCCAAGAATCCTAGTGGAATAGCAGTGCATTAAGTGAGACAGGAAATTGAGTGTGGGCCCTAACAAGTCACAAAATAGTATTTGGTCATGGGCCTTGTAGAGGAGCAGCCGAAGGCCTCTACAGGAAGTCCCTTCCCCTGTCACCTGTATGCTGGAAGCCTGAGGTTGTGCCATGCTTGACACCAGCAGTTAGACCATACCCTGGAGAATATTCGAAAGAAGGTATCCACTGATAAAACCGTATCAAATGTATTCCCGAAGAGATGACAATCTGATGGAGGAAATCCCAGAAGGAATATGATAAAGAGAAAGAAAAGGAGTTGGTGTCGTCATTAAAGAGGATTGTGTCACCCTAAGAAGACTGGCTGAAGAGAATATATGAACCTTATAGAAACTGATATCGAAGTAAAGAAACAAGTAAACTTTTATATTTGAAGAGAAGTTTGCACGTGTGAAGAGCACTGCTTAAAATGCAAACTGTTCAATAAATGTACAGATGCAGTAGTGCAAGTAGACTAAGTGATCATAGAAGCTGGCTATGCATTTTGACTAGACTGCAGGTGGAGCTGCCATTGTATTTAAGCTGGACATAGGTGTCATGAATTTAGTAAACTCAGACCCATGGAGAGGAAAGGCAGAGAGCTTTGTCACAGCAAAAATTTGCTGAGATCACGGACTTGAATGGTGAAAGGGAGCAAAAACTGGTTATCTATTCTTGAAGGCGATGAACGTGCAATGTTGAATCATCCATTGTTAAGGTGCAAAGAAAGAACACCATGTGTGTCAAGTTTTATTCGTTTAAGACATTTAAATGCTTCAAAATGGTCCAAATTGTGGTCTCCTGTCACATGAGCTAAGGATGGAAATTGAGTTGAGCTTCTAAAATAACGATAGTGCATGCTCGCACTCACTTATATTCCCAGAGGCAAGAATACACTGCAAGGCTAAGTTCAAAGACAATCTTCATGGCAGAAGGCATGGGTGATGAGACGTTGGGCTAATTGAGTGGGGAGGTAAAGTCATGTCCACCTCCTGGCACCTGGGTATGATCTTACGTGCTGCTAAGTGAACCGAATGTTCCAGACATGGCATGAGCATGCCAACCAATTGTAGAAGGCCATATAACGAAGGGCCTTATAGTTTGTGAGCCAATGATATACCGTGTACTTAATAGTGTTGAAGATGACTTGCACTAGAGGTGGGCACAAGTTGCCCACCTAACAGTAGAGATCCAATCACAACCCAAACCCTAATAGAAAGTATACTTAGATGTTCCCCTTGAGCTCATCACAATCCTTCGTAGATTTCTCCTATTTGCCATGTAGTATGATGTCGCATTGATGAATTTTTTGTAAAATTAACTGAGAGCTCGAACTCCCTGTTTTAGACAATTGATAATAAAACAGAAAACTTTGCCATCTTCCTGAGTTGATTCGATTAGTTGGTGTCAGAGTTATTCTGCATCCCATCCACTGCATGCATGTACCCCAAAGGGCTCTAAGCTCAGCCTAAAAAGTGCACGGAACAGGCAAAGAACTGAAAATAAGTACGGACACTTTACAAGAGGTGTGGCCTATGCAACGTAAACTGTGACTTAACTATTCAGTTTGATTCATGATTCTTATGTATTAATCAATTTTATTAACTCTTTCTAATAAAATGACTCTAATATAATAATATTTAAAAAATCAAATAATGTATTCTTTAAATTATATTTTCACTACAGAATATTAAAAAACAAATAATCTAAGCTCAAATCTCTGGTGATAGTATTATCTACTGGGGAGTCCTCTATTGCCACTAAAATTGATTCCATTGCGACTTAGGGCCTCATTACGACCCAGGCGGTAAGTTACCGCCTGGGCCGTGACTTTACCACCATGGCGTAAACTACGTTTACGCCATGGTGGTTGGCGGACTTACCGCCCCATTCCGAGTTTGGCGGGGCGGTAAATCCCCAATCCCCATTTACCCTTCCCCATTCCCATTTTTGCCCCATAGGGCATAATGGGAGTGGGGAAGGCGTTAATTACGCCACCGTAAAAACGGTGGCGTAATTAACTCCATGGTCCCTTAGCGCCATGGATTTTAACACCTGCTAAAAGCAGGTGTTAAATCCGCCATGGCGCTAAGGGACCTCGTACTCAGGCGGTAAGGGTCGGCGCTGTTTACGGCGCCGTAAACCCCTTACCGCCTGAGTTGTAATGAGGCCCTTAGTGTGGAAAATCAGGTCTGGGAGCACTGGAAGAACCTGGGCTAAAGGGCATATATTGGACACTGCAGGGCTGGGTCTCAGCTCGCTTAAAGTCCTTGGAATAATGCTGCCTGAGTTTTCTTTGGGGGAGGGGTTAGGGGGTGACATGAATTTCCAACTTCTCTCTTTTGGTTATGTGTTCAAAAGTCTCAACTGGAATTAACAATCTGAAAAAGTTATACATATTGAGATCACAGTCCGGCCCTACTTCTATAAAGGCTATACCTTAAACCAAATGTGTGCAGATTCTGAGAATAGAAATGGATCCCCACTGTGGCTAATGAACAGGCCTGGGATGTGAGACAGATTCTGGACACTCTAAAGATCTGCTCTTTCCCACAGAGGAATTTGTAGAGAATTTTGGCTACAAAATGCAGTCTCCCGAGATTAACACAGTTTATCTCAGTGATAATATGGTATTACACCCGTAACCATTTGATCACATACCTGAGCGATGAATTTGGTGTATGGTGCAGAAGGCAGGACACGCGCATATTTTGAAGCGTGTAATCATCTGGAAATATATTGGTCTGAAGTAAAGACAATGCTGCAGTAAATAACTGAAACTACGCTAAGGGTGAGTGTGGGAGTCAAGGTTTTGGCATTTCTTAATACCACCGTGAGTATACTCCCAGTGTCCCTGGGCTTTGTCTTTATTACAATGGCAAGCGTGTGCACGATTCTTGGCAGGAGTCGGATTAATTGGTATCCAGTGATATTATTGCGGGTTAAAACATTGATGGGGACTCGATCTGTTTTCAAAGGCAGTGTCCAGCACTTTCCCCAAATATTCGAAGACTTGAGTTTGTTTATACAATTGCACGACCCCTAAAATATGTTGTGGAGGGTCTTTAGTGCCTTAAAAAAAAATATCTTATCACCCTCGATGCTTTCACCAGCGATAATATCACGGGTAACTGATTAATTTGTCACCACCTCTCTGGCTTTTCATAAATATACTAGGGAACCTTCATTTTGAGGGAACTGCCTGTACCCCTCTGGCCGAGGAATGTAATTAACCCCTTAAGTGCCAAGGAGGAGTATGCTTGTCCTTTTTGCATAGACTTGCATATTAGCCTGGCACCAAGGTATCACAAAGAGTTTATTTTCATTATCTTTTCACCATATTTAAATTAATAAGTTGGTTTAGGGTGGTTCCGGTTATTTAAATAGGTTAACAATGATATGGGGCGGGAGGGGGGGGGTTCTGCAATAATGCTGTGTAAGGCTTACATCAACATGTGAAGTTCTACTGGAAGTCTGATTCCAGAGTTGACATGAAACCTCCTCCTGACTTAACCAACAGTAACATATTAAAACCTTCCTTGATAGTTCACCTCGGTTTATGGTCATTTCACCTAAAACCATTGCATCTAATGCCATTCCATCAACAAAACAAAAAAAAATGGGGAAAGCGGGGGTCCCTCCAAACCCCTGTTTTTTACCCTTGAAAATACACCTGAACAAAAATTAACCCTTTACCCCCCAAAAACATGCATTAGCTGGACTTTAGATGGAAACATTTTGATGCAATGGTATTAGATGGAATGCGGTTGGATGAATTGACTAGATACCTTCACCTCACTTGTAGAAGGCTATTAGAACATGGCTTACACGTTATGATAAGCTGCTCAGCTTTATTTACTGCACAAATCACTACTATAGTGATCTTACAGTCCCAAGGCTTGTTTAAAGTGTGGCATATTTTGCCCACACCAGGGAATAATGGTTTGAGGTGGGACATAAAAGAGCAAAGGCAAGCAGATGGGTGAAGTGGAAGGAGGTTCAACCAAGCAAACAACTTGGAAAGATAGTTAGGGGCGGAAGAGGAGGCTTAGTGATGTTATGTTACAAGCTTTTATATTCCACCAAGTCAACACTATAGTGGTCTCAATGTGCTGAGGTTGGTCGGGAAGTTGGCATATTGTTCACCACCCCAGACATACGGACCATACTCTACAGAGGTAAGGGAAGGGGTGAAACAGTTGGGGGAGGAGGGTAAAGTTACAATAAAATGGGTATCAAACAGAGGTTGGGCAGGTTAAAGAAAGAAGGATACTGATTGTGATAGCTTTGGCGCAGTTCCATCCAGACGAAGCAGATCATCGATCGGGCTGGCTGAAATTAGAGGGGTGAATTCTAAGGTGTCTGAAGGCAAACATCATGTTCATCTAAGGGCAGTTTCAGAGAGATACATAGGTTTTACTAAAGGTAGCGTGTGGCTGTTTGATGGACTTAAGATGTGCTCAAGCGTACTGTTGAAGCATGCGCACATTTCCTGCCCGCGAGTATGTTTAAGGCCTGCTACAAAACAGACTCCAGAATAGTGATTCCAGGACTGCGAAGCCTAGAGACTTACAGAGTCCACATCAAGAATAGACTGACTGACAGGCGAGTGCAGACAGAGACAAAAAGCGTAAGTGGAGAGGAAAGGGGCTGATATCGGTCCTTCTGTATGCAGTGGATATATTGTTAAAAAGTAAGGTGGCAGAAATGTATGTATGAATATCCCAGTTGGAGTCAGATTGAAGATGATGTGGGAGAAACAAGTGTTGGAACACAGGTGAAATAAGTTGTAGAAGTGTGCCAGGTGACTGCCCAAAGGTAGAACGATCCAAAGAGCGGAGTCAGATTGATGAGGGCGTTTGAGGGGCAATGGATCACAGGGTAGCAGATTCAGAACAGAGCGCATTGGTGCGAGTGCAGCATCCTAAAAGGTATATGATGTGAGAAACAAGTTCATCCGAGCTACACACGAGGATGAGACAAGCACAGACAAAGCTTTTGCTACACCGAGACAAGTCCTTTGTTTTTCCCCGGCACACTTGCTACGGGGAATCCTTTGTAGAGAAGCCTGAGATAGCTTTTAATTACCATGAAAGAAGGTTTGCTGACACAGGAGGAGCTATGACGCAGAGGGAGGGTGTATCTGAAAATGTATAAGAACAATTTCTCCCAGTTTAAGTTGCATGCTTTTCTTTTTTTTTTAAGGGGCAACGAATTGCATGGACACGGTGAATGTGAAAATACAGGTCAGTAGCTACCTTCCTGTTTGCAAAACATAGAAATAGCTTTTACCCATCACTCATGCTTCAAAATGAGAGCTGCCTCATAGAAACTGGAACTGCAGAAGCCTGAAATGCTTACTTCCAAGAAAAGGGAATGGTGACTGGAAAAAAAAAGATGCATCGAAGAAGAGAGATGAGCCCCTCCCAACCCTGCAACTGGGGGGATTCAAAGAGGTGCATCAAGAAGAGAGATGAGCCCCCCCTAACCCTGCAAATGAGGGAATTCAAAGAGATGCATCGAAGAAGAGAGATGAGCCCCTCCCAACCCTGCAACTGGGGGAATTCAAAGAGATGCATCCAAGAAGAGAGATGAGTCCCTCTCAACACTGCAACTGAAGGAATTCAAAGCCGTGCATTGAAGAAGAGAGATGAGCCCCTCCCAGCTCTGCAACTGAAGGAATTCAAAGAGGTGCATCAAAGAAGAGAGATGAGCCCCTCCCAACCCTGCAACTGGGGGAATTCAGAGAGATGCATTCAAGAAGAGAGATGAGTCCCTCCCAACACTGCAACTGAAGGAATTCAAAGCCGTGCATTGAAGAAGAGAGATGAGCCCCTCCCAGCTCTGCAACTGAAGGAATTCAAAGAGGTGCATCGAAGTCAAAGCCGTGCATTGAAGAAGAGAGATGAGCCCTCCCAGCTCTGCAACTGAAGGAATTCAAAGAGGTGCATCAAAGAAGAGAGATGAGCCCCTCCCAACCCTGCAACTGGGGGAATTCAGAGAGATGCATTCAAGAAGAGAGATGAGTCCCTCCCAACACTGCAACTGAAGGAATTCAAAGCCGTGCATTGAAGAAGAGAGATGAGCCCCTCCTAACCCTGCAAATGAGGGAATTCAAAGAGGTGCATCGAAGAAGAGAGATGAGCCCCTCCCAACCCTGCAACTGGGGGAATTCAAAGAGATGCATCCAAGAAGAGAGATGAGCCCCTCCCAGCTCTGCAACTGAAGGAATTCAAAGAGGTGCATCGAAGAAGAGAGATGAGCCCCTCCCAGCCCTGCAACGTGGGGAATTCAGAGAGATGCATCCAAGAAGAGAGATGAGTCCCTCCCAACACTGCAACTGAAGGAATTCAAAGCCGTGCATTGAAGAAGAGAGATGAGCCCCTCCCAGCTCTGCAACTGAAGGAATTCAAAGAGGTGCATCGAAGAAGAGAGATGAGCCCCTCCCAACCCTGCAACTGGGGGAATTCAGAGAGATGCATCCAAGAAGAGAGATGAGTCCCTCCCAATACTGCAACTGAAGGAATTCAAAGCCGTGCATTGAAGAAGAGAGATGAGCCCCTCCCAGCTCTGCAACTGAAGGAATTCAAAGAGGTGCATCGAAGAAGAGAGATGATCCCCTCCCAACCCTGCAACTGGGGGAATTCAAAGAGATGCATCCAAGAAGAGAGATGAGTCCCTCCCAACACTGCAACTGAAGGAATTCAAAGCCGTGCATTGAAGAAGAGAAATGAGCCCCTCCCAGCTCTGCAACTGAAGGAATTCAAAGCAGTGCTTTGAAGAAGAGAGATAAGCCCCTCCCAACTCTGCAACTGAAGGAATCCAAAGAGGTGCATCGAAGAAGAGCACTGAGCCCCTCCCAACCTCGCAACTGGTGGAATTCAATGAGGTGCATTGAAGAAGAGAGATGAGCCCCTCTCAACCCCCGCAACTGAAGGAATTTAAAGAGGTGTATCGAAGAAGAGAGATGAGCCCCTCCCAACTCTGCAACTGCAGGGAATCAACGCAGCTTCAGGAACTGGGCAAATTGCATAAATGAACAAAAGTTGATTCAGTGATAAAGTAGCTCAAAATTATAGAAAATCGCATTTTGGTAGATGGCAAAGATAACCGCAAATATAGGTGTAGTATCATTTCCAACCTCAACCCTTCTCCGCCCCTCTCTACTGCTGAATGCCTCTAATAAAACCACAGACTCTGCAACACGAAGACATGCCCATACTAATATAACACTAAGTAGAAATAAAGAACACCAGACATGATTGATCACCCAAACACGACTATTGACCATTCTGAGCAAGGAGAAGTGGCAAAGGACAAGAGATTCTGCCTCCAACTTGAATAGATGAATGCAAGAATCAATATGTTGATTTAAATTCTGTGAATGACCCTGGAAAAAGCACACTAACAATGACATGGCTTCTTCTAAAAACTCAAATCGATATTTTGTACATATTTTAAAAAAGATTCTAAAGGGTTTTGAACTATGCTTATAAATAAAAATGAAGAACCACATTCAACCATTTTTTGAAATATTTTTAAGCACATGGACAGAAAAGAAATGTCGATATATTTGTGGACTTTTATGCTTTACACAGATCAATACATAGACCAATAGCAGTAGGTGCACTTTTCAGAAATCGCTATTTTTTAACACTGAAATGGATATATGTTGTTGCAAACCTTTATTCGGCGTAAGCCTTTTAGGTACATCAAACAGAATACACTTATAACAATTATTAAGCTCATAAAAAACCATATTACAAATAATTGAGTAAAACAATGAAGCTTCGCTCTCAGTCACATAAGACACGTATTACAGTTAATAGATCGCAAAACTACAATTCAATTAATAAACTTGCAGGTGGGGACCAGCCTTGTTATTTGAAGCAGTTAGCGCCCCACACTATAGCAATGCGTTATTTCTCTCCAGCCATGCCCAATGGATATACCTAGAAGCAAAGGAATTCAGGTCCACAATCATTTTACAAATCTGCAACGCGTCCCTGATTATAGGGATGTGAAGTGGTTGGAACAGGGGTTCGAGGTACCTGATTCTGAGCTTCTTCGGGTTTTCACAAAGTAGCAAGAAGTGGGCAATGTTTTCTACACCATCGCCACACATGGGGCCAACAGAACTCCCGTTCACATCCCCCCTACTTGAATATTCTCACACAGGTAGGCAGCCTAACTGCAACCTCATGAACAGAGCACAAGCCCATGCGGCACGATTACATTCAGATCATTTTCAAACCCCTGCCTCTGCTTCAGCTCTACATAGGTAGACCCAGAGGCTAGGGCTACTGAAGTAACTATAAGATGGACATAGTGTGTTTACTTTGTCAACCAACACATCTCCACACCATAACTGCGGTCAGCACTTTACCTCAACCTGACCTTAACATTGTGATTCGGATCAAAGCCAATTTGGGAGCCAGAGACATGTCGTGGTTAAGGCAAGGAGGATTCAAGTTCAGATAAAGGTAACGTTTGCCAAAGCTATAGTGCCAAATATATGGTGTGAAGAAGTTAATGTGAAGAGGTTAATGGAGGAACACCCAACAGAACTGGCTTCCTTGATTATTTGTCTAGCCCATTGTTTGATCTGACAGTTCACAGAGATTATGATGAATTATTGTAGGTAAATGACGCAGTCAAAGAGGGCTTACTTTTTGAGCTGTTTACTGACACCAAGATTAGAGTGAATTAATCCGTCTGGGGAAGGGCTTGCGAGTGTTTCTTTTTAGTGTTATCTTTTTGTTAATTTACTGTGGCAAGTTTTGTTGACATGGTACTTTCTACTATGGCAGTTTTGTGACTTTTCTTTTGCTAAGGGAAGTTTTTGATTGCTGGACTTGCATTAGGGCTTTGCTAAATTGCATGACTTTGCCTTCACTCACTTTGGGAAGCTACCTGCAAAACCTTGCAAACTTCAGTAAGTGACAATTTTCACAGGCACTATTAAATACCAGCAAATGGGATTTTGCTGGCAATCAAGTATGCGTATGTGATTGTAAGCATAATTGTGTTTTATTACCTCAATAAACAGCTGTTACCGAAAATCTAATTCTGCCAACCTATACCTCTTGAGCCAAGGTAGTGGGTGTTGACAAATATGCCTGCAAAACTTCATTTGCTGAAATTATTTCTTGCAAACCAATTACTTCCAGGTCAAAAGGGATGACAGAGACCAGCATGCTACACACTGAGGGTAGCAGGCTACATGGCATAGCACTTCCACAACCTGTTTTCTTTCTTGTGACTACACTGGGAAAGTTGTTTCACCTCTCCCTCTGAGTGCATCCTTTGTTCTGCTGTGTGATCATTACATTGTTTTTCGGGGCTCAGGGGGATGGGGTTATTTGAAATACCTATGTAGTCTGTCCTTAGATAAGAGAAAGAACTAGTGGTTTAATCTGGTGAAGATTGCTGACAGAAACAGTCCACTGTCAGTCAAATAAGTACTAACATTGGGCCAATGAAAATTCTATACTCACTGAGAGAGTGCAATACACTCAACTGTGCTATCCAATCTGTATGTATGTAAATACATGGAGCAGTGAAAACGAAATATGTGTCACCCGCAATCACACAGATATTTCAATTTAACTTTAGAGTCTAATTTTAAGCAAGCTTTTGGGAAAACAGTTAGACACACTACTTTCAACACCCTCACTCTTCTGGTTATGAACTATGTCATATGCACTTCTAGTAGCGTGAGTGGCCAAACCAAATAAAACTAGGTAATCATGTAACAAAGTTTTGAATTAAAATGAAACTCCATACAATTCCATCATATCTTAATTAGAGAGATTAATGTTTGTTCTTGAGGATTTTCTGTTGTTTGCAAATGTTTAAATTAGATATCTGTGGCATCTTGATGACCATCTCTTTTGCCAAGCCAATGTATCCTGATCAGGAATCCCTCCTCTGGCATCCCTCACCAACATTTGAGTGTGTGTCATGTATACTTTCAAGGCAATCCTGAATCAAAATCTATAAAACACTCCATTGATTGTAGTTTTCAATCTTACCTTTTAAATGCGTCATAAGTTGAAAGTGTACTGAACCATCCATAAGGTATTTCGGAACAAGGGCCCAGGGTTTCTGCTGAAGCTCTCCAGGCACATTCGCTCGGCATTAGTGCACCAACAGGAAAGCCGATTGAAGTTCAAGTGACAAGGCCTGCACGTACAAAATATCACCTAATTTATTATTCCAAAAACCCTTAAGTACTGATCTATTACTACAAGGCTTAAAATGAGCACTGGAAACAACTCAAGATATAGTAGGTGGGTAATCACAGACAGGTCTCACAAATGATCAAAAACTGTCTGAGCACAAATTGTCCAGTATATATAGCCTTCTTAGCATACTTTCCCAGCTGACCACCCTTTAATACGTCCCCAGAACCCAATTAGTTTACCAATTTAAAAATTACTGGGAATAAAGTTAAAAAACAACTGTAGCCTGATGGAAAATTGGTTAAATACATCGTAAAGCTCTTTCTTTACATTTTGGCAATGTATTTTATGATAAAATGCTAAACACAATATCAAGTTTGCTTCCATCACATGCCCTTTCCTTTGTTTTCATTCCAACCATGATAAACCCCTGATACAATTAGGTGGATCTAGTCCTTTGTTGGGGATGCAGTTGGATACAAGAATACGATTGCACATGTCCGGTCATATTCTCCCATATTTGTACTCGATCAACCCTCAGAACAGTATAATCATCTATGTGTTACGCAACGCCTCTATTCAATACATATACACTCAATGCACATAAACATCATCAGGATGTTTGAAGTATCTTTGGTTTTTGGTCTAGCATCAATGTCAGCCAATGGAAGAATCAGCATGGTCTAAATCAAAGAAGCACAAGGCATCATGGCAGGTGCTGCATGGTAATTGCCAGAGAATCAGTGCTCCTGATAATGAGGCAACTCTAGTTCAGGATTCAGGTTTCCCAGACTAATGTAACCTCGAGGGCCATCCTCCTAGGTTTATGGAATTCAACTCCATTACAACTGAAGAGATCATTAATGCCACTATTTTTTTTATTTTTTATAAAGCGCTCCTGACCCTTTGATATCTGGGCACATTCACGAAACTTAAATTGAGGTTACAGTTAGAAGCAGGCAAAAGCAATCTACTGACAAGAGAATGTAGCGGCAGGAAGATGCCATAAATCATCACATTAGATATCACAACATGTTCAGTATATTAAGCAACTTTGCAGGTTATATCACAAGTAAAATGTAGAGGTGACCCAGAAGGTGTTTGCTAGACCGCAGTTAAGTGAACATAATGGCCTGTGGTACGTATGGCTTAGGGGCGTTCTTGTGTGAACAGCCAGGTTTTTACTTTTTTCCTGAAGTTCCAGAATGAAGGTTCAGCTATTAGCGCCACTGGCATGGAGTTCCATAGTTTAGTGGCTAATACAAGAACTAAATACCTCAGCCGAACCATCTGATCCATGCACAGCCACCATGAGCAACGAAAACACAGTTAACGTGATGGAATCACTCTCTGAATTTTGTAAGACATCCCTAACATTGGCCAGTATCCTGATCTCACTAAAGGCTGCCACTATAATACCCCTCCTAAAAAAGTTGTGTGCAGGCCCATACATATCTGAAAACTACTAACCAATATATAACATACCTTTTATTGCTGAAATGCTGGATAACAAAACTACCACCCAGCTGGTTCACCACAGTGAGGGGGATGGTGTACTTCATGAAAAACAATCTTGTTTTCCCTCGAACAGGAGTACAGGAACAAGTCTTCTTAATATGCAAAAGGACAGCAACAGCCCTAGTGATCCATTATTTGACAGCTACCAAAGCTAAGTCCACCATAACACACTAATTAAACAATCAAAAATTCAGATGGGAATAGCTAGTACTGGCTCGGAGTTGATCACCAAATACCATGACAAACCCACCTGAGGGTTAAAATGGGAGACTTCAACTCAGCAATGTTTCCGTTCATTTGCGGTGTGCTCCTGGGCTACATCTTATCCCCATGACTCTCTAATTTTTATATAAAACCCAGAGCAAACATTATCAAACTCTTCCAATTATAGAGGGATGATTCTAAAGTACTATTGAACTTGGAACGTGTCAACAATCAGCACATAACTGAACTGTGGCAGAGAATTCACGATTGGACCACAGATAATAATCTCTGTCTCAATGCCTCTTAAACAGAGCTTATCTTCTCTGGGATACCTATTTCAGCAAGATTACCCTTCTAATGGCAACCTGTCGTTGGTCCGGCACTCATCCCGTCGGACCACATGGAGACTTTAGGTATCATTTTCAGCACCAAACTCTCACTACAACCACAAATGGACTGTCTGGCTCAAAAACCACATTTCCAGCTCCACATCCATAGGAGAAGTATCCCCTACTTGGAAATGAGACTGCAAAAGGAAATGCACAGAGCCCTTCTCCTCCCTTGCCTAAACTATTTTAACAGTTTCTATTTAGGAATAAAGAAAAAACATCTAATCCAACTGCAATATAACCAACATAAATCAGCTACACTCATGTTGACAATCAAACCCTTTGACCTTATTTCTACAGACCTGAACAACTAAACTGGCTTCCATTGGAAAGAGAATAACACAAAAACAACGATATTACTTTCCAACTCCTCAATAACATTGCTCCTAAAAACTTAAACTCTTACTTAAACAAAGATGGACCTTCAAGACCGCTAAGATTAGCGCGCCACGTGCTAAGGGCCTTTCCTCAAATTACACGCAGACGTGCAGGATTTTCACGTGCCAATTCACTCTGTATCAAGCTGGCCACGCATAAGCACACGGAAGACCACGCTCCTGCCCAGAAGGCCGAATTACTGCCCCACAGAGCCCCGAGCAGGCTCCCACCTGCCATCTGCTTCTGCCTGACTGCCTGCTGCCCACGTGCCCTGCCATTTGCTGCCTGCACATCAGCCAGGGGTGCTGTTGCTGTGACCACCCCTGCTGGAACCGAAGACTCCCGACTGGGATTCCATCGCTCCACAGCCCAGCCCCAGGTCCCAGTTGCCCACCCACTCCTGCCTCTGGGGTTGTCATGTCGGGGCAAACACCATCTGAGACCACTGACAACCCCCGGCCAGAGAGGCAGAGGGGCACCAGCTTCAGTGACACTGAAGTTGGTGTCCTGGTGGAGCAAGTCCTGGGGCAGTATGATCCCCTCTTCGGAAGTTCCCGCGCCGGCAAAGAAGGACGGACTCGGATCTGGACTGACATCGTGACTTCCATCAACGCGGAGGGGGTGGCAGTCCGCGACTTCCAACATGTCAAGAAGCGCTGGGAGGACTTCAGGTCCAGGACCCTGAACAAGGCCCGGCGCCTCTTGAAGGCAGCGGATGCCAAGGGGCGCCGGGGCCACTTGTCGGAAGAACAGATGAGGGTCCTGGAACGCATATCCCCAGCGCTCCACGTCCAGGTCCTTGAGAGGCAGACCCGTCTGGAGTCGAGCGGTAAGTGTACATGCATCCTGATTGTGAGCTGTGCGTGTGGTGATTTTTCAGTAGTGTGCAGGTTACACATCTGTTTGTATGGGGTCGAGTATGGGTGGGGGTGTACAGGGCCTTGGGGCTAACACATGCAAGGGCTGGAATGTGTGAGACATGGATGGTGCTTGTGTGTGTAGGCTTGCATGCCAAATGCAGTTGTGTGGGCACACATGTTTGGATGAATGTGTATGTAAGTAGACATGTCCGTGATGTCACACATGTATGTTGTTTTCAGCTGCATGTATCAGCTCTGTGTACATGTGCATCTGTGTGTATTTGACATGGGTGCAACAGTGATGCAACATGGATGCATGTGACAGCCGGATGTGGAAGCCTGATTGGCAGATGTGACATGGATGCCCATCTGAACACTGCGACACTTGGCAGAGGTGTACACATGCATGCAAGTGTGGTGGTGTGTGTACATGTGTGGTGCACTTCCTGTGTTGCATGTGATGTCTGGCTCACCTTTGCCTGCTCATGCTGTTGTATGTGTATGGATGGTGCTGGCAGTTGCGATATGGCTGTGGTATGGCTCATGTGTGCGAGTTGAAATGACATGTGTGTAGGGGATTGTGATGGCATGTCTGAGGTTTGCCAATGCCACTCATGTACAACTGTCATGTGTGTATGTGTCCATTGTACAGTGCCCTGATGCCTGTGTTTTATTTCTCCCTGTCTGCAGCGTCAACTGATGAAGAGGGCGGAGAAGGTGCTGTGGAGCACAGTGGCGGGGATCCCACCGCCAGCCGGAGATGCAAGGCCCGGCTCCCCTCCCATGTTGTCATCTCGTCGGGGAGTGAGGAGTCCGGTGCCGCGTCCCAGGCCGCAGCTGCCGGGGGGAGGTCCAAGAGGCAGAGGTTGGAGTTGGACTCCTCGGCAGCAGAAGGGGCAGCTGGGACCCCACAGGGCCCAACGGGGGAAGATGGCACGGAGTCATCCAGGTTGGTGGGGGGTTTGGTGGAGGAGGAGGCCGTGCAAGCAACAGAGACGGGGTCTGGAGGTGGGGATCCCACAGGTGCTAGTGGTGCAGTACAGGACCAGGGACAGGAGGCAGCACAGGCCGCCGCAGAGGTGCCTGTGTGCAATCCTGTCCCTGATCCTGTCCCTGCATCATCTTGCACCAGCAGGGATGTCTACGTCCAGACCTGTTTTCAGGCAGGGGATGAGCTCACGACAATTGGCCTTCCTCTGCCTGTGTACGTGGCTATCCGGGTCCGGGTTGAGCCTGTTCTGACTGGTGTGGCGTTGCGTCAACGGGCCATGCGAGGTGACCTGCAGTCTTTTCATGAGGAGACTGCACGTCATCTCGAATGGCTCGTTGACCACGTCAGCCTGCTGGGACAGGTCACCCAGGCCGGATTCCTCCGTATGATGGGGCTTGCTACGACCCCCTCCTCAACTGAACCCCCTACGCGCCAGTCGTCCTCCGTGCCATCTTCCCACCCATCAGTCAACTGGATGCCCTGTGGAGCTGTCTCTGACGGTGCGGCCAGGCTGGTGGAGGAGGCATCCCTGCCACAGTCGGGAGTCGGATGTCCAGCAGGGGTGGCCACATCAACGACTGCACCCCAGCCGGCGGAGGATGTGCAGGCAGCAGGAGGCAGTGCACGGGCAGAGGCACAGCATCAGCAGCAATGTGGTGGGAGCCTTGAAGGCTCGGGGCCTTCAACATCGGAGGAGCAGGCATCGGCCGGAGGGCAGGAGGACTCAGGACAGAGAGCGTCTTCCATGTGGCAGCGGTTGGGCCACGCCATAGATGCGGAGCGGCAGCGGGCGGAAGAGGCACGGCTCACAATGGTCAGGGCGGAGAACTCCATGCGGAGGGCCCTGAGGCGGGCCGAGTGCTTCGAGGCAATCCGCAGGGGTTTGGAGGTGGACACGTCGACGGCCCTGCGGACCCTCGGGGCCATGGAGGAGGACCGCCTCTGGGACATTGAGCAGGAGTTCGATGATGCCCTGACCCGGGACATCCAAAAGTGAGCCGTCAAACTAGCCCGCTGCCCTTGTACATAGTTATGTAGGTAGTGTTGGGTTTCCTTTTTTTTTGGATTTATTTTGGACCTTTTGGACATTGGCCACATTTTTGTATATAGTTTATTTTATTAGTTAGTGTAGTTAGATAGGTCTCATTTCTTTTGTTGGGATAATGGACCCTGGCTTGTTCGTATGTACATAGTTCACTGTTGGATTGTATTTTTCTTTCACATTTTAACCATGGAGCAATGGCTTTCAATTTTATTTCCCATTGGATTTTGTTTTGTGGACAGTGACTTTGGACACCATTACTTTGGATTATGATTTTTGGTTTTGCTTTTTTTCACGGACATGCTTCTTTTCATTTTTGTACATTCCCATTTCTGTTTCTTTATTTTTGATTCTATTTATGTTTCCTTTAATATATATTTTTTTATCAAACTTCAATGTGTAGTATCTCATTGGTTTCATGCATATCATGATATGGGTTTTGAGATTCACTGACACCCATTGGGTGTATGTGAGGGAAATGTGTTTGTTTCGGAACTTGCAATTGATGTTCTGTCATGTAATTGCCAATTATGAGTGGGTGGATGCAATACTCGGGTGGGTGTTTTGCATTTGGAGGCTGACCATAGGGACCAGGGATCTAGATTGTGATGACATGTTGGCTGGGGAACATGAGTTGGACATGGGTGGGGGCCTGCTGGCAGGTGCCCCACAGTGCTGGGGGGTGGGGGTGGTGGGGAACATGAGTTGGACATGGGTGGGGGCCTGCTGGCAGGTGCCCCACAGTGCTGCGGGGTGGGGGGTGTGGGAGACATGGGTGGGGGCCTGGTGGAGGGTGACCCTGCACTGCTGGGGGGGTGGGGGTGGTGGGAGACATTGGTGGGGGCCTGCTGGCAGGTGCCCCACAGTGCTGGGGGTTGGGGGGTGGGAGACATGGGTGGGGGCCTGGTGGAGGGTGGCCCTGCACTGCTGGGGGGTGGGGGTGGTGGGAGACATGGGTGGGGGCCTGGCGGAGGGTGACCCTGCACTGCTGGGGGGGTGGGGGTGGTGGGAGACATTGGTGGGGGCCTGCTGGCAGGTGCCCCACAGTGCTGGGGGGTGGAGGGGGTGGGAGACATGGGTGGGGGCCTGGTGGAGGGCGACCCTGCACTGCTGGGGGGGTGGGGGTGGTGGGAGACATTGGTGGGGGCCTGCTGGCAGGTGCCCCACAGTGCTGGGGGGTGGAGGGGGTGGGAGACATGGGTGGGGGCCTGCTGGCAGGTGCCCCACAGTGCTGGGGGGTGGAGGGGGTGGGAGACATGGGTGGGGGCCTGCTGGCAGGTGCCCCACAGTGCTGGGGGTTGGGGGGGGTGGGAGACATGGGCGGGGGCCTGGTGGAGGGTGACCCTGCACTGCTGGGGGATGGGGGTGGTGGGAGACATGGGTGGGGGCCCTGTGGAGGGTGACCCTGCACTGCTGGGGGGGTTGGGGGTGGTGGGAGACATTGGTGGGGGCCTGCTGGCAGGTGCCCCACAGTGCTGGGGGGTGGAGGGGGTGGGAGACATGGGTGGGGGCCTGCTGGCAGGTGCCCCACAGTGCTGGGGGGTGGGAGGGTGGGAGACATGGGTGGGGGCCTGGTGGAGGGTGACCCTGCACTGCTGGGGGGTGGGGGTGGTGGGAGACATGGGTGGGGGCCTGGTGGAGGGTGACCCTGCACTGCTGAGGGGTGGGGGTGGTGGGGAACATGAGTTGAACATGGGTGGGGGCCTGCTGGCAGGTGCCCCACAGTGCTGGGGGGTGGGGGTGGTGGGAGACATGGGTGGGGGCCTGGTGGAGGGTGCCCCTACAGTGTTGGGGGGTGGGAGACATGGGTGGGGGCCTGCTGGCAGGTGCCCCACAGTGCTGGGGGGTGGGGGTTGGGAGACATGGGTGGGGGCCTGGTGGAGGGTGACCCTGCATTGCTGGGGGGTGGGGTGGTGGGAGACATGGGTGGGGGCCTGGTGGAGGGTGACCCTGCACTGCTGGGGGGGTGGGGGTGGTGGGAGACATTGGTGGGGGCCTGCTGGCAGGTGCCCCACAGTGCTGGGGGTTGGGGGGTGGGAGACATGGGTGGGGGCCTGGTGGAGGGTGGCCCTGCACTGCTGGGGGGTGGGGGTGGTGGGAGACATGGGTGGGGGCCTGGCGGAGGGTGACCCTGCACTGCTGGGGGGGTGGGGGTGGTGGGAGACATTGGTGGGGGCCTGCTGGCAGGTGCCCCACAGTGCTGGGGGGTGGAGGGGGTGGGAGACATGGGTGGGGGCCTGGTGGAGGGCGACCCTGCACTGCTGGGGGGGTGGGGGTGGTGGGAGACATTGGTGGGGGCCTGCTGGCAGGTGCCCCACAGTGCTGGGGGGTGGAGGGGGTGGGAGACATGGGTGGGGGCCTGCTGGCAGGTGCCCCACAGTGCTGGGGGGTGGAGGGGGTGGGAGACATGGGTGGGGGCCTGCTGGCAGGTGCCCCACAGTGCTGGGGGTTGGGGGGGGTGGGAGACATGGGCGGGGGCCTGGTGGAGGGTGACCCTGCACTGCTGGGGGATGGGGGTGGTGGGAGACATGGGTGGGGGCCCTGTGGAGGGTGACCCTGCACTGCTGGGGGGGTTGGGGGTGGTGGGAGACATTGGTGGGGGCCTGCTGGCAGGTGCCCCACAGTGCTGGGGGGTGGAGGGGGTGGGAGACATGGGTGGGGGCCTGCTGGCAGGTGCCCCACAGTGCTGGGGGGTGGGAGGGTGGGAGACATGGGTGGGGGCCTGGTGGAGGGTGACCCTGCACTGCTGGGGGGTGGGGGTGGTGGGAGACATGGGTGGGGGCCTGGTGGAGGGTGACCCTGCACTGCTGAGGGGTGGGGGTGGTGGGGAACATGAGTTGAACATGGGTGGGGGCCTGCTGGCAGGTGCCCCACAGTGCTGGGGGGTGGGGGTGGTGGGAGACATGGGTGGGGGCCTGGTGGAGGGTGCCCCTACAGTGTTGGGGGGTGGGAGACATGGGTGGGGGCCTGCTGGCAGGTGCCCCACAGTGCTGGGGGGTGGGGGTTGGGAGACATGGGTGGGGGCCTGGTGGAGGGTGACCCTGCATTGCTGGGGGGTGGGGGTGGTGGGAGACATGGGTGGGGGCCTGGTGGAGGGTGACCCTGCACTGCTGGGGGTTGGGGGTGGTGGGAGACATAGATGGGGGCCTGGTGGAGGGTGCCCCAACAGTGCTGGGAGGTGGGGGTGGTGGGAGACATGGGTGGGGGACTGGTGGAGGGTGCCCCTGGTGGCTGGGGGTGCAGGGGGACATGCGTTGGTGGGCAGTAGTGCAAGTTGACATGTGGGTTGGCTGGGGGCATGGCCATGGTGGATGGGTGCCTGCAGGACATGTGCAGGGTAGGCCCCTGTGGTGTGAGCCACCTGCAGGGGCCGTGGAGGGTGTAGAGGGAACACCTGGGAGGACCCACACGTGCAATTCACGTGTGGTGCTCCCCGCGCACCCCTGTAATACACGTACCCTGCTGAAATTGCATGTGGATCTTCCCGCGCACCCCTGAAATACACGTACCCTGCTGAAATCGCGTGTGGAACTTCCCGCGCACCTCTGAAATACACGTACCCTGCGGAAATCGCATGTGGAATTTCCCGCGCCCCCCTGAAATACACGTACCCTGCGGAAATCGCGTGTTGAACTACCCGCGCACCCCTGAAATACGCGTACCCTGCTCGCACGGGGCCAATCGCGTGTGGAACTTCCCGCGCACCCCTGAAATACACGCACCCTGCTGAAATCGCGTGTGGAACTTCCCGCGCACCCTGAAATACACGTACCCTGCTGAAATCGCGTGTGGAACTTCCCGCGCACCCCTGAAATACATGTACACTGCTGAAATCGCGTATGGAACTTCCCGCGCACCCCTGAAATACACGTACCATGCGGAAATGGCATGTGGGACTTCCCGCGCATCCCTGGAATTCACGTACCCTGATGGAATCGCGTGTGGAACTTCCCGCGCTACCCTGAAATACGTGTACCCTGCTCGCACGGGGCCAATCGTGTGTGGAACTTCCCGCGCAACCCTGAAATACACGTACCCAGCTGAAATCGCGTGTGGAACTTCCTGCGCACCCCTGAAATACACGTACCCTGCGGAAATCGCGTGTGTAACTTCCCGCGCACCCCTGAAATACGCGTACCCTGCTCGCACGGGGCCAATCGCGTGTGGAACTTCCCGCGCACCCCTGAAATACACGTACCCTGCTGAAATCGCGTGTGGAACTTCCCGCGCACCCCTGAAATACACGTACCCTGCGGAAATCGCGTGTGGAACTTCCTGCGCACCCCTGAAATACATGTACCCTATGGAAATCGCGTGTGGAACTTCCCGCGCAACCCTGAAATACGCGTACCCTGCTCGCACGGGGCCAATCGCGTGTGGAACTTCCCGCGCACCCCTGAAATACACGCACCCTGCTGAAATCGCGTGTGGAACTTCCCGCGCACCCCTGAAATACACATACCCTGCGGAAATCGCGTGTGGAACTTCCCGCGCACCCCTGAAATACGCATACCCTGCTCGCACGGGGCCAATCACGTGAGGAACTTCCCGCGCACCCCAGTGATACACGTAGCCCACTTGCCGTGCTGGTACAGGGTTAGCGCAGCCCTTTGCGCTGGATTTGGGATTTTGATGCCTTTTCCCTGCGCGAGAGGCGTTCTTGGGGGCGTAACTGGTGCTGCTGCAGGGTCGCTGCGCCACTGTGCGCCACGGCTGGTTTTGGTGGCTGGAATCCATGAATACGCTGTACGCCAGCCGCGTGCGCCACTTGTGCGCTGAATTCTATGAATTACCCCCTATAACGTGGAGGGAGACCCCTCACAGTATTGGGTTCGAAATTCTGCAATAGCCTCCCCACAGCCCCGAAAACAGTATATATCCTCAAGAGGTTCAAAAGGAACGTAAACATGTGGTTGCTTGAACAAAAGATCTAACTGAAATATGCCCTTGTACAATAACCAAATAACCTTACCTCCTCCTAATGACTCCTGTACTAGCTCTATCTCACATATCCTGATGGCCACATATATCCTTTACCTAATAACCTCAAATATGCTAGCTTTGGTCCTGGAGAAGGTTACCAGATTTGTTCCTACATGCACCTCTTTTATCTTTTTTGTAATATGAATAACATACAAGCACTAGAATGTCTGCAACCAATGATGCCTTGGAAAAACATTGGTGATACTATGCAACCAAAGTGTCAGCTCAGATCTGTGGTGTTGACTTTAACTAAGCAGACTTGGGCATGTAGATGTATCCCATGCTTCCTATACCGTGACATTATGTAATACCTTTGTATTCTGCCCAATGTCCTTTCTTGTTTTTCCCAGGATCGTTGCAGTGGCATCTCATGAGTAAGCATATTTTAAAAGCAAATACATACATTTGCTTCAATTGAGAACCCTGAAAAGAGTCATACCGTCTGTATCCCTGGAACACAGTGCTAGCGTGTCATTGGTCATAGTACTGTCAGAGAAAATGCAATCCACAAACACGCAACTAAAATGAGAAATGTGGAAAAGGTGCCTTGCTGTTTTTATATATGGCACACTTTTTCTCCAACCTGAAGAGAAGGTGTGGCACCTTACTGCACTAAAACATTGAGGTATTTTACAGATACCTACAAACAAGGAATATGGAGTCTGTGAAATGCAGGACCACACTTCAGATAAATCAATAATGACACAATTTCTTGCAAATAGTGAGGAATAAAATGCAAGAAATCACATGAACTAGTGTCTGTTTATAAATATTTTGTCAAAAATGTAACCACGCAAAGAAGAAAACCTGTCTTGAACCACTAAAAATACCCATTTTAAAACTATATAAGCGAAGTCAATGACCTTTTAATTTCATAAGCTGAGATGCCAGATTTTTTCAAATGAGGCACAATATTGTACACAACTTAATTTGGGAGTTTATTTCATTCAACGCCTGTGAAATAAAGTTATATATAAAAATGATGCAAATATAAATAAACAAACATATTTTATATATATCAAATGTCCATAATAACATGCAAGACTGTTAAATGTTAAATAGGGAATACATGACTGTTTAATCTGCTTGGCCAGATAGCAGTTCTTATTTGGATTGTCCATTGCTTGTTGGTGCTTGTTCTCCAGTGAGTATAATATAGGCTACATTTATGTTCAAATTACATGAAAAGACATTCCTGATGGGGGAAGGCCTAAGGTCCAGTGATTATCTCAGTCTGCAAGTGAAAACCAAGTACATGTATCTTTTTGATCAAATGAACACACTGGTTTAAGGCCAAGGCTTCTGATTAATGGGCTGCCCTCACCCACATAGGCCTATTTTAAGAACAGTATTCTTAGGTATACATCATAAATGCATTTCAGTAAGTCCAAAAACATGGTGATCCAACTGACAAAGATCTAAGTGAACACATAACGAACAGGCCTGTTTTCCAGAAAGCGTGTTTCAAAGGAAAAGTCTTGCACTTAAACATGTCATCTCTAAATTCTGCTGCTCCATAAAATCCACCACCTGGAGTTAATCGAAACTCACACAAAGGGACCTGCCAGACCCTCCTATTAATTTATAGCTTTACAAAGGTCCTCTGAGAACGGCTCCCTTGACAGAAGTCTTGACAGGCCCATATCAACAGAAATTAAGCGCACCATCTGCTGTGCATTATTTGGTGCATTCAAACATGATTTTTGGCTATGTCTTTAGAATGCAGAGTTTCAGAATCAAAACAAGTGTTCCAAAACTGTGTGAGTCTCCTTTAGAAGAGCAGACTAAACCCGAGATAGTCATATTTATTAATAATTGAAATATGATATGAATAATCATAATTTTGTCAGATTCTATTGCACACATATAAGATGGCTCTCCCTGAAATCAGCTTGATCATGCAGATCTAGAAATCCATAATTCATCAATGTGTAAAAATTCTACTAGGAGATATAGAGGAAAATATGATTTTGAGTCCAAAATGTTCAGCACCACCCTGTCACATGTGCACACATGTGATCAACCAAATGAAGTGTATTGTATGGGATTATCAGCCTGTTAAGTAAGCCAATGGAAAATTCAATCAATTAAAAAAAGTGTGATGTCAGGTATGACATACTGTTGGAGAACTGGATATTATATGAGCAGACGCAAACATGGAATTAGAGAGAGCTCTGGGATTGAGAAAGCTGCATATAGGAAAACCTCTGTCCAACTGGATGACTGCTGAGCTTGTATACGATCTGGAGAAAGACAATGGGCCTTATCCAAGAGGAAGCCTGCTGCAGAATGTTCCAGAGGGACAGCGGATTTCCTAGAGACGGATGAAATGGAGACAGAGGGCATAAGCTGACTGGAAGATATCCTGAAAGCTCTGAGACTCTATGCTGGCTCTTTGCCTTAAAGCATGATCTGAAAGTGAGTATAAAAATTCCCAAATGCAATCAGATGTAAGTCCCCTAACATAATGTTTCTAATAAGTCCCTGGAATGGGTGGAACTGAGAGGGATGCCACTAGTAGAGGCTGATTCCAGATTGAATGCTTTAGTATTTAGTGTGAAATATACCTTGCTTCCGGTGCACAATGTGCAGTGTCTGATAAATCATAACCGATAAACCTCTAGTCGACTGTTGTAGCATTTTAGTGTGAAATGTATCCTGGTTTCTGAGCATAGTCAAAGGAAATACATGTTACATAGGAACCCAATAGGAGTTTGTAACAAAGTGGACCCGTCATCAACACACCTGAGCCAGCAGGTAAGTTATAAGGGTTTATTAGTTACATTGATAGTAGGAAACACCGGCACATCCTTGCCAGCCAGCTCTCTATCTCCAACTGTCACCCATGGAACATACACTCAGATCACAACACTCTCAGCACAGTGACCTCACCGCATTCCACTGACATCACCACTGCAGGGAAGACCTATGATAGGAAACTCTCATTATAACACTTCTCCCTCCCTTAATTCAATTAAAGGACACACCAACATTGTAAAGTACTAGTTATTCTCATACAAAACTACCATCCAACACAATACTGATACAAATACGCGTGGCCACCACGTACCTGCCCAGCAACACCCAGCTCACATGAACACAAGACCCAACCCCAGGAAACGGTCCACATGAAGCCCATTCACAACCCAAGGCCCACAACAGAGCACGAAAGCTCTAAGCTACCATAAAGGTACAGAAAAGCACTGACACCATTGAAACTATCTCCCCACTAATAAAACCCAAAGTATGGAACAGGTGGAAACATAACCTTGCACAATGACTCCAAATAAATGGAACACAAATCCACCCTACAAATACTACAACTCTCCTTGTCCACCAACCACTGACAACAGAGGAACCCACCGACATGAATAAAGGGCTGCAACTTCCCTCAACTGAACTGGAATACATATCGAGGAACAAAACAAAAACAAGAACTCCACCTGCCTCAAGCTGCCCCTTGAAGCCTAGGGCCTGCCACACCCCAGCGTCCCCTAAAACGGATACACCTCTAACAACCAAAAACCCCTCAGTGCACCAACAACCTTTCACCCTGGGCCACCACCCCAGGGCACCAGGGCTGCCACCCCGGGGCACGAACCCAACTCAAAAGAGTAACCACCGGGAACTAACCCAACTCAAATGAGCAACAACAAGCACAACCAACACATCAGTTCTCAAAAAAAACCTCCCTAAACCAGGGAACACTATAACTCTGACCAGAACCCAACCAGAGAATACATTGCAAATCTAATCCCTGTGAAAACTAACCACACCTAGCACGCAGGAACCAAAGTCCCTACCACAATTCCGCTACACCCAAGGAACGCAACGTCCCTGTCAGAACGAAACACCTATACACCCCAGGGACCCCAAGTCCCTTTCAAAAACAACACCCGACTACACCCCGGGACCCCTAGTCCCTGCCGAAAGTGGCATGCCTCTACACCCATGGGACCCCTAGTCCCTGCCAAAAACAGAACACCACTGCACCCACGGAACCCTTGGTCCCGGCCAAACATGCTACACCATCCCCTAATGTGAGACCCCCAGCACCTGCCAGGCTACCACAATGGACAAACTATTAACAAGGTGCAAAATGACACACACATCACCTTGAAATGGGACCCTTAGCACCTACTAGGCTACCACGGTGGCTACTATAACAGGCACCACCAGACGCGCACAACCTACATGCGCACTCACACACCCAGACTCACACCACAACAAAAGACACACAAATTGTAAAACAACTGTAGCATTACAAATAAAATATCAACAGATCTCTTAAATAAATGCAATGCTCCAAAAAGACATGACACATAATGATCGTAGGTTTCTTCGCACACTGGCAAAAAACTACAGTGTGAACCCTCACTGCTTAAGAAAACGAATCCTTGAAATGATGCAAAAAAAACACGTTAGTTAAACAAGATCCAAAGTATATCAGCCAGTACGAAACCCAGGTCAAAAGAGATCAGTCAGTGTCTCCCACAAGTTACGGAACGGAAAAACTGCCCGTCCCAAACACATAGCAATTAAAATCCCAATGCTACAATAACATTCTTGCATTTTTATTTTTTTTTCCTTCCGATAATCCATGGACTGTCAGCAACGAAAGTAGGAAAGGTGGGCAAATCCGAAAGGCACAGACACTCCCCTCCCAGAAGTTCCAGCAATGAAGCCGTAATACGGAACCCAATTAATTATAAGCAAAAAGGGGGGAAAGTACGACCCCCGTCCCCAGATATGACCAGTCCCACCTGCAAGAAAAACATGTTAAGCACAAACGCAGTTTAAAACAAACAACTGTACCATTAGATTTTTTTTCTTTTACGAGGCCACAACGTGTACAATCTCACGACTCACCATACTGGCCCGACACATGACAATGAGCTAAAAATGAGCAGGCCACAACAAGTACACATGACATCACACACTGGCCTTACTGCTAATCCAAGTTCCAGCACAAATCAAAACGTCCTCCTTCCTTCAGGCCGCACAGTGCCCCCGCACTGAAGTAAGATGTGCTGTCCTCCACCCGGCAGACACATATCCTGAGGAGACGCTCCAGCGCCGAACTCCTGAAGGAAATCCATGTTGCTGTCATTAGCGAACGCACAGCAATCCATAAGGGCAAGCCTCTCTTCACCAATCCACTGCCCATGTACTGCAATACAATCCGTGTTCGCCACAGACACTGGAAGTTCCGACTCACTTCCGGACTCAGGAACGAGGCTGTTGTTATGTTGTCTGCGCACTGCGCACGCAGTGCATTCCGGAATTTTTCTGCGCTCCAGCACCCTGCACAGAAACGTTCCGAAACCACCAGGAAACGTCATCATTTCAGTTTCTGCATCGGAGCGTCCACATCTCCTGCATATACAACACTGGCTCCCAGATGGCAACCCGTTACAACTGCCACAACACTGAGCCACCCGGCACGAGGCAGACAGCAAAACAAACCTCTTCTGCACAGACATCTTTGCCGCCGCTCTCAATCCACCTTCCGCCAGGGGAGTGCAACGGTCTTCTGAATGGAGATTGCCGCCGCCGCCGCGCTCGACCCCCCTCCCGCACTGGGGAGCGCAGCGGCACGGATAACTGGGGGTCAACAGGCTCCCTCCCAGATGGCAATCCTCCTTGCACATGCGACTAGACCACCTGGCCTCCAGTCACAAGAGGCCTCCTCTCAGATGGCAATGCTCCTTGCGCATATGACTGGACCACCGGCCTCCAGTCCCGACGAACTCCAATTCCTCTCCCTCTTGAAAACTGAGGGCCCTACAGCTCCAGGTCCTCTACTCCTCCCGGTACTACCTTCAATACCCGGACCCTGCTCCAAATGTAGAGGAGCTTCCTACTCGCTCCAGCACCACCCGGCCTGCTGGCTGCAACTCTGGTACACTCCGCTCTGGACCCAGGGGTACACTCCCGTGCTGCAGACCACCAGAGCTCTTCCGGACCCTGCTCCACCAGGGCCCCGGCTCCGACTGAATGGGAGCCTACTTCCCCCAGCACCACCCGGCCTGCTGGGCTACAGCCTCTGTCCGGACTCCAAAGGCTCCATAGCTGGCTGCTACCAAGATGTGGACACTTGGAGGGCGGTGTCCTGATCAGCTGCTGTCCCCTCCACGACAGGATCCCATCCTCGTCGCCAGTGTAACAAAGTGGACCCGTCATCAACACACCTGAGCCAGCAGGTACGTTTTAAGGGTTTATTAGTTACATTCATAGTAGGAAACACCGTCACATCCTTGCCAGGCAGCTCTCTATCTCCAACTGTCACCCATGGAACATAGACTCAGATCACAACACTCTCAGCACAGTGACCTCACCACATGCCCCTGACATCACCACTGCAGGGAAGACACATGAGAGGAAACTCTCATTATAACAGAGTTCTGTGCAGAAAGCACAGCCTTCCGTAGTTCATATGGAAGGTTGAACTAATGCTGCAAGTGATGTACGTATTTTTTGTGTAATGGAAGTTTGCACTGCTTCTGCAAGTGACCTGTTTGTAAACGAAGCCTGTGTTACCACCAAAGGCTGTCCCTGTTCTTTGTGTAAGAACAGCTTACCCTGTTGCTGCCTTTGTACCTGTCATATGTGTGTGGGAAGGATAAACTCAAGTTACAGGTATTCTACTTGTTCTGTGTGTGAAGAAAACTTGCACTACTGCTTCCAGTGATGTACCATTTGTGTGTGTGTGAAGGAAGCTTGCTCTGCTGCTGTTGTCTTGTTACACTTCTTATGTGTGTGACACCTGTACTACTGCTGCTGGTGTTGTAGATATCTGTATATGGGAGGTGTCAATTTTGTCTTAGTGCATGGGGGAACGTTTGCCCTTCATGTTGCTGAGGGTTGTACTGTTCTCTGTATGAGGCAACATGCAATACTCATGATGTGGTACTGCACATCATCTGTGTTTGCAGTAAGCCTATCATGTTGCCATGGTAGGAATGTTTTGTGTTTTTGTGCATGGGAGGAACGGATATGGCATTGCTGCAGGCCATGCAGTAACTGTTCTGTGTTAAAGGACGCTTGACGGTCTACTGATACAGCTGCCATCTTCTTTGCCTCCAGCACCACCTCCTTTGTGTCCTCCAAATCTTCTGCCATTCTTATACCTAAAATATCAAGCGGATTGGTTGTGCTCCAGTGAGTGGCGATTGCAATTTGCTCGGCATCCACCTTGTTTTTTCCTGACTTGTCCAATATGCCGGTGAAAATTGAAGGTCAATGCGCGGGCTTGTCCCTGGGTAAGTGCTTATGCTGTAATGTCCTGCACTGTGGTGAAATACTCTGAGCTGTGGGCCTTGATTACTCATTTATAACTCCCAGTGGGACCTGTCTTAATTAATAAAAAATATTATAATTGCACAAATTAGACCGCAATAGAGAATCTGGGGTCTATTATATGAATGTGTACCTTTAGTACTTGACAGTGCATCTTCATGGAAAAAGGCACAGATGAAGGGGTGTCACCTAATTCGTCTCCCACACTCTGTGGATATAGTTTTTAAAATACATGACCATTTTGGACTAAGGCCCTAATAAAGGAAACAAATAGGGCCTCTCCAAAGAGGCAAGCAACTTGAATGAAAGGTCCCTGTGGTGACTTCACTTTGCCAAAGTCATAGGCATAGCAAATCAGACCTCATCCCATGCCTTTCTACAGCTGACAATGATTGACAGCAGATACAAACACATAACAAAGAAAATTAACTAAAATAGGTAGCAGTTAAGTTGGTTATATAGGCTTGTTTTGGCAGGCAATCAGCAAGGGTTTGCAAACAGCAAAACAGAGGACGTAGCAGAAGCTGCTAAACCCCCCTCAATGATTGGGCAAAGTCTTGGACCTTTGTGGGTGGCTTATCGGACAGAGTGGCAGTATTAAGGCCCACTTCCCTGGTACCCATTTAGCATTTGAGGGAGGTGGCGGGCAAGAAGAAGGGGTTGGCCAAAAACTCCAATTACAGTTGACGTTTTGCAATTGTGAAATCTGCATGGCCAGTTATTTGCATAGCTAATTGATTAAGAATTAATCGGGTGACTACCTGTCCAACCAGAACACTCTGAACTTCATATACACAACAATCCAATCCTGGATGGCAGAAAACTGTTTATGTCTCAACAGTGAGAAACCCGAGCTCCTGCTGGTTGGCTCCCCCTCCAGCTTGAGCAATACTCCTCCTTCATCATTGACAACATCCCCATCACTGTGTCACCATCCATCAAAACCTTAGATGTCTACTTGGAACCTGACTTAACCATGAACAGGCAGGTTAACGCCATAGCCTCCACATCAGTTTACCACTCTAAACTCATCAACTCAGTAAGACCTTTCCTGTCCCAACAAAATTGCCACACCATCGCCAGGGCCATAATTAGATCCAGGCTTGATTACTGTAACACGCTGTTCATAGGCACTTCTGCCAAGAATGTCTCCAAGCTTCAAATTGTACAAAACAACGCGCTCAGAGCTGCCACTGGTCTTGCACGCAGAGAACACATCTCAAAACTCAGAAGACAGGTCCACTGGCTTTCAGTTAAGGAAAGGATCACCCTCAAAGCTCTCGCCCTGACTCATAAGTGCCTCCATGACCTGGCCCCCCACTACTTGGCACGCAAGATCACCAAACTCACCACCCTTAGACCATCCAGATCTCACTACTCAACCTGCTATCTGTTCCCAGAACATGTAACGCCGTGCTGGCAGCTCCAGCTTCCCTACGGTTGCCCCCACACTCTGGAAATCCCTACCACCTCACATCAGGCTCATTGAATCCCACTCAGCCTTTCGCAAAGCCATCAAAACAAACCTCTTCGACTATATAGACCTGTATTCTGCGATACTATTTAACCATTGACTCTGAAATGTAAACAAGTCTTTCATTGGGTGGCTTCTTTGTAACCCTTAAGCCTTCTTAAGGTCTGTTACAGCGCCTCGATGCCTGTGGGCTGTAGTGGGCTCTACAAATCCAAATAAATAAATAAAAATAAATAAGAAGCAACCACTACCGAGCTGCACAAACTTTGAACAGTAACATTAAATACACACATCCAGGCTCACATCTAATCTTTGGAAATTGCAATAAAATGCAGCAAGCCACCAGATAGCAAAATAACTCCATTAATCCACTGGGTGCTCTGCAACCCTGTTCACGCATGCTCACAAGGTTACACTCTCGGTCATGGCATCTAAATAAAAACGAGGGCCTCCCCCACACCACTTCCACCCTGGAAGGTTCCCGGAAGAAGTGGGGCGAGGGACGCCTGCCATTAAGCCCAGTTCTAATTGGAGATCCGCTTTAATTGCTGTCGCGCTACAGCTCACCAGCCGGCGACAACATAACCTTTCAGAGCTCTGCTGCCACGGTTGCCTAGGAAAACGGAACTGCAAATCGATGCTGTTAAGATGAAAAAACAGCCTACATCAGCACGCGGCCCGCACGAGGCTTTCACCTCATGTATTATCTTATGCGGAGGTATTTTGCAGACGGGTTATAAATGATCACGAATCCTGTGCGCTGATCGATCTCGGTGTACATTTAAACACATGGCCTTACCGGGGAAGGTTAAGGGCCGTGAGCCAGGCTCATTAATAATTCTGCATCAGTGAAGTGCGTGGCATTTACACAAGTGTCCAAAAAAGCCACTTAGCAAAAGAATATCTTACATTTGTACACCACTTGTGGAAACGCTGATGAACTGATTGCTGTGGAAAATATCAATGTAGTCTGATTTCTTCCCCTATAATTATTGAGGCTCACAGATTTGACTCGCCTAAAGAGAATTACACTTGCAGTATGTGATCATTGGATGTGCAGTACTCACTATTTTCTAAAATCGGACTGCTGTGACGTGAGTTAAAGACACAAGTAGAATGGTAAGGCCATAGGACTCTGCAGACAGAACAAGCTGTGCTCCCAGGAGCTCTCGTGAAACGTGCTGCATCTCGGCAGGACACAGCGCTGGACCAGTACCTATTACCAGGCACAAGACAGTAGACAACAAGCATTGGTAATTTTGGCTTTTGTGTACGCATGGGATAGCCATATGACAGCCGCTGTTTACAACCTGGTTATAAAATGGCAGCAGCTAGAAAATGGCATGAGTACCTGGGCATATGATCGCCATGTTGCAAACAGCTACCTAATATAGGCATTAGAGTAAAAGATATTGGGCCTAATTACACGGATGGCGGTGAACCATGGCGCTATTAGCGCCATGGTTCATGCCGGTAAAATACCGGCACCGCCTTGGTGGAAAGGGGAATTACCGCCCTATTCCAAGGTTGGCGCGGCAGTAATTCCCCCTTCCCCCATTGCCCTTCCCCATTCCCATTTTTGCCCCATAGGGCTCTATGGGAATGCGGAAGGCGCTAATTACGGTACCGCAAATTGCGGTACCGTAATTAGCTCCCTGGTCCCTTTGCGGGTTGGTTTTTAACGCCTGCAAAAAGCAGGCGTTAAATTCCCCAACCCGCAAAGGGACCTCGTAGTAAGGCGGTAAGGATTTACCGGTACCGGTAAAACCCTTACTGCCATCTGTGTAATGAGGCCCATTGGCTTTAGAGCTGTCGCAGAGTCAAAGCAGTCTCTGCAGTGAACACTCCTTCTGCTCCACTCTGCAGCGACAGAGTATTTTCTTGGTTTCCATTAAGGGGGAGGACTTTAAAAACCCCTTCCAGGCAGCAGAGCGGCCGGGGAGCCACCGCAGGGTCAAAGCAGTCTCTGCAGCCTATGGCAGCACTGGCAGGGTGAAAAGGCAAGTGCCGGGGACGTTGGGAACGTTGGGGACATCGGCGCTGGAAGACTACTGCGAAGCGCCAAGGTACGTCCCCATGAGCCCTCTCTCCTGTCATCTTCATCTATGCGTTCCATGGAAGTTCCTGGCCCTGAGGCACTATACCGGGTAAGCCACGGACATTCGCTAACATTACCCGCAAACTTGCCTTCACCTTCACCTCTCCCTTTGACTGTGCCCTGTCAGCCATCCCCCACAGAACCTTCCTCTTGTGATTCACCACTACTCACCTCAGCAAAATCCCAAGCAAAATCACCGGCGTCAGTTTCAGACTTGGACGAGGAGGCTGGAAAAGTCACGGAGGACCGGGCGCCCCTGCAGGTCTTCCGCCGGTAGCTGCGCACGCCCCCTCGCATGTCCCCTCGCCATAACGGGGGAAATGCGGGCACAAGTGCAGCGGGCGGATGCGACATCTGTGAGGTGGCGCGGGCCCACGCAAGGCAAGTCGTGTCTCATAGGGGAAGTGGCGTCCACCGAGGACGAACTGCATGCAGTGACGGAGCCCTCCATGACAAACTTACATCGGACCTCAACGGTCCACCCAGCAGCAAGATCCGGAAAGTTCACCGCATCAATAGAGCACTAGACCACCAGACGCAAGGAAACTCCACGACACGGGAGACGCCTCCCTCTCCGCAGCCCACCTTACCAGAAATCTTACACGATAGGGGTCCCAGGCAAGTGACACAAGAGCAAGCACATGAAGATCAAGCCACAAGTAGGTGGAAAAAAGGGCGATCCCCCTTCCGTGCCAAAACCCATTATAGAAGGCGTGTACATGAAGAGCGTCAAGAAGAACACTCTAGCCAACCTCTACGCTCCCTGTCACCTCCTCGCGATCCCGGGATCCAAAAGCAAAGAATCACGAGAAGCTTTAGACTACAAAGAGCTTGCAAGGGGAAAGACAACTGGATCCTGAACCACAGGGCACAATCTAAACTATTTAAACAGATAACCTCACTTCCAAGTTACATCATCGAGGATGTAAACATTCTTGAACCAAATCCCAATGAGAGGAAGGATAGCTCCTTTTTGCACATCTCCTCGCGTGTCACCCAAGAATGGCTGTGGCACTTTAAGGATAAACTATCCAGGTTGGGGTTCGACCTAACCGTTGTACAAAACACCTCATCTGTTAGGAAGCCTTATCCTTCACAGGACACCTCATCTAGGCAAAAGCCACCCTACAGAACAGAAACAAGAGCTATAAATAATTCCCAAAGCAGCCCTGAAAGGGTAACCCCTCGGCGAAGGACTCCTTTGCAACATCCGGGCCGACCCTTGAGCGCCGCCCCAAGAAGCCTAAAGACAAATCATGGCATCTAGGCATGATCAAACCACGAGGAAGAATGCACCAATAGATCAGATAAGAAAAATCAAAGAGATCCTTCAAGTTCCCAGACCCTGGAAAAAGAAAGACTCCCAAAGGGTCCTCGCCCTCGCCAGCAAACAACCTTTTTCGAAGACAGGAAAAATCATGAGGCCATGTCCAACCACAGAAAAGACAAGATCAGATCCCGTAGGCCAACGGAAGGGATCAAGGAACGGGCAGAGCCCCTCCGTGGCTCTTATAGAAGAAACTAGCCATTAGACGAAAGCACAACGGCCTTCCCCCAGGAGTACAAGGACAGGGCAAACGCCTCGACCACACAGCTGAGAATGTGCTTGTGGAACACATGGGGCTTTTCGCACTTAACCAGAAAATCTGATGTCGTCTTGGCAGACTTTGATGTGCTATGCTTTCAGGAAACATGGTTAGTGACAAAACCATTGTTCGATGGTTTCGAGCTAGCCCATTCCCCGGCATTACAAGGTCACAAGGGCAGACCAAGATCTGGGTTAATAACAGCAATAAAAATGGGCAGCGGACCCTCATTAAAACAAGTGCTAATGGCGTCAGAATTCATTCTGGCCACAATTATTAAATGGTCCAGAGCCCCCACCCTGGAAAAATCTAATTCACCAGAGGAGATCTTACTACTCAACGTTTACTGGAATCCAGCCAGAGTGAAGACCGCAACTGAACTGCATTGAAGCTCTAATTGGCAGTTCCATGGCCAGTCAGAAAGCCATTCACATCATCATCATGGGCGACCTGAACGTGGACTTATCAATGCGTATGAGCAATTCTACCGGATGTGCCCATGCATGGAATAACCTCATGGACAAGAGAGAGCTACACAACCTTCAGCGAGTGGCAGCAGGGATCACCCCGCAGATACTGTCTTAGGAAAGAAATGGTCTAGCAGCAACCATTGACTACCTTCACGTCTCCTGACGCTACTAGACTCCTTCGAAGTGGCCCGCACTAAATACAGCAACCATAACATCCTGATCACTGTCTGGCTCACTGAGAAACCCTTGGCGAGGCACTTGAATTCCGCTCTGGATATAAATACGAGCTACAACAGGGTAAGACTGTCATACATAGCCATCTCGCTACTTACGAAGAGCTATATTGCCCAAGCAAGAACAGATCATACAACACAGGTCGCTAATGCAGATTATTCTGTATTTTTGACTGCTCTGGTCCCGCAAAAGACAAAGACTTCCACGCACACCAAACCGACTGTGCATGTTTATAATGCACTAGTAGTGGATAAAAGGAAAGTCATAAGGAAACTGCGAAGTATAGCAGAAAAGTCACAAAGTGATTCCTCATGGGAAGAAGCAAAGCTTGCTAAGAACAATTACAAAACCTGGCTACAAAACACCAAACATCAACCGTATCAGGACGATGCTGAACACATGCTACGTGTGATATGTAGTAAGAATTCAAGAGACTTTTGGCCTTTAATTAAGGGCAACAACTATACCGCTAAGTGGCCCTTGATAAAGGCAGTGAGTGATTCAGCCTGGATAAACCATTTTCAAACCCTGTACAGTCCTTGTAGCAGAAGTGAAAGCTCGACTCCAGACTTTTCATCCATCACATGGGACATCTCCGTGGACCAGGACACAATTCTAATGAAAATAAGAAAGCTTAACAACTCGCTGGCTGCAGGCCCAGATGGACTAACCAACTTTGAAATAAAGCAACATATTATTCCTTGGAGCCTTTTCATCTTGGAAGTGTTCAAAAAATGCGTGGAGACAACATCAAACCCCCTTCATGGAAGCAGGCAATTGGGGTCCCAATTTTTAAAAAAGGGGCTAGGGACAACTCGAATCACTATCACCCCATCAACCTCCTCGATTCTATAGGGAAACTATTCGGATCTTTGTTACGGGACAAATTCCAACGCTGGACCAAATCTTCGAAAACGGCGGATCCACTCCAAGCTGGTTTCGTAAGAAACCTGGGCACGACAGTCAACATCCTGACCCTGAGTATATTTAAAGCAAAGGTCCTGGAAGGTCACCCAAAAATGTACATTGCTTTCATCGATCTGGTACAAGCATTTGACCAGATCGAACGAACAGTGCTTTAGGAAAAACTCAAACATCGATCTTGCCCGCCTCAAATCTTGAACCCCATCAAGGCTCTATACTCAGGCACCACTATGTGCGTGCTGCTCAATCAAACTGGCCTGCTTTCCCCATGGATCAAAACAGGCCGTGGAGTCAAACAAGGCTGCCCATTGGCCCCAGTCCTGTACATTGCATATATCGCTGATTACGAGGACTGCGAGAATAGAATTAAATCTTTCCCCCCGACTCTAGATGGCAAAAAAATTCTGCGTCTGCTCTATGCAGACAATATAATACTTATGGACCACACACCGATAGGTCTCCAGAGGCAAATCTCCAACCTGGTTGCTTTTTTGAAAGATAACTTCCTACAGATGAATAGAGAAAAAACAAAGATCATGGTATTGGACGAGCATAAAATCACAAAGAAGATCTTTACATGGTCGATCGCCAACCAACCTCTAGAGCTCGTGGAAGAATATTTATGAGTGACCTTGGACAAAAGCAACATCGAAGCCCTGATGCAAGACAGTCTGTGGGCAAAGACACATCTCTTAATATCGCAATCTGTTGCCATCAATAGAAAAAATTGCTGTTACATGATATCCCAGTTACTGATGTTCAACAAGTCAAAACCAATCCCTAGCCTTACATACAGAATGGAGGCAATGCTTTATCTTCCAGGAAAACTATGGCCAAAATTGGAAGGACAATATTGGAAGAAAGTCTTGAACCTCCCATCTTCCTTGCTGACTTCCTTGATCAGGAGGGAGCTAACTCTTCCATCCTTAAGCTCCATTGAGCTGATGTTATATAGAAAAACTTTGTTACCCTCTCCATCTTTCATCTTAAAGGTCATCAGCAATGAAATTCAAGCCAGGAATTGTAAAAGGTTAAGAATCTGGACTAGTAAGAACAGACCTCTGCTGCCTAAGATAGGCAGCACGGAAGCTGAACTCACCCAGAAACCAGAAAAGGTTAAAAAAAAAAAGATCCTGGAAAACGATTGGATCCAAACGCTGGAAGAAACAAATCGACTCAAGTCTTCATTAGAGCTGCCATTCAATGCAATAAAGATCAACGAAACTCGCAGCTACCTGGCAAAAAGTCTGGACAGGAAGCTTTGAGAAAATTTCATGAGAATTAGCTTAAACATCAGGCACACAAACAAAACTCTAGCAAGATGGATATTGAGCGATTCTGCAACCTGCTGCATTTATACACAGAAGGAAACTAAAGAAACTACTAGACATCTCCTTCTAAATTGCTGGGGGCTGATGACCGCACGCTCTCACCATCTGGGCCCTTTATTTAAAAAGGTGCAGTTCTACGACAAAGACGAGTGGTGGAGCCGGCTCATGAGCGAGGAGAAAACCTCCTGGGTCATTGCTGTAGTCGGTTTCCTCCAAGAATCAGGACTATTTACTAGAGGTAAAATTGAAAAGACTGTTGTCCATAGAGATAAATAACAACTCATCCTCTCTGGAACATAATGGAGCCCTAGGATCCAGGAGTATTCAAAACAAGGAGCTTGGAACCCGTTAGGACCCATCAATTACAGGAAGGAGACATACGAAAATCTCTTGTAATAATTGTTTAAACTTCAAACAAGAATAAATAAATAAATACATTTAAAAAAAGATATTGGCTTTGCCAACACTAAGTTTGAACAGTATATCAGTTCAATGGGTTTAAGATGGAACATGTGTGTTGCTTAACAAATCTGTGGCTGAAGGCATGCTTGGTGAAGACATGTTTATTATACTAGGAGCTGATTTTCAACTGCAGCTAAACCATTACATATCAGAAGAATGCTTGGATATAACAATGGCAGCCCCAATAAAAGCCTGCAGTTGTATGATATATGATATGGCATTTATAACGCGCCTATATACAAGTGTCTCGAGGCGCAACGAAACAAGGGAGGGGGGACAAAAAGAATGATCTTCCCAGGCCTAGTGACATTAGAATTGTGGAAGTGGAGTGGAGCAGGGAGTGGAGAAGTGTGGGGCGGGGGGTGGATGGTCCAGTGCAGGACATTGAATCAATGCAAAAAGTACTACAGCCAACAGGTGGCAAGTGCGAGTGTTAAAAGTGCAGACAACAGGTGTCTAAGATGTGCAAGAAAGGGGACTGTAGGGTTACAGACCACAAGTACAGGGGATTCCAGGGGGCAGTGAGCGTGTGCGTCTGGGCGAGCAGGGACCTTGTCCCGAGTTCAGAGGGTAGCCAGGTGACCATTGCAGTATCACACAGGAGATCAGTAGGGGAGAGGAAGAGAGAAGGCAGAAACAAAGAGGAAGGTCTTGAGGTCCTTCCAGAACCGGAGATGGTCCTGCTCAAGTTTCAGAGATGCAGGGAGGCTGTTCTAAAGGGAAGCACCAGCCTAAGAAAGAGATCTGCCCCCATCTCGTTACTTGGAGAAGTGACTGACCCATGAGGAGTTTGAGGTGGAGGAGAGAAAAGCTCGAGTAGGATGATATTTCCGGAGAGCGAGTTGGAGGTATTGTGGTCCCAGGCCCCAGAAGGCCTTGTGGAGAATGCAGAAAGTCTTGAACTTGATCCTTGCAGGCACTGGGGGCCAATGGAGTGATGTCAGGGCTGGAGAGATATGATCCCTGGGCTTGAGGCCAAGGACAAGTCTTGCAGTCCTGTTCTGGATGAGTTGTAGAGGACAGAGAGTAGAGGCAGGTTGATTTAGAAGGCTGTTGGAGCAGTCCATCCCAGAAAGAACCAGAGCTCTGGAGATAGCGAGCTTCTGGGGGAAGGTGAGGAAAGGAAGAATATCTCTGAGGAGGTGAAGCTGGTAGTTTGACTTCTTAGAGACATCAGAGACGTGAGGAGAGAAGGGAAGTGTGTAGACTAAGATGACCCTAAGGTTCTTAGCCTCACAGGTGGGAGCAGGAAGAGGACCCAGAGTGGGCGGCCAGAGAGTGACAGGAAAGGAAGGTGCAGGTGTGCCAATGAGGAGGATCTCCGTCTTACTTGCATTAAGGCAGAGATCATTGGCAGCACACCACTTCTGGATTGCAGACAAACAATCCGTGATGAGAGAGGGAGAAGAGGCGGCTGAGGGGATCCTGAAAAGGAGCTGAGTGTCATCCCCATAGCATTCAAAGCACAAGCAGAGAGCAGCAATGACGTGGGCAAGAGGTGCCAGGTACTGGTTGAACAGCCAGGGAGAAAGATTAGACCCCTGGGGACACCACAGGTAGAGAGTGAGAGAGAGGAGATGAAGGACCCAAGGTGGACCAAGGGGCATCGGTCAGAGAGGAAAGAGGTCAGCCAGGCCAGGGCCTGATCAGTGATACCCAGATTATCACTGAGCCAGTTGAGCAGGATTGCATGGGTGACCGTGTCAAAAGCAGAAGAGATATCGTGTAGGATGAGAACAGACAAGTGGTTAGCACCAAAGTTTGAGAGTAAGTCTTCACGGATGTTCAGCAGAGCAGTTTCCATGCTTTTGGCTGCTCTGAAGCCAGACTGTCGGTCTTGGAAACAACAAACAAATTCAGTGTGAAGTTTAAGCTGGGAGATGACCAGCTTTTCCAAGAGTTTGCCCAGGAAAGGAGTAATGGAGATTGGGTGATAGTTAGCCCAACCGGCTGAGGATTTCTTGAGAAGAGGGTGCACAAGAGAGTGCTTTGGGGGGAAGGAAAGATTCCAAAGCCGAAAGAGTGGTTATAAAAGTCAGCAAAGGCTGGAGCGAGGGTGTCAATGTGGTCCTTGATGGTTTTGGATGAACAGGGAAGAACCTGTTTTGACAAGACTTTAATAGATCTGACTTGTCTAGAAACCTTGTCAAGCGTGAACAAAGGAAAAGGAAGAGAAGGTAGGAGGAGAGGTGGCCGCAGGGAGGCCAGAGGTAGAGGAGAAAGTAGAGGAAGAAGGAGGAAAGGAAGAGAGGGTGGACAGCATGTCCTGGATTTTAGAGATAAAATGTGACACCAAGGCCGTGCACAGGGCCTGGGAGAGGACAGGAGAGGTAGAGACTGCAGCAGGATTGGCCCGCTCCTTGCAGATTTTAAAGAGTTAAGCCGAGTTGTTAGATCCCGCAGAGACACAGGCTTGGATGTGGGCTCTCTTCTTAGTGTGGCCAGAGAGTCGGTACTGCCTTTGGAGCAGGCCGCAGGTCAGTTTGTCAGAAAATGCACAAGATGCCAGCCATTTCCCCTCATTCACCCTATACTTGCGTTTAAGGGTGGAGAGGGCTGAGTCATACCAAGGGTTGCACTTGGCTTTGGGCTTCAAGCGGATCCTCATGACAGGGGTGAGTACATCAAGAGTGTCAGAGATAAAATAATAGGGGTTGGAAAGGGCTGTGTCAGAGTTAGCCAGAGGTGCAGGAGGGGGAGAGAAAATAGCAGTGAAAGCCACAGCTGACAAACACTTCATGGGTCGGATGATCGAGAAGGTGGCAGTGTAGGGGTTGGCTCAGCCTGAGGGGTAGAGAGTAAAAGATGAGAGGAGAAAGTTTTCACTCCAGGAGAGAAGAGTGGTGAGAGGGATAGAGAGGGGGATGTCTGAGGAGATCAGAACATCCACGGTGTGCCCTGCCGAGTGAGTCGGGCCAGAGGGTTCCATGTGTTAATATCCCCACAAAAATATCGCCATTCAAAATTATCACCATATTTTTGCAGCGATAATAAGCCATGGAACCTGCGGGGGACATCCCCTAACCCCCATAATTTTTCTAATGGAGCGGGGGACACCCCCGCAACTCCCAGTCCCAATAACCCCATGAAATATCCCCACTAATATCGCATATGGCCTTATCCCACGACCATTTATATGGCAATATTATTGGTGGGGTTAATAATACCTGATACTGGCCAGAGGGAAGGATAGAGAGAAAAAGAGAGTTGCATAGGTTGCGAAAGAGTCCAGAGGAGGAATAGGAAGCATCCACGTGGATGTTGATGTCTCCGAGAAGGAGGAGTTGAGTGGTCGAGGCAATGAGGGAGGACGAGAGGTCAGCCCACTCGGAGAGGAAGGAGGTTACCTGACCAGGTGGCTGGTAGATAGTAGCCACAGTGAGAGAGCGGCCAGGAGAGAGAGCCTGCAGACCAGGCATTCGCAGGAGAAGTAGGCCTGCATAGGAATGGTAGAGGCAGAGATCCACTCCGGGAAGATCAATGCTACACCCCCATCGGGACGGTTAGGTCTGGGCATGGAGAGGATCTTGTACCTATCAGGGAATGGACTGTCAAAACTTGTGCCAGATCTGGCCGCAAACCATGTCTCAGTGAGGCTGAGAACCTCAAGGTTGAGTTCTTTCAGGAGATGGCAGATGTCAGGGGAGTGTTTGAAAGCTGAGTGAGAGGTGTTAATGTGGAGAGGTTTGCCACCCTTGAAAGACTTCCGGGGAGGGGTACACATCAGAGGTACTCCCTGCGCAAGTATAGAAAGTGTAGAAAGAGCCAGCGGGAGGGCAGGAGAGGAATCGGAGAGGGCAAGTAAGACAAGGAGAATGAAGGCACCAGAAAGGTGGCATAGGAAGAAGGCAAGGTAGCCAAGGAGGATGCCACAATTAGAGGGAGAGAAGGAAAAAGCAGAAAGCACAGAGACCATATGTGGAGTCCATAAGTCTGGCAAGGGAACAACAAAGAGGAGGTTGGTGAGTGTCTGTTTGGAGGAAGCACTGGTATAGGTATCAGCGATAGGAAGGCCTGGGTTGGAGACCAGGATGTCCTTTTGAACTTCTTCCTACCAAACTTAGTGAGAAGGACATGATAGTCAATAGAGAAGCAGTTAGGGAAGATAGGAGAAACAGAGAGCACCACAGAGGATGCAGAGGGAGGGGAAAGGGGAGAAAGAGGCGGAGAGGGAGGTGAGGGTTGGGGGAATAAGTTAAGGGATGGGGAGACACTAGGAGCAGGCACCAGAGGAGGGGCGTAAGCAGATGACTCACAAATAAGACAAGAACAAAATTGTAAAATACACAATGGGTTCGAAGAGGCAAAGAAGAAGAGCAGTCAAGTAACTGTGAATAAAACCAATTAACAGTGTAAGTACGAGGGAACCTGAAAGAAAAAGAACACAGCAGGGAACAACCAGGCAGAGGCAGGGGCAAGAACAGAATGATGGTCAAATGAATCTAAGGAGAAGAGTGAAAACAAATACAGAAGTAGGCAGTACAAGTATAGAGCAAGAATGAGGGAACCCGAAACAAAAAGGACACAGCAGGGAACAACCAGACAGAGGGGGCCTAGGAAACTGAACAGTGATCAATGGAACCTATGGAAAAGAGTGAAAAACAAATAGAGGTAGGCAGTACAAATAACAGCAGTAAAAGATAGCAGATGCAGGAACACTGTAATCAAGAAAAGGGGGGCCTAGAAGAAGAAACACAGAGCAGCACAGAGTAGCATCAGAGTCTAGGAGGGGGTGCAGGGGGGCCTGAAGGGGAGCAGGGGACATGCAGAGGGCACGTGGGTGCTAGCGAACTGAGGATGGTAGGGGCGCGAAGCACATGTAATCGAGGATTGCAAGGGAACCGTGGGGTCTAAGGCCGTGAAGGTGCAAGCATAGCCACAGATGGAAGGGCATGGAGCACACACGATCAAGGATTGTGAGGGACCACGCAGGCTGAGGATGAGCAAGCACGAACAAAGCCAAGGACGGAAGGGGCGCAGAAGCACATGCGATCTAGGATCGCGAGGGATCACGTGGGCTGAGGATGTGCAGGCGCAAGCGTGGCCAGGGATGAAAGGGGCACGGAAGCACACGCAATCAAGGAATTGTGAGGGACCACACGGGCTAAGGATGCACAGGCATGAGCGAAGCAAGGAATGGAAGGAGCGAGGAGTGCACACAATCAAGGATTGTGAGGGACCACGCAGGCTGAGGACACGCAGGTGGGAGAGAAGCCAAGGGTGGAAGGGTTATATAAGCACACATGACCTAGGATTGCGGGGGACCAAGCGGGCTGAGGGCACACAGGCACGAGCGTGGCCAGGGCTGGAAGGGCTTGGAAGCACATGCGATCAAGGATTGCGAGGGACCACGCGGGCAGAGGACGCAGAGGGGTGAACTCAAGGAAGGGTATATGGAGCCAGGCAGTTAGGAAAAAACAGGGAGGGGGTGCATCCAGCCGCAAGGACAGAGGGGCAGGTCACATGGGCAGGGGGGACCCCATCAGGGGAGAAGGTACAGTCAGAGGGGCTAAGATGCACAGAGCAAGCTAACTCCCCACAACGTCTTTACTGACAGGAGGGTGAGTTGTCTGCACTCATGTCTGAACCACAGACCCCTTCGTTGCCAAACACCTGTGTCGTTCAACACCACACCTTGTCCTGCGAGGGCCTTGCCACAGACAGTCAGAACCTTGGATTTTATAGGATTGAAGCGTGGACATAGTAAACATGCTATGTGTCGTCGAGCCACATCTCCTGTTAACCTGCAACATTCAACTTTGTGGCCTTGTCCTGCCAGGGCTTTGCTGTAGAGGGTCCGAACCTCCGAATATATAGGCTCAGAAGGGTGGACGTAGCAAACATGCTATTTGTCGTCAGGCGGCATCTCCTGCAAACCTGCATCATTCAACACCGTGGCCTATTCCTGCTGTTTGCCGCAGTGGGTCAGAACCTCAGATTTTATAGGCTCGGAAGCGTGGAAGTAGCAAACGTGCTATGTGTCATCGGGCAGCGTCTCCTGCGAACCTGCGTCGTTCATCACCACTGCCTTGTCCTGCGAAGGCTTTGCCGAAGAGGGTCCAAAACTTGGATTTATTAGGCTCAGAAGCATGGACGTAGCAAACATGTTACGTGTCGTTGGACAGCATCTCCTTCGAACCTGCGTCATTCAACACTGTAGCCTCATCCTGCGAGGGCTTTGCCGCAGAGGGTCCGAACCTTGGAATTTATAGGCTTCGAAGCGTGGACGTAGCAAACGTTCTATGTGACATCGGGCAGTGTCTCCTATGAACCTGCGTCGTTCAACACTGAGGCCTTGTACTACAAGGGCTTTGCCGCAGAGGGTCAGAATCTTGGATTTTATAGGCCCGGAAGCATAGACGTAGCAAATGTGCTATGTGTCGTTGGGCACCATCTCCTGCAAACCTGCGTCATTCAACGCCACAGCCTTGTCCTACAAGGGCTTTGCCACAGAGGATATGAACCTCTGATTTTATAGGCTCAGAAGCATAGAAGACTGCATGCTAAAGCTAGATCAAAGAGGTCTGAGGAATGTGTGTTTTAGGTGGGCAGGGGGCAGCATTGGGGAGGACTCACTATTGGGATTTGCATGGCATGGGGTGGTTAATGGTTTGTTAGCTCACATCCTATCTCCTTCCAGCTGTATTCCTATGCCAATGGTTTTGGGTTTTATAGATGGCGTTTCAGTCAACATATTGTGGATGAAATAAAGTGCTTAAAATCAATATGGTAATAGAATGCAACATTTATTAAAGTGGGATTCCATTTGGATGAAAAATCCTCATGATGGGTTTAGTCTAGCACTGTGTTCTGAGATTGCAGATGTATGTAGAATGAGGCATTGGGGTGCTTTCTCTTCAATTAAAAGTATTAATATGTTCTACTGTATGTGTTTGTGTTTTAGCTCAGTAATATTATTGTATAATTGGAAGAACTACTTGTATTGTAAATTTTCACAATATTTTTTCATACTTTGTTTTTTGTACCATATTTGTGACATTTTCGATTCGAATATAAAGCACAATAGTTTTCATACACAATTTTCCAGCTTTGTTATTGTTATATCTATCCATATATTCTCAGGCTAAGGAATATGAGGGCGATGATATATGAAGAAAATATTCATATTTTACAGTTTTAAAAGCACAATCATGCTATTGGCTGAACACTGTTTAGCAGAAAAGTAGTTCTGGAAATGGAGGTCACAATATGTGACTCGATGAGTGAAGAAAACACTATTTTAGGAATGACATTATGGACCAAACAAAGATTTGTCATGCGCAAAACACTACACACTCAAGACCTCCTTAGTCTTACACATTACCCAAATCATCTAAAAAATCGAAGATGTACAAGAGGAGAACACAACACTAGTAGACTGTCTGAAAGAGCTCTGCGATCGAATGAACACAAACAGCCTCAAGCTCAGCACGGGCAAGACAGAAATCATGATCATATCCAAAAACCAGGAAAGCAATCAATACATCCCATGGCCCACAGAACTAGAAGCAGTGCCCACGCCATCAAGAATAGTCAAAAACCTTGGAATCCTAATGGACAATGAGCTAACACTAGAATCGCAAGTAAACGAAATAAACTAAAAATGATCATCAAGAAATGCTTCTACCATCTACACACAATAAAAAAGATTCTACCATTCCTCTCCTTTAATCGCAGGGAAAGAGTGGTGGCCAAACAGATAAATCATGGGGAACATGTAGCTAAAAGGCATAGGGAAGAGCTCCCCCCCTCCTTCAAGAGACCTAGAAAGGCTATGCACACCTGGTTATGCCAGAGCAGTGTAGAAATCTATTATTCAGGGCTTGGGGTGGACCGGGGGGTGGTTTCGGGGTGGAGGAGGCATCACCAGTAAATTGCCCTGCAGACAGCTCACAACCCAGCACAGAATAAAAGAGAGAAGCCCCCTAGAAACCACAATGTGTGACACTAGCAGGGAGGTGTACCACAGGAAGCCAAAGTGGAGGAGGTACGATGGAGCGCCACCACTGACCAACCCACTAAAAATCTCATCCCTCTGCTAATGATATGATATGGCATTTATAACGCGCCTGTACACTAGTGTTTCTACACATCTCATATTCCTAACATAACACAACCATAACACAACCATACCTATATTGCAAAACAAACCACACACACTTCACTACACCACAACAATGAAAGAAACCACACATAGCCTCGCACAACAGCACATGACAACTACCGACTGAAAAATCACACCTATGCTCATCGAACAGTGTAAACCGAACTGAAGCTGCCAACAGCACATCACAGCTCTCTTGCACTTTTCCCACTCAGTTCTACTAGTTTACCCTACCCTCTTGCCTTTCAGACCCACCAGAGCCACAGGGAACCACTAGGGTGGTGATAGTGCACAGTATAAATATACTTTAACATAACATAACATAAACTGAAAGAATTGATCAAGTCAGAGACCAAAGAAGTTGTCTGGGGGTCAATAAAAAGGAAATATGGGCAGGAGGATGGACCTGGTACCAAAATGTTATGCTTCCTGTTTCAGTGGTAAATTGCATAGGCACAATGTATCCTGGAGTTTACTTACAATATTGAGTGTGACATAATATGTGTCTAATATGTAATACGTAATAGCTGTGCCCCGGCATTTCAAGTGCCAGTGTAGAGCTCTCTCTGCCTCCATTTCACTATCTTTATCCCCCCTCAGCGTCTATGTTCCCTTTCTCCATATGTTTCTCTGTTCCTCTGTCTCCCTCTCTCGCACTCTCTCTCCAACTCTCTGTCACTCTCTGTCTCTTATCATGTGGATGAGTGTCATGCTGTGAGACACACGTTTTCTCTAGCCACTACAAACAATAATACTATATTATTCTTACTGTGTGCTGGCTTATTACAAATCTTTCAGATAATATATTAAATCACACATACAATGTTTTCAAAATACAGATTACACACAAATATAAAACCATGTCGTCACTACAACAGCTATAACATCTCATCAATAGAAATAACTGTAAGGTCAGTAAAAAAATAGTACTTAAGATTCATGTGCAAATAACAGTAAAGTACATAGGTTTGTTCACTAACGCCACAGTATCTCTTATGATATTCAAGAACAAATGAACAATGGAAACACATTCATTAAAAATCAAAACACTGCCAAAGTTAAAGACTAAATCATCAGGGCCTAATTAATTAAAATCCTGTATAAACTGTGCCAAGAACATCTCGTGTTCTAAAATAGGTGCGGGGCAAGTAATCACTAGATGCCTCAGGTATTCAATCTCAGAAGAACATTAACAGAATATGCAAGACATATCTGGGTCTGTGAGCTTTGCCCCAATCCCTAGAATGTCTTTAGTAGGAAAAATATTTCAACTAAATCTTTAAAAAGCATTTGCTTCCTTTTGAGACAAGGGAATTTAATTAAATCCTTTGGCAAATCTCTGAGAACCTTTTCCATTAAAAAATGCATTACATGTTTTTTAACTTGCTACATGTATCTCTTGTTTTGCACCCATCAGAGAGCCGGTACTTTCTTTTAATCGCATTAGAGTTACTAATTAAGACATCCTAACTAGTGTTTTTGGACTGCAGAACCTCCTTACAATTACTCTGCCACTCCCTTAAACTTACATTTGCCAAGTCTGTGGGACAATATTGGGAATCAGCCAAAGGATCCAGGATTTTCCTGCACAGGGAACGTGTCTTTCAGATGCCAACAACCGCTACAGGATTAAGGCCAAATTCAGATCAGATAACCTGGGATGGGAATCCTTGTGGGAGGCATAATACATATTTCCATTAGATACCCACACGTATAGGCCACAGATTATGATCTATTTTCCCCAAAATCTGTGCGCCATAAGTTAGCGTGCAGAAAACCTCTACTTTATAGAACTTTAAAAGGGGTATCATGGAATAACACCCACAGTTCCCACGCAGCCGTTTTGCTTGAATGGCTAAAGTTCATACTCATTTCCCTTGATCAGCAATGTTTTTTCTTATTTTTGTTTAAATATTTGACTGTAATTTGTGAAGTTTTCTTTTCTCTCTTTTTGTCTGCATGTATTTGTGTAGGGTCATGTTTTACATTTTAATGTGATGTTTGTGTAAGGTTTACTGATAAACCATAAAAACAATACAAAGTATTTCCCTTACTGCACTGCCTTTCTTAAATAATTTTAAAATTAACTGTCGCCTGCAATATATAACCCATATGGGTACCTTATCTACAACAAACAATTTTTCACTATTTAAATACCATGTGAAAATACGTTCTCCTTTTCCCGTGTTGTCATGACTAGGATATTAGTCTTAGCCGTGTTAATTTTCAATTTATTATAATGTATATAGCCTGTAGGTCCCAAAGCTGTCTCGGCAGACAATGGGACAGCAGTCTGAGAGAAAAAAAGGGTTTGAATATTCCAGCAAGGAGATCAGCTGTGCTTCCAGGTTTCGTGGAAAGGATCTGGTCTCACAAAAATAATAGCCAATACACGAAATATATACACTAAAAAGAAATGGTGTGAAAAAACACCACTGTCTTAGGCTCCTTGCAGCTTCAATACAAGTAGTCATCTCTGCTTCCATGTTAAGATGAAGCTGGAGACCGGTATCTGAGTGCAGAAGTTTCACGATCGAGCCTAAAGCCCCAGGGCAACCCCATTTCATCATTTTTGTCCCATAATCTAGTACGACAGGCTCTCTCAAAAGCCATCATCAAATCAACTAAGGCCGGATACAGAGGCCGTCGTTTTTTTAATCAAATCTAGCTTGAAAAAGAGACAGAATGAAACCATTTCTGCCCAAAATCACACCTACACAATTGAGTAAACCAAGGGGCAATCATTTTTAGGCATGCTCCTGTCCCCTTTTTTAAAAATAGGTACTCTATGAGATACTTTCCAGGTAGGGGGTAGTCGTGCGAGTAGGAATAATTTGCACAAATAAATAGAACAAAAAGCACGCCCATAAATCAGGATTTTCATTTAATGTTAAGTTGGATACCCCATCCAGGCCTGGGGCCGTAGAGGCTTTGATATGGTGGATAATTTCGTCCATATCCTCATTTGAAAATTCAAATTCCCATCTAGTGGAATCAAGGGAGTCAAGTGTGGAATTAACTCTTTAAAAATGCTCCACCCATTTATTCTCAGACCCAGAGCTTGAGAGCATATAAACCTGACCGCCCAGGGTAGCATGTATTAACTTCCAAAATGCATTTGTTTGGTTCCCTGGAAGGGCTGCTAACATGCATTCTGAGTCTTTCTACACTAATTGGTGTTCTTTACATCTTTTTTAAACTTAAGTTTTTTATTTTGAATTTTACAAATATTTTCAGTTAGAGCATACATATTACCACCTCAGAAACAGCCTAACATAGCAACTGAAAGCCCCCCCTCTGACTCCCTCAAAAGCCAGGAGATGCTCGCTTCTATACACTGCAGCAGAAGAGACACTTATAAAAAATAAATTACAACTGAACCATAACAAATTAGCCAGGTGTGAACCTTGTCCAAGTAGTAAGGCCTGTGACAAAACTTTGGGTAGCTTCCTGGTTAAGGTGTTGGGATCGATCCCCAACCATTATTCCAAGTCGGAAGACCTGACCCTCACACCACCACTTGTCCAGTTCCACTGTGTCCACCCTCCACCCTTCTCAGCCCAATTCCCATCAGTGGACCCCACTCCTCCTGGAATGTTCCCACATAGTCATTCTCAATAGCCACGCGCTTCTCCATCATATAGATGTCGCTTAATTTCCATTTACAGACCGCCCTATCCAGGGTCCCTGGGTACTTTCACTTTTGTGTCAGTGCAATCCTACATGCTCTTAACATTGCTTCCCATAATCTCGGGAACCTCACCTCCTCCCATTGTAGTGGCGAGACTCGCAGTCGGTTCTGAAGGAGATCTGGGTGTAGAGGGACCCCGTGACCTCCTTCATCCAACTCAGGATCTCTGACCAAAACATGATATGAGAACATGTTGCCTGTTGCCTGCAGTCCGGGGACAGAGTGGGTAGGAGCCCTGAAACATGTGGATATCCTGACTTGGTCTTTATGCCATCCATGCAGGACCTTGAAATTGTGCTCTATGGTGGGTGTAAACAAAATGAAAACGATCTTAAATAACTTGAACCATGTCTCCTTCAGGATTTCTCTCCCAACCCTCTCCTTCCACTTGAAGTCCTATTTCCTACCTCTGCCCAGATCATAGCCCTATATAAGTGCAAGAGTATTCCCCTCCAACACTCCACAGAAGCCAAGACCCCTTCGAATTGAGTCAAGTCCCTAGCCAGTTTATCCTCCCCCTGCTATCGATGAGAACCCCTCTTTCCCTGAGATATTCAAAAATAGACAACAAAAGGCATCATATCCTATGACAGTCCCCTCCAAAAACAGCTAGCCTACCCTCTCCAATCCACTGTCTGACCAAATCTGAGAACAACGGAAGTCCCGCTTGGCTAGGTCTACTGGGGGCCCCCATACCGATGACAGTAGGGACAACCAAGAAGACAGCTGCACTTTGGACTTGGATTCTTTCCCTATCAATTCAAGAACTCCTAAAATAGGGTGAGATCGCAACTTCTGGGGGATTGCCCCCGGCGGAGACCACAGATAATGCCTAATCTTCCTGGGGTGTGCCACAACATCCTCAAGGAAGGTCCAATAGTTTCCCAGGTCATCTCTTAGATGCTCCACCAGCACCCGCAGCTGTGCTGCTTCTTAAGAGATCTGGAGTTCAGGATAAGCAAGTCCCCCCACCAAATCCCTGGGTAAGGTTAGTGTCAAATGTTTAATTCTGGGAACCTTGCTTGGCCACACAAACCTGGGCCATCAGGGTCTTCAGTTCTCGGATGTATGCCTCTGGAACCACTGTGGGCTCGCTTGAAAAGAGATAGAGCCACCAGGGAAGAACATTCATTTTAACAAGATATCATTAGCAAATGGGGACAAATTAAAGGACGTTTATCCGCTTTGGATAGCCTTCATTTTTTAGTTGGTGTGGATTGCAAATGCTAAAGGTTCTATGGCATAAAGGAGGGGGGAAAGAGGCCAATCTTGTCTTGTCCCTCTCCCCAATGGAAAAGAGGCAAATAACATCCCATTAACCAATACTCAGGCTGTCGGATAACCACAATGATGGCACTCAACATAGAATCCAGACATATTTCAACATCTAGTACTTAAACCGTCATCTCCCAGAGTGGTGCCTGATTTCAATCCCTTAATCCTGAGGGCCGCCTCCTCTGGGGTAATCGGGCCATCCATGCGGTCAGCCGCGAGGTCATTTAATCCCAGCATCTGTATAGAGCTGTGGAATCGGACATCTGAGTGCAATCCCCAGAGAACTCTGACGTATATAGGGCCTCATAGAATTTTTGGAACTGCTCCCCTCTTGCCCCTGGGTCAAAGAGGTCCCCTCATCTGGACTTTTGATTCTTTTGACCAATTTAGATGTCTGCACCTCTCGTAACTTCGTAACTGCTATGCCAGAATTCTATCCACCCTATCTCACTTCTCATGGTACTTCCGCGTCAGGAATTTCAACTTCTTTTCCATATCCTGAACCAACAAATCCTTCAGCCATGATTTATAGAGACACAGTTGCGCTCCCCACTGTGGGTTTTGCCCTCCTGCCTTGTTATCCCACGGGCTGAGTTTCTCTACCTTAAATTGCAGGTCCACCTCTTCCCTTTGCCTTTCTCACTTTTTCTGTGCACCGAGGCCAATTAGCACCCCTCTAATCATAGCCTTGAACCCTTCCCACACAAACCAGGCCCTGGGATCACCCCAATCCTTAAACTCAAATAATTCCTTAATGTGTGTAGAAAGCGTCTGAGCTATCTCTTTATCCTTAAGCAACAGGTCATTGCATATCCACCTCCCCGGGGACCTGCATGCCCAACCCTCCCCAATACCACCTTAACCAAATCATGATCTGACCACAGGACCGGGGGCACAGTAACCAAGTTGACAAACCCCTTCAAGGCAGAGTCCACCAGAACAATGTAAATTCTGGAGTAAGAGTCATAGACTCGAGAATAAAAAGTAAAGGGGGGCTTCTCATCCACTTCCAACATTAGGGCGCCTGTTGCCCCCAGGTCTGCATTAATGCTATGAAACTTCCTGGATTGGGAACACTCAGATTGGAAGGCCACCTCCCCTCTTGGTCTTTTCCTATCTCTTCATGGGTCCAGGAACATATTGAAGTCACCCCAATTATCAGGTGGCCCTCAATAAACAATTTCAATTCGTCCTTGAGTTTATCCCAGAGCTGAATCTGGCCCTCATTGGGCTCATACACCAACACAACCGTGATTGCACTGTCCTTCAACAGGCACCTGGCAGCAATGTACCTCCCCTCCAGGTCCTGCAATGTTCTGTTAACTATCAGCCCGAGTGAGTATGCCACAACTATCACCACCCCTCTCTTCTTAACCAGTGCCAGGACTGATATACCTCCCCAATGTAGCTGGACTTCAGCCCCGGTGGAACACCCCATGCCCAATGAGTTTTCTGTAGAAGGATTAGGTCCAATTTAGCTCTCCTGAATTCCCTGAGTACGAGAGACTGCTTTGTGGGGAAGTTCAATCCCCAGGCATTGCAAGACCTCACCACCAAGTCAGCATTCAGACCAGCCAGTAAAACACATTGAATCCTCAATATTGTTCACACCCGGGCAACTGTACTGTCACCAAAAATTGAAGCTTGAATTTCCCAAACGCCCTTGCACAATCCAAAAAACGGCCTTCCATCTTCTTGCAAACAAATCCCTACCCCCATCTTAGAAACAACTCCCCTCCCTCCACCCAAGGAGTACAGTCCAGCCATGTTACCATCACTGGCTTAGGACCGAACTACCAGAAAAAAACAGTTTCACTGGGTCCTACCCCTAAAATTCAAACATTGAAGAGCCCCCACCTCTCTACCATAGCCCCACAGAGCCACAGGACACCACCATAATGGCATACATCAAATAATCATTAGGTATCACACTATGCCCCCCCAGAACCACTCCCACATCACACCCCAAATTAGAATCTACCATAACAGTCTCACAGGAACACACCGTTCAGACCAACCTGTATAACATACAGTACTAGGCCCTCAAACATGCCCAGTCTCTACCCTATCAACCTAAGTCAATGGGACATTGGGCCTCCTCTTCACCCCGCCCCGCATCTCAACCCATCTATGTGCCCCACCACACTCAGTAACCAACCATAACATTTGCATTGGGGCTTCCAGTTACGCCCAGTCCACAGAATAAATCGTATCTAAAACTCAGAAATGCAAATCCCTCGCTCCCCCTGCCCAAACAATCCATTTAGCCTCATCGAGAATTTTTCAATCATGTGGAAACCTCCATCCCAAAGCACTCCACAGGACACATAGAACTAGGGTCGCAAACATTTGAAGAGTCCCCCCTTCGTGCGGGGTGTTTTTTTAAAAAACTTTCTGGAGATGGGAATTCTCTGCCGCCTGCCCCCTTTAAACTTCTGAAACCCCTAAGCAATCAATCCTTTATCTTCCCGGGGTTGCTCCGATGATGAATCCATGAGCTCGCCAATGAGCCTCTGGATGTTTTCCACATTGACCAACCTGTACTTATGAGCCACATACTCGAAGGATGTGTTGAAAGGGAACCCCCAACGATATCTAACCACCTTCTCTTTCAGCTAACGGGTCAGAGGGGCACACATTCATTGCCTTGCCAGTGTGAAGGCTGACAGGGCTTGGAAAATAGTTATCCTTGAGTCCCCAAGGGAAACCAGGCCCTCCTCCCTGGCCTTATCCAAAATCCTTGTCTTCTCCTCATAGTAGTGGAATCTGGCGAGCACCCATTTCTGGCCCTTTCCCTCTCCTCCTGCCCAATGAGCTCTGTTAATGGTAGGTTCAGCCATGGTGTCCCCAGCAAACAAGAGTTTAATCACTTCATGAATGACCCTCTTAATTTCCCTCTCTGTTTCCCCCTCCCTCTCCTGGATTCCAAAGAAACTGAGATTATTTTGACTTTCGCAGTTCTCAACGTAATCCTTACTGAGAGTCATCTCTGATTCCCCCCTCTCGAGTTCAGAAAGCTGTATGTCAATGTGGACCTCCATTGTGTCGAGTTAGGTCTGGTTATTCTCAAGGTTCTTCAATCTGTCATCGCTATTGTCTACTCGTTTGCCCAGGGTGTCCATCGGCATCACAATGCCAGAGTGGATACCCTGTATCTCTTCAAGCAGTGCCTCGATATCCTTTTTGGTTGAGACTGGGTCCTTCAACGTCCCTGCCATCGTGCCCACTGCTGTTACAGGCCCCAAGGAAGCCACAGTAGGACTACCAAACTGAAATCTTTGCAGGGTGGATTTCCAGTTCATGAGTGTGAGGATAATAATGAACTTGCTCCCCCACCCCCTTCGTTGCTAATAATAGCTATGCACAGGATGGCACTACAGCTCATGGAGGACCCACCATATGTCAGGGCCAGGCATGCACACAGCAATCAAAGCTTCAGAGGGCGTCCAGGTTCCCCCTGCTCCAAATAACAATGCCAATGGTAAACACAAAGGAAATCAAAGTCCTGCAAAACACTTTCCAAGTGGCTGGATAGGGCAACAGTGGGGGAGTTCCCAGGCAAGTGAGAGACCCCACTTCCCCCACAAGGGGAAGAACACGACGCACTCAGGGGCCCACAGTTCTGAAGTTACCTCCAAAACACGATCAGAGCCTCCCGAGAAGGGCAGGCATCCAAAAGAGTCTCGAGCCATGATTAAGCTGCACTGCCAACCCACCCGCTGGGGCCCGCACCCCTCAGGAGCTCACGGGACACAGAACCCCTTACCAACAGTGGCCACAACAGCCCGAATCACCCCCACTCCCCTGCAGGACACTGAGCTATTATGGCAGGAGGAATGTGTGTGCCCCTACTCAGGCCACCCTTCCACTGTATTACGGGTGAACCAGTGATCCGTTACCACTGGCTAGCACTCCCCTTGCATAGGGACCAATGGCTTCACCTCATAAGCGCCAAGCACAGGGCCCCAGTGCCTCACCCTGGCACCAGGAAACACTGCTGGGTGCAGAGTCAGATCGCAATTGGGCCTGTGTAGAAAGCAGGGTGCCAGCACTAATCTGCTGTCTCTGGGTCCCCAATGGTAGTCCACTTAGTCCCGGTCCACCTCCTTTGCTACGTTGCAATTCGAGGCTGGAAACACCATAGCAGCACCATGTGGGGCCCCCTGCGCCTGCACCTCACACCCTCTGACGTGAAGAACAGGCTCACCCTCTCCAAGACACACACAGATGGAGTTTGCCAATGGGCGAGATATCTTCAAACGGCCCCCACAGTGCTGCAAAGCTCACCTCTACTCCAACGAAGGCCTCTATATTCCCAGCACTCTGTGTCTCCCACAGAGTCCAACAGGAACACTGGAGCTCTCCTTCTCGCGCACTGCCCAGCCTCTGATTTCGTCTACGCTCTGGGCATTCCTGTCAGGCGGGACATGAGATGGACAAGCCTCTGGGCCGGTGGATCGCCTGGATCGTCCCACAGAACAGGCTCTCAGCTGCTGTGGCCTCCAGACTGGACCGAAGAAGGCAGCAGAGCTGTGGCACATACCACACTCCCAAGGGACTCACACTGAGGGAGACTGCACCTGGCTTGATCTCCACTTCCAGACGAGCTCAGTAACCAGGATTTCACCTAAACGAGCAGGAGACCTCCAGCAAATGAAAAGTCTTTGATGGCCTTCCTTGGGCGGAGGGTCGCAAATGGGGGCTCACGCTCTACCAGGCCCAGTGGAGTCAGAGCTGGACGTTCAGGCTGCCATCCACACATTCTCTGGTGGCCGTGTATCGTTTTTTTTTCAATCTTAACCAGTTTTTATATTTTAGAACTAAATTCTTTTTTTAGTACCTTGCCTCTTCCATGGGGAATACCCTAAGCCCTCTAATTTCTCGCCAAAGGCGTTTTTTCTTCTCATACACTTGTGCATCAAAGCAATGCTTTTGTGGGGCAACACACATATCAATGAAATTAGGAGGTTCAAATAACGCATCTAAGCTGAAGCTTCCATAGTTCCTCAACTTAAAGAGAAGCTGCAGGTTAAAATGTTGAGCATTTCTCTGATTCCAGGAAATCCAATTTCCTTTAGCCTTTACTCTCAGAACCTCTCTTTGTCGAATTCGGGGCAGAATTTTTATTGTACCTTATATTCCAAACACAGAGCCAAACGATCACTACAAGCACTGGGAATCATAGTCAATGATGAACAGCAGGTAAGAAAGGGGACGGTAGCAAACATATACTTCAAGGTGGCTGATGAGGGTCTCTGACGCCAAGAATGATGAGGGGGAACATCCCCCTAGAGGCTACCGTTTAATATGTCAAAGCCCCAAAAGGTAATCATTTCTAGCCAAATGCCCCCGCTCTCCATCAGTGAAGGGGCACGGCCGCATTTGTCAATGCAATTGGAGTTGAAATCACCCCCAAGTAACATGCTAGCTCTTCCCCTCTTAACCTGCTAGACCTAAAAGATAGTCCTCAACCCGTCCAGAAGCTCAAGATAATCCTTTTGTGCAGGATTTCAATACACGTTAAGTGGCAACAATTGGTTGACAACAACTACCACCACCCTACCTTGGACCCTAACCACGTGACATGTACCTGGTTATCAACGTGAATTCAATAGGCAACTTCGAGGTCAGCCTGGTTGTTGCAAAGAAAGCAGCTCTTTTCTCATCCCAGATACTGTATGGGCATCATTCATAGCTCACCTTGGCACAAAACATAGATCATTTCATTCTCTGCTTTAGCCATAATCAGTTCCCACCCCAAGGGTGAACCTAGTGTCCCACTCAATCTTCCAGAGGATCCAGAACAATGCCCTCCAAGAGGCCATTGGTCTCAACAAATCAAACCATATCTCGGAAGCACACTTTACTTTACTTTAATTAATTTGTATAGCTCAACAATGGACCTGGGGGCATGAGAGCGCTGACAAACATGAAAGCAGAACACGAAAAGCAATAGAACTGAGAAAACTAGGGGGAGATTCTGAGAAAAACAGTGGTAGGAAGATTTAGGCAAACAGCCAGGTTTTCAATTGTTTCTTAAAAGGCTCAATCTTAGTCTGAAGCCTCAGCTCGAGCGGGAGATCATTCCATGCCGTAGGGGCAGCCTCTGAGAAAGCCCAACTTTCTGTCTTCTTGGATCTGCATCTTGGGATCACTAGTAGCTTAAGGTTATTAGATCTGAGGACACTGACTGCCCATCCAGGAAAGGATTACATTCAAGACATTATCCATGGGCCACCGTTGTCTCTCTAACACTGCCCAACCTACCTATCATGTTGAGTAGAGAAATACACCCCTACCTGCCCTCAGAGGTCGTCCAATTCCATGGCTGTTCAACTGACTATACCCCCACTAGAGACTAGAGACTAAGGCTATTGCACCCCCCTCTGCCTTGTCCCACCCCCCCTTTTAACTGCATTATCTATTGTAAGATATATCTTTTCATGCTCCTCATTTCATGTGATGTAACCTGTAACCTTGCAACCCAATGTAACTAATGTACCTAACTAATGCACCCCAATTAAACTAGCGCTGAGATACCTGAGGGTTTTGTGCACTGTAACAAATGCATAAATCCAGTTCATGAAGGATTTAGAGCCCGTTTCCCTGCACATCTAGTAGTTCAAATAAAGTGACCATCGTTCCGGAGGACGCTAGTGTCTTAAATCTTGGTTCATGTTTTGGCATCCTAAGACCTCTGCTTTGACTCCCAGAAATACAACCTTGGTGCTAGGCAGCAGCACTTCACTTCTTCAGCTGGACACATTGCTACCTAATTAGTTCAAAGGCCTAACTGATGTGGTGGCATTTGCATGTTCCTTTGCTGCATCTGGGAATTGGGAAGCAATGGTGAGGTGAGGGATAAGGCCTTGTTGTTCTGTTTTTCTATAAAAACACTGCCTTCAAGGATTGAGGCCTACTCGTAGACGTGGTGTTAGTTCAGGTTGTGACTGTCGTGAATATAAGTATACTACATCATACATAGTTCAGTTGCAACATTACTGGGTAACTTTCTCACTCTTGACAATTATCCCCACCCATAACACACCCCCTACACATCCCATGCTCATTTTCATATGTTAATATATTTTTCAAAATCTAAATCGTCTAGAAGTGGTGGTGGTCTGAACGTGCATCCAAATATTCCCCCTTTAGTTAATCCTTCAATAACTAACTTATCTCTCTCTCTTTGTCGGTACTCTTCATCCTTAGGGACCCATGCCCTACACACGTGACGCAAACTGCCCACATCTCATGCATACCTTTCTGGGGTATATGTAAGGTATATGCAATCCCCATCACCAGCTAAATCTGCCAAGTGCTCAGTGTAGTTCTCACGTTCTGGTGGTGGTGAGGTTAGTGTCCCTGGGGGCTGAGGGAGTTGTTCAATTCTAACCATTTGTGGCTTATTCAAATCCTTAGTTTGGGGCTGCCACTCTCTTGTGCCTGGAAGAGCTATCCCTGCCCAAGTATTAACCATCATTTTTACGCTGCTCAGGATAGTTTTAACACAGCATTGGAGCATCATCTAGAATGTGCAAAACACCACAAACAGGAACACCACAATCAGAACCAGTAGCGCCCATGAGAACGTGTCGAACCAATCTTCAGATTGCACACCTGCTTCGTTTTCCATTCCGGTCTTCAGCTTTTGCAAGGACCCTGTGAAATGCACCAGGCACTCATTCTCTGCGTCATTTGGGGGTGTGTACATGCAGCATGACAACCCAATCTTCTTGCACATGCCCCCTTACATATATATATATCAACAACCTAAAGGCAAACCCATACATAAGTGGATATAGTATAGCACTGTAATTATGCACAGAACACACATTTTTTATAATGATCCATACTCTAGTCATTTGAATAAGCGTGGTGTACTGCTGTAAGTATTAAAAACCAGAATCATCACCCAAAAACAGTAATTTAGAAACACTCTGTCAAAATGCTTATAGGTGGGGGCATGGTTTGTGGTGCCTTTCAAACATCAGATAAATGTACCCAATAATGCAATACCTTCACTTTAACAGCAAGAGGAGTAGCATGTACTACAGTTTAAGTAAAATTGTAATGAGGTTCACTCCACCTGCATACTTTATCATTAGGGAACAATTGCAAAGGTGGTGAGCTTGCAGATTCCGGTGCAGTGCTGACGTTGTTGACGTCTTCCAACCTTCGTGGAGTAATCTGTTGACAAAGGTATTTAATACACTTTGTTAACTGTGTTAAATAGAATGGAATTTATCCCCCAGGATTGATGCAGCCCTGTGGACACCTGAGGCCTTCCGCACACGTCACAATCTCATGAGGGGAGAGATGATGGTCCTTAAAGGGCAGCGTCCTTAAGATGAACAAGGCCAAGGGGAGGCAATGCACCCAGTTGCAGTTCAGTTTTGCACATAACTTAGACAGTTTTGTTTTAAGCAGACTTTTCATCCTCTCTACAACCCCATTGGTTCAAGGGAGATAAATAGAACACAGCTTGTGCTTTAGTTCTAAAAGATCTGCAATTTATTTGAGCAACTCATTAAAGAAGTGGGTGCAATTGTCGCTCCTAAGGGTATCACACACTCCCCACTGGGGTAGTATAGCTGGTCGAACGCCACCAAAGCTAATGCCTGAGGCATCACGACCTTCCATGTACTCATCTGTCTCTATGCAAAATCAGTCAGGGACTGTGCACACTCTCTCTTTTGCCACACTAATTTTTCAATTTGCGGGGCCTGGCCATGTATCTCAATAATTTCTGTAACAGGGAGGGCTGTGTATGGAACGTGTAACTGTAACTGCATGTTCACAAACGCTGGATGTTCAGGTATATCTGGTACTGGAAAATAAGCGGTCTGCTTCGCAGCAGTGTCTGCTGCTTCGTTCCTGAGGGAGACGAAGTCTACACCAATTGTGTGGGTGGCACACTTTACTATTGAAGCAAGTGTAGGTTGTGGAAGTGCAGCAATCAGGCTATCTAACAAAGCTGCATGTTGTACAGGGGATCCATCTGCTCTGTGAAACCCTCTTCTCATCCATCTCGACTGCCTGAATGAACAGTTGTCATGACGTATGCCAAATCCAAATACATTGTTACTCAGCACCCCTGTGCTGCCTCAAGTGCTTCAATGAGGGCAATTACTTTGTCTGCATGTGCTGAATAATGTCCTGGCAGACTCTGCTGCAAGACAACCTCCATCAACCAAATGCACCACTGCCACCCCAGTAGGTCTCTGAGCTGTCTCCTGATCAATAGATGAAGACTCATCAAGGAAGTACACTTCTCCTTCATCCAAAGCATAGTCACGTGCCTTAGGAATCTCATCTTGTGGATCTTCATATGTGACACAGTCATGCACCTCGTCATCATCAGTAATAGGCTCAGGCAAAAACTGTAGTAGGCCAAAGGTTTATGCCCCATGGTGCTGCATTGTGTAAGCACAACAGCCATCATCTGACCATCAGAATATGAAAAGAGATAAAATCTTGCGTATAATCAGGAGTAGCCAATACTAGTGCAGCAGAAATAACATCTTTAAGCTCCTGAAACGTAGTAATCATTTCATCTGTCCAAATTATAGGATTTTTTGTCTGCTGAGCTTCTTTGAGGGCCTGGAGCAATGGTTTAGTGTATGACGTATAATCAAAAATCCATGCTCTTTAGTAATTACATAACCTGAGAAATGTCTGCATATCCTTTACTGTCACTGGATGGGGTGTGGTGTGCACTGCTGCTGCACGTTCTGGAGTTACTCTTTTACCATTCACTGAAATCATCTGTCCTAGATACAACACCTCTTGTTGACAATATTGTAATTGTTTTCGATCCACCTTGTACCCTTTGTCAGGCAACAATTGTAATAGCGCTGTAGAGTCCTCGCTGCATTGAGGTTCTGTACTGCTACATACCAATAAGTCTTCCACATATTGAATGATGGTATTAGGGACAGTGATGTTACCCAAATCTTCATGTAGCACCCTATTAAAAAATACTCAGGGATTCACAGTACTCTTGAGGTAGCCTAGTTTGTTCAAATCGGCTTCCGGAAAATGAAAACGCGGTGAGATACTGCAAATCAGGATGCAAGTCCACCACACTAAAGTGGGTGGCTTCAACAGGTTTTTTGCATAATATGGTAGAAGGGTTCAGAACCACTGGGAACTCTGCGTGTACAATGGGCCTCATTACACAGATGGCGGTGAACCATGGCGCTATTAGCGCCATGGTTCATGCTGGTAAAATACCGGCACCGCCTTGGTGGAAAGGGGAATTACCGCCCTATTCCAAGGTTGGCGGGGCGGTAATTCCCCCTTCCACCATTGCCCTTCTCCATTCCCATTTTTGCCCCATAGGGCTCTATGGGAATGGGGAAGGCGTTAATTAGCTCCCTGGTCCCTTTGCGGGTTGGTTTTTAATGCCTGCAAAAAGCAGGCGTTAAATTCCCCAACCCGCAAAGGGACCTTGTAGTAAGGCGGTAAGGATTTACCGGTACCGGTAAAATATCGGTACCGGTAAACCCTTACCGCCATCCGTATAATGAGGCCCAATGTCATTAAGAGGGTGCAGATCTTGAATCATCCTCCAACTAGCAACTTTCGATTTCTGCACCGGATAAATAGCCGTGTTACAGGGTGCGTTGAGGGTACTACGATGCCCTGGTGTAAAAGGGCCATAATAGTATTGTAAATGCTCTCCTCTGCTGTCTTCGATAGAGGATATTGTTTTACTTGTGGCAATACACAGCGGGGTTTCACAGTAATTCATATTGGTGTGACCATTTTTAAGAGTCCTACATCGTGTGGATTACTCGTCCACAATTTGTCGGGAACTTGAGCCAAATGTGCAGAGGTGAATGAAGGTGCAGCCCCTAGTAGCTGCATGCGACAAACTACATGTCTGTACTGTATCATTATTTCACTGGGGAGACATACCTCCAGATTTATTTCTCCCTCATTTTCTCAGTTCTCAAACAAATCCTTGTCTGAGAAATCTTTTATTGGTATCGTGGGATCAATGCACAGAACAGTGTTGCATGCCCACTTGTTGGAATAAACTGTTATACACTCTTCTACCAATAGAACTCCTTCAATATCCAGTTCAATAATGGTACCTGCAACTATCTCCTGAGGCTGGGCGGGCCTGAACAGAAACTCAGAGGGTACTCATCTACTTGTTTGCCACCTGCAACACTGCACTGAGCAATATGGCAATAGCATATAGAAGCAAATCGGGAGCCACTCGTATTGCTCTTGCCACGGAGTCCCTAATGCATGCAAGGCCAACACTACCCTCACGGCACACATACCAGCATGGAAAACCCCATACGCCTTTCTGTAAACGAGATGGCCTTGTTGAGCTTACTCAAAATATCCCCTCCCAACAAATTGATTGGGGTTGCGGTGGAGTATAATAAGGGGGCCCACACCTCTCTATCCCCTATTTTGATGGGTAATTTCTTTATAAAAGGAACCGATTGAACTGCCCCAGAGAAGTCAGGTGTTTCCACAACCTCAATTGATAAAGGGAATCCTCCCTCACTAATACATGATTTAGTCGCACCTGTATCTACCATAAAAATAAATGCTTTATTTGCTATCTCCATGCCTGTCAAGGGTTCCTCTTCTGGGTCGGCAGCGACCATTAGAACTCGATACACTAAGGTTCTCTGTGGGCTGTCCTAATCTGGGTATGTGTTCGTCCCCGGAAAAACAAATGGGTTTCCTCCGACCACTGTGGCTCCCTGATATTAGGTCACAGTACCATTCGGAACAGGGTTATTGCTTGAATTTGGGCGCCCTGTTGCTGCCCCTGACGTACATTACTAGATACCAGGGTGGGTAACTGCGGGAAAGTTGATGGGGAAGCAGGCGGGCCATAGACATTGGCGCACCATAAGGGGCTGCAGGAGGCATCTGTCCATATGACTGAGGGTATAAAACTGGACCTCCTTGAGAATTAAGGTACATCTGTTGTTGGGGATATGCATACGCCTGTCTGCTCTTGCATTCTGTTGAAAAATGGCCCATGCGTACACACGTCCAACACTGGCCTGCTCTACCTCCTCCTCGTGGACCCATTCCTCCAAAAAACCCTTGCCCGCTGCAGGCACCCAAAAATCTCCTTCTGCCCCTTTGAAACCTGCCTAGAAACCCTCCTTGATATTGAGGTTGGTACTCACCTGTCCACCCGTGTTCTCCTCCCCATCTGGGTGCTGCGTGCACACCCGCCTGGATCGCCCTAAAGTCTTTCAACCTTTCTGTCTGCACTGCTGTTGTAGCCCTCTCCAATGCAACTTTCACTAACTCCTTTTTGGACCAGTTTCACTTCCTCTGCTTGCACTCGCTGTTTCGTTTCCTTCTCCTTTTCTTTCAACCGTTTGCAGTGGTGAATAATAATAGATTGAATTTCCACACAGCCTTTTACCTCAATCCCCACTATCTTATTGAGTGCCTTCACAAAATAGAAAAATGGATTCGCTTGATCCCATGAGTCCCCGTCTCTGCCCGCCACACCTCTTGTATGTGTAATATATAATGCGCAGGATCCTCAGCATCATGCATTTTTCATTGCATAATCGACTGAAGATAGGGTGTGTCTGGGTACGCATGCCATAATGCCACCCATACTTGGGGCCTAATGTCTTTAAAATGCGTTCCGTCATGGCTATCATCATCCAACTTCACACCCAATTACCCTGCTTTAACCTATATGCCATCAGCCTTTTCTCCCATTATTGACACAAACAACTTTTCAAATCCCCTATACCCAAAAAAGTCTGAGCTGTGCGATTTTCAAATGCATATATCCACTTTCCCACCCCAGCTGTGAGGGACGGGAGTATCTTTATTAGGTTATTTTTCTGCATGTGTGCCAAAGGGATATACTTAGCTCTCCCCGGGCCCTTGTGTAAGAACAGGACCTGAGCTCCTATCGTCTTCCCAACTATTTTCCTTCACACTGCTGTCCTCTTAGCTAGTGCCATTTTTCGAAGCCTATTATGTAACCTACGTCCACACAAGCTTGCTGCTCTTTGGGATATTACAGGTGGCTGCTGTGCTCCTTACAATTTGTCTACCATATCACGGTCCTATTCTCCTTCATGTCTATAATCGTATTCCTCCTCCGACCTAGACACTGCATAATCCATATCACCTCCTTCTATCTTCACGTTTCTTTTCTATGTGCACATCTTTGATAGCTGTGCTATCTATATGAAACAAAAAGTCCCCTGCCCTCCATTCGTCCACCCCTACAGATGTCCGCTGTCCATCCTGTCATTCTAATTTTAGCCACGCCAACTTGCATTCCGTCTTCCTTAATGCATCCACCAATTCTTTTTGTGGCTTCACGTCATCTCCCTCTGGCCTTTACCCCTCCCAGCTACTGACGCTGTGGGGTTGGGAAGTTTATGATAGTGTGCTGATGTGGGTGGCAGGGGTGCTGTAGTGGGCAATGCGTCATACTTGGGATTCGTGTAACCTGACACGGCACACATAGGCGTAGCATCCTAATGAAGGACACCTGTCTGTTTCCACAGGGACTAGAGGGGCGCTTGAGAGGATAATCACAGTAGTAATAGTACTGCACGGAGTGACCACCTCACATACAGACTTGGAGGAATCAGTGGAGCTATCATCCAAATCTTCCCCATCTTCCACAATTCAAATACTTTGTTTCTGTTTTTTAGTTTTCTTCCCTTGTATTTAGCTGTAAAAAACATATACATGTGACATAATATCTATTATGTGTGCCTTCATCCGGCCATGGCTTAAACATCCCTCCATTTGTTTCTGCACACCATTCCCTACGGTATTTAAGAATCTTATATCAATACAACGGAAAGGCCTTGCACATGTAATCCAGCAGGGGTGTTGGCTCCATGATAGCTACCCTTCCCCGTCAGTATTTGTACAATATTACCAATACCCTTATCCAGCCACAGCAACCTGTATCGCTCCCCCGTACCTCCTTCTTATACCCTACACCTAACCCTGTTCACCCTCACACACAAACACACACGCGTCTTACACCCTTCCTGCGTCAAACCTCAATCAATCCTACATCAAACACTACTAACCACAACACAAAAAATCACCAACAATAAAATCGCAATAAATTCTACTTTTTCATTCCAACACCCCCGCTATATCGAGTGAGGAGATCCCAGGCCACTAAGGACCTCTACCATAACTACTTTTTTGTTCTCGCACCCCCCATGTATAACGGACAGAGAAATCCCAGACTCACTAAATATACGGAGCCTCTATCCATATCCTCTTTTCTTCCATTATACAGCGCTGTCTTCTCCCCTATTACCTAAGGAAAGGATCCTGTTACTCCACAAACCATAATATAAAAACGTAATAAAAATATATATACCACGTCATTCTCTACTTCATCAAACCAAACTCTCCTTGTCACACACACACATACCCACACCTCTTTACAATTCCCAATTCTCATACTTCCTCCTCATACCTCACTTATTTTTCTCCAAAAGCAGTTGCATTTACGTCTGCGTGTTCACCAAATTCCTCTGTCATGGGGTCCCGTCAATGGCCTGTACAATCCGGGCACAGCGTCCGGCTACAAAGAACAGATAGGAATTCTGATGACACGACCACTGTAAACTTCTCAAAGGTTGTGCACAAGGGGGACTGGTTGATGCAGGTGAGTGTGGACCCTCCAGATGTGCGTCCAGGAATCCTCTGTCTTTGTGGGGGTCACTGGGATCACATGGGGTCACCAAAAATGTGGGGCAACTCCCAGCGATCAGACCAAGAAAATACAACCCACTAGGGAAAAAAGCTAGGTGCACCCGTTTCTGAGACAGACCAGAGTTTTATTTCGTATACAAAAGAAGAAGGCGACAGGGTATTACAAATCCAAGAGCTGTCTGCTGTCTTTCGTACAAAATTCAGGTTATAAAAACACAAATCATCACTCATGACACAGTCAATATACAGAGTTAATTCCCCACCCTCATTGACTGCCGCCTATATACATGCTAATAATTACATATAACCCATCCTCCAATTGGTTCCTCTGTCTTCCCGCTCCTCCTCACCACACGTGAGTAATGTCCGTGTCCATCATGGAATGCTGAAAAGCAGTTGGTTAACATCAACTAGAACCACCCTACCTTTGATCCTAACCTTGTGACATGCACCTGGTTAGCAACATGAACTCAGTGGGCAGCTTCAAGTTGAGCCTGGTCCTTGCAAACAAAGCAGCTCTTTTCTCATCCTAGACACGTCAGTGCCCCCGTCATGCCCTTCCCACTGTATCGGCATCATTCTTAGCTCTCCTTAGCACAAAACATAGATCATGTCGTTCTCCGCTTTACCCTTTATCAGTTCCTCTCCTCAAGGGTGAACATAGTTTCCCACTAATCAATCAGTCCACAAAGGATTTAGAGCCCATTTCCCAGCCCATCTGGTAGTTCAAATAGATTGACGATCATTCTGGGGGGTGCTAGTGTCTTAAATCTTGGTTCATGTGTTGGCATCCTAAGACCTCTGCTTTGACTCCCAGGAATACGACCTTGGTGCTAGGCCGCAGCCCTTCACTTCTTCGGCTGCAAACATTCTTACCTAATTAGTTCAACAGCCTAACTGATGTGGAGGCATATGCATGTTCCTTTGCCGTGCCTGGGAATCAGGATGCAATGGTGAGGTGAGCGATAAGGCCTCATTGTTATGTGTTTCTATGAAAACACGGCCTGCAAGGATGCAGGCCTACTCATAAACGCGGTGTTAGTTCAGGCTATGACTGTCATGTATATAAGTATACTACATCCTATGTAGTTCAGTTGCAACATTATTGGGTAACTTTCCCCTACACGATTTCCCACTCCTGCCAATTGTCGCCACCCATAACACACCCTCCTCCCTCCGACACTGTCCCGTGCTCATTTCCATATGTTAAAATATTTTTCGCAATCTAAATCATCTAGGAGGGGAGGTGGTCTGGACGTGCATCCCAACAGGGGATGTGGACTAACAGTTCCAGCTGGACTGCACCCATTGTTGGCAGGATCAAGACAGATTTGGATATGGCTAGCCCCTCCGGCAATGGCACAGACAATCTAAAAACAATGCAGTGCTGGGTTGCCCAGTGCAGTGCTAGTGATTAAGATTAATTCTATCTAAATGAGACACATGGCTAATCTTCACAATTCTATCTAGTGATACGCATGGCTAATATTCACAATTCTATCTAAATGTGACGCATGGCTAATCTTCACAATTCTATCTAAGTGTGATGCATGGTTAATCTTCACAATTCCATCTAAGTGTGATGCATGGCTAAACTTCACAATTCTATCAAAACAAGACACGGTAGGTGGGAGAACCCCTATGTTGGCGATTGTATTAAATGGAAACACCTAATAATTGGGGTTCCATGTAATAATGTCCCCGCAAAAATGTCTCCTGACAAAAAAGTTACAGTTTTTTGTGGAGACATTATTACATTGAACATGCGGGGACACCCCCACAACCCCCACATTTTTTACAAGGGGAGCAGGGGAAATCCCTGCAACCCATCCCATACATAATGCCACCATATATAATGTCACCAATGGCTTTTCCCGGCGACATTATGTATGCAGACATTATTACCCGATACCAGAATTGGTACACAGCAGTGAGTGGAAAATGACTTGCTAGCTGGCTAGCATTGGTGTACTATGATATGTAGGTAAAAAGAGTGGTAGGGCTTTACTGGAATACAGTAATTGCTTTGCTCCCCAACCAGAACACCCTTACCTTATCAGTCGCTTCTGGTTGACGGCGGCAGGCTTCGCAGGTGAACATGAGCAAACACGGATTGGAGTTGCTTCTTCGGGAGCTACCCTTTGCCTTGGGTTCCTTAGCTTACGGGCTGCCTGGGGAGGAGACTGCCCTGAGTGGAGGACTTCAAAGGGTTCTCTGGCCCAATCAGAGGGATTGAAGGTGAGCAAACAGCCTGAGCAGGAAGCGGGCGCTCTCAGTGTGTTCGAACAATTATACAAAGCGCAAAGGGTTGATAAGGTATGCTTTTAAACAAGGTAAAAATGCTCTAGCCTTGGAAACACTCACCCCAACTCCAAACCTTAGCCAAGTGGCTGCTTAGCTCTGATCTGCTGCCTAGACCCTAAATGGGTCCCCGACCCAATAAGAGGTATAGTGGGCAGATTGGATGGTGGGCACATGGTCTGAACAGGAAGCAGGAGCTCACTCTGCTCGAATAATTACACAAAGCGCAAAGGAGTGCAAATGTTTGCTTTTAAATAAAGAAAAAATGCTTTAGCCTCTGAAACACCCTAATTTCAAATTCTGCACAGCTCTGATTTGCTCCCTAGACCATCTAGTTGTGTAAATGGGTCCCCGGCCCAATCAGAGGGATGGTGGGCAGGCTGGGAGGCATGCACATGGCCTGAGCAGGAATTAGGCGCTCACTGTGCTCGAACAATTACACAAAGCTCAAAGGAGCATGAACGTTTGCTATTAAATAAGGTAAAATGTTCTATCCTCGGAAACACTCACCCCAACTCCAAACTGCAGCCAAGTCGCTGTGCAGCTCTGATCTGCTGCCTAGACCCTCTAGTTTTGTAAATGGGTCCCCAGTTCAATCAGAGGATTAGGCGGGCGTGCAGTCTGAGCAGGAAGCGGGGCGCTCGCCTTGCTCGATTTATTACACAAAGCGTAAAGTAGTGCAAACATTTGCTTTTAAATAAGGTAAACATGTTCTAGACTCTGAAACACTCACCTCAACTCCAAATAGCAGTCAAGTCTGGAAACAATTTATACCTCTAATTTCCTAAACGAATCACCAACATTAGAGAAGTTATTTGAATAACACTAAACCCAAAAAGGTGCTATTGTCCGGTGTTGTAAACCTAGTTCGATGTCATAGTACATGAAAATAATATTGATGGGTTACCCTTAAATATTCCTGTGTATTCAAGCAGAATGAAAATACAATATACGTATTAGTACACCATTTATTTGAGTGTAGAGGTCTTTCCATAGGGAGGAGTGGGCGTTAGGAATAAATAAAGCAAACAATTGGCTATCCTATGACAGTCTCTCCGGTCATTAACTGATCTTCATAGACTATCCATGCACAATTACATTTAAGCCAACAGACATTGGATGCCAGGCTTTGACATGTACGCCTTGTTATTATGATGCCAAGGACATAAACATAGTAGATGTTAAGTGGATTCAATAGACCGACTATCAAATTGACACACGCATTCATGCCCCCTTCACTTCACATTGGTTGTGGCCAAGGGCAATTTTTTAAATTGTGAAAAGTACTCTGCCATCTATTGCCTTGAGTGCATCCCTATTGTGCAGATACCCTAAGGTCATCATTATTTAGGATACATTTTTCTGATCTAGAACAATGAGGATATTACAACATTCTTCAACCAACGAGTCTTGTTCTTTTTTTATGTTACATTTATCTTGGGGTCATCTGTGTGTAGCTTAAACGACTAATCCGAGAAGTGGCAGTATTATTGAAATACAAGATTGGCCGTAGTGCTACTATGTCCCTTTGGGATAGTCTGACCATGGTGCTTAAATAAGCCCTTACATCTCAAATTCAAGAAACCCACAAAACCCTGGGTACTTTCCTCTAGCCAACATACACTTGAAGCCTGATATTTGACAAATATGGGACCTGTTTTCTTGAAAATTCAGACCTTTGGGTGGAACAATTACATTTTCTGATCATGAAGAAGGTCCAGTCTACTCTTTTCTGCCATGTTTTAACTTGATCTATGCATAATTTTAATATCCAAAAACGAAATGAAGTGCTTTGCCACAATGTGGTTTGCAGGCCAACATTATTCACAGCAACCTCCTGTTCAGCTTACTCACATATTCAAAAACATCTTCATATTTTTATCCCTATCAGTAATCCACAGTCCCCTCCAAACTCCATTATGTAGCTGGTCTGATCATGTGGCCTGTGGGTCTCTATAGCAGCGCTGCAAATGTATAGGAAACTAACGGTACCACCCGGCATTGCACGGGTCTGTAGCTGACATGCACGTGGGGGTCTGCTATAGCCTTGTGTATGTTTTGTTGTCATAACTTGAGAAATCACAAAATCGTCAATCTCCCAAAATCACCTATACTGATAGCACAGGGCCGGGACCCACTCCACCCCTGTGCAGGGTGGATGGATGGGGTTGGTCAAATATCACTATCGCCAGTACACCCCAGACTGATATGCCGACCTTGTGTCCTAACTTCCTATTATTGGAAAAGTTGCTAAATTGTCAGTCTTCCGAAATCATCTATATTGATAGCACAGGGCCGGACCCCGCACTGTGCAGGACGAATGGGTGGGGTTGGTCAGATTTCACTATCGGAAGTACACCCCAGACTGGTATGCTGACCTTGGGCCAAAATTTCAGCCCACCAACTGTTGTGGGGCTGGAGCCAACAATCGCAATATCGGCAATCTCCTGAAATAGGCCATTCTGATAGCACAGGGCCGGAGCCTGCCCTGTGCAGGTTGAATGGGTGGGGTTGAGCAAATCTCATTATTGCCAGTACACCCAAGACTGGTATGCCCACCTTAGGACAACAATTCAGCCCACCAACTGTTATGGGGCAGGAATCAACCCCGAACATACAAATACACTTTCCCAAAATATATATATAGATGTGTGAAATTTACTTAATTTAAAATAACTTCAGAAAATCACCCATATAAGGGAAAAAGGGAAAAGGAAGAGCAGAAAAATGGGAATAAAACAATAAAGCAATCTGCAGCATTAGGAACATTTAGGAAGAATTGTTTGGGGGAAATTAGATGGAACTTAAGAAGGAAGACAAAATAAAAGACACCATAACAAAAAATAAATAATTTAGTACAAATTATTGCAAAATGTGTCATTTACATTGTAATAATGTGAAACATATTTCATTGAAATATATTTACAAATGGGACCTATGTAAAGAGTTCTATGTTTATTTGATATTAACTGAGCTTACAACCATACATGTTCCTCCAAAAAGAAAGCATGAAAGGTAGCCCCTCAACACTTTCTGAAAATGAACCAGATTGTGAATGAGTTATTATCTTTAAATTTGTTTTTTTAGTACATTGAGCAAATAGGATAGGTTTAAAAAAGCATTTTCGTGTAAAGGTCTGATCAGTGCAACTTATGTTTGTTAAAGTTGACAAAAATATACATTAAGATGTGATCTAGAAGGTGTTTTGTTGCACCACAAGTTTGGTTTTATGGTTCCTCATTAGGCGGCCATCCAGATGTTTTGGATTTCAAGTCCATCATATCTAGGCAGCATATCCAGTGTTGAAGTATCAAGGGACGCGAGGATTAAGAGGAGTGAAACATCTGAGGGACAGAGAGCGGGTGGGAGAAGTACGTTGGAGCAAGTGGTAGTAAGTAGAAAAGAAGAGGTGTGAGTGAACTAAGCTGAATAACACAGAGTTAAAGACGCTATCCAAAATCAGATTAGACCACTGACCTTTGGTTAGAGTAGGGACAGTTGTAAATCCATGAGGGAGGTTAGATAGCCTACAACTTAGGGAGTAATCAGTAGTCAAAGTCATTAATAAATAGTACAGGATACCATTAGGTATTACTAACTCAGGGCTGCAGACTCCTGGACTGTGGGCAGAATGTGAACAGGAGGGATGGCCCCAGATCCCACACAGAAAATAAAAACCCTTTAACTGTCTCAAAGACTCAAAGCTGTTTTGTGCCATCTGTAACACTAAACTCCCTCAGGGATTTCCTACCTTTTACTACACTACCCATGCACTTAGCGTTCTAATGGGAATCATGCCTTCCAAATACTCTGTTTGATTCAGGCCCCATCTACCATGCTGAGTCTCACCTCTCCCTTTCTACTCTTCCTTCTCCACTTGTCTCACTCCTCCCACCAATCTTCTGTCCCTTTAAGTTTCTCACTCCTTCTAAGTCTTGCCTCAACACTTTGAGGTCACTCCTCGTCAACTACTTCTCTCTCCCCCACCCTACAGCTGCCTCCTCCACACCACTTCTCCTGCCCCTGCAGTACTACCGCCTCCACTACCCCACAACTCCCTACATTACACCACTACTGCCTCAGATTTACTTCACCTCCTTCCACACTACGCAAACACACTCCTTTCACCCAGTAACATCCGCTTCACGATCACTCCTTACACTAACCTTTCTACACACTCGGCATACAAACACACACTCACACTGCAGATCCACTTTTACTCTCTATGCAATACCTCACTTTTTCCACAATTTCCTTTCTCTCTCCTGCTGGCCTCTTGGTCATCCTCCACCTTTTCTGACCTCACCCAAATAACCCATACTTCCTGCTTCCTGTTTCCTGCTTATATCCCTCCTTCCTGCCTAGATTGGACCGCTCTCCCTGGCCAATCTGGCCCTGTCTTCCCTGCCCGTGGTGTGTGTGTGTAGAGCAAAAGGTCAGAAGTAGTGGGATTAGCCCCACCCACTTCCTCTATGCGGGCTTCCCACATACTGAATATGGCGGTTCGGGAAGGCCAACATTCATGTTCGTGTTCTGGGACACTGGCCCTTGGGGTCTCTCGGTACGTATGTTAGGGGATGGTGTGCCCAGCCCTACAGATAAGGGGTGTATTGGCCACTTTTACTCATTACAAATAGGCAAATACAAAAAATTGAGAGCAAAAACACTCCAACAAAAAATAGAAAACAGACACGTGCAACCTTGTGCCCCTGCTTTCACCCACAAAGCTCCATGGTTATGTTTGGGCCAGTAGTGCACGCAGTACCACAGGAAGAAACTACTATTATTATTGCCTGCTCAGAAGAAGTAAATCTGTATCTTTTAATATGCATGAATAACTAGGTACAAAGAAATAATTATTACAAAACATTTCCGTTTTTCAGTTAAAACATTTTTTTCTCGCTCATAAAATACTCCCATTAAGAATTGGACTTACATTTTTACTCCCTAAAAAATCACCAACTTAAAAAATAGTGAGTAAAATACTGCCTCTTCCAAATATTATCTGGAGCACTGGTTGTGCCCTTCTCTCTTTTCGGTCCACTGTGGTCTAGTGTTGTTGTGATGGCTGATCAGCTGTGTTCAGTAGTCCAGAGGGATCTGCGGCTTTGCCGCATGTCAACATGCATCTCTCACTCTGTGTCGAGGCTCATCAACCCGCATTACTTCTTCTGGGAGGTTTTCTTGTTCTCTGCGGCCAATCACCAATTCATTTGCATGGTCTTTCAACTCTGTCCTCTGAGTGTATATCGTTTGGGGTTTTCTTGTCTTCTTGTTCAAATGTGATGTTTATGAAAGGAATAAGAGAAGACTGGCAAGCAACTTGCAGAATCACGGCAGGAGTTAACAGTGGTCTACATAGAAACATAGTGGCAGAATGGGGTTGTAGGAATTGGGACCCTCTCAACTGCCACCGTCCATCTCAGGGGTGGACTGGTTCTGGAGTTCAACCTGATAGGCCTCCCACCCCTTGCTAAAAAAGGTTCTTGTTACATCTTGAGAAGGACCGGTTACTGTACTTGTCACAACTTTCAGCTATTTACTTATTGGCTTAGTTGCATTTTTGTTGGATTGCTTGGATAAGGTCAGACAAAACTTTTCTAGTTTCTTTATTATTGCCACATTATATCAACAACTTGTGTTAGTTCTTGCAGAGTCACTCTGTTTTGATATTCTTGTGTATATGCTTGTGTTTATTGTAAACCAGGGAGGATAGCTCAGTGGCAAGGTGCTCGCCTTGGAAGCAAGACACCACAGAGCAACATAGATTCGATCCCCAGGTCCGCGCCTAGAAACCTCTGGGTATTAAGGGCGGTATAAAAAACCTATCATATCTTAGCTTGTTCTTTTTCTTGAACGAGAGTGTTCATTTCTTTGGCAATGTGTGTTCTTTGCTGTATTACTTAATTTAAACCATGTTGCAACCGATCAAACTCAGCCTGTGAATCGACTTATTTCACAATTAGTTTTTCATCTGCTTCTTGGCTTTCTTTTAATTTGTCTTTTACATTTTCTTTTGCATTTCTTTTGTTGTAATTTCAGAGTCAGAATATTAGCAAGTAAGGCATTAGTGTGGGTGGTGTGATCATTTAGTTTACTTTGTCAAATGTCCCGTGCCTGTGTACCCGGATTACAATCATCCTCGCGACGCACACATTCTGCATCTCGATTTTGTTTTGCCTCGAGGTGTCTTCTGACTTAAGTTTGCATGTCTGCTATGATGCAGTGCTGCTGTAGAATGGATATATGGTTAGCTTCTATTGTCCTGAGGGCTGAGGGAGCTGAGAGGGACCCAGTCTCATGTTCTCCCTGCAGGCAGCATGTAGTTTTGCAGACCATTTAGATGCTCCAGCTTTATCTCCCATGCAAATTGCTTGCCAGCGTCTCTCATTTTCTTTCAGAGAGACCGCTACCAACGGCAGAGACAAACTCAGTGAGAAGAAATGAGCCCAGAACATCCGAACACTCCAACACCGCCAGCAGAGCGACAGCAACCTGTTGCAATGAGTGCATTCTGACCCATGTTGAGTGCATGTTGTATATTTCACTGAAAAGGAATAATTTGCCATTTTTGCTAAATCGTGTAGACGATTTAGAGATAAAATAATGAAGGAAAGTCACCACCCTGAGCAGTACTCTACAATGGTCGCTCTAATTCCAGTTAATACACGTGTTCCCAAAAATATTACACATTCAGTAGGCCAGCAACAGGCTTAAAGCTTGGTTAATCTGTGTGTGAAAGGCCACATGCAATTGATCCCCGGGTGGGGAGGGCAAAACATCACAACTCTTGTCACGTTAGCCCCAGGTTGCTCAAGGTCTCTCGTCCTACACTCTTACTGCCCCATGCGTAATGGGTCTTAGTACTCTACCAATGAGGCTACATGTTGTGCCCTGCCACCCATTGCGCATGCACCAGCGTCTGCTTGCTCCATAATCAGTGCCTGCTCTATCAGCTCAAACCACTCTTGCAGGTCTGCTTCACATTTCGCCCGGCTTTAATGTAACTTAACTTATACGTTTTCATTAAGTTTCTCGTGTCTGAAATGCATGTAGGGTGGCGAACATATGGTCCACACAATCAAGAACTCAATGCAGAAGGTGTTGCATATTATATATGTTCCTGTCGAATTCCAGCTCCAATGTTCCTTCCTTGGTCTCCGGTTTGCTCTCATTTTGCTGTTAAGTTGCCCCTCAACTCATCCAACCTCCTCCTCGCATGAATTGCTATTTGCATAGGCATGCGTTATATCAGTTTTATTGATTGCTAAAAAATGTTGCCTTCTGGTCAAATTGCAAACACAGAACTGCAACACATCATTGAAGTAAGATAGATAACATATAAGGATCAAAGCTATGCACATATAGGTTAAAATGGAACTGAGCTCTGCTGGGGTTTGCAGCACAACCCCCGATATGAGGTCTTCATGAGCTCAGTTGTTGATGCTTATAGGGCGCTGAAGGGCTGTTCGGAACAGGGAGGCAGTTTCAAAGTTCTTCCAGACAGTAAATGATTGTCCTGTGTTGACAATAAGGGCCTCGGTGCGTTACGCAATAGAGGGCCATCTACCGCAAGGGAACAGTCCACGTGTGTGGCTAGCAGGTCATTGTCGTGGCATGACTTTACCCGAGGAGCGGAGAGAAGGAAATGAGAGCAAGTTCCATCAGGTAGTTTGAACGCTTGCCCCAAGCTGGTTTTGACCATATTGCATATTATTTGAAATTGCATTGTGGTCACATTGCACTGATCCTAGGGAACATTTGATTGTGTCCTGTTAAGATATATTATGATGAACACCTGGGTGTGTACTCTTTGTAGCTTGAAAATCGTTTTTGGGAAAGATTCCGATACGTTACATTGCAGTGATATGGCTTGAAGAAAACATTTGGTACATTTGAAGGAGTTGGTCAAGGGAGGTTGTTGCATGGAGTTGATGCCAGAAAGACACTTGATTACTGCATGCACCTTGGGGGGAGGAAAAGATCATTGTTAATAAGTGCCAGGCTATTATTGAACTCTATGTAAAAAGGACAAGTATACTCGTCCTTGGCACTTAAAGGGTTAATTGAAGAGTACACCCAGACCCTTTGCCTTTCGACCTGGGACCCTTGCATCAACCAGAAAGAGACCGGACCAAGGGCAAAATTCTCTCCTCTGCATTACTCTGCAAACACACTTAGTGAAATGAGAAGTCATCAGAGCAGACCAGACCTCACATCCTCATTTTGTAATTGTCCCAATGGATACATATGGCTCATGGTTTGCGGACATTTTAGTGTTACAAATTAAATGAGCGCCAAGTCCTGTGTGCAGTATGAGCTCAGGATGGTTGCTGAAGAATTGCATGCACGAATCACAGTCACACGAATGTTTGTCAAATATAAAATGATGTACTCATTCTTATGCTCTCAAAGTGCTGTTTTTTATGCAAAGCGGCAAGAAGCCTACATTGGAGATACGTATGCCCCGTCCTTTTCTCTAAAGAGATTTGTTTACAGAATTAGGGTGATTTGTTTACAGGTTGAAATGTTTATATACTGAGTGAGAGGGGGATTTATTTACAGACAGCAATATATCAAAAACCGAGTCAAAAAGTTCACGTGTGACCTTGCTGCGTGACCCAAAATTCATGCTTACAGGTTTGTTGATGTATTGTTTGGGCAGACAGCCCTTGACCACGCCACCTGCCCCGTTAGGCCATGCTCAACATTTTGGCCACACACCTTTGCCAGAGAAGATCTCGCTGGATGTGCATTGGAAGAGCGGTCAGAGCCCCAGTTTTGGAATGAGGCGTGGATGCTGCTGCCCATTGGAAGTACTATGTTTGCAAAGATCCTAGTATTGAAATGTTGGCTCCAGGGCTGACTATCGCCTCACACAGAAGTAGTCTGGGAAGCTCCAGCACTCATAGTTTCAGCATGCCAGTTCTCCACTCCCACCCCTGAGTTTCTCTCAGCAGCTCATATCTAGCATGATCCAACTCAACACTCTTCTTCTAGCGCCAGGGTCTCTCGCCCATGCCTCTTATGGACACAATGGGACTCATTACGAGGCTGCCACCGGTATTCATTTCTTGCCGGTGCCCATAAATGGGCAATTACCGGGTCATTACGGCCTTGCCGGACCCGGTATTTGGCCATTTCTGTGCGCCGGAAAGAATTCTTCCCCATTCCCATTGAACCCCATAGGGCTCAATGGGAATGGGGCGGTCGGATGCACCGGCACCGTTTATAACGGTGCCGGTGCATCCGACATACTGTGCTCGCGGGTGCCTTTCATTCCGCCAGGTCAGACCCAGCGGAATGAACGGCAGCCGCGAGCACAACTCAAAGTTTGCCGGTCCGGATACAACGGTACCGGAATGTTTACCAGTACTGTTGTATCCAGACCGGCAAGCTCGTAATGAGGCCCAATGTGCCTCCTATGATTTTTCACCTTGTTGTATTTGTGTTCCCACCCTCTTGCGAGGTGTGCATTTGTATATTGATTTGATGTGTTTCATCTATAGTACATTGTTTTTTCCAGATTGATTGATTGATTGATTGATTGATTTATAGAGCGCTTTACACCAGATGATGCATACTGCCCATCCCCTAATTTGGGCATCTGCCTCTTTAGTGCAGGCTTTTCCATTGGTCTGATGAGGACCTTCCAGTTCGACCAACTCGCTAGATAAGATTTTGCCCCTTGGTTCCTGCCCTGGTCTCCTGTTTCCTCCCATTTTGCTGTTTATTTGCCCCGCTGCCAATCCAACCCCCATACCTCCTTAATCTGATGCTTTGCTTTTAGTGTGGGGTGCCACCTTGATATGATGCAGTCCCATTAGTGCAGGGTCTCCATTAGTACAGGTTGCTCCTTTGCTATGATGCTGCCCCATTAGTGTATGGTGCTCCCTTTATATGAACCTTATACATCAATTCAGACTGCGCTTCCTTCATGCTAAGTGTAACCCCTGCCCAAGTGGGGACCAATCAGCAATGGGGGTTAAAGGGAGCTGCATGTGGGGAGTATAATAAAGGAAGGGCTAAACAAAATAACTAAGACACAGGAACAGGGGTTTTAAACGTCTTTATTTGGACGTGTGTGTGTGCTAGGCTGGACTTACCTGATGGAATAAAGTGTTCCCAACATGGGGGACACATAGAACTCTGGGACTCACAACAATAGGTAGGTTTCCCCTGCCAATCAGCATAGACTTGCCTGAAAACAAAATTCTAAAAAAAGAACCATCCCAGTGGGACAGTTAGAAAGCAGAAGAAGATAGACATTGCCAGACAGGGTGGGCAGTGAAGAAAGTCTTACCCCGACAGCACCGGCAGTGTGCGTGGGGGCACCAGCAGCACTGGGGGGTCCTGGTTGGTCTGCACTCTTCCTGGGACCCTGTGGGGAGGGTGGCGCTGGGCTTACCTGGAGCCCTGGCCGCTGCATCATATGCGGCCGGGCTCGGTGGTGGTTCTTCGTATGCTCCAATCGGATAAGTCGGCCTGGACAGAGCCCAATGGAGGGTAAACCCACTGAATTTAAAGCAACACTACCACAGAGAAAAGGAAAATAATACAACCACCACCATTGAGGACATTGGGGCTCAATAAACCCTAAGTACATGAAAGCGCTGTCAGAGTGGAAAGAAAGGCGTACGACAGCCTGGAATGACCATTGAGGCACTGCCACAGAGGAAAACAGGGCTGTTTGCCCTAAAATAAAAATAAGCATTGTGATGGAGGGAACATGAGGGCTTCCCAAGACCCAACAAGAAAAACACTGCGGTAGGAGCAAATGGTGGCCTGCATTAGTGCTATTAATGAAATCGGCATGTGACAGGAAATATATGAGAAATATCCTAAGGAGCCTGTGACAGCGAACCGTAGCAGAGTGGGTATGACTATTGAAGTGACAAGAAGAACAGATGACATAAGTGGGGAGTCCAGCAGCAGAAAAAGGGACTGTACTTTGGGGTACTTCATTTATACAATGACTGACAAATGGGGGCTTTGGCTGGAAAATAAAGCAGACTGCTGCTGCTGATGTTATTGAAATCCATTTGATGAAATGTCTACTGTGGAGAAAGAGAAAGGTTTGTAATGAGGAGATGCTTGCCCAGGGTAAGTGTGAATAGGAACTTGTCATAAGTTCATATGGAGTGGGGTTTGTTTCATAGAGTATCTCCTACTTTATAAAAGACATAACAAACAATACATTGGTTAATGGAAGGGGGCATCTGAGAGTGAAAGAAGGCTTACATGTGTAATACGTTTATTTGGTTTGCTTTATATAAAAGCCCAAAGGGTAAAAAGAACTAATGTGTACTGTGCCATATTTAAGATAATGAAGCCAGGATTGTAGCCCATTTCCTGTAGTATCATCATTTTTAATGGCAGTTTGTCCAGCATCTCACCAGTTGGTCTGGGAGAGTGGGGTGGTTCTAGTGTGGCCTGTCACTGGCCTGGGGTAAGTTTAAGGTATACACACCTGGGCCAGGGCACTAAAGGCCAGGGCCACATAAGGTCCAGGTTTTTCCGGTTCTGTAGATTGCCTATGTTAGGTTATTTGCCCTCTAAAGTAGACGGAGCCATTTAGAAACACTACTCAAAGGCCCTGACTGCGTCCCCCTCACACATCCTAATGTCTACGATCCCTCTGTGTTTAGTGAATGACGCACTATATTAGAATATGTACCTTTTAGAGCAAGTTGTTTAGTAGACCTATCCCTTTAATTGAGGCTTTTCTAACACCCCGTACCAGAATCAGGGGGTGCAGCAAGTGGAATGATAGTGTAAGAAGCACCCTCACATCACTTCACTTCTAATGCAGGTGTTGGCTGCTCTGCCCACTTAATACACTGCATTCGCTGATGTTGATAGTAAAGAAATTAAAAGTCATTGCTGCAGGGTGCTTCATCAGACCAGGTGAGTCATACAGTTCTATTAGCTAGAGTTTGTCATCATTCACATTGTGAGCACAGATTAGAATGTAATCCAGTACCTGCAGCATCACCCTCCTAGAGGGCCACGGGCTGCACCTCTTCAAGACATATTGTAAAGCAACAGCAGGTACCATGCATGTGTCCAAGCAAGGCATGTTCATTACGAGTTTGGCAATGCAGGATAAAAGTAGGGGTAATACCTTTTACCTTAATGTTTCCGCCACCGCCAAACTACAAGTTTGCTGGTATTATCACTTCTGGCGATTTTTGGAGATAAGTCCTCCATTTTACCTCTATCAGTAATACCGGCGATGGTAATACTGGCAAACATACCCAATGGAGTCCCATGGACTCAATTAAATTGAGATTTACACTGACAAACCACAACTTTTAATCAGGTGGTATTACTGCCAGAGGGAATACCCCCAGTGGTGATACTGCATTAACAGGTGGCAGTATCAGTAATTCTGTTTGCCAGTATGAATACCGACAAACTCGAAATTACCGCATACTCCTTTATGGTGTAGTGACCCGATAGGCAAAAAGTGCAGCTTGCATTCATCACTTTGTACATATCAGTTGTACTCAATGCTTCAAGTGCCCTTTTTAGTTTTAGCTATTCGGAGGAACGTAAGCTGAAAGTATTGCACTGGTGTAGAGCTAGGAGGGGAATTACAGGTGTGGAAGAACACACAGCTTGTGGGTGTTTGGGAATTTTCAATGCCCTATGCCCTATGGGCATTCACACCCACTGCCTGCCCCTCCCCACCCAAAACACACCCTCCTGTGATCTCTCTGAGCTTGCTCTATCAAGCAGTAACATACACTTTGGCCTGCAAGTGCTATTTCTAAGTAGAGTGCATAACGCAATTGCTTACATGAAGCTGTACATGTGAGTGCTCCTTGTGTAATGAAACTGTCCTACCCAAGTGTCCAATGAGTCACTTCATTTACATCTTTTTTCTTGCACTGAAGCCCTGTTAAAAACAAGCATTGACAAGACCAACAGTTTCGCCTTGTGTATTAGTATAGGCATTTAGCCAGACACTGCTTTCATGTGCCCAGGTAATCACACCATTTTCCACCTGTTGCCATCTTATGGCCAAGTAGCAGCATTGTGGCAGTGCCTGGCATGGAAGGGGGTGGTACAGGGACAGTGACGTGGGACTATGTTGGGTGCAAAAACATCATGGAACCGTATTTTAAATTGTGCTCTGTTGTGCTCTATTGTGCTCTACTCTACACCAACACACAATTAGAGCGCAGCTACACCCCTTGATCAATTTGGCCTAGCTGCTCACATACGAACAATACTCCATGAACACCTCAACACTCCGATAACACGCAGCTATACCCACAGAAATCGGCCTAGCTGCACACATAAGCATCCTACACAGGCCTAACACAGCCAAAACCCAGTCTTGTGGACCTCCCTCCAGACTGCGCACATTCAACTGATATCAAATACCACCACACCTAAAGCTAGGATGCAGCTACCATCAAGCAATCACATCAGCTGTGCACATAATCTGTGCACCCAAGCTACCTTTGACACCCTACTCTCTCGACTGACCTGGACTACGGTCCCCGAGGGCGTTCAACCTACCAGCGCTTTGAGGTCATGTCAATGATATAGAGTGCTATATAAATGCCAAATAACATAACATTAGACAGCATGAAAAATGTAAACCCAAACAGAGTGTACTAGCGGCACAGCAAGTAAACTGTGTGTGTGCCACTCTGTCAATGCGGCAGAAGGTGTTGTTTTGTGTATCACACTTAATATAGGTACTAACAGTGTCACTAAAGGTGTTAGCATGCATGATTATTCGAAAATTGCATCATATATATTGGCATAGCTGTGACACTCCTATGCTGCTAGATTTAAAATAACTCTGAAATTGCACAAAATTCTCTTATTCAACCACCACTCCCATTTCTTGTGAACATCTGATTATTACCACACTCTTCATAAGGCTTACAGAAACATAAAAGGGCCCCAGAGTTCAGCACTGCAGACTGTTGCTGAAAGCGATGTGGGCATTACACATCAATGATACAGTTCTTGTCCCTATTCAACAGTCTTAATAGACAACCTGTTTCCTCCCAAAAGGCTTGTAAGACTCCCTCTTGGGTTTCCGCTGAAGTATCCGAAGCTCACATATGAACCCGTGACAGTCTGAGAACCTGCGGGACATTTCCACATAATGTTGCCAGCATGGCACCTTGGACAAGAAGACCCACTGCAAAGATCACACTACAACCAAGCGCCCCGTACTTCAATGAGTTCGAATGTAGACAGGGGATGTCTTACTGCTCCATCCTTCGGGGGTTAGTGGCTGGGTAATACAAATTAAGACGTCCAATGGGCTGTTTCATTGTTTCAGTTGAATATTGGATTTGCGGAGAGAGAGGTCCACTCTGGCCACATTGGAAGCACTCTGGGCGATTTTAATGGCAACTAAGAGAGTGTGAGAAAGTGGGAATATTTGCATGTATATTGAGATAGCCTCAGGATTTTCTTCTTGTTTGTGGCAGACATCATGACATTCAGTGGGCTCTGGATGCGTGCCAGGGTGCTTGTAATGGCATATATTGCTGTGACGGGTGGCAGGCATCGTGATCATCTTTGGGCACCAACAGCATGCTTAGCGGCAGCACAGCCATATATTATTGTTACAGGCCTCATGATATTCTTTGGGCACTAGCACCATCAAAGGGGTCTAACAGTGTTGATGCTGGCATATATTGTCGAGACATTACTCATGATATTGTTGGCCACATGGAGTATGAAAATAGGTTTCACTGTGCCGGTACTGTCATATTTCATAGGGTCTCGTGACTTCTTTGGCCACAGCTAGAATGAAAACAAGTTACAAAGTTGCAAAATTGCAAAATGCTCATCTGTACTGTGTACTGTTGTACCCTGGCACTTGGCATCTTAGTTTTTCGTGTGTCCTACTTCATAATGAATTGTGATTTCTATGGCCGTTTACCTAATTCATCTGAATTTTGTGTGATAAAATGCAATATTTTTTGCCCATAATTGTCTACATTCCTCAAGGCACCACCTCCCAAAAAACACCCCTGAGTTGACTTGGGCTTGCTTGCTGCTCTTGCCTGTTCCAGTTCAGGAACATGTTATGCTCCAACATTTTAGAAATGCACCAGCTACTACAGACTGCACCTGTCCTGTGTGTGAGGGAAACTCGAAGCACTGCTGCCCACCCTGTACCTGTTATATCTGTGAACTGGCATAGTGTACTTCTGTTGCCAATGCTCCTGTTCTGAGTGAGAGAAGCTTAGAAGGCTGCGGCACATTCTGTACTACCTGTGTGAGACAACACGTGTACGGTTGTGCCGGTTTCTAATGAAGAGAACTTGAGAAGCTCATCCACAGCAGATGCAAGGGGCAGTGCATACAGATGACGAGACATGGAGGATTTGGCGACAGCATGTCTCGGGAGGATAGCTCAGGGGCAACGTGTTCGCCTTGGCATCAAGACGATACAGAGCTATACAGGTTCGGTCCGTGCTTAGAAATCTCTGAGTATTAAGCGTGTTGTAAATAACCTTTCATATCATATCATGCAATATATAATGTGGCCAGGGGACTGGGGCAGGAAAACGACTGTTTGCCTGTGGTGGCAAACATCCTTGCACCAACCCTGGATGTCCAGATGTGTGGTCTCACTATTATGAGTCTTGACTCCTATAGGACACAGTGGACCTCATTACGAGGAGGGCGGTAAGGGGTTAACAGCGCTGGTAAAGGTGCCGGAGCCGTTAACCCCTTACCGCCCCATTACAAGGTCCGCTCGCGGGACCCGCTCAGGACGCCTGGTTTTACCAGATGTTCTTAGCGGGTCCCGCGAGCGGCCCAGCATGCTAACAACGGGCCCGTCATTAACGGGCCCGTTGTTAGCATGCTCCCCATTCCCATTGAGCCCTATGGGGGCTCAAATGGGAATGGGGATGGGTTCCTGGAATGGGGATATACCGGGCCCTCCTAGGTTGGAATGGCCCTGTATTTCCCTATTCAGGGAACCCGGAACCCGGACCCGAGTTTGGAGGCAGACACGCCCTTATTAAGGGCGTGTCTGCCTCCAAACTCGTAATGAGGCCCACTTCCACCCTCTGTACATTCCTCACATGGAAGGGGCCAGGGAGGTACTTTAGAAGGCTCTGGGTTGATTGTAAATATTGGGCTGTCTCAAGAGGTGGCTGTTTGATTCTGATCCATGCACCAGTTAACTCAGAGCTGGACAAGCAGGGTGATCTTCTCGAGAAGTTCCAGACACAACTAAGTCTTTTTTCATTGGCCAGGTATGATGTCAACAACAGATTATCTCAATAAAGTGTAAAACGACACAAGATGCTCCCAGCGCATTTATGTACTGTTCCTCAAGCCAGCCGTCTTATTGGTCCACAGTGATTTCACCTTTGTATGTCATGCCTACTTAATGATCAGCTATTCGTTAAGCATGCATTGCCTTCCAAACCAGTTGAATTACTTACTGAAAGAGGTACACCTTGGATTGTTTACTAGTACTTGTAATAACAGTTGACTGGAATGTACTTGTATTAAAAGTTCACTAGAGAATCAGCCGCTTTATGCACTTGCCCAAAAACTCTCCATGACTCCTGCCTGAGAGGTCAGTCGCATAGTTCACCTTTTCTTTAGCATGGAATGCAAGATATTGAAGTATCAGAGCAAGTGAAAGATGAGAATTCCCAACAATGCTGGCAAAGGGAGACATGGTAACAAGGGAGACATGGCGGCTAATTCATGGAATCATTTGTGCCGAAAAACGGGGATTTGTGCGCCATTCTGCCCGTACATCCCCATTTGTTAAACAGGGATTTGCGGGCAGAATGGCGCCCAAATCCCAGTTTTTCGGCGCAAATAATTCCATGAATCAGCCCCTTGGTGACAAACACTTGTGCACAGGCGTGTTATAAATGCCATATCATATCATAAAGAAGCGACCATAGAATACAAGACCCAGGTGTATGATGTGGGTGAAATACAACATCCTCAGGGTGCTGACAAGGTAGTAGGGGTGTGCTGACCTTAGTGGGGACCTCAGAAAACGAAACCCCGATACACAACAGGATCTGATGTTTCCCCAGTCAATTTTCAAACTGATTGCCTCTTGAAATAGATGCTTTTTGGAAAAAGGTCAGTGAATCGACGAATGACAAACGCCAGTATGCGTGCGCAAGAATAGATCATCGCACACGTAGGTATGGCATTGCATGCATAAGCACAGGTCATCACATGGCTCATCATAACCAACAGCGAAATATTAAATATTTCATAAAGAATTGCAAGTTCGATGCTAAACTTTGAGATGCATGTCACTTTGCCTACCTTATGCTTAAAGAAAATGACAACAGCTATCAAGACTAAACCCCCTTTTTAACAGTGCAGAACTGCGTGCTGCCTTCAAGGTGTCTCTTTGAGGAAATGTTTCAAACTGACTTGTCTAGTTGTTCTACTTAGCTGGTTTCTCAAAACTTCACAAATAATTGTGCAGGCCTTGGGATTTCCCATCGGGTACACGCAGGGGCGGCATTAGGCCTGGGCAGAGCAGGCGACCACCTGGGCGTGCCATTAGCCCCCTCCACGCCATCTCGGGCAAGTCTTTCAAAGTCTTCCCCTAGCTGGCATGGTGGGAGAAGAGGGGGCAGGCGCCTGGTTTTCCAGCGCGGCAGCAAGCGCGAGCATAACAACAATAGGGAGAGCGTGGTTAAATAAAAATGGTGTTTCACAGACTGTGGAGTTGCTGCCGCTAAGGCCGGCCCGAGGTACACGTGGAAATGGCAAAGGGGCTAATCTGAGTGGGTTTTTCTCGTCTTGGGGAGCATACGAAGAATGAAACAGCAAAGAGTTAATATGAAGCTAATTAAAATGTGTTTGTTTCCAAACAACAGGGGAATCACAGGCATTCAAAACTGGGCATTTGAGCACATTTTATAGGTTCTCCAGCTTAAGAAATGAAAAACCATACTTTGAGGGGTCTGTTTCTGATACTTCGAAGTGGCGCTCGTGCAGGATATTCAATATATTTTCTTCAATGACAGAAGATCTTAAACTTGCACGAGAACACGCAATTTCAGATCTACAAATGTGACAAGGCAATGCACAGTCCCCCTTCCTTCACTAAACATTGAACAAAAATGCTATCAGGAGTTGAAGTGTAAAATAAAAGTAGTGGAATTATGTTCCTCATGCCGCACCCCCTGCTTCTCTACCCACCAACCTCACCACGCACTGACCCTGTACTCACCCCCCTATTCAAACCCCATACCTGTGTCCTGTCTTTTTGCCACTCCACCCAATTCTGTGTTTACAACACTACTATAAAGACTGACGAAAATAGTGAAAGAAAATGCAAATAAATGACCACCATTAGCTTCAGTCATTACACGGATGGCGGTAGGGATTTACCGGTACCGGTAAAATACCGGTACCGGTAAATCCTTACCGCCTTACTACGAGGTCCCTTTGCGGGTTGGGGGATTTAACGCCTGCTTTTTGCAGGCGTTAAAATCCAACCCGCTAAGGGACCTCGGAGCTAATTACGGCACCGCAAAATTGCGGTGCCGTAATTAGCGCCTTCCCCATTCCCATAGAGCCCTATGGGGCAGAAATGGGAATGGGGAAGGGCAATGGTGGAAGGGGGATTTACCGCCCCTCCAACCTTGGAATAGGGCGGTAAATCCCCTTTCCGCCAAGCGGTGCCGGTATTTTACCGGAATGAGCCATGGCGCTAATAACGCCATGGCTCACCGCCTACCGTGTAATGAGGCCCATTGTCTGTGGGGATAGACCTGTGACTCTGCTATGACTCTCTGCTGTTTGCCCGTCCAGACACCTGGTCATAGAACCCCCTGTACCTAGTCGTCCCTATAGGATCTTTCAAACCATTACTCATACCAAATCCGCTCCCACACTGCCTCAATCAAAATGGCCCTTCAGACTCGGCCGGGAGCATGATGATCAATGCTGGGGATCCCCCTCCCTGACCCTCACCCAGGCATGAAGGTGTCTCGGAAATTGCCGCTCAAATGGGTTTGGCCCCTTAACAGGAGTGCCCCCTGTCCGTAGACGGTGGCATGCTGGACTGAGGTAAGCCCTTGAGCATAGTGCTCCTCTTGGGAGGGCCCTCGCCCCCTGTAGAGGGCATGCTGGGGCCACTAATCCATTGTGTGCCCTTCCAGGAGGGCCTTTTGCATGTAGGCGGTGGCGTGACTGTAGTGAATGGTGCGACTGCCCTCCTGCTTTTAGCCCCTCATTGGCCTGATCACTCCCCTGACCTCCAGCCCTGTTCACTTGCAACCAGCTCCTTCTAAAGCATCCTTTAAGTCTGATAACATAACTGCCACCTCTAAACCAGACAAGGGCACTCTAACTGCCCCAAAGCAGCTGGGCATTTTCAATGTAATCAGTGTATGTTTTACCCAGCCCAGCTCCTACTCGCTAAATAGTGTCCCCACTGCCATAGAAATCTCAATCCAATGGGCATCCCAGTTAATCTTGTCCCCATACTCGCTTTCCTCGTTCATACCCCCGCCCTTAACTCGGGGGCCTGCATGCATCATGACTCATCTAAGGAACTGTGTTAAGAAAACACGGTCATTTCCATTGTGCAAACAACTAAAATTCCCAGATACATGCCCAAGGCAACCCCTTCCCGGTCCTTACAACCTCCATTGCTTCCGGATGTACCTATTGGTTCCGCGGTGGCCACCCTTACACTTCCCTTGGGTAGTTCTTTTTCACCGATAACCGGACAGTCCACCCAAAATTGTTACATGATATCTTAATTGTGTGTTACGCCACCAGGTGTAGCAGCCTCCCAATCGTTACACATAGACCATCCTTGAAGTCCACAGATTCAGGGCATGATCAATGATCCCATGTTGCTATATGTTGATTTATAAACCACCCGATACCACTCCCAGGGCATGCAGTCGGTAAGGCGTGGGTTACTTAAATTTAGGAAGCACATCTATGGTCTGCACCCCTGCTTATGCCCTCACCACTCCATAACTGTGTCGGGCCGGTAGGGCCTGTTGTACCACGGGAAGAAACTACTATTGTTGCTGCCTGATCGGAGGAAGAAAACCGGAGTCTTCTAATGTGCATCAATAACTACATGCAAAGAAATAATATTGCTAAACCTTCCATACTACAGTGGTAGGAATTTGCTTGCTTATGCAATACTCTCATTGGGAAACGTGGTTGCATAGTTCTCCCTAAATTCACTATGCCCCTGCTTTAAATCATTGAGCGTGGCTAACCCCATTACCAAATCTTATCTTATCTACGCCATAACCAGCATAAAGTGGCTCAGCACAAACCCCACATACTTTCAGCCTGATTCATGGAATTATTTGCGTGAAAAAGCAGATTTGCGCGCCTTTCTGCCCGAAAATCCCTGTTTGAAGTATGGGGATTTTCGGGCAGAAAGACGAGCAAATCTGCGTTTTTCACGCAAATAATTCCATGAATCAGGCAGCTTGTCTGTTATATCCCTCAAAGGGATTCCAGATAAATCTCAGCCACAAACTGCACTGATGTTGCCTGGTAAGCAAGAATTCAAATAAGCCACTGAGCAGTGCCAGGACCCCAATTGTGGAACAGTGTACCAGTCTTACCAAACCGGGACCGGAGACGCGTTATAAACGCGAGGAGGCCACTACGGTCCATTCAGTAGAAACAAGCATTGTGACCTTGCAAATATAGCAAATGCCCCAACAGTAAACAGTATACCCTGTCTGTGCTAACTCAGCTTATAGCTCGCCCTAATTATGGTAACACATACACAACCTCTAGCCTTCCCCCCTTTGAACTTGCCACATGGCCATGTGCCCCTTGCTTTTCCAACCCTTCATTGTAGCTGAATACTGGCTGTTTGATAGTAATGGGGTCCCTAGTGCACCCTACCAGTTTGCCCCTAAGCCAGCCACCCCTGTGTGGTCGACCCCTCCTATTACTTGTTACACTATGACCATGCGGTCCGTAATCTGATTGGTGATCCGCAGTTCCATACTTACTTTGTTGTGTACCATTTCTATCCTATTACCCCACCTAGGTTCCCTACACTACTCACCCTCAATACTTTTCACCCTCTACCAACCCTCCGCTGCTAGCTTTCAACTTCTGCTCCTATACCCCCACCTGCCCACCCCCCCTAGTTGCGCCGGCCAGAGCACCCTACTCCCCTGCACACATTTGACTTGAGTAGAAAAGGATCCAACCGGAGCGCCCTACCCTATACAAAACTTGGTACAAACCGTCTCCCCACCCGTACTCCTGTCAGCAGTCGATACTCTTCCGCTCTACCACTGTCCCGCATCCTACCACCCTCCAGCGTAGGTGCGCAATTCATGACTGGAGCTTACTGAAATGCATTATATGTACCCCATAAGTAGATAAAGCCATAAAATCAACATTTTTAATAAAAACAGTCGCCAAATTCAGTTCTTTTTATTTGTATCTGGCGCGTGCATTCAAGGCCCTTTGAATTGGCAGTTTACGCAGGCGCATTCTGATGGAATTCCATAATCTTTCTAGTGCAGGACATTTTTTTGTATTTGGTGCTTCATAAACGGTTTAAATTGCTGAGATGTGACGGCGCTAGCACGTTCCGTCCGAGTGCTCACAAAGCCTAATGGTGCCGCCTCTGTCTTTTCTCTTCATGGTTATTATATTTTCCTCTTTACAGAGCATAAACAAATCTAATGCCCTTTCTAGCCTTCTGCTATGCCGTGGTCTGTCTTGATGGCATGCAGGCCCGCTGCATTCAGGCCCTGCGCCTGACATGCAAACCCAAAACTATGCGTCCCAGGGTGCACTGGGTTTGAAACCCCCACCGCCCGTCTCCAAACGTGGGACACCCAATGCCAGGGGACATTCATCTAGATACGCAAACTGAAGGAGGCTGCTTGCCTCCATGCTCATCCCGGGACCTAGAATAAATTATATATTCCTTCAGCCGTAAGTAAACCTCTATTGTATTTTACCGGTCCGTTTCTGTCCCTCCACTGCACCTTGACAGACCCAGATGAGAGCTGTCCTTTCCTACAATCCTTAACCTTGTTTTCCGCACATACAAACACATACATGTTAACACCATATTGTGTACCCTTGGTTTGAATATGTGTTTGTGGTGTCTCGCCTTACCGCCCTGAAATGTACCCTGTAAAGGTGCTTGAAACCAGAAAACGTGCCCCTTGTGCAGCAATGTAATACTGAGTTCCATGCTGTGTGATGGAAACTGCATTGCTCTGCCTCCTCCTGCCTCCAAAATGGCCGCGTGACTACTGCTACCTTAGTGAAGAAATACGCGTACATAAAATAAAGCATGTTCGCCATGGATTGCAATGGCTGTTTGCAACCCAAAAGCCTGGATACACAAAAGCCACCAGTAAGTGGTTCCCTGCGCGTTGCCAATGTTCTGTAATTCCTTTCATTAACAAGTTTAACCGATGCACCCTTTTCGGGAATACCATCCCAAATGAACAACGTGCTGCGGCGCTGTGAGCGCACGGGGCACACCACATTGCGCAGCCGCCAAGCCAGAAAATTACAGGCACAGCCCCTACAACGTGAGCCCGTACCAGCAGGGCCGGTCTTTGCATCAGGCCTGCAGGCGGCTGCCTGACGTGCCAGGCTCTAGGGGGCGCTGTTCCAACTCCTCCAAAATGGTTCCAACACCACCATCATTCATGATGTTTGATGCTTCAATGCTGCATCATTTCATTTTATTGTGCTAAAATTAAGTACACTACGTTACTACCTACATACAAAAAAACAAAGTGCTAATCGAAGGCAGATCAGTGGGAAAAGCCAGGTTAGCAGTGCACCGCACCTGGGTCTCCATGGCAGTTTTTGGATCCTAGTGAAAACCAACATTTGTTGCTTATCAGTTCTTCGGGCCCGGCCAGGTCTGACCGCACTTGCCTCCTCCTCAGTGCATGTGCTGCAGTCAGGGGGTGATTGTTCAGCTGGCTGGGCTTTTCAGTCACCTCACACTTTGGCTGGGACATCAGGGACCGGACACTCTAAAGAGATGAATCACCATCAGGCTTGGAGGATCAAGACCCAGGCACAGGAGCAGCAGGTCCAGTCAGGGCAGGACTCAGGAGGAGGTGTCACAAGCAGTGTCATATTATCTAGGTGCTGTGACGGTATCGCCCACAGCGGGACGAAGACATGGAACAGAACAGAGGCACTCTTAATGTCTTCCTCATCAGGGATATCATATATCCTATGTTGTAATTCATGTAAATGGTCATTTTTAAATCCTATTCCAGTGGCGTGATAGAAATGCCCAGTGTAGATTTTCACTAGAACAGCAGGTAAATGGGTCCCTGCAGCATCACGCATGTGAGTGAGTCAACCCCCCGCTACAAGTGAAAGCACCTAGTTCTGCGCCGAGATTTATTTCAGGCAGGCCAGTTCTAAACTCTCAGGACAGGAGACTGGCCTCTGGGTCATACCACTGCTCTAGATATAAAGCTTTTAAGATCGCTGTGAAAGAGGGTGGTGAACTGTAGGTTCTGAGGCCTCTGTAGTTTACATGGGTGGTGAATGAAGGCTGAAGAACTTAGTACCTGCTGAATCCCACTGTACTCAAGTACAGCGACGGCGTCTGGGCTTTTCAACTTTTTCAAATGAAAGGTGTCATGAGGCTCAAGGGACCCCCAGCAACTGCCCCAGGTTGCCGGTCAGCAGTCTTTCAATATATTAATTTCTAAAGCTGCGTTTTCTCTTCCCACAGGATATAGAGAAGTGTTATCACCTCAGTGCCTTCCAACTCTGGTTCCTCCACATCAGCCATTTGTTGACAAAGAAGGGTTTAGAGCTCTTCAGTGGGCATTTCATGTTTAAGCTCCCTGGCGGCTGACCATGTTGTGATAATGGGTGGCTATTAACATTACCTTTGTTGCCATTGTAGTGTATGCAACCCACGGGTGCTGCAGACTGTTTTCACTCTAAGCAGGGGGCCTGCAACCATCATGTTGAAATGAGTCCCCAGACATCTTCAGCCAGCCCTGCTTGAGTAGACTGGTCACCAATCTACAGGGTGGGTGCCTCTATTTTATAATTGGTTGACTACACCTTGTACAAGAGCAGAGTGTTCGGTAGGGGAGATTCACAAATACAGTAATGTGTTGGGTGTCCTGACCCACGTTTAAGCTATCATGCTACAACATTTGGTGCTGTGGGCTTAGAAAATTCAAGATGGCGGAAAACCCACATGTGCGCCGAAATCCAGGAAAGCTGCGCAGTTTGTGCGCCCACCAAAATGGTTGCCTCACTTGCCACCCACCAGTGTGAGAATGAAAGGCCGGGTTGCCATGAGGGAAATGGGTTGCCAAAGGAAAAACAGTAGCGCCGGTTAGCTTCAAAGCGCTTTAAAACCACCATTGGACTACTCGCACAGTAGTCTGAAACCATTGGGAATGGCAATGCTGATTGCCAAATGCAACTTAGAATTGTGGGGAATTCATTTGTTAAATCCCAAAAATGGGTGCAGTACCAGTACTCACCACTATCCAAAAGCCGGCGTTTTAAAACCACCCTGTGTTTCTCTGAAGGCAGGCTCAAAATGCCTATTTTCAAACATTACAATATGTGCAAAATATTCACTGAACACCAGCAGACATTTGGCAGAATGGAGTTTTGTGTGCCTACAAAATCTGGGAAATGAAGAGCCCAGAACAATGCTTATAACAAAACTGGCTGAGCTATGGAGTCAGCAGTTTAAGTTGCACTGGATTTAAAGACACTAAAATCGAAAATGTTTAGATTAAATGAGTGACCTATGTTTGGTGTCACATGCCTTTGTAACTGTTGAAATTTCATAGTTTTGCACTTAGAATCAGCATTCTAGCTGCATGTGTAAAATTGCAAGTTAATTTAAAAAGCAACAAAAAACATGACAGTTAGCTGAAAGTCTGGCTTAAGGAACTTGATTTTGCTTGACAACTACCCCCATCAGGAGTGAAACTTGAGTCACAGCTGTGTTCCCAGGACTATCTGCCTTTTTGCTGGCCACACTAAGAATATACCATCTATCTGATAATTGAATTACCTGTGCTCTGCAGGAGAGTGAACAATGCAACTCCCTTCACCCAGGCAGAGGGTTTATTGAGAGGATCATAAATGGCTTCCTCTTGAACAATGAGCCTTTCAGGACCCAAGCAAATCTTATATTGCAGGGGTCGTAAAAGTGGCTTACTCTTGGCAGAAACTGGGAGGGGGAGAAACTGGAGACAGAAGCTGGCTTGGCAGAACTGGATAAACCAGTATTTCTACCTTGTGCTGAGAGGAAACCACACCCCTTTGGAGCCAGAACATAACTTTAAAAAGATGGATCATTCATAGAGCGGACATGTGAACATTTTATAAATGATACCATAATTCTTGTGATTTTTCTGCCCACAGTTTAAGAGGTTTTTAGAACCGGTGGTATGTTCAGGGGGGTGTCAGCGGAAAAGTGGATATTACTCTAAATGTATGCATGTTAAAAATCTGAAACTTCATCAGTTAATGTCCATACTCCCTGCGCACATGTATGTAAAGTTGGGTCAATGTCAGAAATTGAAAAATCAGTTAAAAAGTCAATTATGTGCCATTTCTGAATGCAAGCTCTTAGAAACAACAGATTTGGACAGAGACATGGCTAAATTCAGCCACACCATGTATATGTAATTTCAAGCAACTGTGTAACTGTGAAATATGTCTTTTGTTATCAAATATAGATTGTTTGCAAGTTGACAGGAGGAGTGTCCTATCTGCAAGCCATAAAATGACATCACTCTGACACAACTTAGCTTCGCCAATCAAGAGAGGAATGGAAATTTGACCAATGACAAGTGAGAGGGGCAAGTTTAGTTATGACCAACATACCCACCCACTCTCAAAACACATAAAAGCAGACAGACAGGACAGATAGGGACCTTCAATTCCATTTGCTGCAACGCGCTCTGCCGGACCATACAACATCCAGAGATCCAGACTTCAAATTCATCAACCTCCAGAAAGCCAAACTAGAGGCTTCAATCTATCCAGAACTAAGAGACCAGACCAGAGAGCGAGCAGTTCCAGAGACCAGACGCTGTGCCCAGAGAGAGACCAGAGCCCAGTCTAAAACCCTGACCAGATCCGTGATGAGGCCCATTTAATTCAAGAATATAGTGTGAGTACCCAGCAGAACTGTGTAGAACCAATCTCTTAGTTTAAATTCATCTAATTCAATCTATTTAACCTAAGTAGAACTGCCTGATAGCTCCAAATCTGTCACTTGTCATTTTCTAGTTGCAAGCTGCACTTGTCTTTTTGAGCTTTTAAAATTTCAAATCTGAAAAACGACCTTTATTCAATCGCTCATATCTCCGCAACCGTTTGTGCTAGAGACTTGCAGTAACTTTCATCTGAAAGTTGAGAATCTAAGCTTTTAATCGCACTAAGAACCGCATTCCTACCCCCTATAGTTTTACCGCAATCGCGGAACACGCATCCGCAAATTTTACCGCGATTTGCAAATTTCTCCTCATATAAAATCGGCTGCTGCTTGCCTTCCATTTGCCAGAAATTCGTTTAACCTGCTAACTATCCCTGCATCATTGCTAGTGTGAGCCGGGACTAATATTAACTAGATACCACTCACCCTGAACCTCTGAAAGGGAATTAAAAGCATTTTAGCATATTTTTTAATTCATTGCCAGCACATATCAAAGCAATTTGGGCCTGTGTTTTCAAAACTCCTATCTGTTTTCTGTAGTGTAAGCTTGCTGGGGTGAACTGAATCACAGTTGATTGCATTTCTGAGAACTGTGTGCTTCCTTCCATTTCCTTGCATTGCATCAAGGGGGGGAGGGGATTGCCAGAGAAAAGTGATTACCTTGTTTTGTTGAAATCATATTGAGTATTTTCTGTATTGCATTTTCATTCAAAATTACATCCATTTGAACTCTATAAAGCATTCTCTACCACATTATTCTTCTGTCCATATTTACCAGTGTGCTATCTTATCCATTTCATGTCAACTCATTAGTGATTATAAAGAAGTGTGTTAGTGCCAGATTCTCCGTTGTTAATCTTTATCATATCAGATTAAGTGTGCTATTCAATTATTAATTTATTATAAGGTGTGATATATACATCTCTTGTTTAAATTATCAAATAAACCTTTTAACTTGCAAAACAGAACTACTTCTTGGCTCAGTGGGGTCAGGGGGATTCCAAGAGAGGGGTGTTATATAGGGGTAGTCATCCAGAACGCATGAACTGGACATAAAGATATATCAATAAGGGTTTTCATTCAGTATTATAGACTAGGCGTTGACTTAGCTGTAGTGTTGAATTGAATCCTCTTACAAAGGATAATGACATGTTGTTTATATAGAGCTTTCACCAAAACACTTTACATGGAACATATACAGTATGACCCAACCAAAGTTGGTACTCTAAAAATGCTGACGTATAAATGAAACAAAATACCATGAAGGAGCCTTTTTTTATAGTGTACACCATGCAGGCCACCATATCAATTCTCGTCAAGGGATGATAGGCCAGTCCTGCATTTAACTTTGCATTCTGGGACTTGTCCTACTGGATTTCCCCATTATGAATCCAGGACTACAGGTCCCAGAATGCAAACTAAATCCAGGACTGGGCTAGCATCTCCCTAATAGAATGGATAATGTTGGCAGTATGATCTGAATACCTTCGAGGCTCTTCAAATTTTGACAGATAAATCACAGTGCTATAACATCACGTGCCCAGGATCACACACTATGCAGTGAAGCTGGCATTTTAGACCATTCTGTAAATTAGGCACTTAAGCAAATGTTCTCATGTCTAATTGTTAGACATGTGTGCTTATGCTTGGAATTTGCAATCTCAAAGTCAAGAAAAGTTACTTTTTGGACACATAATAGAAGTAACATTGGAAGACCGTCACCTAGTATCGAATCTATGCATTTTGTATTACATTTCAATCTGGTTCTTTATTCAGTGCCCCATTAAGAACATTTGTAACATATAATTTTGTTGTTGTCACTTTTTGGGGGGGCAAGGCGCACCAACGATGCTTCCCACCTGGGGTGCAATCTGGTCTAAGACCAGCCCTGCTTACCAGGTTTATAAAGACCCATTGTGTGCAAATGAGGGATGGACCAAAGCATTCGCCCACTGAACCCCCTCGCCCCCAGAAACTGGTGACCGACAAAAGTTGCCAAGCGCTGTGCCCATAAATAATGCCCAGTGGCTGTGCCTAGATAACACACCAGTCCGCAGTGACCATAGACGAAGCAAAGCATGCCCACCAATTCATGGTAAATGACTTCAGCGGGTAAAGGAAAACATCCTGCAATGTACATCCACCCAACACACATGTACTGCGTGCAGGTGGACCACGAAAAAACAATGGGAGAATTCGGGCCGCGCCACCCACGCCTCCCATTAACATTTTACGAGACCAGGGACCATACCTGCCTACATTAGAGAACTAAAAACCCTGAAAACTACATCACCCAAGCTCTGCCCAGCGGCCACGCCCACATATTAAAAAAAGAAAAGAAAAAAAAAACACGACTATCAGAAAAAAAAAAGTGCTGGGAAAACAGGGCAGTTTTGCCCCCAATCTAACAATTGCAATAGAAACAGGAAATCCTTATAAATGAGTTAACTTTTTTTTTAACATTCTCGCCAGACTTAACACTGCATTTCTTTCCCTTTAAAAGGGACTGTAACTTTATACACAATGTTCTGCACTCAACCATGTTTACATTAATTCTATAACTTGATAACAAGATCACTAGATTTTCAGGCACAGTCATGTAACGTTCAGGGCAAAATACCATGAGCCAGATTGCAGAAACGTTTATTTGTGCATGCTGCTCGCTCCCAGGCTGCAATTTTCCTAATGCAGGAATGTTTGCGGCTCATTTACGGCTCGAGGTATAAGGGCCTCAATACAGGTCTGGCTGTAGCCGTGCCAGTAAAACCGGCACGTTGTCGCCAGACCCGTAAAATATTACCGGCGCCTGACTTCCTGGTGCCACCGGGCTATTCCGAGTCTGGCGGCTGGGCAGTCAGGTGCGGGTAATTTTGTAATTCCCCATTCCCATTGAGTGCCAATGGGAATGGGGCACATGGAAGCACCAACCAATCCTGAAGAATATCACAGGTTTTTTTTTTTAATCTGGAAGGAATTGCTCTATCCTAGAGCAAGACACAAACTCAAATGCCCAAACGAGGTAAGTGGAGGTAGGGTGGTTGTTAAATCAAACAGCTTTAAGGGCCAACACTACATGGAACACACCGGTACCTCGCCCCTCCCCCACACGTACCTCCTGACCGCACTTCGCACCGATATTCCCGTCTGCCTGACACCCGCGAAAAGGAGTCTGTTTAAATCGCGAAGCAGGACCCAAAAAGGCCACCCTTATATGGGGGCTCTTTGGCTGTGTCTCGGTCCAGCGTTGCCCCCTGATGATGCTATGACTCCCCCCTAACACCCCTCCCACCCCCCTGGGCAGTGGGTTTGGAGGTCCCCGCCCGGAACCCCCCTTTCCCTGGGTGCCAGTGGGCATGAGCACTAAGGGTGGCCGCGCTGAGGGCCATTTGCAATGGCGCAGGAGCCTGGCATTCTGGTGGCTCGTGAAGGGGTGTTGTGAAACGAGCAGTCTAGTCAAATAAACCAAAGCAATCCAGAGAGCAAGCGGGCTGACGAAGATGTGACACTGGAGTGTTACAATTAAGAGAGAAGTTACAAAACAAAACAAAGCGAAGGTGCCCTTGCCTGCCATCCGGCAACGGTGCTCTGGGTAACAAAGTAAGGGGACAATGGCACTGATGGATTTCTCTGAAAAGTAAGTGAACGTTGTACCCTTTAGTTCTTGCCACTTCAACCTCTGAATACTTCTCAAAATGTTGCAATTGGGACTGGAGGACGGCATAACCGTATTTTAGAGCACCCTGTACCAAACACCTCCATGCGCTGTGGAAACTAGGTCTTGCATGCAACACCAACGTTGCACCTTTTTTTTGCGCAGCTGTCCACCGCCTTGTATAACACGCCAATTCTCACAAAAGGTAGACAGACGAGTCTCTCTGGGCCCTATTTATCAACCCATGGAAGCTCGAAAGGTTAGTGCAGAAAAATCAATTCTGTGGATTTAGTGGGCTATTAATCAGGCCACGCTAATCTATTTCTGCCTGGCACAGCCCCCGTCAAATCGGCTGGCTCATGCATATATCCATGCGCGCGTGCAGGCGCGGGGTGCCACCATAAAGCCTACATTTAGCCCCATGTTGAAATTGATGCCACCCAATTACTGGATCCAGCTTGTGAAGGAAGACCTCACATCATGGCATGGCGTGAAGGTCCCCCTGGCTTAGGCGGCAGCACCTTCAGGGCTGTGGCGCGCGGTATTGCAGGTCTTTCCATTGAAGGTGATCAAAAGCCACCTTGTGCTGCATGCTGCCAGACTACCTTTCCAGCCCCCAGAGAGTGTTCCTTGCAGGCCTGCACTGTAGTTATGCCAGCCCATGCTGCCCTAGCTCTTAGAAGGAGCTTCCTTGCCCAAGGGCTTGTGAAGCTGGGCGCACGCTGCCTATTCTGCAGGGACATCACAGTCGATAAGCTTTTATCAGTGAGGCAGCGTGTGCTTTCATTACAGCTCTCCGAGAGCACTAGACGGTTGCCTGAATTCTTCAAAATAAGTTTCTACTCAATGTTCTCTTTTTACAAAGTTATGAATTAAATAAGCTTATTGTGCTATATGCCATTAGAAAAGATTTTTGAGAGGGTGACATATGTCTGCAGTAATGCAATTATTTTTACTTTCTCAAAAAGCAAGCAATACTGATACTGGATGAAAAGGATACAATGATGTTACAGTGTAACTCTTTAGCATGTGCTCTCTATTATAGCGTGTCGTACACTATATGTTATGTACATGAAGTCATATTCTGATACTGTATGCTGTCATGTATTGCTATGTGATCTACTTTATGCTATGTCCCTAAATTGTTTTTGAATCCTTAACATCAGATATTGGTTGGTCTCAAAGACGATAACTATTGACAAGGTGCAGAGAACATGGGATATAAAAAGACACTGGAACAATAAAGGGACGCTAAAAAAGAGAAGAAACAGATTCAAAACGGAAGACCAAGCGCAATCACCTAGACACCTGGACAACCTGAACAAAAAACATTGCCGCTTGGAGGTGCAACCGGGAGTACCATTGATTCGCTTGGAGGGCAACAACAAAACATACATTACTTTTTGAGGGCAACTAGGAGTGGATGGACTTCTGCTTAGCAATGTTCACTTTCCTATGTATGTGTATATGGCAGCTTTCACACAATTGCCTTCTCCCCTTCTCCACACACTGCCATTCAAGATCAGAAATGTACTTTTAAAAACGGATGGGCGGATCTGTTCTGGAGCACATCAGCCGAGGCTACTTAAATTCAGCCGTGTTGGGGCCCACATTACAATTGCCGAAACTGTCTTTTAAAAAAGCTGACTGTGGACATGCACTGTCTTGCAGCCCAGACCTTACTCTCAGTCCCCACTTTCCTCCATTGATTATGATAGACTGTGCCATGATTAATACCATCCTTTTTCTATTCCTCCACATCTACAGCACTCATTCGCATGAGTCTGGTACATCAAATCATCACATATATTCCCTCTATTGATCCCCCTGCGTTGAACCAATCTCCTATTGACTTGAATGGGGGACTTTCCCGTCCACTGACCAGTGAGCTATCTATTAACTAAACTAAACAAAACCATAAACCGGATGCCCTGGATTAGTATACAGCTGAGTTTATGGCCCTTGGAACGTGCATTTAAGGCTGGATGGGATTACACCAGAATAATTCTGAGGCTAGAAGATGGCAAGTTAGTGTTTTATGAAAAATCATCTCAAACAGGGAGGTTACAACGAACATCAATAGACCTACTCTTAGTCTCTCAAAGATTTTCAGAGAAAATACAATTTATATACTTCATTATGCGTCAGAGTGACGTCATAATACGTGGCAATAGTGAAAAACATATCAAGGGTCGGGAATGTTGAAGGGAAACATTTAGAAATACATTCATATAGGAGCTAGGATTGTTATTCCCTGTCCAATATCAGGTGGACAACTTATGCCTACCTCTTCAAATATGTAATTTCAGAAAAAAGCAGATACAAAGTGTTTTATTGGTTTCTCAAACTATAAGGTCCTTCATTATATGGGCTAATACAATTAGTTGGCATGCTTATGCCATGTCTTGAACAAATCGATTCATTTAGTAGCACGCAAGCCAAGACCCAGGTCTAGGGAGATAAGACATGAAGCTACCTCACCACCCAACTAGCCCAGCATCTCTCATCACCCATGCCTTCTGCCATAGAATTGTCTTTGTACTTGGCCTTGCAGAGTATATTCATCCTGGGAATGCACAGAAGTGAGGGCACTCGCTATTATGTTTGGAACCCCACGTTCAAGCCCTATTTTCATCCTAGACTCATGTGACAGGAAACCACGATTCTGTTAATTCTGCAAGCTTTTAAATGCTTTAAATGAATGAAAACCTGGCATCCTTTGTGTTCTTTCTTGAACCTTAATGTGAGATGATTTGTCCTGCACACACTTGCTCTCCTTCAGAGTCGATAGCTGACCTCGATATCTTAGTTTTTGACTTCAGGCCAGACAGCCTCGCCACAAAGCTCCTCTAGCCTGTTATTTTTCTGCGACAGCTTTTCGTTCATTCTCAATGATTCCTTGGCTTACTATTTCATGATACCAATGTCCAGTTTCAATACAATGGCGGCTTTGCCTGCATCCTATTTACTACTTATAGCTAGCCTATAAAATGACTTGATCTACCTTGTGTTTCAGCATCTGTACATTCTTCATGTTTCTGTTTTCTGCAGCACTTTGTTAACATGTAATATTCTTCTTTACCACGTTGATAGTTCACTGGATTCTTAACTTCGTCATTTGTCCTCTAGGATCCATCCATCATCTTCATTCAGTATCTGGGACATCATGCACACTTTCTTTTGACATCATCAGTTCATTCTCTTAGCTCTTTCTCATATTCCTTCAGGGAGGTCCTCATGTAGGCTATCATCAACTCGAAGGGTACATTCAATATGGTTGTCTTCATGGATACCTTCTTCCATATGCTCGCTGTATTAGTGGTACAGTAGCTGAAGTTAGACAGGGTATGGTGTCATGACTCCAATAGAGTGTAGGTATGGGGGTCGGATCTCCTGCTGATGTACACGTCTGATCCCCTACATTTCCCCTCTCTGGTAGAGTCCTCGACCACCTCCTCAAGTGTTTCTGCTTCTTTGGCTCTTTTCTTGAAGAAAGTTTTTTTTGGGATCCATATCTTCGTCACCTCACTCAGGGTGCCTGCATTTTTGATATGTTCATAAACACTCCAGATAATGTAATTGCATTCTACACTTGGGGTACAGAAGACCCAATGTCCCACGTAAACCTTATGATCCTTTGCATACCAGAATTGTGTTGCTTGAGGTGCCACAATACTTGCTCTAATGGCATTATCAGCACTATCGGCCAACACATTGCTTCCTGGTTCGTCCTTTGTGTTAATCATGACCTTCATTCCGACTGCTTTCTTTGCCGTTTTCTGGCATTGTCCAATTAATCCTTATGATACAGAATCCAAACATTATTATCACCAATATTGCTCCAAGGAACTTGAAGAAATTTGCCATCCAATAAGGAATCTATGAAAACAGGAGTGAGCACCAACTGTCATCTCTAATGGCCTCTGTCTCCTCCTCCATTTATGTGTGCAGTTTTGTCAACATTGATATAGCCTCCAACAAATTCCTGTTCACGCCATTGTGAGATGGTATGAATGTACAACATGATGGCTCGATCTTGGCGCAAACACTGCCTTCCATTGCTGGAATCATGTCGATGACATAGCTATTCTGGACGGTCATCAACCTTATGGTCCTCAGATCTTCTTTTATAGTGTTAAATCCATTTATAGTGGCATTGATTGTTTGCAGCAGCTCCCACTTGGTGATCTGTCACCACTTGGTATTCACTGCTGTTTGAATTCCAGGCATGAACATGGATGTCAGCATCATCGCAGTCTTGCTGAACAACTCATCAGAGATGTTTTCATAAGCCTTTAGTGAATTTTCTGTGAGAAATAATTTTCTCTCTTCATCTGCCCGAGTTCAAGTGACGTTCTTTTTCTCAGGTGCTCGTCCTTTTTTGGAAATCCTTACATTTTTAGATTGCTCTGAGGCATCACCAATGCTAGAAAATGGACATATACCAGGGAACACACTCCACCTCAATTCCTGGGCAGCTTCAAATCTGCTCTAGATCCGCAGGCCCAATATCAATCCATTAAGAAAGCCACCTCTCTCCTCATTCTGGGAACATCAATTATGGTTTTGCACCCTTTCTCTCCAACTCATTTTTTTAACTTGCTCTGAAAGCATATTGTTCGATTAACCAATAGGACTACAGTCACTGGGTTTGCTTTGTCTTCCACCCATGGCAGCAGTTTAGAGTACTTGGCCCATGACTTTAAACATTAATCCTTCAGACTACAGTCACTGGGCCTGCTTCGTCTTCCACCCATGTCAGCAGTTTAGAGTACTTGGCCCATTACTTTAAACACTCATCATTCACCTTCTGCACCTCTTGCACTGCTTCGTTTCTCAGCAGATGAGCAGCACAGGACATAATTCCATCTTCCCATCCTTTTGTTGTATTAGCTCGTCCATAGCTTAGCAGCTGTGAACGTTCCCAGCATCCAGGCATTCCAGCCCTTTCTGTCATGTCAGAGCAATTCATCCACTTAATTTCTTCAACAATCACCTAGTCTTGCCCTGCACAAGGATACAAAAGCATCTTATCTGTCCATCTAGGCTCCTTTTCCATTTGTGTTGTCTTGATATAATCATCCTGGAATGGAAATGTATGTCTTGATCTACATCGCAAGGTTGCCCAATTCCCTTGAAACTGTCCTCTAGTAGTATATGCTGCTAGATGACTGACGCACTTTGCATCTTGCGCCGACATCTTTTTTAAATTAAGGTTCTAACTGTACTCATGGCATAGGGGATGAGAGAGCAGACAAAGCAGTTCTCATCAAATGCTCTCTCCCCCACCTTTCTCATGGACTGATACCACATATTATTCCCCAGGGGAGCTGAATTATCAAGATATGTATTTATTACCTGATTATCTTCTTCTGCATTTCTCTTATGTTGCCTGACATGCCCAAAGAGGTCAAACAAACTGTCATCATTTGTACTCATAGTAGGGAAAATCACAGTGTGGGTTCAATTGCACCATTAGGATAATAAAGACTTTGAAACGTAAGATACAGAAAGAAGAAGAAAATACACATGCATATTCCTATATTAGGCATAACAGTCTAGAGAGACATTTGGTGTGCCATACCAACACTCATTGAATTCTCTAAATATAACCACATTATCTTCTTCCCAAATCATTTTAATACAAGTGTTTAATTTACATTCGTAGTTGCACAATCCGCTCAATCTGCTCAATTATCGCAATCAGAAGTCTTCTTATAACTGGACCATTTTTTGGGTCATGGAGAAAGGTGTGAATATTAACATCTCTCCTAACAAGAATAGGGTATGACTGAAGTCTAAATACAAAAATAGCAACTACATGCCAATGTTTATCACTGTCGACAGGTATCATGTATTATCCTTGAAACAGATATGCTCCTAAAAACAAATTTGGGTATTGATCTCTTTTCCAATTTCTAATAAAGAATTGGCATTTGGGCATAATAGTGATATGACTTTACTTTTTTCAAAGAATCTCTAAAAGTATGTTTAAGCTTCTGAAATTCTTTGCAAGTCCATGCACTTCCTGCTAAAATCTTAAGAAGTGTTCAATGAATTCCAGTCCAAAAGAAATGTGTGTTTACCACACGCTGTTTTATTGTCCTTTGTCTTGGTCATCGATTGGGTCTGCACATGCAGCAATTCATCTTTTAGTCTTGCTTCTTGGTCAATGGGTGCTGGAGGGAGGATCTTGCCTTTGTAGATTTGTACGTCTCCTAAATTTAATCAAGCTCTTCTTCCAGCCACCCTAACCACAGTGGGGGAAACTTCTTCTACACAGAAAGGACCATTATCTCTTGTTTCATGCCATCTATGAGTACAATTCTTTATAAGCACTTGGTCTCCAACTTAAAACTTTGATGGTGGCAATAATTAATACTTATTGGTAACTGGGCCATCCTCTTCTGTGTTCCTGGACCCCTCCCTCCGATGCTTGACTTGATTTGCAATGAAAGAAACACTGGTAGTCATACATGTCAAATAATCATGAATTTCATCACCTAGAGCTTGCGCTACACCATGAGTATCACTCCTGACTCTAGATGGGGGTGTAAGAGGTATCCTCATGGAACACCCTGTCACTAACTCATGAGCATAAGATGATGGTGTGAATCTGGCTGGTTTTGAAGGGCATATAAGGCTCATGGTAGGCAGTATAGCCCTTTTCAAAGTTAATCTGATCTTGGCTATCCTTTCTTTTAGGAGGCCATGGAGTCTCTCACAAAATCTGTTTGCTTGTGGATGATAAGCAGAAGAGAATTTATGCTTTATACTCAATAGAAGTTCTATTTGTTCAAATAGCTCATTCACAAAATGTGGCCCATTATTGGACCTCAACACTTCACACCCCCTGCATTTCCATAGCTCTTGCTCTTCTTGTGGTACTCTACCCTGAATCTCTATAAATTGCGTAATTGACAACATATTAAATGTACCATACTAGCTTACTTCTATTCAATACTTCTTTGATGTTCTCAGCATCGAAACTCAAATTTTCCAAAGAATATGCAACCCTTTTGGCTTCCAAATCTGCTGCTTTGTTTCTGCATGAGATAACGTCTACTTGTTTAGTATGCGCTGTGCATTTTACGACTGCTATGGCCACTGGGAGTTGTAGTGCTTTAATAAGCCAGTCCAATAAAGACCCATGTTGCACCAAAGTGTCGTCTGCACAGAGGTAACCCCTCCTTTTCCAGCATGACAGCCCTGCATGTACGGTTGACGTCACTTCCTGATCTTTTTTGTTTCTATAGTGAAACAATAAATTCTACCAATTCTGCTGCCTGTGCTAAAAAATGGGACGGTAGTCTTGCACTCTCCACTACCTCAAATCCACTATTTAATCTGTGTATTACAACTGCGGATCCTGAATGCCTCTCCCGACTAGTTTGTTCAATAAATAAAACAAAAAAAGAAAGAAAATCTCCCCTCCCAATAGAGCATTTTCTTTCACACAGGGTATATCATCATAAAATTCAATATAATTTGAGCAGTTATGTACATGATCACCTTCTTCTACAGGTTTAGCTACATACGTGGCTGGGTTCACTATTTTACACTTCACTGTTTTAATCCCTGGATTAGAGATCATCACCTCGTAAGCAGATTCTCTTTGTGATGTCAATGTACCTTTGGGTTTCTCATAATAGCAAATAAGGCGTGCTCCAGCGTGGAACAGCCCATGGTAATACTTGCGGACTTCACAATTGCAAATGGAGCAGCAGTCAAAGACTGTTCACATGGAAAATGTCCTCTAATAACTGGGTCAAGAATACCACTCTAGTACGCCAAAGGTTTATACCCTAATGTTCTTTGTGTGAGTACTGTTGTCATTACTGACCAGTTGGTGTGTGATAACAAATAACATTCTTCCCTATAATTGGGATTCCTAAAACAGGAGCTGTACAGATTGCTCTTTTTAATTCTTCAAATGCTTCCTCCATTTCTTCAGTCCATTCTATCTTTTCCTTACCAACATGTGCTTCTTAAGAGATTGCAAAAGGAGTTTTGTGTATGTGCTGTAGTAGAATACCCAGGCCCTGCAATCGTTGCATAAGCCCAGAAACTGCTGAGTTTGCCTCACTGTATTTAGCTTTGGTGTTTTCATGAAACCCTCAGCTCGTTCAGGTGTCACTTTCTTTCCTTCATGTGAAATTAACTGGCCTATGTAAAACACCTCTTACTGGCAATACTGCAATTTCTCCTTGTCTACCTTGTATCCCTTGTCTGCCAATATAGTCATCAAGTGCCTATATTCATCCTCTGTTTCACGGCAGATTAAAAGTCATTTACATAGTGAATTACCACACTCTTGAGTTCAATGGTGCCTAAATCCATCTGTAGGACCCTGTTAAAAATTGATGGGGACTCACAGTACCCTTGAGGTAAACGAGTATGTTTTAGTCTTTTTTGTCTGAGCGTAAAGGAAGTAAGGTCTTGTGAGTCTTTGTGCAACGGGATCAAGAAAAACACATTCTATAAAACGATCATCGTGAAATACTGAGCTTCAACTGGGATGCTACACAATATTGTTGCAGGATTCAGAACAAATGGAAACTCTGCTTCTACAATCTGATTACGAGTGCGCAAGTCCTGGATAAATCTCCACGACCCGTCTTTAGATTTTTTGATCGGATACACCACAATATTACACAGGGTTTCTGATGACACTAGGATTCCCTGATTCATCAATGCTGAAATAGTTTTAAATATGCCTTCATCAGCTTGTCGAGACATAGGATACTGTTTTGCTCGGGGTAAAATTGCTCCCGACTTGAGTTTTATTTTAACCTCTTTTATTTTAACCTCTCCTATTCCCTTCAATAGTCCTACATCATATGGACCCATAGTCCAAACAATGTGTGGCACTTTTTCGAGGTCTTCCTGAAAGAACTCTGGTCATTGCTACATTAGTACCATTCGCTGTGTGACTGCCCTTTTCTCAATTCTTATCCAATATGTAGTCTTAAAAAAATGACTACTTTACCATTTATATGTTCACCTCTGAACATATCTTCATCTGTTATGTCAGTCAATCTGTATCCCACCTCAAGAGCTATCACTGTCCTCCAAAATCTGCCTTCATCATCTACCCCTTCAAGCATTGCTATTTCCCCTCGTACTAAAGCCGCTTCCAATTCTATAGAAATAGTCTGCCCTTCTTCCTCGTCCATAGGTACTTGTGGTCTAAACAAGAATTCATCAGGTATCCTCACAATTTTCCCCACTAATCCAGGTAACCATGTTAATAAAATGCTCACCCATACATGAAAACTTCCGGATCTACAGGGACTCCTCATAGAGCCACTTGTCCTGGGAATGCCAGTATAAACTCTCCCACGTTTAAATAGTGTATTCCTGGAGTGGAGAACACTATTCCTTGGTCCATGAATGAAATTGTCATGTTAAGTTTTGTTATTAAGTCTCTACCCAGAATGTTAACTGGTGTTTGTCGTGAATATAACAAGGGGACAGACATGTCACATTCCCCTATAGAAACACGTTGTTTTTCAGTAAAAGGAACACAATTTGGAGCCCCAGAAAACCTGTGTGAATTCATGGCAATACCTGACATTGGATATTTTCCATCCCTTATACAAGAGCGAGTCGCCCGAGTGTCTACAAGAAAAGGATTTGCCTCCTATCATCACATCGACCCTTGGTTCCTCTTGGGGGTCTGTTGTTACTGATAGTACTGAACTCATAAAGTCACCCTTTGAGCTGTCCTATTGATGGTAAAAATTCATCCCTGTCCCCGTAAAAAGGATTCCCTTCTATCACAATGACACTCCCCATTCTAGATGTCATAATTTGCCCTGCATTCACATTCTATTGTGTTTGCATAGGTGCTTGTTGCGATTGCTCTTGTGGTGGGTGCATTCACTCTGACCCCTTCTGCTGGGCCTGGTGCGCTTGTGGTGCCTGTATCTGATAGGATGTGTGATCCTGGGAAAAGCCCTCTTGTGTTTGAGTACTGTATGGTGGCACATAAACTGTCCCCCCTCTTGAAGGTTGTCCATTTTGTTGCGTATTTCCTCAGCCCCTGCATACACGCGCAATATGCCCTGCCATCCCACAATTCCAACACAATGGGGGTGGCCCTCTGGCAAACCCTCCCTTATATCCTCCCCGAGTATTCTGACTTCTACCCTGAGCATTTTGAAATCCACCTTGGGTGTTGTGAAATCCACCTTGGGTGTTCTGAAATCAACCTCTTCCTCTAAATCCTCCACCTCTACCTCGTGGCCAAAACCCCAAGCCACCTTGATCCATTGGGTGCCCATTATTCACATGTGATGCACCCGTTACTTCTTGCATCCATACTCCTTCTCCACTTGTCAATACTGCCACTTCTACAGCAAATTTTGACAATTTTTTCAGAACTAACTTAGCTTCCTCGATCTTCCTATTCTCATCTTTCTTTCTGTTCTTCTCTTGTAACAACTGACAATGATCCACTATAGTTAATTGTATCTCAGCCCAGTGCTAGGCTTCCATTCCTACTTGTTTTTTCATTTGTCTGTTTAATGGTTCTGGAAACCCCTGACACAAAATATGATAGAATAGCGCCACTGTTTTTCCCCACAGTTCATGCATTTCAAGCTGCCATCTCTCTTGAATATCCTGAATATAAGCAATAGGGTCCTCATCTTCTTTCATTTTAAGTGTCATAATTGCACCCATATCGGACTGGCAAACTGTATTACCGATACTGCCACTTGATCGGATGGTGTTACCGCCGGATTACAAGTGGTGGTAGCCAGTGTCAGCCCCCATTACACAGAGTCCTATTGGACTCCATTGAGATTTTGCCGGTATTAGTAATACCAGCCATCTTACTGGCAAAATCATAGTTGGCCGTTGCGGTAATGTGCTGGTATACGTTAATACCTGCGCATAATAACGCACCAGCCAACTTGTAATGAATCCCAATGTACCCTAGAAGCTTTCTATGGTGGGCCCAAGGAGCAGCACAGCAGTTCTTTTGTTCAGGAAACTATTTTAATAACTAGAAAAAACATGTTGATGTCACCTATTAACTTTATTGTTCTAGTTTTACCTATACAATCTGTATTATATTTTATTAGAAATTAACATTTTACAAGAATATTGTGTAATGCTTCATGGAAGCATACTGAAAACAATACGTAATGTACATTACAGACGAGTACTTAAGGACTATGTTCAACAGAAATAAATGCCTTTGACACCAGCGCCAAGCCTGGAATTTACCACTGGCAATTAGCTGTCTGCAAGTCCAAAATCTACTTTTGTCAGATTTCAAAAAGGGGTTAAGGGAAGGGGAGATGGAAAAGAGGTAAGAGGATAGGTTCTGCAGGTGTAGAGTAGATATGAACAGAGACAAGTGCAAAGGTACAAGTGATTTCAGGGGATGGGTGTCTGATTGAAGTAGTAGGGTTGCTTTGTTGTGTGCCCTGTTTAAGAACTGAGAATAGCAGCATGCGCTATACAGTTTGAGTATTATCGTAAGGCTGTTTTACAGAAATACAATGGCCTTTTGGGGCTTCCCTTCCTTCTTTCTTGGATGACGTTTATTTGACTTCAATTTTTGTGATCCCTTATGGCAGCGGTTTTTTAACTTTTTCGGCCTGGGCCCCCCGTGAGCAGAGTTTGGGTAGGCTGCCCCCCTCAACATGCCAAATGGACAGTATGTACAAATGGATATGAACTATTGCGTGCCATCATTGCACCCTACTCCCAGTATAGTACCTGGGCTCCCCCACCTGCTTCCATCACAGTCGCTGGGCTCCCTCGACCAACTCTTACCAAGCCCCTGTGCTCTCCCCACCCCATCACAGACCCCGGGCTCTCTGCCCCCTGCTCTCACCACTATCCCAGTGATCCTGCCCATCCTGCTCCCCCCACCGTTCCTGGGCTTCCCCCACCCCATTCCCAACACAATCCAAGGGCCAGTGGCAGCTGGAGAATTGTTTAAGTACAGGGGCATACATATTTCCCACAAAAATGCCATAATGCCTGAGTACAGCGAGGGAGCCCGAACCAATCAAAGGGGGTTTGTGGGGCTTTCCAACCATGAATTTGTTTTATACAATATGTTAAAATGTTGTATTTTAGAGCATACTTTAAAACAAAAATGGGTAAAAAGCCAAACAGTTTGCAATTGGTGCTGGGGGGTCTAGAGGGAAAGCATGGTATTTTTGACTGGACATCTACGATAGATGTCCAGTAAAAAAATACCACCCCTGTCCCCTGGGCTCCACAGCGCCTCAGAAGGAGAGCTGATTTTGGCAGGTTGGTAGGGGGATTGTGCAACAAAAGCTTTTTCAAAATGACTTTGTTGTACAACCCTCCTTCCCTCTGTCACCCCCACTCGCCAAAATCAGCTTAACGGACCAAAACAAACACACACAATCGTTCACACAGCAATCACTCTATCATTCAAACGAGCACCCATCACCATACACTCACTCATAACACAAGCATACACGCATCCATACACATATTTAAACAAAAAGAAATGACCATAAACGTACCTTCTGCAGGGGCCTGCGCGTGGGTGCTGAAATGCCCTGCTCTAGGTTGCTCAGTCTGTATGCGCGAGGAGGTGCAGGAGCTCCCCCTCACACATACAGACATGCAGTGCCCTAGCGCTAATTTCCAATTAGCTATGCAAGGCTGGCGAAGCAAAACGACCCAAACCTTGCATGGCTCAGGGAGCATGTGCAGCTGGAGAACTGAACTGGGGAGCTGACAGTTCAGCCAGCCCAGGAGCACTTCCTCAGCTGGAAAAAGCAGCCGAGGGAGTGCTCAGTGTTTCACTCACTGGGCTGGCTTCTTGGCTCCTCCATAATGAGTAAGGGGGCCACTGGGTGGACACCCCCTCATCAATTATGGATGAGCAGCCAGGCTCGTACTGGCCTATAGGGCAATAGGGAAATGTCCATACCAAAAATGCAAAATGCTAGTGAAGGCCAATCAAAATGGGACTTTTTTCTGGCCAATGTGGGCCAGTTTGATGAGTTACTTCAATATGCAGCTAGTTGTTTTGACCATTGGTGCTGAAGAAATATGCTTTAATATGTCACAATTTGCTTAAATCTTAACAAAAATCACACCCTTGGGTACTATTCAAGCAGTCTGTGACTAAAGGAATGAATATTCATTTGCAAGTGGGGGCCACTTTTTCATTGGTGCCTGAGACAGTTTTATGCTCCAGCCCGACCATGTGAGACCCACCTGTCCATGTCCCCCAATTGAAAAAAAAATATGTATATTTTTGTTTTTACATTTCATACTGGGGTCTCGCAACTTCCCACCCCCCCCAAAGATGCGGCCGACCTGGGGGCATGGCTTTCAGATTTAAACAGTCTTCCACTGGGAGCAGTGTCCAGTTCTACTTTACCAGCATGTAGCTTTCACGTAACATCTCCTTTAAACACAGGCACACAGGGCCTAACTCTGCTTGCACTTCTACGCTTCACACAGAAGTGACATTTTGTCGCAGACCATGGCACTACGTCCCCCTACCAACCGGGGTTAGATTGGTCCCAGTTTTGCTGTTTTTCCTGCTCACTCAGTCCTTCTGTGGAACACCAAGTCAGTGTGACTGCTTTGCCTTCACTTCTGCGCTTTGCGCAGTAGTGACTGTTTGTAGATACCGTGTCACCACACCTTTCTTCCAACTGGGGTTAGCACAGTCCCAGTGCTACTGATTTTCTCACTTGCTCACTGACTCCATAACACAAACAACTAGGATTAACTGCTCTTGCACTTCTTGTTAAACTGTATTTGCATATTACCGCCTTATTATGAATATTGGCCTAAGCCCTTTTGCGTTACACCGCATCTGAAATGTTCTGCTTTTCGATCGATGTAGCCGCCATTTTAAGACTCATCCACCATTTTGATTTTCAACTCTTGAATCATTCTCTAAAATGGTGGACTGTGTTTTCAACTTGCAGCGTAGCCGAACGACCTTTGAGTTCTGTTAATGTTTAGGCTAACCAAGAGCAGACTGTTTGACCAATGTAAAGAAAACTTGTGACTCGAATGAACTACCATCCAAGTGTTGTCTGCGCTCACAAGCCTCATCCTCATATAAACAATGAGACAATGGAAAGCAAGCTCAGATCGTGTGTTCTGGCTGAACTGCATTGTAGCGATTCTTGGGACAAGGGTTACCGTGGATCAGAGAACCAACAAGCATCATTGTATCTTCATGGACATGCAAACTTGTTTAACCCCTTGTACAATATTGTAATATTTTTCATATGAACTGGGCACAAACTCTAGCCAGTAACTTATTAGCTTGGAGAGAGGCTGGACAATGTTTCGAAAATAGTATAAATATGTCTGTGTTTAGATGTCCAGCACTCTCACCCCTCACTGTGTCTGCTGGTACACAGTGTGAGGTGTTGGGAGCCAGACAGCATCTGTTTTGCTTTGATACTGTACAGTAATAATAGATACTTGTATCTTTTCAACCCGTGATTGGCATATTTAATTTGTGGTACTAAGCCTCGATATTTCTTTTGTCTTTCAGATGGTGCCCAAATAGGGACCCTCAAGATTGATGTCACCTTGCTGAAGAGAAGACGCGGCTATCGGCCCGGGATGGGAGAGTGAGAAAAAGGGGGCCCCTTTGTATGAGACGCGACACCTTGATGGTACTGCACTTCCGATCCCTGAACGGTGAGCACGCGATTCGAGAGGGCATCTTGATGAGGGTCCCCATATCGAGGGGGCTGTTTTGCTGAAGTCGCCAACCACGAGGGTCCTTTGTAATCCGATCGGACCTCCTTAGTCCTTTGTAATCAGGTGAGTCATGACCCGATTCCTAAGTATCCTGATATTTGGTTGCAGATTTGTACTCGCGAGTTCAAACGATGCCAGGTAACACCAGTGATCTGATATGCCTGGGAAATTGTTTGCCTGTTTCAATGGTGTACTCCGCAGAGACAGACAATCTTTGGAATTTGGCTGACTTGCACCACAGGAGGGGTCGCTGGCATGTACTATGTACTGTAAGTACGGCATTGGTAGTATAGTATTCAACGATATTTGGCACAGACAAACTAGACAGTAGTTTTGAGATTGCTTGCATAGAGTATTTGGAGTCTATATTGTTAAAGAAAAAGGCTAGGCGTCAAGCTTTTGATGCAATTCAAAATTGGAAAAAGGAAGCTATGCAGCAACTTAAGAGTAAAGAGAAACATGCACGTCATCACATGTCTAACTCAGAGAAAGCATTATTGTATGATCAACAGCAACAGTCAGAGTCTGTTAGAAATATGGATAAGGCTTTGCAACCTGGTGTACAGACAATGTATCCATCTAAGGATTTCCATGTCTCAGACAAACTAATTGATACGCTTTTAAATGAACGTAGCACTGTTGGCACTGCACCACCTCCTTATGTGCCTCTTCCTGCTGCCTTACCTCTTCTCGCTGTTGCACCTCCTCCAGCTGTTATTCCTGCTCCTCCTGTTGTAGCTGCTCCTCCAGTTGTTGCTCCTCTTCCTGTTGTTGCTCCTCCTTCTGCATCTCTGCCATTACCATCAGTTGTTGTTCCCTTAACTCCATCTTTACCACCAGTGGTAGTGTCTCCACTACCTGTTGTACAGGATTTGTCTGAACTCTCTTTTCCAAGTGGCTCTGCTCCACTTGTAGCAATTGAAGGGGAGAGTGCTGATTCAAAAGTAGTCACTCGAAATACAGTTTCAAAAGCTAGAAAAAGTGAATTATATGCATGGGCTAAGAAATGTATAGAAACAGGTGAAAAATCAGCTGTCTTAACTGCAATTTATGACCAAGAAAGTATTCCCAAACAGAATATTTTTATAGAGGGGATGCGAATGCACTTGGCTGAAATGTGGAATGATTTGATGGACGTGGATGTCCCACAAGGATTGAGGGATTTGAACGTCTTAGCCTACTCAAGGGACACTACGGAGAAAGTACATGACCATGTTGAGAGGGTTTTTGAGTTTAAGAGGGAGTTAGATCAGTTACAGAATGATGAAAAAGATGGTGGTAGGTTGGATTCTCTGCATGTGCAGAAGTAGATTCTTCCTTCTTGTAAATCAATGAGTGAAGAGACGCGAATTTGCACAAGAGATGCGCTTAGATGAATTTCAGATGTTTCGATATCTCCCATGGAAGTATACGATACGTTTAGTTAGTATACTCCAGAAATGCAAAAGAAAGTGTTACAGATAATGGTAGAGTACCTGCAGGATGAGTATATGAAGAAAAAGATTTGTTGTCCCGAAGATTTGCTGATTATTTATAAGAGAGCATTTTCACCTGACAGTGCTTTGACTACTTTGTTGCTCGATTTAGCTCTATTGCTTAACAAGCATTCAGAATTGCCTACTTCTCAATTGCCAATTAGGGAGGTTCCTCCGACATATGTTCCTAAAGTAGAGATTCCAGCGAACGTCGTGACAGGTGCAGCAGCCGCTACTATTGAAGCTCACTATGTTTTGCAATTTGTTCATGTCCCGTTCTCTAGACAGGAAGTGAATACTATTAGACAGTCGATTCCAGATATTAGGAAAAATCCGACAGGGTTTTATAAAGAAATAGAATCTGTCTTGCATTCGTCAGTTTTCAATCTGGGTGATATAGACTTGTTGTTCCCTATGATCCTACCTGCTGATTTATGGAAACAGATTAGGACTGTAGATGATCAGGCAGGGCTGGGTGACACATGGGTTAACTTTGTACGAATTGATGAAGAAAGGAAAGTGGTGAGAGACCGCCACAGGTGATACTAACACTGCCAGACAGAATAGTAATTAAATTAAAGTCTCTAGTTCCAGAGAGAAGGATAGTTTGGGACAAGCTTACTGCTTGCACCCAGGGGAAATCCGAAGGTGCTACCAAATTTTCTAATCGGTTTGCACAAGTATTTTTGGATTTTATCAGCCTGGATTTAAGCACTGAGTCAGGGAAAAGGTTGTTTGTGAACACATTTGTGTGTGGATTGTTGCCTGATATCCAGTCACAAATGATGACCTCCAAAAGCACCTGGCAAGCTAAATCACATTCCGAAGTATTGCACATGGCTCAGTATTACGAAAATAGAGTCAATAATGAAAAAGAGAGGATAGAAAAGAAGAAGAGAGACTTGAAAACTAAAGTATTGCTGCAACAGATAGTTAGAGGAACCAGAGGTGGGAGTACGCAGTTAAGAGGCCAGTTTGTTCCACAGAGTAATGCGCAGATGGGTCCTGTACACATGAACCAATGTACTTATTGTAGTCAAGAAGATCATTGGCGAGCACAAAGCCCGATCCTTCAGCAGAGATTGAATAACACATATGGTACCATGGGTAGACATTCCAGAGGCCGCCCTTGGATAGGGGGTCCTGGTAGAAGTCAGTTTGCTCAGAATCCACAGTCATTCTCGCAAAATAGTCAGCAATGTAGTGTTGATAATAGGAATATTTTTGATAATCCTTCCACTGCCTAGCTTTCTGAGGATCTCGCATTTGATGATATATTGTTCCATTAGGACAGCCCAAAGCAGAGTCTGGAACCGGTGCCTATTCCTGTTGATCAGAAAGGGCCCTACATAGAAATGAAAGTGGGGAATAGGAAGCATCTATTTTTGATAGATGCGGGAGCACAGAAGTGTTCCATAGATCCTTCACGGGCTCCAGATATTCCACTGTCAGGGCAGAATAACATTTCTGTAGGGTTTTCTAGCACGCCAGTGGTTAGTCCGGTTTCTCAGCCAGTATCGATTTCACTGGGGCCATTCACGGATCAATGTCCATTTCTTTTGACGACGAATTGTGGCAAGAATTTGTTGGGGTTGAATCTGTTGAAAGAATTAAATTCAGTAATTCATTGTTCTCTGGATGGAGTACATTTGACGATTTCACCTCAGCAATTTTCTGCTTCACAATTTCTGACTAGGCCTTTACCGACTGAATTGGATAAAGTTTCGGCATATTTATGGGCAGTTGACGATAATGATGTTGGCATTTTGCAAAATTAACTTGTTAAGATTGTCTTGAAGCCCGGTGTTAAGTTGACACGTAGTCCACAATATAAGATTTCAGTTGACGGTGAGCAAGCTTTAAAAAGTATAGTTTCTGATTTTGTACATCGAGGAGTGATTGAGGAAATTGCAGGAAGTTTGTGCAATAGTCTGATTTTACTGGTGTATAAGGAAGGGGATTATGCGATTCCTTTCTGTTTAATTATTGATTTACGTGCTATCAATAAGATTGTTGCTCCACAATTTCCAATTGTGCCTGATGTGACTACAATATTAACGATGATTCCAGCTTCTGCTACTCATTTCAGTGTTGTACATTTTAAGAACGCCCTCTTTAGCATTCCTGTACACGTTGACAGTATATACTTGTTTGCGTTCACCCTAGGGGAACGCTTGTTTACATTCACTCATGTGCCACAAGGGTACACTGAGAGTCCGAGTATTTACAGTAGAGCTTTGAAGGAGCAGCTCGATACACTTGAGTTGCCTCCCACTTGTACATTGTTGAAGTATGTTGACGATCTTCTTTTAGCTGCAGACTCAGAAGTTGTTTGCAAGGAAGCCACGGTGGTGCTGCTTATTCATCTAGTAGAGCATGGACATAAGGCTTAATTGAAAAAGTTTCAATATTGTCAACAGGAGGTCGCCTATTTAGGCTATCTCCTGTCAAAAGGGGGAAGAAGACTGACACCTGAATGGATAAAAAGCATCTCTAGCATGTCTGTCCCAAATACACAGAAAGAGGTCAGAGCCTTGATAGGTATGGCTTCATACTGTAGACAATGGATCCCTAACTTTTCATTAATGATAAAACCAATGTTGGCATTGACAAAGAAGGGCATTTCTTTGTCATTCCCGTGGAACTTGGATTGCCGGAAAGCATTTGATCTGCTCAAGGCTGTGTTGTGTTCAGCACCGGTTTTGGGCACACAAAATTATGACAATGCCTTTGTTTTATATGTGCATGAATGTGATGGGTGTGCTTTGGCTGTGTTAACACAGGAACATGGGGGAAGAATAGACGGTGTGGTTATTTTTCCTCCACGCTTGACCCTGTTGCATGCTCTTTGCCGAGATGTCTGAGAGCTGTTGCTGCTGCCGCTGCATCTGTAAAACAAAGTGAGGGTATGGTTTTAGGTCACTCTTTAACGGTGATGGTACCCCACTCTGTAGACGTTCTATTCAACAGAACGCAAATAACATCTTACATCAGCACGATTAACAAGATACGAGCTGACTCTATTTGCACCGCATATCCAAATTAAGAGATGTTGTGTATTAAATCTGGCCAAACTATTGCCTCTTCCACCAAGACATTGCTTGCAGTGACAAGATGTCACATGACTGCTCTATACCACAGAGCAAGAAACCAAAGGCAGAATCGATTTAAATGACACACCATTGAAAAATCCACAAGGGGAGCTGTTTTGCGATGGCTCCTGCTTCTTTAAACTGCTGCTTAGGCCATCAATACATTAAGCACTATTGTGGAAACCAAAAGAATTTTGCATACCTCCGCGCAAGCCGCAGAGATTATCGCATTGACTCGAGCTTTTGAACTTTCCGAAGGGCTTAGTGAAAATATATTTACAGATAGCCAGCATGCCTTTGGGGTGGTTCACAACTTCGGTAGATTATGGGCAGAGAGAGGTTTTTTGACTTCACATGGAACTAAGATTCAACATGGCACTTTGATAGTTTGGCTACTCTCAGCACTTGCGCTTTCTACTCAACTAGCAATAATGAAGTGCACCGCACACCAGAAAGTAACAGATGATGTGAGGAGAGGAAACACTTTTGCTGACAGGATAGCCAAACAGACTGCCACCAATTTGTATTCTGAAATGTATGTAACAAAGAAATCCCTCAATATTTGTATAATAGAGGAATTGAATCTATAAAAAACATTCAAGCTGATGCCACTCCAGAAGAGCTTAAGCAATGGGCTGAGGGTTTAGCAAGCTTAGATGATGACGGTTGTTGGATAGACAATGTCAAGAAAGGATGGATGCTACCCCATGCTCATGTCACTGCTATGGTTACAATGGCTCATGGTCCCACTCATATATGTGCTAGAAAAATGTGTAAACTGCTAGAACCTGTCTGGTCTGGGTAAATGTAAACATCTCAGAGACTGCTAAGCGTTTGGTCCAAAATTGCACGGTATGCTTACAGCATAATGTGGGGAAAGGTACATCAACAGCGAGAAGTAGTTTTGGCCCCCCCTCTGTGCACTTTGAGTTAATTCATTTCAACTTCATCGAAATGGAGCGCTGTCAAAATTACATTCCCTGTGAAAGATGCCACAGCAATAACGATGGCGAAAACCATGCTTAAGGAATATTTTCCTAGGTTAGGGTTGCCGAGGGTCATTTGGTCGGACAATGGTCCACATTTTATCGCTGCTATCCTGCAAATATGTGCAGGATTACAGATTGATAAATGGTTCTATTCGGCCAGACACGCTCAGAGTGCTGGACTTGTGGAACGTCATGGTATATTGAAGAACAAGTTGGCTAAAGTTTGCGCTAGTAGTAATTTGAAATGGCCAGATGCTTTGCCAATAGCTCTATTGTCTATGCGGATGACCCCACAAACAAAAACTGGGCTCTCCACCTACAAGATAGTGATGGGGAGGCCAGCCAATATTTGGAACATGCCCAAGCTCAAGCAAATGAAAGACGTGGAACATTTGCTCCTTTCTGAATACTGTGATCAGTTAACTCCAAACTTGTATTTGATTTATCAACAGGTGCCAGAAGCCCTCCCAGTAAAATACAAGTGTCCAGGTCACCGACTTCGACCCATCGACTGGGTGCTCACCAAGGTTTTTGAAAGAGCATCCTGTCTCGCACTGCGTTGGAGAGGACCATTCCAAGTCCTGTTGGCCACACAGACCGCTGTACGAGTAGACGGAAAGAAACATTGGATACACGCGACGCACGTTAAAAAGATACCCTTTCCTATGCCGCACGACAAAGGAGAAGCAAAAGAAATTGTTCACTTTGTTGCTCGTCGCAAGCCCGTTCTGACTGACACCAAGGGTGTCCCGGAAACCCTTCCTGAGCCTGTGGGGCCTGGGGAGACTGCTGCTTTGCCTTTGAATTCTTCTTTGGATCTTTCTGCATCATTGAGCAATCTTGCTTCTGTTTCACCACTTCCAGCAGGAAGCGATGACACTTTGTTCGTAGAACATGCCGTACCTGGAGTCTTGAGGTACGATCTGTGTCCGCGGCACTAGACTTACAGCATAGCATCGGCTGTGCCCACAAGAAACCACCGTTGAACTAGTCCCTTGCCACTCTCTCACTGAAACGGAAATAAGTGGCAGGGACCGGCAACATTACCTTCAAGCAAGATAAACGACGTGGTCAGGGGCCACCGACGGATGAACTAAAAGAGCGTGACAGAGAGGCTTCTGAGCGGACTCTGAGAAACAATGCCCTTTTCTAACTCTACTCATACGGAGCACGCTATTGGTCGTGTGGCTGACAAATAATCTGATTATCAAAGATCATGGTCCTTGAGGACTCATTGTTTTCTTGTCACAATGTTAATTGGTCTGACAGTTGTATTTTCGTTTGGGTTTTGGTATTTAGAAAGGATGCGTCCACTTGAGACTTTGTTGCCTACTGAAATTGTTTCCACTATATCCTCACCTTTCATGCATCTGCACACTCTACCTCCTAGGGATTCCCAACACAGACTGAGTTATCACAATAACACTCTCCTATTAAT